>NC_056435.1:34226594-34826594 GCF_018296145.1 Oncorhynchus tshawytscha | reverse complement strand
GGCCCCCCTGCCACGTGAACTTGCCTAGGCACAGCCAGCACGCTTCTCCTCTCTTCGCTGAAGAAACCAATCAAGGCAGAAATGAGTTTGCGGCGAGCCAGGAGAGGCGAAGGTGGAGAATGGAAGTGAAAGTAAGGGGGGTGGATGGGGGGACATTCCCTGTGAATTGATACCAGAGCCGGTCATTTCCGGCTCAAGGTCTCGCTCGTGACAGAGCGCGGGGGGGGCAAACCCATCACCCAATGTGTAAGGCCGTACTTTCACTCAGACACTCGTTCTGTTTTCAACACGCTCGTCAATATGGCCAACACAAAGTAGCTAACAAGATTGTGCTTCTTTTTTTTTAATGCAGGAAATGTTTTTTTTTTTTTAATTGTCTAAGCATTGTATTGTAGACTGTGGCTATATCTATCAGGTCTATTGAGCATTTATTTATTAGGCTGAGCTATATCAGCAATTTCATTATTTTGTATGTTTCAGTTTCCCTCCGTTTCATCAAACAGTGGAGGTTTATTGAAGCCTCTCTCTGACGCTTACAGTTACATACACCTTAAGGAGGACAATACAGTAAGAAAACTCAGACTTTAAACCACAGGTTTAAACACGCACCAATACACTCCAGCATACAGACACACACACACTCAAAATGGGTTGTATGTTATAAAACCTGACATTCATATTTGTCTTTACTTATCGAATGTTGAATCCTTCAGAATCAATGAGTAATAATAAGTGCTCTACCAGTATACAGACAACAGACAGATTTCTGAAGGTTGTGGTAGGGGATAGACATCATGGTGGAGGTAAATGCAAAGCACGGCATTTCATCTGTTGACACAATAGGGCCGTTTATGGTAGACAGTCACCCGTTATGCATGACTGACATACAGGGAAGAGACCAGGGATAAAGTGGAGTAAATACTCCCAATGACATTGGAGTGTCTCATTATGATATTCAAGCAGCGTTAGACCAACCCAATAAACCAATTCCAATTTGTACTTCTGCACCCCCATCTATCCCATCCTGACTGCACCATCACAGCCCCAGCCTCTGATCTTTCTCCCATTACACTGCCCTTCCCCAGGCCACATCATTCATATTCTCCCTATGCTACCAGGCCCATCAGCAGCCAAAAGCATGCACTGGATGCTCAGAGGCCATGCACAAGGGCCCCTGGGGGCCTCATCAAGTCTGGAACCTGACTTTGTAGCAGACGGTGAAGTGCACTTCACCTATGCCTTTGTCATGGAGATGGCACTGTGTTGGATAGTGTCTTTGTTGTAGGGATTGAAGTGCTGATTATAACACAGAGGCAGTGGGCATATCTCATGGTGCCGTCTGTCGAACGGCCCTGCACTCTTTCAAGTCCTTCAGCGGTTTGCCATCCATTGTTTTTTTTATCAGATGGGAGGACAGAAATAGGTGAACACCAAATGGCTCTAGACCCAAAGCCAAAATTAGCAACAGTTATCCAGGCTTTAGGGTTAGACATTTGACACTAGAATAGTTTCATGGGAAATATATCTACTGTCAATATGTCCTGAAGAAGAACGCAAGCATTTCTAAAGTGAGAGTGCAGAAGGGCTAATATTAGCCAAATATGAGAAGAGTAGTGAGAGAGATTAAGTGGGACAACACTTGAGGTCAAATGCTCACAGAAATAGGGGCAGACAGGAGGACAAGAGTGGGCAACAGGGGGATGACATGAAAGACAAGACAATGAGAGAGGGAGACTGGCAGCAGGCAGACAGCACAGGAGTGAGAGAAGGGAGCACAGAGACCAGTACTGGCAGGGGACGTTGTCAGCCAGGGATGTAGAACTCATTTCCTGCTGCTCACCTCGGGATCTTGTGCATGTTCTCTCTCTCTCTCTCTCTCACACACACACACACACACACACACACACACAGAGCTGCCATGACGCTATGCATTAGATTTGAGAAATGCGGACACTGTAAAACAGGCCTATTATTCATCCCGAGAGGGCGGCATCTCACCGCTGACAGGCAGACAAACATTTCTCAACCCCTTCACCAAGGGTTAATGGCTGTCGATCATTGAGGGATGACAAGGGAACAACAGAGATATGCAGGGCCACGTGTGCAGACATACACACAGTATTCCTCCATTCAAAGCACTACTGTATGATGGAAGTCAGCAATGTCTAGATTAGACTGGAAAGGGAAAAACAGACAGCCACACAAACACAGCCCTTCAGTGTTCCCCTGTATACATTTAGCAGTGACGGTGTCACATCCTGTCACTGGCCTACACACAATAACCCATTAACGTCAAAGTGGAATGATGTTTTCCAACATTTTTACAAATTAATAAAAAAATGAAAAGCTGAAATGTCTTTAGTCAATAAGTAATCAACCCCTTTGTTATGGCCAGCCTAAATAAGTTCAGGAGTAAATACTTGATGAACAAGTCACGTCATAAGTTGCATGGACTCACTCAGTCTGCAATAACAGTGTTTAACGTGATTTTTGAATGACTACTTCATCACTGTACCCCACACATACAATTATCTGTAAGGTCCCTCAGTCGAGCAGTGAATTTCAAATACAGATTCAACCACAAAGACCAGGGAGGCTTTCCAATTCCTCACAAACAAGAAAAACCTATTGGTAGGTGGGTTAAAAAAAGCAGACAATGAATAGCAGACAATAAGAGATTAATTTATTTCAACATTTCAACAGGGCAATAACCTAACACACAAGGACAAATCTACAATGGAGTTGCTTACCAAGAAGACAGTGAATATTCCTCAGTGGACACGTTACAGTTTTGAATGAAATCTATTTGAAAATCTGTGTTAAGACCTGAAAATGGTCTAGCAATGATCAACAACCAATTTGACAGAGCTTGAAGAATGTTGAAAAGAATAATGGGCAAATGTTGCACAATCCAGGTGTGGAAAGATCGGAGACTTATCCAGAAAGACTCACAGCTGTAAACGCTGCCAAAGATGCTTTTTAAAAGCATTGAGTCATGGGTGTGAATACTTATTGTGAATTAGATATTTCTGTATTTCATTTTCTATAAATTTGCCAAAATGCACACACAGCTGCAGAAGTATTAGGACAGTGAAACTTGTTTTGGTTTTGAAATGATACAATGACAATGAGGTTAAAGTTTCCATCCATATCGGGTGAAACGTTTAGAAGCTACAGCACTTTTTGTACATAGTCCGCCCATTTTAGGGGACCAAAAGTATCGGGACAAATTCACTTACATGTGTATTAAAGTAGCAAAACGTTAAGTATTTGGTCCCATATTCTTAGCAGGCAATGACTACATCAAGCTTGTGACTCTACACATGTGTTTGATACATTTGCTGTTTGTTTTGGTTGTGTTTCAGATTATTATGTGCTCAAAAGAAATTCATGATAAATATGTTTGCTACCATGATTATGGATAGTCCTGAATTAATTGTGAATAATGATGTAAGAAAAGTTAGACGCACCAATACTATACCCGCAAGACATGCTAACCTCTCACCATTACAATAAGAGGGGAGGTCAGCATGATTTTTATGCCTCCAACTTTCCCACTCATTATTATTCATGATTCATTCAGGATGATCCGGAATCATGGTAGCATCCGAAATGACACTACATTAACCGTAGATTTTTATTGGGCACAAAATAATCTGAAACACAACAAAAACAAACAAATGACACTTTGAAGAGTCCGTGACCCAACAAATCCTATAAATGTGTACAGTCACAAGCATGATGTAGTCATTGTGTGCTAGGAATATGGGACCAAATACTTCCCTTTTGACCTATTTAATACATACGCGACGTGTACAAAACCTTAGGAACACCTTCCTAATATTGAGTTGAGCCCCCTTTTTCCTTCAGAACAGCCTCAATTTGTTGGGTCACGGACTCTTCAAAGTGTCAAAAGCGTTCTACAGGGATGCCGGCCCATGTTGACTCCAATGCTTCCCACAGTTGTTTGAAGTTGGCTGGATGTTCTTTGGATGGTGGACGCTTCTTTGATACACATTTCAAATTGTTGAGCGTGAAAAACGGAGAAGTGTTGCAATTCTTGACAAACTCAAGCCGGTGCGCCACGAAACTACTACCGTACCCTGTTCAAAGGCACTTAAATATTTTGTCTTGACCATTCACCCTCTGAATGGCACGCATACACAATCCATGTCTCAAGGCTTAAAAATCCTTCTTTCACCAGTCTTCTCCCCTTCATCTACACTGATTGCAGTGTATTTAGCAGGTGACATCAATAAGGAATCATAGCTTTCACCTGGATTCACCTGGTCAGTGTGTCACGGAAAGAGCAGGTGTTCCTAATGTTTTGTACACTAAGCGTATAAGAAGAAAAAGAAAAAGATCTAATTTATTAACAGTTCACCCAATATGGATGACAATACCCTCTAATTAAAGCTGACAGTGTGCATTTTATTGTATCATTTCATTGCTGGAGCAAAGAACAACAAAAAATGCATCAATGTCTCAATACTTTTGGAGCTCACTATATACTTTTTGGGATGATAAACGTTTTCAGTGTAAACTTAAATAACAGATATATACAACAACAGAAATAAAGTATCTGGTAAAGATAATGGAGTACATTTTATGTCAGCTCCATGGCAAAATGTGTACAATTGGAAATAGGAAATAGCTTTAAAACAGCAACATAAAACCACACCATTGGCCACCTACTACCACAGCAACCTAACTTGGCCACCGCTGCGTGTCTCTCAGACACAGGGACTGACATTCTAAAACATGAGCAGTGATTACTATACACCATCCTTAGATATTTCGCCTTTCAATCATTGCAGAGTTTAGCCAGCACAGCGGTGCCCTGCTCTACTCTGAGCGAGAATTACTTTTTTTAAATTGAAGGAATGCATAATAGCAGGGAATTGCATACATAATCACCTCCGAGACCTAGCACAACAAACCAGCGCTGAATATAAAAGCCTAACATTCCTACTTTCTTCATAATGCTACATGGCCAATCAAAATTAATTTATTCTAATGTATTCACACAGAAGGTCAATTATCCAAATGATTCCAGTTCAGATTGCACCTGATCATGGGAGCCAATGAGCCATCTAAAGGGCAGCTGGGTGGTTTTGCAAGGCAAATCATCTCCAACTTCTTTTTGTCACACTGTTTGCATAGACACACCGCTCTTCTTCAGTGAAGTGCATTTGCTAATGGGTAAACAACTGGGCTTTTTGACGCACAGCACTGAAGCAGACAGCCAGGCGGGCACGCCTAGGAGCCAGAGACAGTCAAATCAGTGAGTGGACAAACAAGTCTGGATAAATTACCAACATAACCAACAGACTATTCATATTCAGCCTTGCACCCACACAGATGAATCCCATCATTTACACCTGACAGTAACACGTATTTCAGGAGTTAACGACTGGATTAGCTACATTATTTAGATTTTGCGTAAACATAGCCACGGGCTCATGTCTTTGAAAGAATGCAACCACCAAATAAGCACACACACTCGTTGACAATACCACACACACACACACACTCGTTGACAATACCACACACACACACACACACTCGTTGACAATACCACCGTGACACCACACACACACACACACTCGTTGACGATACCACACACACACACACTCGTTGACGATACCACACACACACACACTCGTTGACGATACCACACACACACACGTTGACGATACCACACACACACACACACACACACGTTGACGATACCACACACACACACGTTGACGATACCACACACACACACGTTGACGATACCACACACACACGTTGACGATACCACACACACACGTTGACGATACCACACACACACGTTGACGATACCCCCCACACACACACACACACTCGTTGACGATACCCCACAACACACACACTCGTTGACGATACCCCACACACACACTCGTTGACGATACCCCACACACACACTCGTTGACGATACCCCACACACACACTCGTTGACACCCCACACACACACACTCGTTGACGATACCCCACACACACACACTCGTTGACGATACCCCACACACACACACTCGTTGACGATACCCCACACACACACACTACCCCACACACACACTCGTTGACGATACCCCACACACACACTCGTTGACGATACCCCACACACACACACTCGTTGTTGACGATACCCCAACACACACTCGTTGACGATACCCAGAACACACACTCGTTGACACACTCGATACCCAGAACACACACACTCGTTGACGATACCCAGAACACACACACTCGTTGACGATACCCCACACACACACTCGTTGACGATACCACACACACACACCCAGACACACACACTCGTTGACCCAGATACCACACACACACTCGTGACGATACCCAGAACACACACTCGTTGACGATACCACACACACACACACTCGTTGACGATACCACACACACACACACTCGTTGACGATACCACACACACACACACTCGTTGACGATACCACACACACACACTCGTTGACCCACACACACACACTCGTTGACGATACCACACACACACTCCCAGTTGACGATACCACACTCGTTGACGATACCACACTCGTTGACGATACCACACACACTCATTTACGATACCACACACACTCATTAACGATACCACACACACTCATTAACGATACCACACACACTCGTTGACATTGCCTGAATCCTGGTATTGTGAGATTGTCTGTAGGAGTGTAAAACTGGCAAACACAACAGTGCAATTTCCTCACAATGCAATGTCATCCTGAAATACCTCAACAGCACTAAAAGGGCAGAAGTGACCCATAAGCACCCTAGGGAAGGCATTTGTACTCTTTAGAGCAACAATGAGACAGCAGAGAGTGTCCCAGGAGGAACTGAGTAATTCCCTTCTCTGATGCTGTTTAGTGAGAGAGGCAATTTAGTGGGGCTGAAATAACCTGGGAGAGCGTTAATCCTGATAGATGGGGGGGTTATTTTTTTATATAGTGCTTTCACCCTCCGCGATCCAAAAATAGAGACCGTTTTTTAAGACACTAATTTGTTATTCATCTGAGTGAATGACTGAATCGCTGCAGTTATTGAAAAGGCAATGGACTACTTTTCGCTATGACTCAGCTCTGGCTAAATGAGTCATTTAGAAACTGATAGAATACACATATTGCAAAGCCTCTCCCTCCTCCACCCGCCCAGTCCTGGCGAGTCTGGGGAGCGGGACACTAAACTGACAGAAAACCAGAAACTAGGGCGAAACAGATGGATGCAATCAAGATTTAATTTCCAAAAAGCCAGACACGGATACATACACTGATGGAGGGTGTTAGTGCTTTTTTCCCCCAGCCCTCTCTGTATCAATGGGAGCCCTTGTATGATGTTTTCCATGACTCTGCCTGCACGTGTCATCAAAACCCGAACAAAGACCAGGTTGGAATTATTAAGATGAGGGGAATTGTTTCTAAGGCACCCCGTCTTTCAGTGAGATGACCAGAACTTCCCTGGGCAGACATTAAGACCTGCAGGCTTTGAAGCTGCTCTGCAGCATATCAATTAGCCATTAAGGGGTTGCTTAGGTATTAGAGGGATCAGAGGAGTTGACAAAATCACAGGGGAGGGATGGGGGGGGGCCCTCAGTCAATGAGATAGAGGCTCAGCTGGAGCCTGGTTCTCTGACAGGTAAGGGCAACAACCTTCCCCTGGTAAAGCCCAGAGGAGAGAGAGGAGGGCCTCATCTGGAGCCTGGTCCCCCGTCTGTTGGTCAGTACAGGAGCAGTCAGGGGATTTAGAGTATCAGTCAGGTGGAACAGACACTGCCTTTTGACCTAATGGGTCAGTCCATTAGGGGCCAGCCTAATGAAGAGCTCATCAGCCATACCAGACAAGCCAGGGGAGAATCAGGGTAGTGTAGTGGCCTCTTCTCAATTCACAACGCTCAAACAAAATCATAAGAGTATTCTCCCACTACTGAGACCAGCCAATCACAGCTAATAGTGCTACTGGCCGTCCTTTATTTTTCTTACCTCCATTACCCCGACCTCCCTCCCCAATTGCTTCAGCTCCCTCCCATTCCTACTTCTACTGAGCTGCTGCCAGTGGCAATGACTGCTCCACTCTGACTCACTTCTCCCCCAATTCCCTTCTATTTGCCTTTCCAGTTTCACTAGCAGAAACACCAACCCACCCCACTGTACCACTCAACTTTCTCCCTCCCAGAGCACTCTGTGGATGGCTAGGACAGGGCTGGGGAACGAAGCGGGGACAAGTGGGGGGAGTTAGCAAATGGAAGTCCTTTTACCCAAAGATGAGCTCCAGTGATTTTAACCAGAGACAGTTTCCTAATTATTCTGTCAAACATCAATCCTGTGGCTGATGCAGGTCGTCCTGGCGGCTGATGGACAGTGTAATCACTGTTGGGCTTTAAATGGAGAAGCTCCCGCTCTCCCTCTCGCTTTCCCACTGTCTCGTTCCCTCATTCCTGCTGCCTGGCAGACAGGGCCACGACAGCAGGCCTGAGAAATAGGAAATGTGAAAAGGCTCTACAAACGGATACAGTCAGGGCTGGAGTGCTGGAGGGAAGTGAGCCAAACACTGCCTCTGAAATATGCTTCATTCACAGGGGTGGAGGGTTGGCTGTGTTGAAAAATCCCAAAAGCGTGATGGAGGCACGGTAAAAGGGGGAAACAAATACATCTTGTTAAATCAAACAAATCTCCTTAAAGCAAGATTAACAAGTGAATTATACATTAGTGCTAAAAAGTATATCCTATATATTATATACTGCAGAGTGTAGGTTCAATCAAACTAGTCAAGGCCTAAATCTAGTGGTCACAACAGGACATAAAGAGGGTGTATGTAGTATGACTCTTTAAATCAGTGGTTTTGTTGGCCTAGTTGAAGCTCCTGTGCTGCATATTGTTCTATATGGATAAAAGAGAGCAGCATTGTAAAGGATGGTAGAGCCCAGCCATCTGCTGTCCATCTCTACCTGCTCTGACAACCGCAGATGCTCCAGGAGATAGGAGGATATGAGTGTACATGTAGCACAACGTTTCAGGCACCTGCAGCTGGAGAGACACAGCCATGTCAGCTTGACCACAGCTGTGGGGATCAAGCTAAAGGAGACAACTGTATCAGCTAGTCTGGCAACATCAGTCAGTTTGCACCTGGGGGAGGAAATTAAAACTAGCAGTGTAAGTGTTAGGACTGGTAGCAGTGCTGTGACTGTAGGAATAGTAGCACAGTGAAACAATTGATGCCTATGTTCCTCTCAGACACACACCTCTACACGAATTTAAACAAGGTGACTACTGATAATGTGTGGTAAATCTAAGGTTCATATATAATTTTCAAGTTTCACAAGCACTTTGGCTAAATTCACCCTTGTTACTTCTTTCTATTTTTAATGCAATCCTCCCTCTACCACACATGCTCAGACTGTGATAAAGCAGCGCTCCTGACAAGGGTAACGTGAGATGTACGATTTCAACAGCGATCTGATGAGAGAAACATTTCACATGGGACTCATCTTTCCATTCGCGCGGTAAAGAGGTGTACGGATCAGACAAGAGGCACATATCAAATCAAGCCTGGAACAGCCAATTACAGTGACAATAATATGTTTGAACTGCTGCCAGTGAGGCTTACAGTAGCATAGCAAACCATACCAGGGGAGAGGGAGGGAGGGGCTGGGATACAGGTGAAACTGATAGGGGTATATGAGTACAAGACAACCCAAATAAACAGGATATTTCTTATGACACATATCCTTTCAGTTGGTTTTCAGGTCTTAATAAAGTTGTATTTATTTTAGTTTCCTGGAATTGCAGAAAGCAGATCACAAAGACACAGACATCGCTGATATCCAACAGTGATCCCAGATGTTGTTTTCCAGAGCGCCATCTACAGTGCCTTCAGAAAGTATTCACACTCGTCCACATTTTGTTGTGTTACAGCCAGAATTAAACATTTATTAAATTAAGATTTTTTGGGGCACTTGCCTACACACAATACACCATAACCATAATAAGTGGAATTATGTTTCCCAACAATAATAAATAAAATAAAAATGTCTTGAATATCCCTTTGAGCATGGTGAAGTTTATAATTACACTTTGGATGGTGTATCAACACACTCAGTCACTACAAAGATACAGGTGTCCTTCCTAACTCAGTTGCCGGAGAGAAAGGAAACCACTCAGGGATTTCACCATGAGGCCAAGTTACAGAGTTGAATGGCTGCAATAGGTGAAAAGTGAGGATGTAGTTACTCCACAATACTAACTAAATGAAAGAGTGAAAATAATTAAAATATCAAAAAAACATGCATCCTGTTTGCAAAAAGGCACTAAAGTAATAATGAAAACAATTTGGAAAAGCAATGCACTTTTTGTCCTGAATACAAAGTGTTATGTTTGGGGTAAATCCAATTACTGAGTACCACTCTCCATATTTTCAATCATAGTGGTGGCTGTGCATCATGTTATGGGTCTGCTTGTAATTGTTAAGGACTGGGGAGCATTTCAGGATAAAAAATAAACAGAATGGAGCTAAGCACAAGCAAAATCTGTCTC
The DNA here is from genome assembly GCF_018296145.1 of Oncorhynchus tshawytscha. NCBI lineage: Eukaryota > Metazoa > Chordata > Actinopteri > Salmoniformes > Salmonidae > Oncorhynchus > Oncorhynchus tshawytscha. Next base: position 34,816,023 of record NC_056435.1, on the reverse strand, counting down.
AGTCTGCTTTCCACTAGACACTGGGAGATGAACACAATCTACACCCGAGTTGCTTACCAAGACAGTGAATGGTCCTGAGTGGCTGAATTGCAGTTGACTTACATTTACTTGAAAATATGTGGCAAGTATTGACTTAGGGTGTGAATAATTATGTAAATGAGATATTTCTGTATTTCATTTTCAATAAATTTGCTAAAAATTCTAAAAACATGTTTTCACTTTGCCATTATGGGGTAGTGTGTGTAGATGGTTGAAAATGAAAAAAAAATCGATATAATCTATTTTGAATTCAGGCTGTAACACAACAAAATGTGAATTAAGTCAAGGGGTATGAATACTTTCTCAAGGCACTGCAAGTGACCTTCTCTCCTCCATTCCCACAGAGTGGACAAACCTGATGTGACAGAGGAGCCAGGGATGGGCACGTCTTTCTCATTACATTGGCTACATTTCATCAAATTCATTATGGCATGGCCTTCTGCACACAGAGTGCTGCTCCTCATGCTCAAAAACAGGGGTCCATGCTGGAAGAGCTGGAGAGGCTGAGGAATCCGCCTGTCACAGATCTCAGGGTTAATGACAGAGGGGAGTCTAAATTACATCAACAAACAGCAGCAGCATGTCAAATCAAATCATATTTTATTTGTCACATGCGCCGATCACAACAGAAGTAGACCTTGCCGTGAAATGCTTACTTACAGTGGGGAGAACAAGTATTTGATACACTGCCGATTTGGCAGGTTTTCCTATTTACAAAGCATGTAGAGGTCTGTAATGTTTATCATAGGTACACTTCAACTGTGAGAGACGAAATCTAAAACAAAAATCCAGAAAATCACATTGTATGATTTTTAAGTAATTCATTTGCATTTTATTGCATGACATAAGTATTTGATCACCTACCAACCAGTAAGAATTCCGGCTCTCACAGACCTGTTAGTTTTTCTTTAAGAAGCCCTCCTGTTCTCCACTCACTACCTGTATTAACTGCACCTGTTTGAACTCGTTACCCGTAATAAAGACACCTGTCCACACACTCAATCAAACAGACTCCAATCTCTCCACAATGGCCAAGACCAGAGAGCTGTGTAAGGACATAAGGTTTAAAATTGTAGACCTGCACAAGGCTGGGATGGGCTACAGGACAATAGGCAAGCAGCTTGGTGAGAAGGCAACAACTGTTGGCGCAATTATTAGAAAATGGAAGAAGTTCAAGATGACGGTCAATCACCCTCGGTCTGGGGCTCCGTGGGGCATCAATGATAATGAGGAAGGTGAGGGATCAGCCCAGAACTACACGGCAGGACCTGGTCAATGACCTGAAGAGAGCTGGGACCACAGTCTCAAAGAAAACCATTAGTAACACACTACGCTATCATGGATTAAAATCCTGCAGCGCACACAAGGTCCCCCTGCTCAAGCCAGCGCATGTCCAGGCCCGTCTGAAGTTTGCCAATGACCATCTGGATGATCCAGAGGAGGAATGGGAGAAGGTCATGTGGTCTGATGAGACAAAAATAGAGCTTTTTGGTCTAAACTCCACTCGCTGTGTTTGGAGGGAGAAGAAGGATGAGTACAACCCCAAGAACACCATTCCAACCGTGAAGCATGGAGGTGGAAACATCATTCTTTGGGGATGCTTTTATGCAAAGGGAACAGGATGACTGCACCGTATTGAGGGGAGGATGGATGGGGCCAGGTATCGCAAGATCTTGGCCAACAACCTCCTTCCTTCAGTAAGGAAGATGGGTCGTGGCTGGGTCTTCCAGCATGACAACAACCCGAAACACACAGCCAGGGCAACTAAGGAGTGGCTCCGTAAGAAGCATCTCAAGGTCCTGGAGTGGCCTAGCCAGTCTCCAGACCTAAACGCAATAGAAAATCTTTGGAGGGAGCTGAAAGTCCGTATTGCCCAGCGACAGCCCCGAAACCTGTAGGATCTGGAGAAGGTCTGTATGGAGGAGTGGGCCAAAATCCCTGCTGCAGTGTGTGCAAACCTGGTCAATTACTACAGGAAACATATGATCTCTGTAATTGCAAACAAAGGTTTCTGTACCAAATATTAAGTTCTGCTTTTCTGATGTATCAAATACTTATGTCATGCAATAAAATGCAAATGAATTACTTAAAAATCATACAATGTGATTTTCTGGATTTTTGTTTTAGATTCCGTCTCTCACAGTTGAAGTGTACCTATGATAAAAAATTACAGACCTCTACATGCTTTGTAACCTGCAAAATCGGGCAGTGTACAACAGTGCAGATGTACACATTAGGCAAGATGGCGCCGATAGAGATGGCAGCATTGCTTCTAGTCCTTAAGAAACTGTGCAGTATTTATTTTTGTGTATTTCTTTCTTACATTGTTATCCCAGAAAACCTTAAGTGTTGTTACATACAACCAGGAAAGAACTATTGGATATCAGGGAGACTTCAACTTACCAGCACAAACAGCACTACGACTAGGAATACGACTTCCCCAAAGCGGAGCCTTTGTCTGCACATCCCAGGGCATTTGAACTGATTCCAGAGCCCGACCCAAAACAATGCCACCGGAGGACGGGTGCCAGAGCGGTCTTCTAGTGAGGCTTTGGATGCGCACACACCACGCACCGCGTCGAGTATATTACTCGCTAATGTCCAGTGCCTAGTTAACAAAGTCAACGAAATCAGGGCGATAGTTGCTTTCCAAAGAGATATCCGGGATTGTAACATACACTGTTTCACGGGACCATGGCTAGCTGGGGACATGCTGTGAGTCCATACAGCCAACGGGATTTTCAGTGCATCGCACTGACAGGAATAAACATCTCTCCGGTAAGAAGAAGGGCGGGGGTGTATGTTTCATGATTAATGACTCATAGTGTAATTGTAACAACATACAGGAACTCAAGTCCTTTTGTTCACCTGACCTAGAATTCCTCACAATCAAACACCGACCGTATTATCTCCCAAGAGAACTCTCCTTGGTTATCGTCACAGCCATGTATATCCCCCCGCATGCAGATACCAAGACAGCCGTCAAGGAACTTCACTTGACTTTATGCAAACTGGAAACCATATATCCTGAGGCTGCATTTATTGTATCTGGGGATTTTAACAAAGCTAATTTGAGAACAAGGCTACCTAAATTCTAACAGCATAACGAGTACACAAGTGAGTAACACGCTCGACCATTGCTACTCTAACTTTCGCAATGCATTCAAGGCCCTCCCCCGCCCTCCTTTTGAGAAATCTGACCATGACTTAATCTTGTTGCTCCCCTCCTATAGGCAGAAACTAACATAGGAATCGCCCGTGCTTAGGTTTATCCAACGCTGGTCTGACCAATCGGATTCCACGCTTCAAGAATGCTTCGATCACGTGGACTGGAAAATGTTCCGGGTAGCCGCAGATAATAACATTGACGTATACGCTGACTGTGAGCGAGTTTATAAGGAAGTGTATAGGAGATGTTGTACCCACTGTGACTATGTAAACCTTCCCTAAATAGAAACCGTGGATTGATAGCAGCATTCGCGCAAAACTGAAAGCACGAACCACCGCATTTAATTATGGCAAGGTGAATGGAAATCTGGCTGAATACAAACAGTGTAGTTATTCCCTCCGTAAGGCAATCAAACAAGCAAAGTGTCAGTATAGAGACAAAGTAGAGTCGCAACTCAACGGCTCAAACACGAGATGTGGCAGGGTCTACAGACAATCACGGATTACAAAAAGAAAACCAGCCCCGTCACAGACACCGACGTCTTGCTCCCATACAAATTAAACAACTTCTTTGCCCGCTTTGAGGACAATACAGTGCCACCGACGCAGCCCGCTACCAAAGTCTGTGGGCTCTCTTTCTCCGTGGCCGACGTGAGTAAAACATTTAAACGTGTTAACCCTCACAAGGCTGCCGGCTCAGATGCCATCCCTAGCTGCGTCCTCAGAGTATGCACAGACCAGCTGGTTGGTGTGTTTACGGAAATATTCAATCTCTATCCCAGTCTGCTGTCCCCACATGCTTTAAGATGGCCACCATCGTTCCTGTTCCCAAGAAAGCGAAGGTAACTGAACTAAATGACTATCGCCCCGTAGCAGTCACTTCTGTTATCATGAATTGCTTTGAGAGAAGAGTAAAGGATAATATCACCTCCACCCTACCTGTCACCCTAGGACCACTTCAATTTGCTTACTGCCCCAATAGGTCCACCGACAATGCAATCGCTATCACACTGTCCTATTCCATCTGGACAAGAGGAATACCTATGTAAGAATGCTGTTCATTGACTACAGCTCAGCATTCAACATCATAGTACCATCCAAACTCATTATTAAGCTTGAGACCCTGTGTTTTGACCCCCCCCCTGTGCAACTGGGTCCTGGACTTCCTGATGGGCCGACTCCAGGTGGTGAAGGTAGGAAACAACATCCCCTCTCCACTGATCCTTAACACTGGGGCTTCACAAGGGTGCGTTCTCAGCCCACTCCTGTACTCCCTGTTCACCCATGACTGCGTGGCCATGCACACCTCCAACAACGAGACAGCCTACAGGGAGCAGGCGAGGGCCCTCGGAGTGTGGTGCAAGGAAAATAACATTTCACCCAATGTTAGCAAAAGAGATGATCGTGGACCTCAGGAAACAGCAAAGGGAGCACACCCCTATCCACATCAAGAGGACAGTAGTGGAGAAGGTGGAAAGTTTATTTCTCCGGTGTACACATCACCAACAAACTGAAATGGTCCACCCACACAGACAGTGTGGTGAAGAGGTCGCAACAGCGCCTCTTCAACCTCAGGAGGCTGAAGAAAACCATCACTAACTTTTACAGGTGCCCAATTGAGAACATCTTGTCGGGCTGTATCGGCAACTGCACCGCCCACAACCACAAGGCTCACCAGAGGGTGGTGCGGTCTGCACAACACATCACCGGGGGCAAACTACCTCCAGGACACCTACAACACCCGATGTCACAGAAAGGCAAAAAAGATAATCAAGGACAATAAACACCCGAGCCACTACCTGTTCACCCCACTTCCATCCAGAAGGCGAGGTCAGTACAGGTGCATCAAAGCTGGGACAGAGAGATTGAAAAACAGCTTCTCTCTCAAAGCTATCAGACTGTTAAACAGCCACCACTAGCACAGAGGCAGCTGCCTACAGACTTGAATAAATAGAACACTAGTCACTTTAATAATGCCACTTTAAAAATGTTTACATATCTCACATGACTCATCACATCTGTATATAATGTATACTATATCCTTCAATATCTATTCTTTACTATCTATTGCATCTTAGCTGCTCTGTCACTGCTCATCCATATATTTTATACTTATATATTCTCATGTCATTCCTTTACTAGATTGTGTGTATTAGGTTGTTGTGGAATTGTTAGATATTACCTGTTAGCTACTGCTGCACTGTCAGATCTAGAAGCATTTCGCTACACTCGCAATAACATCTGCTAACCATGTGTATGTGACCAAAAAAATGTGATTTTTGATTTGAATACACAGGCTACTGAGAATATCAACTGTTAATAACAGAGAAACGCACACCCTTACACACACACACACAGAGGGGTGTTACCAATGTATAGTTGAGGACTTTTTTGGGGACCAACAATTGATTCCCATTCAAAATCCTATTTTCCCTAACCCAACCCTGATTTTAGCCATTAATGTAACCCTTACACCTAAGAACAGGCTTTGTACAAGTGAGGACCAGCAAAATGTCCCCAGTTATCTGAATTGTCCTTGGTGTACTATTCTTGTGTGGACTTCTGGTCCTCACAAGTATAGCACTACACGCACACACTAAATGAATTTCCTGCTGTAGCCTAGACTGTCGGGTAAATTAGCATCCGTGTTCCCCTCCATCGCTCAAATAAAGGGAAGCCTGATCATTTAATTACCGGAGTCGACATTCGTCTCTTGTGTATTGTGTGACTTGGGATGAGTCATATCAAGGCTAATGACACACAGCATACACCAATTGCTCCTCATCGACAACCACTGTCATTTCTCTAGGCTTTAGAGCCAGAATTAAGTCTGTTATAATGATTAGTGTAACATTTAAAACTGCTTTAAATCATCTTTCTCACAGCAATTAAAAAACGACCTATCAACATGATGTTATCCCTGACCGCTTTGGCATCAGCATCTTTAGACTGCTCCATGTTTACATACAGCGTCAGCCAGTGACAGAGGACAAGAGGACGTGCTGCTGCACTGCACTGTAGAGCACGGCTCATAAAGCAGGCCTGATCCTATCATCTGTCTCAGTGTTTGGGTGGCCTGGCCTCAGATGAGCCTACAGCAGCGTGCATGTAGGCTTACATCAAAGCCAAGATGCGTGAAATGAGTGTGGCCTCAGCTACACCATCAGCTCAATTTTTCGGAACACACAGGACACCCCTGTGACGCTCGCTCACGCCTCGGACAGACAGATGGAGAGATAGACGCCTGTCCGGGATGGAGGGAAGCATCATCTGTTAAATTGAGCGGTGTAGCGAGGGGGAGGCAGCTCGTTGCTGGACACGCCACGCCAGGGTCATAATGAGGGGCGTCGCCCTGGGTTACTGTAATATGTAACCATGAGGATGTCAGGAAGAAACAGGGCCACGGTTCTCATGCCATATTCATGATCAGTGGGGGGTGGAACTGAGTTGTCAGAGTGCTCTGGGTACATTTCCCTTTGGAGTGAGACTGGGTCCTCAGGCAGTGTGCCTCATAAGTGAAAATGAACTATTGTGTTCCATTTCTCCAAAACATGCGAAAGAGGGAGAAAAAAAATCTCCCTCCTGTTGCTGACTAACAAACACAGTCAGTGACTGAGAACGGTTCTCCATCTTTAATACTATCATGTGGTAGGAGGTGCTGTAGAACATGAGAAAAATGGAGCAGTCCAGCATTTTCCTATTAAAGGAGCACTGCTTGACTTCTAGAAGGTCACTAAATCAGACTATGTGCCCCTATGGCATTTGAAGGCCTTTCTAACGCTACTACCTTGCACCATCTGGGGCCTACCTTTGAAATGACAAAACGCTTCCTGCAGCATTAAGAGTGAGAGAAGGGCTCAAATTAGCCCAGGTCCAATCCCAGATCACATATTGATTTATCTCAGATGAGGAATGGCAGACAGGAGACTGTTGAATCAGACAGGGCCATGGGAGAAGGGGGAGGAATGGTCTAGTCAACATGGGGCGGAAAGGGGTGGTGTTAATACAAGGTGAATATATTAACAATATATACCAAGACATACATAGCCATTAGACATGCTATTGACAGGTGTCTTGAATATAAAATGTGTCCTACAGCGCTATGGTGGTTGCCAGACCATGGAGCTCATATCAGGCTCATCAACTGGAGATCAGATTAATCACACACATCATTTGCTCCATGGAGGATTACTCCCCCTTCATGGAGGATTTCGTTCCGTTTGCTTCTGTTTAAGAATAGTTTTTCAACAGATTTAGCGGAATGAGTACACCCCTGATCATCTGCAAACACAGATCACTTTCATAGCAGCCACATACAAATCAGCACGATCACTTTGCTTGTTGTACAATTCCTTCTGGCATCTACGCGCTCTCCTCCTCTCACCTTTTCCCTTTGATTGTGGACTTCATTGCACAACACAACAGCTGCTCTATGATCACGCTAACTGCTACACACAGCCTACATCGTTGTCACCATATTAGCTAACGCCATAGTCAACATAACTACTAGAACTAACGCGCTAGTAAACACCCTAAACTCACCCAGTAGTGTAGTCAGCAGCAAGCAGTTTAGCAGCTACAATGGCAGGCCCCGGTGGCAGTACCTTTATAAAACCAAAAGCTTACTTTGACTTGGAGGAGTTCCAGTGTGTGATGGCCATACTAGCTAACATAGCATCCCTTTCTGTTTGAGACGGTTGTTTGAGTAGGCTAAACTAGCTTCCTGCATTTGCTAGCTAAGTAAGTGAAAGTGAGAAAACAAAAATGGGAAAAAAGCAGCTAGCTCTCCCTCTTGTTGCTTCTGCTTCATTTTGGAATACATTATTTGTTAAAAACTGTTCAACTATTCTTTCTCTCTCTCGGAGTCAACTACTCTCCACATTTTATGCACTGCAGTGCTAGCTAGCTGTAGCTTATGCTATCAGTACTACATTCATTTTCTGACACTTTGTTGACTTACTGTGTAAGTCTGGAAGGGGGTGAGAACCATGATCCTTCTAGGTTTTGTATTGAAGTCAATGTAGCCAGTGGAGGACGGAAGCTACCGGTCTTCCGGCTACACCATGGTGCTACCCCAGAGAGTGCTGTTGAGACTACTGTAGACCTTCATTGCAAAACAGTGTTTAAATAAATCATTTGGTGACGTGAATATACAGTGCCTTGCGAAAGTATTCGGCCCCCTTGAACTTTGCGACCTTTTGCCACATTTCAGGCTTCAAATATAAAGATATAAAACTGTATTTTTTGTGAAGAATCAACAACAAGTGGGACACAATCATGAAGTGGAACGACATTTATTGGATATTTCAAACTTTTTTTTAACAAATCAAAAACTGAAAAATTGGGCGTGCAAAATTATTCAGACCCGTTACTTTCAGTGCATCAAACTCTCTCCAGAAGTTCAGTGAGGATCTCTGAATGATCCAATGTTGACCTAAATGACTAATGATGATAAATACAATCCACCTGTGTGTAATCAAGACTCCGTATAAATGCACCTGCACTGTGATAGTCTCAGAGGTCCGTTAAAAGCGCAGAGAGCATCATGAAGAACAAGGAACACACCAGGCAGGTCCGAGATACTGTTGTGAAGAAGTTTAAAGCCGGATTTGGATACAAAAAGATTTCCCAAGCTTTAAACATCCCAAGGAGCACTGTGCAAGCGATAATATTGAAATGGAAGGAGTATCAGACCACTGCAAATCTACCAAGACCTGGCCGTCCCTCTAAACTTTCAGCTCATACAAGGAGAAGACTGATCAGAGATGCAGCCAAGAGGCCCATGATCACTCTGGATGAACTGCAGAGATCTACAGCTGAGGTGGGAGACTCTGTCCATGGACAACAATCAGTCGTATATTGCACAAATCTGGCCTTTATGGAAGAGTGGCAAGAAGAAAGCCATTTCTTAAAGATATCCATAAAAGTGTAGTTTAAAGTTTGCCACAAGCCACCTGGGAGACACACCAAACATGTGGAAGAAGGTGCTCTGGTCAGATGAAACCAAAATTGAACTTTTTGGCAACAATGCAAAACGTTATGTTTGGCGTAAAAGCAACACAGCTCATCACCCTGAACACACCATCCCCACTGTCAAACATGGTGGTGGCAGCATCATGGTTTGGGCCTGCTTTTCTTCAGCAGGGACAGGGAAGATGGATGGAGCCAAATACAGGACCATTCTGGAAGAAAACCTGATGGAGTCTGCAAAAGACCTGAGACTGGGACAGAGATTTGTCTTCCAACAAGACAATGATCCAAAACATAAAGCAAAATCTACAATGGAATGGTTCAAAAATAAACATATCCAGGTGTTAGAATGGCCAAGTCAAAGTCCAGACCTGAATCCAATCGAGAATCTGTGGAAAGAACTGAAAACTGCTGTTCACAAATGCTCTCCATCCAACCTCACTGAGCTCGAGCTGTTTTGCAAGGAGGAATGGGAAAAAATGTCAGTCTCTCGATGTGCAAAACTGATAGAGACATACCCCAAGCGACTTACAGCTGTAATCGCAGCAAAAGGTGGCGCTACAAAGTATTAACTTAAGGGGGCTGAATAATTTTGCACACCCAATTTTTCAGTTTTTGATTTGTTAAAAAAGTTTGAAATATCCAATAAATGTCGTTCCACTTCATGATTGTGTCCCACTTGTTGTTGATTCTTCACAAAAAAATACAGTTTTATATCTTTATGTTTGAAGCCTGAAATGTGGCAAAAGGTCGCAAAGTTCAAGAGGGCCGAATACTTTCGCAAGGCACTGTATTTAGTATAGTATAGTATTTTATCTAAAAAATGATAACCTTTCTTAATGTTTAAAATGGTCCTCCCCTTCCTTCTCTGAGGAGCCTCCACTGGTGTGTATGTGTGTTTGTCTGACTAGGTGTGTGTGTGTGTGTGTGTGTGTGTGTGTGTGTGTGTGTGTGTGTGTGTGTGTGTGTGTGTGTGTGTGTGTGTGTGTGTAGGGGCAAGAAGTGACTGAGGAGCTGGTAAACAGTAAGAGAGAACAGGAGTGTAAAGAAGCTCATTATTAAGTGAGTGAAGTATTCCGGACATCGATAGGACCTCTTTAAAGCAGAAGTGATGAGATGGGTAAAACATGCCAGGCCAGATGAAAGGCGATCATCCCAGCTGAATGGCACTCTGAGGGAGTGCTTCTTCTCAGGGCCATTCACATATCGACCGCAGGTGCAATTTAGAGGAGATTGAGATCTTATTGCAATTTAGCCTAACTTCTTGTTTTTAACATTCATCCAAAGTACTAGGTACTGTGGGATAACAAGCAAACACGCTGTGTGTGTGTGTGTGTGTGTGTGTGTGTGTAAAGGACATTCCAAAGCAGTTATTTATAACTCTTGTGAAGCAAATTGTATTTTGGTTTCTTCACAATTACACCAGAGAACCGCATCAGGATACCTAGGCTAATCCATATGAAAGTGCCTAAGTGGAACATAGATCTAAGAGATAATGGTATTTAGTTTGGCAGCCAGTCTGAGTTACATTTGATTTATTTCGATAAGCAACACAATTACAGCCGGCAGCTGGAAGGTTAGAGGGCTCACATAATGAGATCACTGACTGAGGTAAACAGAGACAATTAGGACAAACAAATGAAGGCAATACACAATTATCGGAGTGTGTCATTTCAGCAGTAGCATCCCAACAACTAAAATAAGAACATTGCAATGCTACATTAACAAAAAAATAGCCAACTGTTATTCCAATCTGCAGGTTATGACACAGCAACTAATGATCCAAACAGCGACAAGCAGTACATTTGGTCCTGAAATTAGGAGGTATCATTATCATGTACTGAATGTACTACTGAGGCATTTCTCTCTAAACATCCTCAAGGATAAAAACAATGTGTCAAGAGAAGTAATATTCACTTAGTGTTAATAAACCCGTCTGTCATTCACAGTTGGTTAATTATGCAATTCAGCTCAGTATTGCCATGGGTTCGTTCAAACAAAACAAACAAAAAAACATTGTTCGCTAAAATGAAAATCGAAATAAAACAACTTCTTGACTGGAGCTTCATGCATGGAGTAGGCTACAACTCATAAAAACAACGCACTCTACTCCAACCAATTAGACTAAAGTAACAAAGTGAATTGGCAAAACTGAAGTGTTTCCAATTTCCCAAAGTCCAGATATCTTCAGTGTATGGAGGATTGCTATATGGTTTTCAGAGTGTGAAAAAGAGGAAAACTCCAACGTTTTGACATTGAGTTCAAACATCACACTGCGCATCCAGTTCGCCTGTAGCGTCATATTGTTTCTTTGAACTGCAGCTCCGTAGCCACACATCACAACTCAGAGGCTTTAGACAAGAGCTCCAGAGCCTCGACTTCTCCTCCTACCATTTACATCCCATTCTGTACGTCAATGCCTGGCCCAGTCCCAGTACTCTGTGAGCAAAGGACCTGAAACCAAGTAGAAACAGCCTACATTCAGCTATGATCTTATAAGCAGTGAGGTGGAACAGCTACAATATAGCAAATCGTCAGCTACAGTATAGTTGGTTGAGGAGGCCTTGGCATGATGCACTGAGCAGGCAGCTGAGGTCTGACGGGGTCTGCTGCTAGTCCATGATCAGCCGTTATACTGAGGCTGTTAGCATTTCCTGAGTTTCCACTGAGATATTAGCATTTACATTACGCTTAGAATTTACATTACGCTTCTATTAAGAGACCCCGATAACTCACAGTGCTGTATGGTTCTAATCATTTAATTGTAACCAAATCAAATCAAAGTTTATTTGTCACGTGCCGAATACAACAGACCTTAGTGAAATGCTTACAGACAGGTTCTAACCAACAGCACATTAAAGGTATAAGGTGAACAATAGGTAAGTAAGGGAATAAAAACAGTAAAAAGAGTAGCGTAAAAGAGGGGTTGGCGGGTGGTGAGTGGCGGGACAATGCAGATAACCCGGTTAGCCAATGTGCGGGAGCACTGGTTGGTCGGGCCAAATGAGGTAGTATGTACATGAATGTATAGTTAAAGTGACTATGTATATATGATAAACAGAAAGTAGCAGCAGCGTAAAATAAGAGTTGGGAGGGGCACACAATGCAAATCGTCCGGGAAGCTATTTGATTAGGAGTCTTATGGCTTGGGGGTAAAAACTGTTGAGAAGCCTTTTTTGTCCTTGACTTGGCACTCCGGTACCGGACTGTGCACACACCCCCTCCAGTGTTGAGGATCAGCGTGGCAGATGTGTTGCTACCTACCTTCATTACCTGGGGGTGGCCCGTCAGGTAGTCCAGGATCCAGTTGCAGAGGGAGGTGTTTAGTCCTAGGATCCTTAGCTTCGTGATGAGCTTTGAGGGTACTATGGGGTTGAACGCTGAGCTGTAGTCAATAAATAGCATTCTCACGTAGGTGTTCCTTTTGTCCAGGTGGGAAAGGGCAGGGTGGAGTGCAATAGAGATTGCATCATCTGTTGATCTGTTTGGGTGGTATGCAAATTGGACTGGGTATAGGGTTTCTGGGATAATGATGTGAGCCATTACCAGCCTTTCAAAGCACTTCATGGCTACGAACGTGAGTGCTACGGGTCTGTAGTCATTTAGGCAGGTTGCCTTCGTGTTCTTGGGCACAAGGACTATAGTGGTCTGCTTGAAACATGTAGTTCAGTTCGAAGAAAGTTGCTAACTTGTGTTAGCACAATGTCTGGAAGTCTATTTCACTACTAGGACGCTAGTAGATACCATAGACTTCCAGTCATTACCCGAACAATAGTTAGCAGTATCTTTCAAAATACCACTAATTTCCTTCGTTCTGGATGCAGACTTACAAATGGTATCCACGAGTTCATCTGACTCTGGGGAACTTAACAAAATCCCTAAGTATCCCTCCAAACCAATGGTTAGATCTAGCTATACATTACTGAAATAATGCCCCCTATTCTACTCACCAGCACCACTCGATTCAAATCTCAATATGTGCTCTGCGCCACCATAGAAAAGCAATCTCACCATTCAGATCTCACTACACATACACAGAGAGCCATTACCACTATTAGCAAAAGGTGCTCTTGATGGCATGACCTGCTCGTCATTCCAATGTTCCCTCCTTATCGCCCCAGTCCAATGTTTACTGGTCCCACAGCACTGGTCTCAGGTGATGGCTCCCTATAGCCTGCCGTCTGTAATGCCAGGCTTAATGCTCTACGCAGAGGGAATGAACTCTATTATGGAGTGGGAGCCTGTTTCTGGGCTTTCTCTCTGGCTTATCATTGCTTGTCTTTACGACACAGGGGACTGGCTGTTCCCGGAGGCCTAGCCTGCAGGCCGACAGACCATTTTTCCACAGCAAACCCAGATCTCTGACGTCACAACCAACTCAATGATGGCTGATTGTGCAAGTCCCTGGAGGGGTAGGCATGTGTGTGTTAGTCTGTATTTGTACGGTGCATGATTGCCTTAGCCTGTCTGAGAGGTGTAGATGAAACAGATCCAAGGACACGAATAGGAGTCATTCCCTGAGCCTCTAAAACTGTGGCCTCACGTTGCAGAGTGGGGCTCTTAAAGAGGGCCAACAATGAGCCCCGTCTCCTAGTCTTTGACAGCCTCACACCATGTCCAAGCAGGCGCTCTGACATTCGACGCAGGCCCAAGACATCTCCATATGCACAGAGAGGACCAGAGAGTGAGTGGCTGATCCAGAGTGGAGTGGTTGGGCCCGCTCCTCAGAGCTCCTCACAATGCTGCCTTAACAGGATTTAGCAGATCAAAGGCTGGGGGAGGAGAGAGCTGCCATACACTGGGTATATCTGCAGTAGGTGGACAACAATACCTTTCAAGAATACTCTTGGTGTAATGGGGCGATTTGGAGTGGAAATGTGACGGGAAACGGGCCAGGACCTCTTCTCCATGAGGTACACCATGACAAAGATGGCACAACTAGCCAACAAAGGGGTTAGGTGACCGTGTACAGTAGACACGCTCAGCAGGCTACAGCCAGAACGTGTATATGTTGAAGGAAAATACCTTACTGTTTAGATCAGTGGTGTCCCCCCCAAAAATGTGGGACTAAAAATGACTAAAACCAAATTGAAACTGTAAAAATGCAAAAATGCTAATGGCGCTATATTTATACCGTTTATTGACTGTCCAGCTCACTAATAATAACTGAAATGAAACAGGTGAAGCAAAGCAGAAACTAACTAACATTGAGAGAAGCACACACACACCTACCACACACACCTACCACACACTGCCGCAAGGAACACAAAAGGTCTGAGTGAGTGAACACCTTGGTATACAAACACCCACGCACAAAGTGCATCACAAACACTAACAAATGCTTGGGCTGGAGGGGAGGCACAAGTGAAGCTGGATGATCTGAGTGAGTACACACCTCCAGAGCAGATACAACACACACACACACACACGTTTGTGCACACATAGAAACGCACACAACCCAGTAGGGAGGCCAAGGGTGAATATGAGCGAGTACACACCTTCAGCATGCCTAATCAACAATGTGATTAACACCCAAGGTTGGTGACCTAGTCAAATATTCTCTCTATTATTTTTCTATTTTTCTCTCTGCATGGTTGGGAAGGGCTCCTAAGTAAGCATTTCAATGTTAGCGTACACCCGTTCTTTATGAAGTATGTGAAAAAGAAGATTTGACACACCATCTCTTTCCTTCCCTCTCTGCCTTGGAGCTGGTCAACTGAATGGGCTAAATGCTAATGTACCAATACATTCAAGGTGGATCAGAGAACCTAGCTGTGTCCGTTCCCTTTACATCTTGTTACTGGCACACACACACACACACACACACAAAGCTGTGAAAACACCCACAGGTGACAATTACCCAGTCACTCCCTGCCGTCACACACAGCCTAGGAGCACAGCACCGTCTTATAGGGGACATAATTCACCACCACCTAGGAAATACAGTGCACAGGACAAAACATTAATCTGCTATTTCCTATCAGGACTGAGCAGGAGGGAGTGTAATAAAGAGGAAATTTGGCTGTGGGTATTTGGTCACTGCCTACAGGTAATGTGGGGGGGGGGGGAACTCAATACTACAACTATTCTGTCAAAGTAAGCAGTTCTTTATATGCCTGTGAAAGAGTGGGGCTAGTTATTCTAGCAGGGACGTAAGGCGCCAGAGGACAGAATTGAAACACCATTGAACAGAAGAGACTGCATGTCCAATGAAATGAATAGGCTTTGCCCACATACTATACACACCAACACTTACTTTAGATATTACATTCAAAGTCTTCATTTTTCTTTTCATTTTCTTCATCCTTCTTTTTCTCTAACCTCTTCCCTCATCCTGTACATTTGTCATATTCCCTATTCTATATGGTCCCTCTTTCTAATTGACCAAATCAATGCTATACTCCAACTGAGAAAAAACATGAAAAAAAACAAACAAGATTTAAATCATATCCAATCCCAGGACCTGTCCGTTCTAGCTGAAGCTATACACTCCCAAATGAATCTTCTAGTTGGAATAGAACGAGCTGAAGAGATCAAAGCGGAAAGAGAGCTGACAGAGAGAGAAAAGAGAGAGCAGAGAGTGAGGGAGCGAGAGAGCAGTGGACGGACACGCTATCCAGTGTTTGCCATCTCCCAGATGAGAGAACGAGCCAGGTTATGCTTAATTTTACCTGGTATTTATTACTAAATGATCCTCCTTGCTAATGGTGTTTAAATGTTACCTTTTTGATAGTCATTGATAGCCACAACGTATCAATTGACACCAGCTATACTATACATAACCATATTAATTGCTAGTGGCTATGAAGAACCTAGCAGCTAAAATAAGGCTGTGCTAACGAGGTTAGAATGTACTAACTTAGGCAGAATATCAGCTTCCCTGGATACAAACTGTAGTTGGCTGCAGTAAATGTATAATACTGATGCACTAGTGAAAATGAGTATACAGCTAGAGTTTTATGTCATTGTTAGGCATCTCACATTACACCAAACCTCAAGGTGGAAACTGTTGGGGGGTGAAGCACAAGGCTTTTGAGTTGAGTATTGAATATGGCAAAATAAACATTCCACTGCTGACTCGTCTTCAAACACGGATTAACATTTCATAAGGTTGAAACAAGTCAACATGTTCCATGCCAAAGCAAATAAAACATAAGAAATTCAATTGTAAGCATGAATATTAAGTATTTGTCATGACAAACCCTTGAAACACTTTCAAGTACCTTATTCAGTTGGACACATTTCAACATTTAACAAGTGTGTATCTTTGGCATTTCCAGCTATTGATTCTTACTCTGGCTCAAGTTGTTCACAGCCTAGGCCTAAATGGAACCGAGACACAGAACATCTTTAGTGTAAGGAATATATTAAAAGAAAAATGTAAATGAGGATTTTCATCATGCCAAGAATCTAATAATTAACATTCCCTCCACAGATCTGATGAGTCTCCAAATCCCAGTATGAAATGCAAATGGCGGTACACGGAGGTTTAATGTCAATCCGCTCTCATCTCCCCCCCATAAGGGAGGGCCTGTGTCTGTCTCGCCTCTACATTGCTGGAGGAGGAACCGGTAGCTACTGCCTTTACTCTAGGGTTTGGGCTTCGAATTGAAGCCAGGATAAAGAGAAGACTACTTCCTATGCAGGAATAACTGAAGTCTAATGCTGTCTTTAAAAGCTGGCTAGGTTTCCCCCACAAATTCATCTCTATTATGACCTCGTTTGACATCATAATGTATGAATTTGATCACACTGCCTCAGAGGACTGAGAAACACTTAAACCTCTACTTTCTCTCTTATTTTATTCTGTTTTCAGGACACCTTGATGATTTCATGCAGGACAAAAAATAATATATACACTGTGGACATTTGACTGGGACAATACATCGTCAGTGGCAGAGTTTCACTAGCACCTTGTTAAAATTCATCTCTGGTACGTGTGTGTGTGTGTGTGTGTGTGTGAGTGATTCGTGCCCTCAAGTCTCCGACTAAAAAAGAAGAAACTGATATAGGCTTATCTCTGATATAGCCTATAGATACGCATGACATGGCTGGTCATTGGCTCACATCAACACCATCATCCCAGACACCCTCAACCACTCCAATTCGCATACCGCCCCAACAGATCCACAGATGACACAATCTTTATTCCACTCCACACTGCCCTCTCCCACCTGAACAAGAGGGGGACTACAGCTCAGCGTTCAACACCATAGTCCCCTCCAAGCTCATCACCAAACTGGGGACCCTGGGACTGAACACCTCCCTCTAACTGGATCCTGGACTTCCTGACGGGGCGGCCCTAGGTGGCAAGGGTAGGCAACAACATGGGGGCCCATCAGGGTTGGGTGCTTAGTCCCCTCCTGTACTCCCTGTTCACCCATGACTGCATTGCCACGCATGACTCCAAAACCATCATCAAGTTGGCAGAGGACACGACAGTGGTAAACCTGATCACCGACAGCGATTATACAGCCTACAGGTAGGTCAGAGACTTGGCAGTGTGGTTCCAGGACAACAGCTTCTCCCTCAACCTCAGTAAGACCAAGGAGATGATCGTGGACTACAGGAGAAAGAGGGGAGAGCAAAGTCCCTCTTTGCCATCCAAATGAACTGAATTGCCAAAAAACATTTCCACTGCATTTCATCCCTGCCACAATAGGACCAGCTGACATCATGTCAGTGATTCTCTTGTTAACACAGGTGTGAGTGTTGACGAGGACAAGGCTGGAGATCACTCTGTCATGCTGATTGAGTTCGAATAACAGACTGGAAGCTTCAAAAGGAGGGTGGTGCTTAGAATCATTGTTCTTCCTCTGCCAAACATGGTTACCTGCAAGGAAACACGTGCCGTCATCATTGCTTTGCACAAAAAGGGCTTCACAGGCAAGGATATTGCTGCCAGTAAGATTGCACCTAAATCAACCTTTTATCATATCATCAAGAACTTCAAGGAGAGCGGTTCAATTGTTGTGAAGAAGGCTTCAGGGTGCCCAAGAAAGTCCAGCAAGCGCCAGGACCATCTCCTAAAGTTGATTCAGCTGCGGGATCGGAGAACCAACAGTACAGAGCTTGCTCAGGAATGGTAGCAGGCAAGTGTGAGTGCACCTGCACGCACAGTGAGGAAAAGATTTTTGGAGAATGGCCTGATGTCAAGAAGGGCAACAAAGAAGCCTCTTCTCTCCAGGAAAAACATCAGGGACAGACTGATATTCTGAAAAAGGTCCAGGGATTGGACTGCTGAGGACTGGGGTAAAGTCATTTTCTCTGATGAATCCCCTTTCCGATTGTTTGGGCATCGGGAAAAAAGCTTGTCCGGAGAAGACAAGGGGAGCATACCATCAGTCCTGTGTCATACCATCAGTCCTGTGTCATGCCAACAGTAAAGCATCCTGAGACCATTCATGTGTGGGGTTGCTTCTCAGACAAGGGAGTGGGCTCACTCACAATGTTGCCTAAGAATATAGCAATACATTTTAAAAAATGGTATCAACACATCCTCCGAGAGCAACTTCTCCCAACCATCCAGGAACAGTTTGGTGACGAACAATGCCTTTTCCAGCATGATGGAGCACCTTACCATAAGGCAAAAGTAACAACTAAGTGGCTCAGGGAACAAAACATAGATATTTTGGGTCCATGGCCAGGAAACTCCCCAGACCTCAATTCCATTGAGAACTTGTGGTCAATCCTCAAGATGCGGGTGGACAAACAAAACCCCACAATTTCTGACAAACTCCAAGCATTGATTATGCGAGAATGGGCTGCCATCAGCCAGGATGTGGCCCAGAAGTTAATTGACAGCCTGCCAGGGCGGATTGCAGAGGTCTTGAAAAAGAAGGGTCAACACCGCAAATATTGACTCTTTGCATCAACTTAATAAAAGCCTTTAACACGTATGAAATGCTTGTAATTATACTTCAGTATTCCATAGTGACATCTGACATAAATATCTAAAGACACTGAAGCAGCAAACTTTGTGGAAATGTATATTTGTGTCATTCTCAAACTTTTGGCCATGACTGTATACACACACACACACACACACACTACACTGACACTCAAACAAAACCAACACATTCACATACACTACATATGCACACACGCGACATGCACATGCATACGAACACATACATAAACGCACTCATATGCTGCTGCTATGGTGTTCTTTACTCTTTATTATAATATATCCTGATGCCGAGTCACTTAGCCCTGCCTTTATATACATATCTACCTCAAATACCTTGCACATTGATCTGGTACTGGAATAACAGCTTATTCTTGCATATTTTATTCCTGTTGTGTTACTGTTTCCTTTTTCTCTCTTTTCTTTACAAAATTCGATTATGACTCTGGTCAACTATTAAAGTGACTACATGAAACTGAAGTGAAGCAAAGGAATGGCATTCGAGTGACTTGTGTATTGCAATGAGTATCATGTCATATTTGTGCATAGAACATTCCACATCATGACTCTATGTCCTTTGTTCTCAATGTCCTTCATCTTTGATGTATCAGAAATGTGTGGTAAACTGGCCTGTTCAACAGTGGATAGAAGGAACCAGTATTTAACACTGTTCTATGACACATACGCAGACACCAACCATTGTCAAATAGACATAATTTGAAGTGAAAGCAAACAGGGAATTAGTGCTCTGATGAGTGTCAACAAACTAGCACTGCGGCATTGTTACCAGCCTCCAACTGTTCGCTGCTGAGTTATTGGCAATCTGAACATTTAGTATTCAACTGTCGTAAAGAGAGCCAAGCTGCCACATCCTCTCCTCTGAGGTTCTGGACCTTTAATTGCACCAGGAAAGTACAGTAACGAGTTTGCGTTGTGCATTGGGAGAAGACTGTGACGGCAGGGACAAGCCATTAAAAGGCTGGCTTTATTGTGGCTGCGGGGCTGTAATTCATTACAAAACTGTCAATAAAACCATGGCATTATAATTAGGAGATCTCTAATACCCCATCTCTGGGAGAAACATAGCTGTCAGTGCCAAACCCACTAAACTGTTGTGTCTTTGTTAGGAGGTGGACTGGTGCCTAACCGACCAGACAAGGCCTTAAAGAGAAGCTTTAACATGACTCCTGGTTAAACAGTCACACAAAGTAGCAGCAACAAATACTTACAGAATCGCTAGGATAAAGTGTTGAGCAGCTGGGTTGGTTAAATAGGGAATTCAACAGGTGGTTGGAACAGTGTGTTGGCTCTTTGAGACCAACTGACAGTTTGACATGGAACTAGCTACTATAGCATAGTGAATCAGCTTTGTTCTCTATCTTTAAGTGGTACAACTCCTCTCCACAGCACACTCACACACCCTGTGGTGTTGGATAAAGTGGGCTCCTACCTTCGGGTCAGCAGTGAGCAGTTTGAATGCCTCGTACACCTGCTTCTCCTTCACCCCTCCTCCTAGGTCCAGGAAGTTGGCCGGCTTCCCTCCATGGAGGTCGATGATATCACACGTGGCCATAGCCAGACCAGCCCCATTCACTGTAATGACAGATCAAAGGTGAAACTAAACCACAGAGAAAGTTGAGAACTGTTACTGGTCTCAGAAAACAGAGAAGGGCCTCTAAAAAAATAGTTACTGTGCTCATCACAATTTTGATGACAAATTATGATTCTGGAATGCTGATAATGGTTTCTTGCCGATTCTCTGATGAAGTTAGATTTCCCCCCATTAGAGTCCAAATGAAGATGAGAATTGAAACGAAAACCCTTGAGAGAAAACAGTGACAAGTAGTTGGGATTTAATTCAATTAAACATGACCTAACACCAGCATTAAAACAACACAAACATGAAAGGGCTCACTGTGAAATCAATGAATAAATTATCTAATGAAGAGGGAATAACAACATTCTTTGAGGATTTAAATCTTTAAGAGGTACTGTTAAAACTTATAATTGGGATATTTAACACTTGAAGAAGTTGAAAAGTGGAGGGAAATGTGATTACGGCAATGCTCTTGACTTCAGAAAGCGAGCATTGATTAAACAAATTTCTGTGGCACTAGTGTTGTGCCGTATTATCAGGCAGCCTAGTGAGCGCATCCCTATCCTCTGGGCTTCTTGGTGCTTTGCTGCAAGGGAGCCAAGCGATTCAGTCACTTCCTGCCAAAGCCAACACGCTTCTCTACAAATGTCTTACCTCATTTGGTTTAGCGGCACTGAGCCTACGTCCTGGCAAGTGCCCTGACAGAAGTCTCAATAAAAGGAAACTGGCTTTAACAGCTGTCACTTTGGTGGGTTACAAAGCTTTTAAAGGAGCCCATCAGCTCTGAGCTGTTGTTCTGCAGGAGAGGCTGCGCAGGGGAAAGAGCCACTAACCTGTGCTCTTACTGCCACAATGTTTATGAGGCTTCAGGGCAGCCAGAAGAGACTCCCCAGCAGCCCAGAATTACACTGTAAAGCTTTGATTTATGACAGGGGAGGACCATAATGAGAAGACTAACAATCCAGCTCACTGGAGACTTTTTGGGCGGATTATGGCTAATTAGAAAGCATTGGTTATGGCAGCCTCCTTCTGGAGTCGTTAGAAAGCTGGTTGTCAATTTGGACTGGAGAGGAGCCCAGTCGGCTTTACTGTAGTTTGACAAAGTTTGAACGTCGTCTCCCAGCCTTCAATTATCTGATAAGGAAAATAACAACTCTATTCCAGTTGGCAGTTACCCATGGCTGAATTAATAGAACATGCATGTGCGTGGACAGCCATAATCAGAACTCACCAAAGCAGGCGATGTTTCCATCCAAGCCGATGTACTTGAGGTCCCATTTGGCTGCCTCCGTCTCGGTGGGATCGCTCTCTGACATGTCGTCCAGGGCAAAGACGGCTTTCTGACGGAACTCTGCGTTATCGTCAAAATTGATCTTGGCATCAAAGCACACCACTGAAAGAAGCGAGAGAGAGAGATATGAAGAGAAGAGGGACAGAATAATAAAGAGAGGAAGAAGGAAATAGACAAAGTAGAAAAGGAAAGAGATGTAGAGGGAATAAAAGGAGGAAGTGAAATGGAAATGTAATAATTTATAAACTCAATGAAATATGTTAAATAAAATGTGGCAAGTGATCTCACCCTATTAGACTTAATTAATTCAGTATTTGTAATGGTGCAGCTCATGTTTATGCATCGACAGTGCCTCAAAGGGGGAATATATTATGCATAATGGACAATACTTTTACACTTCACAAGGTGCAGTTCAAAGAAACTGCGAGTTGAATGTTACCTGCAGGCAAAGTATTTACTGCAGGGCTGAAATGCTGAGGTCTGCTCCTTATGGATTTGTACTTTGTAAGGCCCACTACATACCACAACCATTTACACAGGGGTGATTGGAGCCTTCATCTATCAATACTCTATAACAGCCTGGAGGACAAATGACAAGTGGTACACGGGATCCCCATGGAACCAACTGTAAATTCACTATGTAATGGCTCGTCTCTGTGACATACTACCTGGGCTGAAGCTCCCAAGCGTAATAAAGGTAACGTAACATGACACACACACACACACACACACACACACACACACAACTAGGCAGAACAAAAATGTATGGGAAGTCACTTCTATTGCAGCTAAGTGGAGTGTTGGCTGTCTCCTGGAGCTGCTGTATGTGACCAACTGTAGTACAATTACATTCATTTTCAGAGTTTAACAGTCATTTAGTCTTACCGTCCCTTTGGTGATGAGGGTTCAGTTACGCTGAAATGCAAGTCAAAGTAAGAGACTAAAGTGGGGGGAAAAAACATGCCGTAACTATTCTGCCTGCAGTGATGTTCTTCAGTACCATGTGGCGTGCTGTTTAAACTCTACTGAAAAGACATGCTCGGTAGTTCATTATCTTCCCTTGTCGTATATGTACAAATTAAATAACAAGTTGATCTACTTTCAATGGGAGAACAGAAAACACAAGTTTCTGCCTTGCTTGTTGGATGGCAGAGTTGCACCTCTCAGTACAGCTTGGTTGTACACAACAAAATAACAGACCTCTCATCAATATTCATAAGCAGTGATTAGACTAGGCTACAAAACTGTATTTTCTTTGATGAACCAGACCTATAACAAGATCTTGTTTCATAACAATGAGTTTATCTGTATGATTGTTCCTCAAGAGGTAATTAGTGATGGATATGCTCAAATATCTACCTAAAATCCCACCAAGGACACTCCCATGATGTACGAGAGAGAGCGAGGACAAGAGACAGATCCAGATAAACAGACCTTCTAACATGTAGACACCAAAAAGAGAATGAGAAAAAGAGTCGTACCTTGTCCTTCGGGAGTCTCTCCGAGAGGATTGACTTCAACTTGAGTGGCGTCGACTTTCAGGAACAGATCATAGAGCCTCTTAATCTGATCTGCAGCCTGTGAGTTCCACAGAGGACAGTTATTACCCAACAAGATGCCTCTGAGCAGCAGGCCAGCCAGGGCCACTCAGCACCACACACTCTAAATAAAACATGGCAAATCCCCTTATACACACAGAGCATGTGTGTGTGCGTGTGTTTTTGTGCGTGTGCGCACATGTATGTGTGTGTGTGTGTGTGTGTGTTTTTGTGCGTGTGCGCACATGTATGTGTGTGTGTGTGTGTGTGTTTTTGTGCGTGTGCGCACATGTATGTGTGTGCAGGTGTTGAAAAATAAAATAAAAAAATACCACCTTTCTCAGGAGTTTCTGACAACCTACTATTTTCTAACTAACATTACTCAGTAAGCCTTTAGCTCGTACTGTACAAAATATAGGCTACACAGCGGACAAAACATTAGGAACAACTTCCTGATATGAAGTTGGGCCCCCTTTTGCCCTCAGAATAGCCTCCATTTGTCAGGGCATGGACTCTACAAGTTGTCAAAAGCATTCCACAGGGATGCTGGCCCATGTTGACAATGATTCCCACAGCTGGGCAAGTTGACTGGATGTCCTTTGGGTGGTGGACTATTCTTGATATACACAGGAAACTGGTGGGCGTGAAAAGCCCAGCAGCTCTGCAGTTCTTGACACACTCAAACTGTTGCGCCTGGCACCTACTACCATACCCCGCTCAAAGGCACTTCAATCTTTTGTCTTTCCCATTCACCCTCTGAATGGTACACACATACACAATCCATGTCTCAATTGTCTTAAGGCTTAAAAATCCTTCTTTAACCTGTCTCCTCACCTTCATTTGCACTGAGTGACATCAATAAGGGATCATAGCTTTCACCTATATACCCTAATAAACAGTAATTAAACCACTATAATACAGCCATTGTGTGGCATATTAATGTATTAGCTATGAGTGAGATTACAATGCGTCTTTTGTGCCACATTATCCTAACAGGCGCAGTATTGCTATTGGAGTGACTGTCATTGTAATAAATCCTCTTTTAAAGAATACAGCGTTCAGCGGATGTCTCTGTCTGTCCCTGGCACCGAGCTGCTCTTTTGATTACGAAAAAAAGCCTGACAGAAAATGATGTAAGCACTACTCTCTGCCACACACTCACAGACCCACATCTGCAAACACGCACACACACACACTTTGTAATCTCAAAGTTTTCAGAGAAGCAAAGTTACTTCAAAGAAGGTTCCATTCCACACCTGCGTTTTAGAAGTGAGTCGTTTCAGAACTAAACTGACAAGCCAGACACTTAGCGAATCATTTTCCTGTTAAAATCAATGGCCATTCAATACCAAAACAGGCTGGTATTACACAGGGTGTACCTCTCAGACAACTGTGTATGTTCATTTCATTTGAAATAAAACGTTCATTAAGTTGATTTATACGTTTTCCCCATTGTAACATTGAACTAATCCAATCCTTTATGCTGCTCTGCCCACGGATAGGAATACAAATTAGCAATATAATGCTACAAGACAATTGGCTCTAAAATGAAGCAGATAATAACTTTTAATACCACATGTGAATGGTGGAGTTTATACTGGCCAGGACTGGCTACAGCAGCAATGTCTGTTCATCATTTCGAGAGGACTCCAAAAAATGTCATGTACTTCAGTGACTTCATTTTTGTTATGCGCTATAATGGTGAACCTATAAAGCTTTGTCTGTTGTATAAGGACGTATGGACTTCTATAAACCAGCAGAGAGCCCAGTAGACTGGCAGTGTCCTATCCAGTTTCAACAGCTCTTGAGTTGTGTACTGTGGGTCTTCAGTGTGTGTACACTATTCTGCTTCTCTGCACTGTGGCTCAGAGAGCTTCGCCGGGCCCATCACCTGTCTCTCCAGAGGTCCTTTGAAACCCAAATTAGCTGCCATGCGGACCGCCTGGTCGTCTCGCACCCCCTCGAATATATCTATGACTTCCTGTGGTAGCAGAGAGAGGAAGAGAATGAGAAAGAAAGAGGGACAGAGCGGGTCAGAGAGAGACCGAGAGAGAGAGAGAGAAAAAGCAAGTGAGAGACCGAGAGAGCAAGAGGAAGAGCAAGAGAAAAACAGAGAGAGAATGGAGACTCAAAAACACTGCATGGTAATATGACAAAAAGTGGATATTCATATTAAATTACGGAAGCTGCAATTAAGTGGTGGCAACCTGCCAGATGTGAGGAAAGGAAACCTGATACTGTAACGATGGCATTATAATTATCAGGCACTTGTAGAGATGAGATTCTCACATGGA
This sequence comes from Oncorhynchus tshawytscha, assembly GCF_018296145.1. Taxonomy (NCBI): domain Eukaryota; kingdom Metazoa; phylum Chordata; class Actinopteri; order Salmoniformes; family Salmonidae; genus Oncorhynchus; species Oncorhynchus tshawytscha. The sequence continues at coordinate 34,790,219 of NC_056435.1, read as the reverse complement.
GAAGGGATCAAGGGATTTATTGTACCAATCAGGGGAGGGAGAGAGGCGAGATAACACCGCCAGTGAAAGGTGAGAGGTTCCATGTTCACATCTGTAATCATTTGTAACATATGCTGCTTCAGAGCTCACAGAACTGTACCTTAAATATGAGCTCTGGGGTTTTGTCGGCCACCTCCTCTATGTCCATCCCACCCTGAGGACTGCCCACCATGACAGGCCCGTTGCAGGCCCGGTCCATCAGGATGGCAAAGTAGGTTTCCCTGGTGATGTCCAGGGCTTCAGCCACCATCACCTGGTCAGTAGGGAGAGAGTCGGTCTACAGAGTCAGGCTACTGCCTTCCCATCACAGACTGTCCTCAGACACAGACAGACAGGGATGGAGAGACACTGAACCATTACAACTCAGAGAAACTGGGGGTTCTACTTCTACGCTCTAGTGAAAATGAAGCAACGCGCTGGGAGATGGCAAAAGAAGAAAGAGAAAATAGAGAGAGATTCATGGAAAGACAGAGGGATAGAGATAAGTTGGTTGTTTGTTATCAGTTTCCTGCAGTCTAACTGGACCGTGTTAATTTGGACTTATTGACGACGCTCGTTCTCCATGTCCCATGCAAACAGGGGCAGTGCAGCCCTCTTTCTCTCCCTCTCCCAGATTAACGTCTTGATCTACCTTTTCCACACCACTACCCCCCTCTCCCGGTCTTTCTCTCAATCTCACTGCCTTTCTGTGCCCCTCTCTCCCTCTGCTACTCTCTGCTACTCTCTCCTCTGTCTTCTAGGGCTTTCTCCCCCTCTCCCCAGCCCTGGTCCGTACTGGCAGTAGAACCATGCTCTGTGTCATGTCTGGAGAGGCTGGCTGCAGTACGGTGAAGTGAAGAGACGTGTTACAAGGGCAAGCTGACAGCCGCCCCTGGTTCTCATTCAGAGAAACAGCCTGACAACAGAATTACAGCCTGTTAAGAGGGCGCATACTAAGGCCTGGATCCTGTTCAATCACTGCAGCTCTCTCGGGCTACTTTATTACTTTGATCCCATGCCTAATCTAATCCGAAACAGGCTTTGAGGGAGGCCTGTGACTACAGCCAGATAGCATCATATCTCCCATGTTTGTGAATCTCTTCATTTTTCTGAAATGAATCTTGTGTGTACCTGTTTCAATGTGTAACACATGACACATGCCTGCGTATCATACCATAGGTCCCCCTGGGAGGATTTATCATGATACACTTTTGCAAGAAATCCATTTTCTGTGCTTAGTTTATAAAATAAAACTATCAGGTATTGTGTTATGTCAGTCAACTGACGTGCCATGGATAGATAATGCAGCACATTTTTCAATATGAAATTACATCTCACAACAATGCTTCTGCAGTTAGGATTTGTGTTGACATTTTTCTCTTTCCCTACTTTCCCCTCAGCCCGGGTGTTGTTGTAGTGAACTTCCACCCCCGCCAGCACTTTCTACAAAAAAATGGCAAATGTGTCACTCATTTGATACTTCTCCTAAACTTTGCAGCAGGGGCAGGAGCAGAGCGAGGTGCGTTCCTGGCTGGCAGGAATGAAAGCAAGCGTTAATGGGGAGCTCTAGGCCATATTTCACTAGAAAGGGAAAGAGAAAGAAGGAGTGAGGAGAAACACAAGCTGCAAGACAGGAAGGCTTCATTACCTGCAAATGTGTGTTTTTGGAGTGGCTGCAGAGTGTGAGTGAGGAAAATTATATTCCTGCTTGTTAGTGACACTTGGAAATGGTTGTTTACGTGACTAACACTTTGGTCTCGGAGAGGCCCTGACTTGCATGCATTATTTGTTGCAATGAACCATGACAGCAAATAGCACAAAAACACAACAAATGACATCGGCTTCAAATGGCATGTCTCCACTAGAGACCTATCCCCAGAACTAGGGGAACAACAGAATATATAGACTAATGTGTTATTTCCCCGATGCTTTGTGCAGTCATTTATTTCATGGAACTGTATTACTGAATTGAAATAAACCGGGAAAAAAAACGGAAAAAAACAGAATGACCTTTTACATCCAGCTGTGACTCACCGTTTTTACTTTCACTCCCTCCTTTGGAGTCTGCTTGGTGGTCAGGCTATAACCTAGCATCCTATTGGCCAGCTCACCCACCACCGAGGGGCTAAAGTCAAAGAAGAGACAGGATTGGCCCAATTACAACCACTCCATTAATAGATATTTGAATCAAGACTAAACAAGGACAAACATCTTTCAAAAATAGAGGACTATCACCGTGGCAGAGAATAGACAGAGTAGTTATTTGCAGCTCCTGCGAGCCGTTTTCATTTCAACAAAGACATGGTTCAGCACATTTGTAACATGACTGTAACGTGTTCTGACAAAGCACTGTTATAGGAGAATCTTCAATATGTCTACACATATCTTTGAATACGGCTCTCCTGATTTCAGCTCCTCTTTAAAGGCAGTGTGCGCGTCTCATTCGAGCTCTCGCTTTGCTCTCTGGTTATAGAATACAAATGAAGCCGGAGGTTGTGCTCTGCTTTGATAGATGGTAGTCGAGCGGGTGCGCTAACATCACTGTCTGGGGAGGCTCAACTTCAGATGGCTCACGTAGAAAAGTTTCCGGCTATCCCAAATACCGAAGTAGGGTGACAATGACACACTTGGTAGCCATTTGTCGTAATTCACAGTTCAGTCCTTAACATGGCTGCTACCTTTGTTATATTTGTCATTTTAGCATCAAGAACATCTCTAGCAACTGGCCAGATTATGTGATAAGGATTTTGTAACAATGTGCGAGCCAGGAGAACAATATGTTTGTGCTCCAACAGAAGAGCACAATTCCAGTAACCTACCACAGTAGAGTTCAGTGATGCGTGCACAGTACAATTTCCCAATGATACATTTACTATTTCAAAGTTTAAATGGGGGCAGTTGTCCCTAAACCAGTGTTTCCCAAACTCGGTGCTGGGGACCGCAAGGGTCCCCATTTAGATTTTTGCCCTAATACTACACAGCTGATTATTATTTTATTTTTTTAAATAGAAGCTTGATGATGATTTTATTATTTGAGTCAGCTGTGTAGTGCTAGGGCAAAAAACTGACTGGGACATTTGGGAAACCCTGCCCTACACTATCAAACTTGGCGTATTAGGTAACTGCAGCACAGTGAACGCAACATTGCATCTAGGAGGGATCTTGTAAAAACTATGACTACAGGAGGACATCTCTCTGAAGCAGTAGATACCGAGAAAACAAAACAGAAACACTCTGAATTGTCCACACACCCAAGTGAGTGTAGGTGGAAGTTGTTGGGGGTACTCCAGTGGAGGCTGCTGAGGGAGACCATGTGTTTGATGTATTTGATACCATTCCAGTTATTCGGCTCCAGCCATTACCACGAGCCTGTCCTCCCCAATTAATGTTTCCCCAACCTCCTGTGGGGTACTCACTCTTTAGTTAAGTGCACTCCACCTTTAAGGCCACTGTCGAACACGCCCTTCCCTCGTCCCCCAGCCAGAATCTGGGCCTTCAGGACTATCTCCTTGGCACCTGAAAAGAGGAGAGAAGGGCACCGTCAGCAGGATAGATAGCAGGATAGAGAACCAGGAGCGTTAGACCTCTCCAATCAGTACATCACCACAGATGCCCAGTACACATCCCCCCCGTCTCTGAGTCAGATGTCATCTCACCCATCGCCCTGTTCTCTATTAAATCCTGTGCCCCTCCAGAGGAGAGGAGGGGGAGGAGGAGGGGACAAAGGGAGAGATAGGGCTAGCAGGGGAGGTACATGAAGAAGGGTACTCCAGCTCAAGTACGACATTCCCCTCCAGCCCTGCTAATTACAGAGTAAGAAGACAGGATAGAGGGTACCCAGGAGAGGACAGTCGAAAGAACAGGCCCATTATAGACAGCAGGTGAACACACCCATACCAGGCTCTCACGCACCCATCAACAGACATGATTCCAAAGACATAGGCCCACACACTAACATGAATCTAAACATGTAATGCAACTGGGATTATTATTGTTTTGACCGATGTCTTAATTTGCACTATAATTTGTGCCATGTCCCAATTTCATGCCATTTTAAAGATGCGAACAACACCATATGCCCTACTTGCCCTCCAAGTCCTCTTTCCACACCAGGAGAGAGCACTTCAGGTAGAGCGTTCAGCTGTCTATCCAGCTGCCCCCTGAACACCCTCCCTCTCTACTCAAATGGTGCAACAAGGGAACTTGATGGGATACATATGGTCTTGAGCTATCATTATCCTGGCAGGGAGTTCCGCCATGGGCCAACCAGAACATGCCTAGAAAGGCACGTTGACCTTGGGCCAGGAACATGGCTCCCTCACTAGCGAGGCTCCTCAAGCAGAGTGGAGTGTCTCCAGACGTGCTCTACAGACGAGGCTAAAAGCTCAGGCTGCTACAGTAGGAACAAAACCCAGACAAAGTAGCCTCTGACAAGGTGGCAGGGATTAAACCAATATTGCATTATTGAGCGCTCTCTCCCCTGGGAAGAGGAGGAGGAGAGAATAAAAGGTGAACACATGCAGGGACTGTAAGGCATCATCATTGAATAAATATGTTAATAAAAAATAAAAAAAACTGCTACCTCGCTAAATTTGACATTTGTTCAAGGCAACATGAAATGGAGTGTCCTGTGTGTGCAGCAGAGGGGGACTGAACAGAGGAAATTACTTTTGTAAAAAAAAAATAAGGACGCCAATGAGGAAGGTGTTCTTTCTTAGCACTGACAAGAGGCCTGGTGCAAGGTGAGAATAGGACCACGACAGGGTCCTCTCTGAAAGAAGAGGAGTAAGGGATGAGGAGGATTAAGGCGCAACATGGATAGGAAATGGACAGAAAGTACTACAAAAAATAATGAGGGAAAATAGAGTGGAGGGAAATGTGTAGACTATATAGCCAGACAGATGATTGGTTATTGAGAGACTGTGCTCCAGAGCATGGTTCTGGACAGTAGTCGATCTCACACTAGGATCACATCAAGGAGCCCTGATAACACACCAAAGCCCAAATAATGACTTATGATTTATCACACAGGAAAGAGAGTAGCTAGATAGACTTAACAGACACCATTGGAGCATATAAAGCTTACTTATCGGAAGAAGAAGAGATAAACCCTTTAATGAATGGACCGTTATCTCACCAAATCAATCGCTTGGAAAATTGGCCTCAAATACATATACAAAAAACACACACCCAACCTTAACAGTGGCATCTAAAGAACGCCAAACACTTCACTCAGCCTGTTCATGTGTTTCCACTTTTCTCCAACACTGTCATCGTTGTAGGTTCCACTGTCATCATTGCTGCCACCACCACCAAGGGAAAAAAACTCTGTCCTTTAAAATGCATGGGGAAGTAATGACTCCCTCGAAAGACCCCAGTGAAAATGGCACTTGGAGAGAGCAGAGGAGACATTACCCATTAATGCTCCAGACATGAAACATCACCTAACACAGGCAGGACTGTAGACTAATGACAGTGAGTGGATGAGAGTATAGACATAGGCATGCAGTACCAGAGGAGCAGTATACCTGTGTTAAACACACACACTCTGTCCCTAGACAAGGGGAAACAAGGTCACACGTCTACAACACCTTGTGTGAAGATGTCACCCGGTACTGAATAGCATTTATGGATCGGTGAGGGTCTCTTACGGACTCGCACACATAGACTACATTGGATTCAATGAGTCTGGTATTTGCTCATCATAAAGTAGGCCTACATCTTAAGGGATATTTAGGTTTTTTCTTTATCAAACGGCAGCCATTGAAGGCAACAGATTTGTAGAGAAAAATGTGTTCTCTGTTACAGCCAAATACAAAACAAAGACATTGTGTGCTGCCACCATGAGCAATTGCTGATAGTATTGATGTGAGGTACGGTCGTTACATTTTGGGAGATGAAAGAGATATCTTTCTAACAGCAGGTAGCACAAAAACAACAAAAGAACTCAAGGAGCCAAACAAAGCCAGCACTTTGTTTATTGCATGTAGAGTGATGAAATCAGACACACTATAAGTGCAGTTTGGCCATGACACAAGCACTAACATTTAATATGCAAAAACATGCACAACCAGGACATGATTACAACAGTTATTTATTTTACCTGTGACACTAATATTAATACAATAATACATTCTCAGAAGTTGTGCATATAAGCAGTAAAAGTTGAGGAGAATAGGGAATCCCTACTTTAAAAGTGAAGGAAGGGATAAGCCGGCAGTATTGGATAACCAGCTATCTATTTCATTGGCACCATTTAAGGGCATGACGGATCTGGAAAGGGATATTTTCTCCTCCATTTCGTTTTTCTTTGGGACAGACAGAGAAGTACATCTCCAATCGCATCAGCTGTAATCTGAGTTATACAGCCGTTCCCGGGCTAACTCATTTCCCAGTAATGAACGCAAATTAACTCCCAGCTTATTTACTGATGACAGCAGTCGGCATCGAGGCTGTTACTTCTGCCTCGACAACGTTATCCCGATTTTTTTGTATTTCAAACGTTCTGCCCTGCTCATCTCTCTCTCTGGAAGGATGTAGCCCAGGGGTTAGGGGACAGCAGAGTCTTGATATTTCATTAACCTGTAAAAGCCTGTGCACTGGGGGACTGTATAACCACAAAAGAGACAGACTACAAACCAATCTGGAGAGAATTCAAGTTTTATTAGTCGTCGTACTCATGGTATCCCGTCCCATGCTTATTTTCAGGTTCCTTCGACAATGCAACAATAAAAAAATATATAAACAAAGTAAATATCTCAGTAGAATAGAATAAACATTTTAGCATACAGTTCGTCATTCAGGTTAGTGTTGTGGAGTAACTACAATGTTGTTGCTCACAGCCATTAAACTAACTAACTGTTTAAATGTCTCCATTGGCCTCATGGTGAAATCCCTGAGTTTCCTCCCTCTACCACCACGGAGTTAGGAAGGACGCATGCATCTTTGTAGTGACTGGGTATCAAAGTGTAATTAATAACTTCACCATGCTCAAAGGGATGTTCACTGTCTGCCTTCTTTTTTTTTACCCATCTACCAATAGGTGTCCTTTGCAAGGCAATGGAAAAGCTCTCTGGTCTTTGTGGTTGAATCGGTTTTTGAAATCCACTGCTCGACTGAGGGACTGACTCTCTTCTCTGTATACATCAATGATGTCGCTCTTGCTGCTGGTGGGTGTCTGATCCACCTCTACACAGAAAACACCATTCTGTATACTTCTGGCCCCTCTTTGGACACTGTTAACAACCCTCCAGACGAGCTTCAATGCTATACAACTCTCCTTCCGCGGCCTCCAATTGCTCTTAAATACAAGTAAAACTAAATGCATGCTCTTCAAACGATCGCTGCCTGCACCTGCCCGCCCATCCAACATCGCTACTCTGGACGGTTCTGACTTAGGTATTTGTAGTTGTCCACATATTCTAGGTGTCCGGTTAGACTGTAAACTCTCCTTCCAGACTCACATCAAACATCTCCAATCCAAAGTTAAATCTAGAATTGGCTTCCTATTTCGCAAAACAAAGCATCCTTCACTCATGCTGCCAAACATACCCTTGTAAAAACTGACCATCCTACCGATCCTCAACTTCGGCGATGTCATTTACAAAATAGCCTCCAATACCCTACTCAATAAATTGGATGCAGTCTATCACAGTGCCATCCGTTTTGTCACCAAAGCCCATATACTACCCACCACTGCGACATGTACGCTCTGGTTGGCTGGCCCTCACTTACGCTCTGGTTGGCTGGCCCTCACTTCATACTCGTCGCCAAACCCACTATCTCCAGGTCATCTACAAGACCCTGCTAGGTAAAGTCCCCCTTTATCTCAGCTCGCTGGTCACCATAGCAGCACGTTCTGCAGCACGTTCTGCAGCAGGTATATCTCTGGCCACCCCCAAAACCAATTCTTCCTTTGGCCGCCACTCCTTCCAGTTCTCTGCTGCCAATGACTGGAACAAACTACAAAAATCTCTGAAACTGGAAACGCTTATCTCCCTCACTAGCTTTAAGCACCAGCTGTCAGAGCAGCTCACAGATTACTGCACCTGTACATAGCCCATCTATAATTTAGCCCAAACAACTACCTCTCCCCCTACTGTATTTATTTATTTTGCTAATTTGCACCCCATTATTTCTCTCTACTTTGCACATTCTTCCACTGCTAATCATCCATTCCAGTGTTTTACTTGTTATATTGTGTTTACTTCGCATCATGGCCTTTTTTGCCTTTACCTCCCTTATCTCACCTCATTTGCTCACATCGTATATAGACTTGTTTATACTGTATTATTGACTGTGTTTGTTTTACTCCATGTGTGACTCTGTGTTGTTGTATGTGGCGAACTGCTTTGCTTTATCTTGGCCAGGTCGCAATTGTAAATGAGAACTTGTTTTAAACTTGCCTACCTGGTTAAATAAAGGTGAAATAAAATGTAAAAAATAAATAAATGAGATGAAGTCATTAAAAAAAATCATGTTAAACACTTATTGCTTAGTGACTCACTTAGTGAGTCCATGAAACTTATTTGTTAAGCACATTTTTACTCCTGAATTTATTTAGGCTTGTCATAACAAAGGGGTTGAATACTTACTGATCAAGACATTTCAGATTTGTATTTTTAATACATTTCTAAACATTTCTAAAAACATAATTCCACTTTGACATTATGGGGATATTGAGTTTATGCCAGTGACACAAAAGTGACGCAAGTGTTTAAATTGTGCAGTGTTTAGCAATCCTAATAAGAGTCTGGTAGCAGCAGTTGTGTAGCGTACGTGAGTGCATGTGCTAAAGTGCAGAGAATTAGAGCAGGTGGTCAGTCCAGTTCAAGTGTTCAGCATCCTGATGGCTTGTACATACCAACAGGCTCAGAGAACAGTTCATGGCTGGGGTCCTTGATGATGCTACGGGCCTTCCTCAGGGTCCGTTTCGAGTAGATGTCCTGGATGGGTGGGAGCACGGTCCCAGTGATGTATTGGGCCATCTTCACCACATGCTGGAGGGCCTTGCGTTTGTGGACGTAGAAATTCCCGTACCAGGCCGCGATACAACCGGTCAGGATGCTATCGATGGGGCAGCAATAGTATTTGGAAAGGACCCGGTGGGGCATGCTGAATTTCTTCAGCCGCCTAGATATGCTGTTGCTCCCTCTTTGACAAGAGTGGTGGTCGTGTTGGTCCATGTCAAGTCCTCGGTAATGTGAACGCAGAGGAACTTAAAACTGCCGACTCTCTACTGCAGTCCCATTGATGTGGATCAGGACATGTTCCCACCTCTACTTCCTGACGTCAACAATCAACTCTTTTGTTTTGCTGACATTGAGGGAGAGGTTGTTGTACAGGCACCACAATGCCACTTCACTTGCCTCCTCCCTATAGGCCGGCTCATCTTTCTTGGTTATCAGGCCTACAACCATGGTGTTGTACGAAAACGTGATGGAGATGGTGTCGTGCAAAGCCACAGTCCTGGGTGAACAGCAGAGGGCTGAGGATACACGCCTGGGGGGCCCCTGTGTTATGTGTCAGTACAAAGGAGGTGTTTCTGCCAATCCTCACAGCCTGTTGTCTGCTCAACTGGAAGTCCAGGATCTAGTTGCAGAGAGCGGCGTCCAGACTCAGGGCTCTGAGCTTGGTGTCGAGCTTAGAGGGAACAATAGTGTTTTATGCTGAACTGTCAATGAATAGCATTCTCACATAGGTCTTGTCCAGATGTGTTATGGCCGTGTAAATTCCGATGGATCTGTTAAAGCGGTAGGTAAACTGCAGCGGGTCCAGTATTCGCCCTCAAAATGAGATGCACTCGGTAACGGTCTGTCTGCATGCCACACAATGGAGAGGATAGGTGAAGTCAGACTGAGCAGGCCCAGTTCCCAGCTTCCCAGTGTGTGTTTCGGTCTATTACAAGTAATGTGGCAACTACACGTAGAAGACTAATCAAAACTATGGAGAGACAGAAAACACACAGGGACAATCAAAGATTCAGTGTCTCCTATGGGATTCAAACACTATTAGTAGAAAGTAAAAGGACATTTGCAACATTGTCTATTAGGGGTGTGAAAGTTTAAACATTAAATTAAATTGGGAACCTTAACATTAATAAAACATTTTTTTGCCCCTCCCGCAAAAAAATTGTAATCACCTTGCTTCTGTGATCTTTCTCTTTGCTAATGACGCAAGAGTGTGTGTTCAGTCTTTGATCTGTTGCGTGCAGAATATCCTAGCCTATTCAATGATGATAGGCCCTGCTTTACTGAAGTTGAGACATTGCAAGTCAGGAAATTGCAAAATACAGCATTCCATTGCGACACAGCTTTTGATTGGTGATAGATAGGCCTAGTGCACAATTCTACTGTGCCCATCCCCTCTCTCTCTCCGTCCCTCGCTAACCCCCTATGAAAGACGCCTTGTGTTTGTGTTCTCAGAAGTACGGCAACTAACAAGACTCCACCGTTGCAAAAATACTGAATCTTAATGAATAGAATCTGCTTCGAGCGAGTATCATATTTTCTGTGATACAACCTTAATCAAACTCTCAATTCAAGAAATAACGGAATTGAATAACATTCTGGGATAATTTGAAAAGCTACTTCTCCAAGTCACTTTCAACCATTTAGAATCTACATAATGACTTGTTGTATCGAGAACACATCACTCTGCTCTGCAATGAAGACGAGGGTTTCATGCGGCATACAAACTTGTAAGCCTTCATTTCTTTATGACTACTATGAGGCTAATGATAAGCCACCCGAAAACAGAGTATATGACCTCTTTGAGCTGTGCAATGCTGCTGCACCCTCCATCCTGCTGCGTCTCTGCTCTCCAAGCCAGGTAAAGCCCACTCTAAGGCTGAATCTAATGATGCCGTCTCTGTGGAGCTCTACAGGGGTTCATCCTCAGCCTAGACCTCTGCTGACTGCTACAGTATCACATCCTCCTGTCACTGCCCTCATGACAGCTGACTCCTCGTTAGCCTCGTCCACCTGGGTCCACAGAGTGCCAGAACTAACGAGTCCAGAGCTGGACTTCGTGCCACACTACGACAGAGAGGCAGAGTTCAAATCCTTAGACCAGTGTGGAGAATGTTAGTCACTCTGGAGGGAGACAATACCCAGATGTATGGTCATACGTTTTCAAGACCAATGTCTCGATAAAGGCTAGCATACTGTCATCCAAACCAATAGTGGCATTCTATAGGAATAGCAACGAGGGAAAGAGCAGAGGTCATTATGATGAGCATATTGGAGATGAACGCGGCACGCACGCAGCCGCCTTCTGGGTTTCGCTGTGATTTGGTGAGAAGAGTTCCTGCAGTGAACGGTGTGACTTACACTGCTCTGGAGTGATTCATATCACTTTAACCCTACAACTCCAGGACCACAGTGATGTGCCATAAGCTTCAAGCATTAAATCAAATTGTATTTGTCACATGCGTCACAACAGGTATAGACTAACAGTGAAATGCTTACTTAGATGTCCTTCACATCAATGCAGAGAGAAAGAAAATAGGGAAATGATAAGTAATAACACTAATAAATAACAATAACTTGGCTATATACACTGTACATGGGGTAACAGTACTGAGTCGATCGGCAGGGGTACGAGATAGCTGAGGTAGATATGTACATATAACTAGGAATAAAGTGACTAGGAAACAGGATAGATAAACAGTTAACAGGTTGTACAGGAGGGGACTACGAGGCGATAGTCATTTAGACAGGTTACCTTGGCGTTCTTGGGCACAGGGACTATGGTGGTCTGCTTGAAACATGCAGGTATTACAGACAGGGAGAGGTTGAAAATGTCAGCGAAGACACTTGCCAGCTCTTGGTAATCATAATACCACATTATTAGCGCCATCCATACACCATACGGAATATGTCTGAAATAATTCCACAGTATCTCCACATACAATGAGCAGGTTAAGCAACATAATGAGGAGGAAATACCATAAGCTGCTTATAGAAATCTGCTCTTTCAAGACAGCCTTACTTTCCAAAGCCTATTTACAGCTATTAAGGGAATTTCAGTGAGCATTTATTTTTCTCCCGTTTCAAGACTTCTGCCAGCTATGATGCTATGAACAGACTAAGCCTATACAGGGAAAGCAGAGGTCTACAACATGGCTTTAAGATACTACAAGCATCACATACATTGCTCTGCCTACTCCATACTGCAACAAACTGCCCATATGGGCATACAGTAGGCCGAGCATGTGTAGGTCGTCAGTGCCAGTCCGGTCTTGTCCAGTCTGCGTTAAAAAACTTGTGCTGAAACCAGCTCCTCCTCTCCCGTGTCACCTCTCCCCAGGAACATGTCCTCTTGGCAGGGAACGACACAAGGAAAACTCCTCACACCATCCGTCTTCCTGTTCTAGGGGCTAAGCCATTCTGTCTGTCACCAAGAGGCATGCTGGGAAAAGGGCAGTGTTGCGGAGATAGGCCTACCTGCAGCTCCACAGACTAACTTGCTACACACTCATTCTGCCCCCCGTCTGATCCTCTAGTAAACGAGAACGCTGATGTTTTCCTGGCTGCGGCACTTCAGTTCGTACTTGGTAGTTGGAATCAGGAGAGAGCAGCAGAGAGCATGGCTGTTTTGATTTGACATTAACAGTTACACTAATAGCTATGGAAATGCACTTGGCTACCTGATAACATTTGCATAATACTCCATTCAAACACCATGGTGCTCAGGAAGGGAATCCACACACTTGTTTAGAGAGAATAAATATTTTCTCTGCAAAAACATCATTGAAAAAATAAAATGTTCTCCATGCAGAATAATTCCTCAGCTCTTTCTAAGAGTGTAAAGATAATGTTGTATAATGGAAAACTCCTTATTTCACATAATAGCAGGGCTGGGACCATTCCAGGATCACCTTATTTGTGTGTGTTTTGTTTCCTTTCCATGATACTAACATCGGCCCAGCCCTAATAGCATTACAAATCCTCATGCAATCCACTTGCTGACTCCATTTTGTCATATACACACACGTCTTAGGGCAGGGAAGCCCTGATTGAGTCTATGCCAGCCAGAGGATTGGGTGCTTGCTGTTTGTGACCCAAAACTATTGCTGCCATCTCCATCTGCCCTCTAGAGAGTACTCTGCTAGCTGACAATATTCATGTCTAAAGTGTATGTCAATCAAAATCCTATTCTCACTTCCCAATGCTGTTTGCCTGTTTATCCACATCTTCCTCTCCCCAAGCCTCTCAGAACCAGCACAACATATCTGAAGTTTTGGACCAACCCAGTGATTACATTATGCAACTCCCCAATCTGATACTGCACACATTCCATTAAGAGAGACTCATGTCTAGCATCATCGAGCATGCCGGTGATTCCATTTCCATTTAGAGAAGATGCACCTTTATCAAACCATTCCCATCATACACACAGGGGCATTTCCCCCTGAGACACCAGTGTCATCAATGTTTATGGTAATGTCAGCTCTAGTGTTCGTGTTTCCATCAGGAGTGTGACACTAAAGACTTGTGAAGAGCAGAATCATCAACTTCTGCTTTAAAATTTGCTTTGTGATAAGGTGTTAACCATGCAGGGTTTCAGCCCACGTTTACTGTAGGGCTGCACGATATGAGAGAATTTTTTTTAGCAAGTATTGTGATTGCGATTTGACTTGCGATATAGATCAAAACCATAGGGTGAACTGTTGCAAAGTGGAAAGCAGCATCATTATTGTTTGTAACAATCTGTTGACTGCATTTGACAGTGTGACTGCAACAGAACAGCATGCCATCTTAGGGGGTTCACACACTTGATCCCTTTCAGACAATTTTTTTTACTCAATGCGGTTCGTTTAATTGTTTTGTGCAGTGTGAACACTCCAAAGGAACTCTGACCCCTCAAAAGAGCCTCCGAAGCGAACAGACCATCTCGAGAGGTGGTCTAAGTTCTGTTCACTTGAATTCCACGGTCCGGTTACCTTTATATAGGGCAATGTGAACACAATGCTCCCCAGGTTCACTTATTCCCACACCAAACACCAGACTCCTGCAACATTTCCCCTGTCATAACCCCTCACACCAGACAACTGCAACAACATTTCCCCTGTCATAACCCCTCACACCAGACAACTGCAGCAACATTTCCCCTGTCATAACCCCTCACACCAGACAATTGCAACAACATTTCCCGTCATAACCCCTCACATCAGACAACTGCAACAACATTTCCCGTCATAACCCCTCACACCAGACAACTGCAACAACATTTTCCGTCATAACTCCTCACACCAGACTACTGCAGCAACATTTGCCCTGTCATAACCCCTCACACCAGACTACTGCAGCAACATTTCCCCTGTCATAACCCCTCACACCAGACTACTGCAGCAACATTTCCAGTCATAACCCCTCACACCAGACTGCAGCAACATTTCCCCTGTCATAACCCCTCACACCAGACTGCAGCAACATTTCCCCTGTCATAACCCCTCACACCAGACTACTGCAGCAACATTTCCCGTCATAACCCCTCACACCAGACTACCGCAACAACATTTCCCGTCATAACCCCTCACACCAGACTACTGCAATATTTCCCCTGTCATAACCCCTCACACCAGACTACTGCAACATTTCCCGTCATAACCCCTCATACCAGACTACTGCAACATTTCCCGTCATAACCCCTCACACCAGACGACTGCAGCAACATTTCCCGTCATAACCCCTCATACGAGACTACTGCAACAACTTTTCCCGTCATAACCCCACACACCAGACTACTGCAGCAACATTTCCCCTGTCATAACCCCTCACACCAGACTACTGCAACATTTCCCGTCATAACCCCTCATACCAGACTACTGCAACATTTCCCGTCATAACCCCTCACACCAGACTACTGCAGCAACATTTCCCGTCATAACCCCTCACACCAGACTACTGCAACATTTCCCGTCATAACCCCTCATACCAGACTACTGCAACATTTCCCGTCATAACCCCTCACACCAGACGACTGCAGCAACATTTCCCGTCATAACCCCTCACACCAGACTACTGCAGCAACATTTCCCATCATAACCCCTCACCAGACTACTGCAACAACATTTCCCGTCATAACCCCTCACACCAGACTACTGCAATATTTCCCCTGTCATAACCCCTCACACTAGACTGCTGCAACAACATTTCCCGTCATAACCCCTCACACCAGACTACTGCAATATTTCCCGTCATAACCCCTCACACCAGACTACTGCAATATTTCCCCTATCATAACCCCTCACACCAGACTACTGCAATATTTCCCCTGTCATAACCCCTCACACTAGACTACTGCAACATTTCCCCTGTCATAACCCCTCACACCAGACTACTGCAATATTTCCCCTGTCATACCCCCTCACACTAGACTATTGCAATATTTCCCCTGTCATAACCCCTCACACTAGACTACCGCAACAGTGTTTTCCCTGCCATAACACTTCACATTGGTGCCACAAAAGAGAGAAGATGATGCGCAGGGGCATATTCATTATGCCGATTCTGTTGCGAAACGTTTCTTTAACGGAAGCAGACGGAACGAAACAGGGAGGAACCTACCTGAATTTGTCCAACAAACTAATTTTAGTTGAATGTTTGGATAATGATCACACCACAGGTTTGTGAGAAAAAAAAACTGTTTTTGGGATAGTGATTAGTGATTGTCAAGGATGAACAGAAATTATATGCATAGTCACTTTAACTTCTCTAGGGTAGGGGGCAGCCTTGGGAATTTTGGATGAAAAGCGTGCCCGAATTATAATTCGTAGATTTGGATAGAAAACACTCAGAAGTTTCTAAAACTGTTTGAATGATGTCTGTGAGTATAACAGAACTCATATGGCAGGCAAAAACCTGAGAAAAAATCCAACCAGGAAGTGGGAAAGCTGAGGTTTGTAGTTTTCAACTCTTGGCCTCTCGAATACACAGTGTCTATGGGGTCATATTGCACTTCCTAAGGGTTCCACTAGATGTCAACTGTCTTAAGAACCTTGTTTGATTACTGTGAAGTGGGGGCGAATGAGAGGGGAATGAGTCAGAGGTCTGCCAGAGAGGCACGAGCTGGCCACGCTCGTTCACGTGAGAGTTAGCTTGCATTCTATTGCAATTCTGAAGACAAAGGAATTCTCTGGTAGGAACATTATTGAAGATATGTTAAAAACATCCTAAAGATTGATTAAATTGATGTTTTGGAACTACTGAACATAACGCACCAATGTAAACTCAGATTTTTGGATATAAATATGAACTTTAATGAACAAAACATACATGTATTGTGTAACATGAAGTCCTTTGAGTGTCATCTGATGAAGATCATCAAAGGTTAGTGATTCATTTTCTCTATTTCTGCTTTTTGTGACTCCTCTCTTTGGCTGGAAAAATGGCTGTGTTTTTCTGTGACTTGGCTCTGACCTAACAATCGTTTGGTTTGCTTTCGTCGTAAAGCCTTTTTGAAATCAGACACTGTGGCTGGATTTACAACAAGTGTATCTTTAAAAATGTGTAAAATACAATTCTAATTATGTGATTTCTGTTGTTTTGAATTTGGCGCCCTGCAGTTTCACTGGCTGTTGACAAGGTGAGACGCTAGCGTACCATACCTACATGTACATACTACCTCAATCAGCCTGACTAACCGGTTTCTGTATATAGCCTTGCTGCTGTTATTTTCAAATGTCTTTTAACTGTTGTTTTATTTCTTTACTTACCTACACACACACACCTTTTTTTCGCACTATTGGTTAGAGCCTGTACGTAAGCTTTTCACTGTAAGGTCTATACCTGTTGTATTCGGCGCACGTGACAAATAAACCTATTTGATTTGAGATTGGTTATTTTAAAGAGGACTATTGCAATATAGATACTGCACATGTCAATATTGCGATTTCAATGTGCAATCGATTAATTGTGCAGCCCTAGCTCAGTTCGCCTTTGTTAAGTCAATGCAGGCTGAACAATACCAGTGGACTGGCCTTTGCCCCAAGTCAGAGCAGGTCCACCGAGGCCATGGCACGGTGAGACACGGAGCCGTTCCGAGGAGGCTGGAAACACAAAAGTCTGATCCTTTTTGGTAAAACAATGGGGTAAGTCTCAAGTGGAAATGCCCCATAGGTGAAAGCATCAGGTATCAGACAGTACAATAGTGCTGTCCTCTCCACTTGGCTAGTATAAAAGGATGTATTAGGTCCAGCTGTGCCGGAACCTGATCCCAACACTTCTGATAAACACAAGACAGGAGTGATCTTGCTGGAGACAACACTCATACAGCTCTCGTTGTATTTGCGAGTGCTTGCACTCCTCAAACGACAGGCTTGTTTTCTAGAGGGGGAAGATAACAGTGGGCTTAACAGTGCTTGAAGTGTGTGTGAGGCAGTGTTGGCTGGCTAAGGAGGGAGGTGTGGACAGAGACTAGGAGAGTCCATCCATGTTGGCCAGCTTTACAATGCTCAGACTCCAGTCTTCTCCAAATCCCTCACTCAGCAGAGACAGGGGTTGCACGGAATCTGACGGCTCATTGGATACTCAAGACAATATCATACTGTTTGATGTTAATCAATTAACAAGGCTACTTCTAAAGTTGATGGAGAACGCAATTTATTTAACTATGTATGCCAGGTTAGGTCTAGGGCTGTGGCGGTTAACATTTTGTCAGCAGGTTATTGTCGTGCAAAAGTCTGCCGGTCTACCGGTAATTGACCGTTAATTAACAAACACATTCAGCATCTCCAGACCACCACACATACAAGCCGCTGATGTACGCCGTTGGAACATCTATATTTTAAAATGTAGAATAAATAAATAAAGAATAAATCAATTAGACACCATCACAATGAATCCTTTATTTATTTTAGGCAGGTTTACAGAAACATTATGTGAAGAAAATGTATTTCAGAAAAACAGAATATGAGTTGGCTTACTGTATGTTATCTGGCTATGTGGCATGCCATAAACTGTAGGCTAGTTCATTTAGCAGACAAGATAGGCTATTTTATATGATATTATATGATAGTAAGAATAATATAATTTAATAAATAAAGGATTTTTCCCATTCCGCATATGAAGTGGCTATGTTGAGAGTAAAGTGATCATTTGAAACAAGTCCGACACACTAGATTTAGAGTTTTGGCAACTTTAGTTGTGAATGACACAAACCTTAGTATGTCTTAAAAATCTGAACATATGCAACTAAAGGCTATTGGTGACTTAAGAAGTCTGTACAGCTGTCCTCCTCATCAAGTGATCATATTTTCACCCATCAGACTATTCTCAATTTAATCTTGTCTTTACTAATATGTAAAATGAGTTTAGATTAGAATGGCCCATTATCCAATGGGCAGGAACAGGGGCAGGGCAAAGTAGCCGACCTGTCATCTAGATGCACTCGAATAGCGAATGAAGGCCATGCGCTTTCCAGCCGGTCTGTTTCAATGATTCCAGGTAGGCTACTTCAGTTTTTTAGATGAGCATATGAGCAGCTGAGAAATAAATAGAAGAACCCTTATTTCACTCCAAGCATCAACTACTGTTTAAGGAGCATGCTTTCACTGTGCGACAGGTGATATTCCGCCCAAACTTTGAATACCATGGGCTCTCGAACCTGGTTCCTGCAGCTACCCAGTGCTTAATTTGTGAAATCGAGTGAAATCTGTTCGGGAACATCGATAATAACATGTTTTCACAACTAAACATATTTCACTAATCTGTTGACAGCCCCTCTATCTGGGCACTCGTGAAAGGAATAAAGAAGCGAGGGGAGAAGACGGAAATGCATCGTGGTGAGATCCTGTATAGCTAAAGGTAATATCATCCAAAGAATTATGAAAAAAAATCCCTTTTAATAGGCTATTACAAATACAAATTCACTACAACTCTGGGCTAACTGTAATCCACCCTGCACAATCGATGAACCAACAGAATCACCTAGGGCAGGGCTGCTCAACCCTCTTCCTGGAGATCTACCGTCCTGTGGGTTTTCAGTCCAACCCTAATTTAACACACCTGATTCTACTAATTAGCTGCTCAACAAGACCTTAACTAGCTGAAGCAGATACGCTAAATTAGGGTTGGACCGAAAACCTACAGGACAGTAGATCTCCAGGAAGAGGGTTGGGCAGCCCTGGCCTAGGGCTATGGGTTCTCTCCCAGACATTTTGGAGGTAGCATAAGGTAACCAGTCCATCCAGTATGCATAATAATATGGTCCACACTCAAAGGAGATTACTCAAATGTGTTTAATTTTAGAATATAGGCTAGACCAATGATGTTATGTTTTATTTTTTATATTTTGTTATGTTTTTCTGCCATGCATAATATGCGGTAGGCTATGTATTGCATAATGGCACAATCAATTTTAATTCAGGTTTCTTTTCGGGCTTGGGCTCATAAGCCAATGTATAAGCTCTAATATGCATTTTGGTGTTTTTAATTAATCATCACCTTAGAAAGCACTATACATTTTGTTATGTCAGGCTTTTAAACTACATCCACAACGACCATGTTTTACAATTTCAACCTGCTACTGAACCTCTTTAAATTGATCATCACAGTGGTGTTTTAAAAGCAGGACACTGTTGAGATGATAAATGTTTGATGTGATTTTCGATTGCATTTATGTCAGTGGTTAGAGGGACAATAGAGCCCTGAGTACCAGGCCATTAGGACCACATGGCCGCTAGAAAGTTGGGTACTACCAAAGTCCAGAGTGCATAAAAGCAGATTACCGTGACTGAACGGTCAAGTGGAATTTTACTGCAGTCATGACTTATGAGTGCCGGTAATACGGTCACTGCAACAGCCCTAGGTAGGACGACATCTAGTCCTACTCCTGTGTGTTTTAGCATGGCTAGAATGCAGGCCTCATCCCAAGTAATTTCCAGTCATTGGTGGGAAAAGCATCATTATCAAACAGCGTGCAGCGTAATAGAATGGAATGAGAATGGGTCCCAATGTATGCCGCAGTCCAGACAAAGGAATTTTAAAAACTGGAACGAATGCACAGCCGAGACCGAGAAGAAGAAAAAAGTCATTGTATTTCTTATTACAAATTTACTGCTCAATGGAGCACGGAATAGCCCTAATAAAACAAGCAATTTAGAGGCAACATTACCAAAATAATGGCGCCATACCTCCTGCCTGAACAAGTGTTGGGAGCGTTGGCGAGGCGACGCATCAGGGCCTAAAGTGTGAGCAACGGTAATGTTCCTCCCGCAATATCAGCCGTCATGAGTCCAAAATTACATTTTGATTTGTGAGGTCCCTGAAACGCAGCTCAAATTCCTCATAATGTATTTACAAAATAATTTGAGGCATTCCAATTGTTTTACCACAGACACACAAATCAGAGATGTAATTATGTCTATTTATGACCCAAACTCAAAGATTTCCGTAACAGCAGCGGTGGCTTTTTGTTTGGCTTTCCTTCACAGCGCACACTCACATATTCTATTAGTGATTGGGGCCTGAGCAGGTTATTGTAGCTGGTTGCAGCTGCACCTTTATGAAAGAAAGTGGGTGTTATACAAACACAGGAACACTGCACACACTGGGCATAAACACACTCATAATCTCACACAATGGGGTCTTCCTGGGGCATACATCTACATTATCACCCACTTCAGTCATCACAAAGTGGTTAGAGAGGCAAGTCAAAGACCACATCACCTCCCTTCCCGACACACTCAACCCTCTCCAATTCACCTACCACCCTGACAGGTCCACGGATGACGCAATTGCCAATGCCCTTACCCACATGGACAAAAGGAATGCATATATGTGAGGATGCTGTTCATCGACTACAGCTCGGCCTTCTATACCATAGTGCCCTGTAAATTCATCAAAGCTCACAACCCTGGGACTGAACTCCTCCCTATGCAACTGGGTCCTGGACTTCCTGGCGGCCGCCCCCAGGTAGTGAAGGTAGACAACATGATCTCCTCCAAACTGAACCTCAACACGGGGGCCCCACAAGGGTGCGCTCAGTCCCCTCCTGTACTCCCTTTATAACCATGACTGCGTGGCCTCACACAGTTCCAACTCCCTCATCAAGTTCGCTGACGACACGACAGTAGTAGGCCGGATTACCAACAACGATGAAACTGCCTACACAGAGGACATAGGCACCCGGATGGCATGGTGCCAGGTAAAAACTCTACCCCAACATCAGAAAAACAAAGGAGCTGATCGTGGACGTCAGGACGAACTAGGTTGGGAGCACCCCCATCCTCAACTGGGCCGTCGTGAAGGCAGTCAAAATCTTCAAGTTCCTCGACATACACATTTACGATGAGCTGAAATAGTCAAACCTCACAAACCTCAGCAGGCTGAAGACCTCTCCCTGAAGGCCCTAATAGTATTCTACAGAAGCACCATTGAGAGAATAGTCAGGCTGCAATACAGCCTGGTATAGTAACTCCTCCGCAGCTGACCGCAAAGCTCTACAGAGCGTGGTACACTCAGCCGAACACGCCATTGGATGCACACTGCCTGCCCTCCAAAAGATCTACAACACCAGCTGCTGCAGGAAGATCATCAAGGACCTCAGCCACCCGAGCCTCGGCTGTTCCACGGCCATCACTCAGACAGGGGCAGTATAGGAGTATCATAGGACTATTAAAAACAGTCAGACTGGCCAATAGCTTATATCCCCAGACCATCAGGAGTCTGAATAGCCAAAAGGCAGTAACCTCCTCCATCCCCCCCCCTGCCTCCCGGACTTCCTACCACTGCCCCATCCTTGACGATCCCCTTAAGGATGTTCTACCCCCCAAACAAACATTACCCTGCCGACACCTCCCACTTAGGTTGGAGTCATTAAAACTCGTTTTTCAACCACTCCGCAAATTTCTTGTTAACAAACTAGTTTTGGCAAGTTAGTAAGGACATCTACTTTGTGTATGATAAGTACTTTCAAACAATTTTTGCATACAGATTATTTAACTTATAATTGACTGTATCACAATTCCAGTGGGTCAGAAGTTTACATACACTAAGTTGACTGTGCCGTTAAACAGCTTGGAAAATTCCAGAAAATGTCATGGCTTTAGAAGCTTCTGATAGGCTAATTTACATAATTTGAGTCAATTGGAGGTGTTTTTCAAGGCCTACCTTCAAACTCTTTGCTTGACCTACAGGCCTACAGTGCCTCTTTACTTGACATCATGGGAAAATCAAAAGAAATCAGCCAAGACATCAGGAAAAAAAATGGTAGACCTCCACATCCTTGGGAGCATCCTTGGGAGCAATTTCCAAACGCCTGAAGGTACCACGTTAATCTGTACAAACAATAGTACGCAAGTATAAACACCATGGGACCACGAAGCCGTCATCACACTCAGGAAGGAGACGCGTTCTGTCTCCTAGAGATGAACGTACTTTGGTGTGAAAAGTGCAAATAAATCCCAGAACAACAGCAAATGACCTTGTGAAGATGCTGGAGGAAACAGGTACAAAAGTATCAACATCCACAGTAAAACGAGCCCTATACCTACATAACCTGAAAGGCCGCTCAACAAGGAAGAAGGTACTGCTCCAAAAACCGCCATAAAAAAGCCAGACTATGGTTTGCAACTGCACATGGGGACAAAGATCGTACTTTTTGAAGAAATGTCCTCTGGTCTGATGAAACAAATATAGAACTGTTAGGCCATAATGACCATCGTTCTGTTTGGAGGAAAGGGGGAGGCTTGCAAGTCAAAGAACACCATCCCAACCGTGAAGCATGGGGGTGGCAGCATCATGTTGCGGGGGTGCTTTGCTGCAGGAGGGACTGGTGCACTTCACAAAATAGATGGTATCATGAGAAGGGAAAATTATGTGGATATATTGAAGCAACATCTCACGACATCAGTCAGGAAGTTAACTTCTTGGATATAGGGGGCGCTCTTTTAATTTATGGATAAAAAAACGTGCCCGTTTTAAGCGCAATATTTTGTCACGAAAAGATGCTCGACTATGCATATAATTGGCAGCTTTGGAAAGAAAACACTCTAAGGTTTCCAAAACTGCAAAGATATTATCTGTGAGTGCCACAGAACTCATGCTACAGGCGAAACCAAGATGATACTTTAACCAGGAAATGGGCAGAATTTTCGAAGCTCTGTTTTCTATTGTCTCCTTATATGGCTGTGAATGCGCCGGGAATGAGCCTGCCCTTCCTATCGTTTCTCCAAGGTGTCTGCAGCATTGTGACGTATTTGTAGGCATATCATTGGAAGATTGGCCATAAGAGACTACATTTACCTCGGGTCCGCCCAGTGTCCTGTGTGTAAATTGGTGCGTAATCTACAAGCTGCACCAGTCATCCAGTGATTGAGAGGAGAGAGGAGGCTTTCAACGAACGATATATCATGAAGAGATATGTGAAAAACACCTTGAGGATTAGTCCTAAACAACGTTTGCCATGTTTCAGTCGATATTATGGAGTTAATTTGGAAAAAAGTTCGACGTTTTGAAGACTGAATTTTCGTTTGTTTTTTTTGGTAGCCAAACGTGACGCACCAAACGGAGCAATTTCTCCTAAACAAATCATCTTTCAGGAAAAACGGAGCATTTGCTATCTAACTGAGAGTCTCCTCATTGAAAACATCTGAAGTTCTTCAAAGGTAATGATTTTATTTGAATGATTTTCTGGTTTTTGTAAAAATGTTGCCTGCTAATGCTAACGCTAAATGCTACGCTAGGTGCGCTAGCTGTTACACAAATGCTTATTTTGCAATGGTTGAGAAGCATATTTTGAAAATCTGAGATGATAGTGTTGTTAACAAAAGGCTAAGCTTGAGAGCTAGCATATTCATTTCATTTCATTTGCGATTTTCATGAATAGTTAACGTTGCGTTATGGTAATGAGCTTGAGGCTGTATTCACGATCCCGGATCCGGGATGGCTCGACGCAACAGGTTAAAGCTTGGTCACAAATGGGTCTACCAAATGGACAATGACCCCAAGCATACTTCCAAAGTTGTGTCAAAATGGCCTAAGGACAACAAAGTCAAGGTATTGGAGTGGCCATCACAAAGCCCTGACCTCATTCCTATAGAAATTTGTTGGGCAGAACTGAAAACGTGTGTGCGAGCAAGGAGGCCTAAAAACCAGACTCAGTTACAACACTTATTGTGGGAAGCTTGTGGAAGGCTACCCGAAATGTTTGACCCAAGTTATACAATTTAAAGGCAATCCTATCAAAAACTAATTGAGTGCATGCAAACTTCTGACCCACCTCAGTCACTGGCTTTATCAAAAAGTGCATTGAGGACGTCGTCCCCACAGTGACTGTACGTACATACTAGAGGTCGACCGATTATGATTTTTCAACAGCGATACCGATAATTGGAGGACCAAAAAAGACGATTACGATTAAAATCGGTCGATTTTTTAAAATGTATTTGTAATAATGACAATTACAACAATACTGAACACTTATTTTAACTTAATATAATACATCAATAAAATCAATTTAGCCTCAAGTAAATAATGAAACATGTTAAATTTGGTTTAAATAATGCAAAAACAAAGTGTTGGAGAAGAAAGTAAAAGTGCAATATGTGCTATGTAAGAAAGCTAACGTTTCAGTTCCTTGCTCAGAACATGAGAACATATGAAAGCTGGTGGTTCCTTTTAACATGAGTCTTCAATAATCCCAGGTAAGAAGTTTTAGTTTGTAGTTATTATAGGACTATTTCCCTCTATACCATTTGTATTTCATTAACCTTTGACTATTGGATGTTCTTGTAGGCACTTTAGTATTGCCAGCGTAACAGTATAGCTTCCGTCCCTCTCCTCGCTCCTCCCTGGGCTCGAACCAGCAACAGAACAACAACAGCCACCATCGAAGCAGCGTTACCCATGCAGAGCAAGGGGAACAACTACTAGAAGGCTCAGAGCAAGTGACGTTTGAAATGCTATTAGCGCGCGCTAACTAGCTAGCCATTTCACTTCGGTTACACCAGCCTCATCTCGGGAGTTGATAGGCTTGAAGTCATAAACAGCGCAATGCTTGACGCACAACGAAGAGCTGCTGGCAAAATGCACGAAAGTGCTGTTTGAATGAATGTTTATGCGCCTGCTTCTGCCTACCACCGCTCAGTCAGATACTTAGCCAGATTATATGCAACGCAGGACACGCTAGATAATATCTAGTAATATCATCAACCATGTGTAGTTAACTAGTGATTATGATTGATCGATTGTTTTTTTATAAGATAAGTTTAATGCTAGCTAGCAACTTACCTTGGCTTACTGCATTCTCGTAACAGACAGTCTCCTTGTGGAGTGTAACAAGAGAGGCAGGTCGTTATTGAGCTGGACTCGTTAACTGTAAGGTTGCAAGATTGTATCCCCCGAGCTGACAAGGTGAAAATCTGTTGTTCTGCCCCTGAACAAGGCAGTTAACCCACCGTTCCTAGGCCGTCATTGAAACTAAGAATGTATTCTTAACTGACTTGCCTAGTTAAATAAAATGTATAATTTTTTTAAATGTAATTTACATTTAAAAAATAAAATAAATAAAATCGGCGCCCAAAAATACAGATTTTCCGATTGTTATGAAAACTTGAAATCGGCCATTCCGATTAAATCGGTCGACCTGTAGTACATACCCCAACCAGAAGCCATGATTACTGGCAACATTTGCACTGAGCTAAAGGGTGGATCTGCCGCGTTCAAGGAGTGGGACTCTTGTAAGACCCAGGAGCTTGTAAGAAATCCCTCCATGCCCTCTGATGAACCATCAACAGACAAAGCTCCAATACAGGACTAAGATCGAATCGTACTACACCGACTCAAACGCTTGTCGGATGTGGCAGGACTTGCAAACTATTACAGACTACAAAGGGAAGCACAACCGAGAGCTGCCTAGTGACACAAGCTTACCAGATTGACTAAATAACGTTATGCTCGCGTCGAGGAAAGTAAAACTGAAACATGCATGAGAGCATCAGCTGTTCTGGACAGCTGGGCCAGACAGATTACCAGGATGTGTACTGTCTTCACTGACATTTTAAACCTCCCCCTGTCTGAGTCTGTAATACCAACATGTTTCAAGCAGACCACCATAGTCCTTGTGCCCTAGAACATTAAGGTAACCTGCCTAAATGACTATCAACCCATAGCACTCATGTCTGTAGCCATGAAATGCTTTGAAAGGCTGGTCATGGCTCACATCAACACCATTATCCCAGAATCCCTAGACTCACTCCAATTTGTATAACGCACCAACAAATCCACAATGATGCAGTCTCTATTGCACTCCACACTGCCCTTTCCCACCTATGTAAGGAACACCTATGTAAGAATGCTATTGATTTACTACAGCTCAGCTTTCAACACCCTAGTGCCCTCAATCCTCCCTCTGCAACTGGATCCTGGACTTCCTGACAGGCCACCCCCAGGTGGAAAGGCTAGGTAACAACACATCCACCACGCTGATCCTCAACACGGGGGCCCCTCAGGGGTTCATGCTCAGTCCCCTCTGGTACTCCATGTTCACTCATGACTGAAAAGCCAGGCACGACTCCAACACCATCATTAAGTTTGCTGATGACACAACGAAAACGATGAGACAGCCTATAGGGAGGAGGTCAGAGACCTGACCGTGTGGTGCAAGGTCAACATCCTCTCCCTCAACATGATCAAGACAAAGGAGATGATTGTGGACTACAGGAAAAGGAGGACCGAGCACGCCCCCATTATCATTGACGGGGCTGTAGCAGAGCAGGTTGAGAGCGTCAAGTTCCTTGGCGTCCACATCAACAACAAACTAACACACCAAGACAATAATGATGAGGGCATGAAAAAAAACCTATTCCCCCTCAGGAGAAAATATTTAGCATGGTTCCTCAGATCCTCAAAAGGTTTTACAGCTGCACCATCGAGAGCTTCCTGACGGGTTGCATCACTGCCTGGTATAGCAACTGCTCGGCCTCCGACCGCAACATACTAAAGAGGGTAGCGCGTACGGCCCAGTACATCGCCGGGGCCAAGCTTCCTGCCATCCAGTACCTCTATACCTGGCGGTGTCAGAGGAAGGCCATAAAAAGTATCAAAAGACTCCAGCCACCCTAGTCATAAACTGTTATCCAACGGCAAGCGGTACCGGAGCGCCAAGTCTAGGTCCAACATGCTTCTAAACAGTTCCTACCCCCAAGCCATAAGACTCCTGAACAGCTAATCAAATGGCTACCAAGACTATTTGAATAGCCCCCCCCTGCTGCTACTCTCTTATCATCTATGCAGTCACTTTAATAACTCTACCTACATGTACATATTACCTCAACACCGGTGCTCCCGCACATTGACTCTTACTTTTTATTTTTTTAATCTTTTTATTAAAACTACATTGTTGGTTAAGTAAGCATTTCACTGTAAGGTCTACACCGTTGTATTCAGTGCATGTGACAAATACAATTTGATTGTGAAACCCTGGTCGTAGAGAGCATGGCTGTCGTTTGGTACAGTAGTCATGAAGCACTTCAAGTCATGGAATGCATTAGTTACAGAAAAAACATTAACTCAGAGGGCATTGTTTCTCATACCTCTAACTATTACACAGACTGCTGTACTAGTAAGTTGTCATATAAAGTATAAAGGATTGCATTATTGTCCCCTTCCACTCCTCTAAATAGCATTACCTCAGAACACTGAAAGTGATACAGTAAGCAGCTATTTTTCTGGGAAGATCATGGGTCATGGTATAAAATTAGTCTTCACTCAATTTACAGGTTGTAGGCCCAAGGCATGTGTGATGTGAGCCATAACGGATTCGACAGCAGAGACAATATCATGGCCACACTTTCCCCCTGATTGAAAACAAAGGCTTAAGGGGACACTACACTCTTTCTATATCATTTCAGACATTTCAGTCTTTCACACTGCCTGGGACCAAATCAAGTGCCTGTCTGAGTCAAGTTTGAAGAGCAGAAGAATTAGGTCTATCAAGGATGGATCACTGTACAATGAATGGTTTATGCGTGTGCTGTTCTTCACCACAGCTTTCTGAAAGCCTTTACACAGGTGAGGTAGAAATAAAAACATGTTTCATGGAATCTATTAAGCAAACAGTAGAAGAGTTTCTTGTTAGATCATTGGAGGAGTGTTGGCATACCTGCCTCAAAGGGTGAGTCTAATGTCAGGCCATCTCAATATTATGCTGTGCACTGACATATCAAAACTCTCTCTAACAAGAGATGACTGCCGTGCATAAAGCTGCACTGTTTACACTGAATATTCATATCTGTGAGAAATGTATTAATACATCCCTGCCTCTTCTAATTGAGATTCTACCGGGTTCATCTATTCTGAATAAGTTCAACATGACCCAAGAAGCAGGGGAGGGAGAAAAGGGTCAAATTGGAGAAAGAGAATGAGAGAAGCTGAAACCAGTGAGGAAAAGAGACAAAGGGAGAGAAAGAGAAGAAGAGATGGGGAGGAGAAGGAACAGGAGGAGAGAGAGAAAGAGCAAACACCTGGGGGCTAGACTTCAGGTGGCAGGATGAAGAAAATATGACAGTAGTGCTGATATGACAGATGGCTGTATGCTGAGCAAATTTGAGATAATAAGGAAAACAAAGCCTATAGGATCGCACAAGCCAACTCAACCTGGGCCAATCGAGACAGCATGATAAAGACTGCAGGATAACAGACAGACAGTATGCCACATTCATGTATGCCTTCTAAGAAATTGGGTCCCAATCATTTTGGATTCATGATACAGTATGCTGTGTGGGACAATATATACAGGAAGGCACCCTTCATGAATGTGAAAACAAATCCTTATACTGCACATTGAATGGAATGGAAACTGGAGCAAAACGTGATTTGCGGTGAGAAAAAGAACGTGGCCATCTGTGTGTGCATGCGTGTAAAAAATACATTGCTCTCATTCATCAAACAAGCTCAACATGTGGAGAAGACAAAAATCAGAGCAAATGTTTTTCAATCTCTGGTTCATTGATCACTGTTCAGAGGACAGAAAGCTTGGCAGGCATTAAGGCTCCCGGACACGCAGGGCAAGACAAATACAGTATTATTGTGAATTTAGAGTGAAAATACATCAAGATTTACACAGCAGATGCATCTGTCAACAGGGTTGTGATATCCAAAGTAGCTCAAATAATCATGCGCTCATTGGCTGCTGGGGACGTGTGTGTGTGTTTGTGTTTGAGAAATGTCCAAAAATAAGGCAGCCCCTTCTCAAATTCACAAAAATCTTATAGGTTTTCAAAAGAGGGATATTTCGACAGCACATTGTGAGGCACTGCATTGCTAGATGAAGTGTCAAAAACCCCTCTGGGGTTGATTTATCGAGACTCCATTTCCTAATCAGCGCACGACTGCTGCATACTCTAATGCCACCATCTTATTGTTGATGTGGTTGAGAGGCATGGTGTGTGTGTGTGTGTGTGTGTGTGTGTGTGTGTGTGTGTGTGTGAGACTGTAAACACACACTGAGTGAAAGATTACTGAACGGTGCAGGGGGATTGTGTTTGGGACAGGTACTGCTGGGTCATTAGCTCTGAGCAGGCAGGCAGGAGTCAGTGTCAGTCAGTCACATAGAGTGGCCCACAGAGTGGCCCTCTGGAAAACGAGAGAGAGGTGCTATAGTCACCCAGTACTCAGCAGTCCCAGTGAGTTGCCCAATAAATGTGTCTACTTTGCGTGACCGATTGGCTAGTTATGGTTGGCCCATCTGTGTTTGTGTTACTAAATGTTCGGCCACCTCGCTCAAAAACATGGATGTGGCAATCGTTATGACACGACGTCAGAAAGCCATAACCGCTGCTTGAATCTTTTAAAAGCAGTTGCTGCTGAAGATCTAAGCGGAAAAGCCCCTACGTTATTTCTCCTAAGTGGTAATGGCTAAATCAATCACCATCCACCTCCGAGAGCACAGCTCTACTGTACAGGAGTGGACCTCCAGATACCACAGCTCCAATTGAGCTGTCAGGTCTACTGCTTTATGGGTAAGTGAGCCCGACAGAGGGGAGTATATTGGGGAGTGAGAAAGAGTGTGTGTGTGCGCATGAGAGAGAAATGTATTTGAGTTTCACATGGTCACGTCCACTCCCAGTGATGCTGCTGTACCCCCTCCCCCTCTCCAGAGGGACCCTGATACTGGGCTCAGAGTCTGGGGCTGGAGACGGACTGGCTCTCTGTCTACCGGGAGCACGGCAGCTCAGTACATATTCCATCTAAAATAAGCAAATTAAAGAGAGAGCTTCTCTCACACATATCCACTCATATGACCTTAGGTGGCTGGGAAGTGTAACACACAGTGGACAAACGTTGTCATCTGCACTAACGAGGCATCAATAGCCAGTCACTCTTTTAAAACTAAGCCAAGAGCAGACGATGGACACAAATACACAAAAGGCGTCCGCATGTTTCCCACCCGAAACAGTTCGGTAGAGTTTGTGCATATATTTTGATGACATTTTTGTTCCTTATGGAGTTCGGTGAGGGGTTTTTCTGCGGTTCGAGCCACGGAAAAATTGTTCTGGCGGTAAGCCGAAGTTCGGAGCCAAAATCTATGCCCTTTTACCAGGGATTGGTCTTTGTTGTCATTCAATGAGAGACTAATTTGCACATTTTTTCATTGAATAATACTGCACCAAACATCTTAATTGAATGTATAAATTGCGTGACTAAGACTCTTCAGCAAAAAATAGTACTAAACAGTACTATTGCTGCTTTTTTCTTGTTTTTCAACTGAAGGTCTTTTAAAGGGAGTATGCGATCTGAAGCATGCTGACGCCTTAACCTGTTGAGTGTAGGGTAGCCTAGTGGTTAGAGCATTGGACTTGTAACCGAAAGGTTGCAAGTTCAAACCCCTGAGCTGACAAGGTACAAATCTGTCGTTCTGCCCCTGAACAGGCAGTTAACCCACTGTTCCTAGGCCGTCATTGAAAATAAGAATTTGTTCTTAACTGACTTTCGCCTGGTTAAAATAAAGGTAGGGGGAAGTATTTATGAAAAACGCACTCAAATAAAACTGCCTATTTCTCAGGCCCAGAAGCTAGAATATGCATATAATTGTCAGGTTAGGATAGTAAACACTCTAAAGTTTCCAAAACTGTCAAAATATTGTCTGTGAGTTTAACAGAACTGATATTGCAAGTGAAAACCTGAGGAAAATCCAACCCGGAAGTGCCTCTTATTTTGCAAGCTCCCTGTTCCATTGCATGCCTTCCCTCCATTTAAAGGGGTATCAACCAGATTCCTTTCCCTATGGCGTCCACATGGTGTGAACAGTCTTTAGACATAGTTTCAGCCTTGTATTCTGAAAAATGAGCGAGAACGATCACATCGCGTCAGTGGATGGCTGTGTCCCCCAGAGTTTTGCATGCGCAACAGCTTGGAGCAGACATTTTCTCTCGCTCTCCTATTGAAAAAGCTACGGTCTGGTTTAAATATTATCGATTTTTTATTGTAAAAACAACCTGAGGATTGAATATAAAAAAGTTGAAATTTGAAGTTGAAGTTGAAAAGTTGCCAAATTGAAATAAATTACTATAAAAATCAAACATGCAAATTAAAGCTACACTTGTTGTGAATCCAGCCAACCTGTCAGATTTCAAAAAGGCTTTTCGGCGAAAGCAAAGGATGCTATTATCTGAGGATAGCACCATAGTAAACAAAGAGAGAAAAGCATATTTCAACTCTGCAGGCGCGACACAAAATGCAGAAAAAAATATAATTCATGCCTTACCTTTGATGAGCTTCTTTTGTTGGCACTCCAATATGTCCCATCAACATCACAAATGGTCCTTTTGTTCGATTAATTCCGTCGATATATATCCAAAATGTCCATTTATGTGGCGCGTTTGAACCAGAAAAACACCGGTTCCAACTTGCGCAACATGACTACATAATATCTCAAAAGTTACCTGTAAACTTTGAAATGTTTTGACAAACTACTTCTGTAATACAACTTTAGGTATTTTTTAACGTAAATAATCGATGAAATTGAAGACTAGGTGTTCAATACAGGAGGAATACAAACTGTAGCATGCTTTCTGGTCACGCGCCTCTATCGAACAGTACACTTCAAGTGACCCTCGTTCAAGATGGCCGTACCTCTTCATTACACAAAGGAAAAACCTCAACCAATTTCTAAAGACTGGTGACATCCAGTGGAAGCAATAGGAACTGCAAGAAGGTCCCTTCGATTCCCAAAGAAAACCCATTGAAAAGAGAGTGACCCCCCCCAAAAAAATCTGAATGGTTTGTCCTCTGGGTTTCACCTGCTAAATAAGTTCTGTTATACTCACAGACATGATTCAAACAGTTTTAGAAACTTCAGAGTGTTTACTATCCAAATATACTAATGATATGCATATCTTATCTTCTGGGGATGAGTAGCAAGCAGTTGAATTTGGGCATGCATTTCATCCGAACGTGAAAACACTGCCCCCTGTCACCAAGAAGTTAAGGACAGACAGACCAGAGAGAGAGACGACACACACACACACACAGAGACACACAGAGAGACACAGAGAGAGAGAGCTACAGTATAGAGCAGTGAACATGGACACTACAGGACAGCAGCAAAGCCCATTGTGTTGGTTGAGATAAGCAGAGATTACAGCAGCCAAAGGGTCTGGGCAGAGTAGAGGTCTGCTGAGGGCTCAATATCTGGGCCCCGTCCAACTGCATGTCCCCTTCTCTCAACGCTGAGTGAAAGAGAGCACAAAGGGGACTGTCACAGAGATATTACACCTCCTCCTCCTCCGTTTATCTTGGCTCGCATCACCGCCAAGACACTGAGAACTCCCCAGGCAGGCCCTTAGTGCCCAACATCTCACTGGCCAACAACAATGTGCTAGAGATGGCTGTCCACAACATGGACACTGAATTAAAAATATGAGTGTGTGTGTGTGTATGTATGTGTGTGTGTTGGTTCTTCTAGGCGTTTAGGAGTAAGGTTTAGGGTTTCAGATAAGGTTAGGGCTATGGTAAGGGTTAGGGAAAATAGGATTTTGAATGGAAATTCATTTCAGGTCCCCATGAGGATAGAATAACGTGCGTGTGTCTGTGTGTGTGTGTGTGTGTGTGTGTGTAATAAAATCTTATTAATAGAGAAAGGCAGACAGAGAGCGAGAAGAAGTGAAAGTGAATCTGAAGAGAGAGTGCGTGCGTGAAAATAATTAGTATGGTTGAGTGGGGTGACGAGAATTGAGCCTGTATGATCACTGAGCGCAAGGAACATGGGCCCTGCTCCCAAACAAACCTCACACACACACAATTAAACTTGATAACACTTCAGCCAAGATTAACCACAGCAGTTTGCACGTCTGGAAGAGGGCTGGCTGTCTGGGGATTGCTACGTAAACAGAGCTGTAACAGAGCGACGACAGTGTCAGGATACTCCTCAAACAAACCGCAGTATAGAGACACCGGAATCTACAAAGATTTTGTTTGCTTTACACAATATACCATGTTTGATTAATGCCACTCCTGCAACCTTGGCCCTGTGTAGCCCTAGAGCATATTGTCATGGTTTAAGTCTGAATGACACCCAGTGTTGCAGTAGACTGCAGTTTTAGTGTAGGCTAGGCCTAAGTGTGTGATGTCCACTCACCGAGTCTCTTGGCAGCCTGCAGGGCGTCGGGGGCATTGTCAGCCACGTAGAAGCGCTGGACTGTAACCCCACTCTCCTGCATCAGCTTCTTGCTCTGATACTCCTGCAGGTTCAGCCATCGCCTGGAACTCACCTGTGCACACTGCAGAGAGGGAGACAGCGGCAAAGAGGGAGAGAGAGACAGAGAGAGAGAATTGCTGAAATGTTTTGTTAAAAGTAACCAAATATTTAACGGAAGACGTAATTAGCTAAACACTAGGAAGCTGGAAGGAATCCACCATCAGGGAGCAGTTGAGGCCATGAGATTAACCTTGGTTTTCTATTCCCCTGAAAGTACTACTACTACTAAGAATACGGCTAAACAGGCACAGGTTTTCTGTGAGGAGTATCCTTAGTGACAGCTTAAGATTTCTGTTTCAAATTAGGCCTACATGCAAAGATTACTTTGCACTGCACAAGCCGCTGTTTCAACATCTGGTGATGTTCAGGAATTATAAATATGCCCAAACGTTGATCAAGGTTTGACTGACTCTCGGTTAGAGGGATAACCATACCGGAAGTGCAGGTGTGTCTGATTAAGCCTTACTTATGTTCAGTTCTCCAGAGTGCATTTATTCCCATCTCTCCACCCTTTCTGCCTCCCTTTTCCCTGCCTCTCCATCCCCCATAATGAGACCGGTAGACAGGCCTAGGATGTCTTCAAACTGTTTGCTCAGTCAGCAGATGCAGCTAGGCTGTCAGCTCCAGCTGTTGGCACTATTAAACAGACAGGTTTTACTGTGAGACACCTGTGTTAAGGTTAAACGCCCTCAGTGTTGTCAGATGGGCACATTACCCTGACTGCAGTCAGTCTAACATTGTTAAGGAAAACAAAGCCATTGCCATAATAGAAATTCAGAATGCTAAAAAAATATATATATATATATATATATATATATATATATATATATATATATATATATTAAACTTTGCCTGAATTTCCAAGACTTAAAAGTAAAATCTACTTAAACTATATTTTGCACACCAAAAATTCCCATTAGTCCACTGGTGATAGTCCCAAAATGTTTTGCTTGTCAGCAGTCAAGTTTAAGATATTGTACTTTCAAGAAACAAAAAGTGTCACTTGCCACATGATAATGCATTTTGCAAATGATATTTAATTTCTCTTTTCTTATTCCATCCCTGCTTAAGAACGTGTGTGTGACTCCAGCAGGCGTAATCCCGTCGTGATCCACTACAAGCCCCGCTGATGAATAATGAAGGCCTCCTCAAGTGTAACAAAGTCTGAGGGGCTGATCAAACAAGCCATATTTCAGACATCCTTTAAAAAAATGAATCCTGACAAGGAAGGGTTGACTGAAGGCTGATGCAGATGAGGAGTGGAAGGGGAGGGGCTGCTGCCATCTGACTTAGTGGTGCGAGGGGACTGACAAGGCCAAGCCGAAGCACTAACTCTCAAACAGAGCTGCCTGGGAGCCTCTCCATCATTCATGAGAAGAGAGGAGAGAGGAGACGGGCTGAGAGCACTAGGCCATCTCGACGGCATCCACGACCAACTGAAGGGAGGAACTCTGACCCTGCTTAACCTCACAGGGGAAGCAAGGCAACAAGGTCAAACCCACACTTGCTATAACACATATCTACAGTAGGCTGCATGACAGTGTGAACATCAATAACTTAGCCCACAGTAGGGTTGCAAAGGGTCGTAAACTTTCCAGGAAATTCACGGAAATGTACCAAGGGAAATTAAGCCCGGGAATTTTGCTTAAATTCTTCAAAGTTAAACTAACGGTGAACCTTTTTGTGGGATAAACATAAGGCAATTCTAGGTCTGTGGCAAATTTTGGTTAAACTATCCCCAATTCAATGGAATTGCAACCCGCTGCATACAGTGCACTCTTCCATCACATGTACAGCTGATTCTCAAGCTCTTGCACAGTAATGATATGGTATTGAACCCACCCAACTACACCGTCTGAGCCAAGGACTACATGCTTTCTGGTAAGTTTGAACTTACAATACAGGGTGGGGTTAACTAGTAAATAGTAGCCTACAGCAAAATCTGTTTAAATCATTTCTAACTTGTTAACAATTTCTGCTAGTTAGTTTTTGCTACCATGTGGGTTTTAGCTTGTTTGAGCCTGCTAACTGAGGAGTGTTAATTCACCTGTTTCCATACATGCTTCATTTTAAAACATTTGGTTTACAAAAATGAGTTGTTTAATCTAGCTGCTTAACTATTTATCTGTACATGGAATTGTATTTGTTGTTTCTTTACTAATTTTTCTCTAATCTTTACAGGAAAATGTCAAGGACACTATCTGATGTGTGGAGACATTTCACTGCAGCTAATGTAGAAGGAAAAGCTGTGTACATTTGCAAATACTATGCCAAATCATATGAGAAGAATGCAACAAAGATACAAAATCTGACCAAGTGCATAAAGTTCCCTCACAACAAGCAACCTCCGACAAAAGTACCTCTACTTCTATTCGAGGTTAAAATTAAGAATCAGACACCTTATCGATAGCAACAACTCATGGTCCTTCTGGAATCAGAAGGTTTTTTTTACTCAATGGAGGAACGTAGTCAGAGAAATGCTGATGAATGTCTTGCTCGAGCTGTTTATGCAACTGGTTCACCTCTGATGCTCACAGGCAATGTGTATTGGAAGAGATTTCTGAATGTTCTTTGCCCAGCATACACCCCTCCAACCAGACATGCTTTATCTACTCATTTGCTGGATGCAGAGTTCAACAGAGTTCAAGTGAAGGTCAAGCAAAGCATAGAGAAAGCAGACTGTATTGGAATCATCTCTGATGGGTGGTCGATTGTTTGTGGGCAAGGAATAATTAACTACATCATCTCCACCCCTCAACCAGTATTCTACAAGAGCACAGACACAAGGGACAACAGACACACCAGTCTCTACATTGCAGATGAGCTGAAGGCATTCATTAATGACATTGGACCACAGAAGGTATTTGCACTAGTGACAGAGAATTCTGCGACCATGAAGACTGCTTGGTCTAAAGTGGAGGAGTCCTACCCTCACATCACACTCATTGGCTGTGCTGCTCATGCATTGAATCTGCTTCTCAAGGACATCATGGCACTGAAAACAATTGATACACTCTACAAGAGAGCCAAGGAAATGGTTAGGTATGTGAAGTGTCATCAAGTTACAGCTGCAATCTACCTCACCAAGCAAAGTGAGAAGAATAAGAGCACCACATTGAAGCTGCCCAGCAACACCAGTTGGGAGGTATTGTCATCATGTTGTTCCCCTCCTGGAGGGGAAGGAGTCTCTCCAAGAATTGGCCATATCACAGTCTGCCGATATGTACATCCCCATCAAGAGGATCCTCCTGGATGATTTATTTTGGGAGAGAGTGGTAAGCAGCCTGAATCTCCTGAAACCTACAGCAACAGCCATCACACGGAATGAAGGAGACAATGCCATCCTGTCTGATGACCAGACTCTGCTTGCAGATGTAAGAAGAAATCCGTACTGCCCTTGTTTTTCAATGTTGCTTGAAGCAGAGGAAACTGCAGTTCTGAAATACATCAAAATGTGTGAAGACTTCTTCCTGAAGCACATACACGCCGCAGGGTACATGTTGGACCCCAAGTATGTTGGCAAGAGCATCCTGTCTGGTGCAGAGATCAACAAGGCCTATGGTGTCATCTCTACCGTGTCTTGTCACCTTGATCTGGATGAGGGCAAGGTTCTTGGCAGTCAGGCGAAGTACATTTCCAAGCAAGGGCTTTGGGATGGATATGCAATATGGCAGTCGTGCCAACATCAACCACCTGGTGGAAGGGACTTGGTGGATCTGAGGCTCTTTCCCCTTTAGTTTCTAGACTATCATTTTACAGATGTAGTATGTTGAAAATGTTTTGGCAGAGAGGTTTGAAACTCTTTGTTATTGGTCTATTAACTAATTTACCGCATGGTGATGTTACCATGGAAGGCCAAAACCTCATCCCACCAAGGCTGATATTTCAGGCCGTCTTTTCAAACAGCTCTTAAACTAAAATAGCATTACTTTCATATTCAGAATTTCACAGTATTATTCCAAGTTTTTAGTGTGGAAAGATATATAAACCACAGGGGGGTATTGTATTGCATGCATTGTTCACTGCTACCCCCTTCCAGGTAAGGCGCAGTGGAGACTTCATTAGAGCAGAAACGCCCAGCGTCCATAGGAAGCGGTCTAGGCCTACTACAGTATGCTGATTAGTCTCCCTTACATCACTGAATAATGAGGGCATATGCGGGTCCTGTGGCTCTGCCTGGAAGGAATCGTCTTCCACAAGTAGGCCTGTTTTCTTTCTTTGAAGGGGGTGTCTGAGAAGTTCTAGGGTGAAACAAAATGACATCAGTCCCCATGGCAGTGGCACACTTGCGCCATCCTACAGTCATAATGGCCAGACGGTCTGTCTCACTGGAGTAGAACAGTTCAATGGCAGGGCACCAGATATAATATGAATTGCTTTTCGCGTCCACTGCTTCCATTCAAAACCCTTCTGTTGTCCTACTTTGGGCAACGCATTTACCCACGCTTAAGTTATTCAAAGCCACAGACTGAGCTCAGAGCTGACCCTCTCGTGAAACTTCTCTGGGGTCTTTTTTAGAAACACAGTAACAACCAGTATTCAGTCTGATGGTTTGTTCCTCATCTAGTAGTGTTAGGTGTTGCATGTTATAAGTGAGTGGAGGCAGTGTTGCGTGTTAGTGGGTGAGTTGTGTGTTGTGACTGTCTGGCCTATGTCCTTGTTTAAAAAGCTAACACACTGCATTCTCGCTCTCATGTCGACTTCACTTTAGAGGAACATGTTCCAAAGCTCCATGAGGCAAACAGAAACAAGTTCCCTGTCATTTACTTATTGGCACAAAGTGTGAGTTCCTCTCTGGGACTCCATGGACTTCCCTCCTCTTAGTCACCTTGTAGTCTAAACTCTGAACACTGGCCATGTGTGTGTGGTAAGTGCGTGTGTTGAAGTTCAGATGTGAGAGTGGCATTTTAAATAATATCTCACCTGAACTTCAATACATACACATATTTTATAACAAGTGCACACTCGTGTTGGAGAAAAAGAATGTATACAGTTAGGCAACATATTCGGGATATTTTTTTTACACGATATCGCAATATTATTTTTGACAATACCACAATATATTTTTGAGCTAGTCGGCTGTGCCTGCACCAAAACTCCAGTATTTGTTTTTTTATAGCTTGTTCTCCATCTTAATTTTAATTAAGGAGAACATTTATTTTCCAGCACTTTAATTTCCATGACCGATCAGAACTCGTTCTCTCATTCCCTCTCGTCTCTCTGCAGCAGACATGTCGTGAGCAATATGTTTGGAACATCGGATCGTAATAAAAAATATATATATATATTTTTTAAATCACAGTATCAAATTGCAATACATACCATATGGAATCGTGACAATCCCAATACATATTGTATCAGCACCTTGTCTAAGTATTGTGATATCGTATTGTGAGGTCCCTAGTAATTCACAGCCCACGCTGAGTGTTATGAAGTCCGCAGAAAGAACTAGCCTACAGCGTTTCAGCATAATAACACCTGCCTCTTAAAATAATAACATTGTAAAAGGAGAAGTGGTGTTGGGTCTCTGAGGACTCAACAGAAAGGAGACATCTTTAGGATGGAATGGGTTACATTTCAGATCCAACATCGCCTTGAGAGCTCTCACATCTGTGAGTAGATCATTAACAGGCTAGCATGAGTTTGGGGTAATAAAACCAGTGGAGCTCAATATTAAATCTGACCTGACAAGCTCTGACAACGTCTGCCGAGGAGAGGAAAGTTACTTTGTTACTCCTTTTAATTCCAGGCAACCTGAAAAACACCAGCATAAATAAAGCAGCTGTCGTGTACCTGGCGAACAGTTGGAGAGGGGGAGCAGAAAACACACTTCAGAGCGATTAGGGATGGCTAGTCTCTCCCACCAAAGAGGGAGAAAAAGATCCCAAAATAACAGCTACTGAATAGGAAGTGAGGCTGGCGGAGTCCCTCCAGGCGCTGACAGTTAGCTTGCACCAAACAATAGAGGAGTGAGACACCCCCACAGCACTTTATTCCCCAGTACAGTAACATCCACATACCGGTCTGTATAACCACAGTTATACCAAGGAAAGTCTAAAGCCACGCTTTACCCGGGCACTCTCACAAATAGCCCTTTTATCCCATTGCCTCTTCTCTCTGATAAATGCAGTTATTTCTGTGTGTTTCTTTCACCACAAAAGGGACAACATGCAGGGACACATGATTAGCGAGTGATTTGTCATAGGAAGTACTACAGTACCAACATTTGAACTCTTGAAGCCCCAGCGAGAGAGAAAACATGGTGATTGTCGTTTAAATTGCATTTCCATAGTTTGCTTGCCATTCCCATTCTCTTTTGAAAGTATTTTCAGGCACATACAGTATGTACTTTCACAGGATTCTCTTTCATTTTATTTAATTTCCTGTTCGACTCTTTTTGCAGTAAAGTGCTGTAAGTCATGGAAAAGTCACAGCGAAGTCAAGTCACTGCTGAGCCAAGGTTAAGTCATTACTAACTCAAGAATAACGGC
The DNA here is from genome assembly GCF_018296145.1 of Oncorhynchus tshawytscha. Lineage (NCBI taxonomy): Eukaryota > Metazoa > Chordata > Actinopteri > Salmoniformes > Salmonidae > Oncorhynchus > Oncorhynchus tshawytscha. Next base: position 34,750,008 of record NC_056435.1, on the reverse strand, counting down.
CAAGATCCACAGAGCACATTGGGGCATGCGGGAGGACCATTGGCTGATGCGAGCAGCGGCGAGGGAGCGGGGACAGTGTGGGACCTACTTTGGGAAAAGCTTAACTTTATACATACTCTGCGATATCGCTGTGCACTAATCAAAGCTCACTATAGCTTCCAGACCGTACAGGATTGGTTGTTGATACCTAGCTTGCTAGATCGCTTGCTAAGTACACACATGACGGAGACGCTAGCGTGGCTAGGGTAGTGAGTCGTGCATGCGCTGCAGGCCGGCACCAGGAGAGAGATAGCAGTGAGGAGTGGCTGGCAGGAGGCTGCCCTCCCCAGAGACACTCGTTCTACAGTAATTATCTTCATTAGCGCTCTGGAGACTACCTACCCAGTGCTATTAACCCTACACTCATGGGAATTGGCCTATATGGAACGGGCTAAATTGAAATGCATTTTACAGAAGAAATATGAAATGCATAAGCATGGTAGCAATTGAAAAGAACAGTTTGGAGATAATGGGAACATTTGACTAAAGTTGAGGACACAACATTTAACCTAAGACTGAATCCAAACATTACAGGGTTGATTTCATGTGCTTTACATTTACTGTACTTTGTTGATAATGAAATCTGAAAATACTCTGGATATATTTAGTAACATGTTAAGAATATTCCTGGAAAATATGGGGTAGGTGCAACATAAGACAAAAATGACACGGGTTTGAGTGAGAGGCAAAAGAAAAATCACACTTAGGGCACAAACACATCACATGCATACACTACTCCCCTCACATAGATCAAATGCACACACACACACACATCCACTGAGGTAGAAAAAGAGAAAGTAGGCCTACACAGACAATTCTTTTATGAATAGGCCTTAGAAACAGAAGAAGAAAAGGAGAAAAAATGCACTAAGGGAGCCAGGTCTCATTCATTGTCATTGTGAAAAGGAAAAAAAGCCAATGTTACTGAGTGGTGAAGTCATAAAACATGAAAGGCCATAACTCTGTTACTGGAAATTAAAGCTGGAGAGACAACCTGAAAGGGTATGCATCAGTGAGCACATGTAGCGCTCTTGCCTCTGTTTTTACTCAATATGATATACCCAGGCAGTGATGAGGAACTTCACGTCTAAACATTGACACAACACCATATAGCGGTGACTAGGGCTTCTTATGTTTTTTATACTGGAAGACAGTATTGGATCATTTAAGTTCAGGATAATCAGAATTGAGAAACTTGAATTGGGAAATGTAGGGGTTTGTTTCAAAGAAAACAATTCCACATTGCTGGCATCTTATTCCCTGTCTGACCATCAACATTGGTCTTCGTCACATCAAAGTATGAGCAAAAATTGTACTGCAATTTTATTGGTCGAGGGGAATTGACCACACCCACAAATTGGGGAAAACTTCCCCACTGATGCCCATTGTAAAAGAGCCAACTTCATTGTCAATTATTTGTTATACAGAAATAACAAAACGTGACGAAAAGCTGCTTTGTTGTTCAATGTACATGTAACCAAAAATCCTGACCTACGGTTCACAATAATCCCACATAGGAAATAGAGCATGCGAGAAGAGCGCTATAGCTTCAGGCTATTCAGTGTGGGAGAGAGGGAAATGTGGGGGCTCGGTGTCCAAGTAGGCTACATATAGCTGTGTGTGTGTAGAAAACATTTCACCAGAGGGAAGACATTTTACTTGTTTAGTATAGTCCGTTTGTAACTCCACTCACTATATCTAGTGGTATAGTCTGTTTGCGTTGTTGGTCTTGGCTAGCTAAATGTTCCAGTTGGTAACGTTAGCTAGCTATCACTAACTCACGTGGCTGCTAGCACCGTCAAGAAAAGGGGCATGAGGGAAGACCTATAATATTACGTTTTTTGAGAACGCTCAGTACCAGGTAATGTTGAAAAGTGATCTTTAGACATGTTATACTTTTCTTAAAATGCAGAATGGAACAAAAATATAAATAAAAAACGTAAAGCACTGGTCCCATGTTTCATGAGCTGAAAGAACATATTCCAAAAATGTTCCATACTCACAAAGAGCTTATTTTTTTTCAAATGTTGTGAACAAATTTGTTTACATCCCTGTTAGTGAGCATTTATTTTTTGACAGGTGTGGCATATCAAGAAGCTGATTAAAAACAGCACGGACATTACACAGGTGCACCTTGTGTTGGGGACAATAAAGGGTCACTCTAAAATGTGCAGTTTTGTAACACAACACCACAGATTTCCCATGTTTTGAGGGGGCATGCAATTGGAATGCTGACTGCAGGAATGTCCACCAGTGCGGTTGCCATTTTTAAATGTTCATTTCTACACCTTAGGCAGCTTCCAAAGTTGTTTTAGAGAATTTGGCAGTACGTCCAACCAAGTCTCACAACAGCAGACCACGTGTATGGTGTTGTGTGGGTGAGCGGTTTGCTGATGTCAACGTTGTGAATAGAGTACCCAGCGGTGGAGGTGGGGTTATGGTATGGGCAGGCATAAGCTACGGACAACGAACACAACTGCATGTTATCAATGGCAATTTGAATGCAAAGAGATACAGTGATGGAATCCTGAGCCCCATTATCCCGGCATTCATCCCCCTCTATCACCTCATGTTTCACCATGATAATACTTGGTCCCATGTTGCAATGATCTGTGAGCAATTTCTGGAAGCTGAAAATGTTCCTGTTCTTCCATGGCCTGCATTCTCACCAGACATGTCACCCATTGAATATGTTCGGGATGCTCTGAATATACGTGCACAAAATTGTGTTCCAGTTCCCGCCAATATCAAGCAACTTCAGAGAAGTGGGATAACATTCCACAGGCTACAATCAACAGCTTGATCAACTTTACGTGAAGCCAATGTGTCGCGCTGCATGGAGGCACATGCTGGTCACACCAGATACTGACTTGTTTTCTGATTCAGGCCCCTACTTGTTTGTTTTTTTTATTTTAAAAAAGGTACCTGTTACCAACAGATAGATATCTGTATTCCCAGTAATGTGAAATCCATAGACTAGGGCCTAATACATTTATTTCAATTGACTGATTTCCATAATATCTTTTAAATTGTTGCATGTTGCGTTTATATTTTTGTTAAGTATCGTTTTGTAATTGACTATAGCAAGCAAACCAACATTTTTTTTTTGTTGTTGCTGTGAGCCAATGAAGTAACATAGCTAAGCACAAGTTGTTTTCCCCGCGGTTGGGTGGGGCCGCGATGTTCTAATGCCACCAAGTTCAAGCGAGAGAAAAAAGTGCCAATGAGAGTAGAGTAGCACCACAACATTTTGTGAGTGTTTTGTTTCCAGCTACGATCTTGACATTTATTATTAAAAATAAGCCTTTTTACTTTAAGAGGTGCACTATGCAGAAATCGCTCCACCATTTCCTTGTTGCTAAAATTCTAATGGTTCGCCTAATTTCAGTTTGTGACAAAACCATTAGTGTAGAATTATTTATTTTTTTCAGCTGGTGTACAAAACCAAAAGGAAAAAGATGCAAAAACAAAATGCATAGAAATAGCACACATTAGAACAGATATACTGCTTCTTAGACTTATACTGTGTGCTTAGACAGATCAATAACCCATTTCGACGTGAGGTTGTCAGGTTGTCCAAAAGTTACAGCTTCAAAGGGAAGATTTCAGAATTAGGTTGCTGTTAAACATTCTGATCTTTATTATCATTCGAACTAAAAGTCTCAGTACGACAAATCACTTTACATTTGTATTTTGGTAGAAATGTATATTTGACCGAAGTCATTTCGGAAAAAGCGTTCGGAAAAGTGATGTAGAGAGACCACTAAACGAGCAGGAGTGAAGCCACTGTCCACATAAGACGGTAAAGACCCACATCATACCAAGTCCAATTGCTTTTGGAAAAATATTTGGCACTCTGAATAAAGCTAACTAATCATCTGACGATATCCTGGGATTTCCTTATTTTGTATCAGCAAAAAAAAAGTATGTCACAAGCCACAACTTCACAGGAGAGCCATTTGAACGTTTTTTGTTGTTTTTTTGGAAGAAATGCCTTCTGGAACATGTGAACTTTCATGTGCCTTGATAACAAACTGGTATGCCATCTGTAAATACGAATACAATTGTTAAATTACGAGCCTTGTTGGTTAAGCCACAGAAAAAGTAAGCAACCTTTCCACTAGCCATGATTGGCTGAGATAATGAGTGGGCTGGACATGCCGAGAAAGGAGTTTGGATTGGTCTGCCATATAGAGGGCTTCTGTCTATTTGAGCTGGTCAGTCTGTGTTGGTAATCCTGTCGTGCGCAGCTTTTTTTTAATGTATCGTGTAGTGGAGCTGCATAAGTGTTGTTCTCTACTTTCTGGAGGATAGAGTTTTGAAATCAGTGGAATTAGATTATGATAGCTAAATAGATGGAGAAAACACCTGTCTCCGGATGTAATCCGGAGACAAGTGGCATGCCATCCGTGACAGGGAGACAAGTTCATGATGCATGATGATGGTCTAGATAGCTAGCTAACGTGTATGACATTCGTATCCCAGAACCATTTGCTTTGCTAGTTAGAGCCTAATGTTAACTAGCTAACATTGAACCTGGTCGCTTAGCTCCCCGCAGATTCATGCAGGGTAAGTAACGACATAATTTGGCACTATGTTCATTGTTTAACAAGCTAACGTTAGCTGGCTGGCTCGTTAGCTAACGTTACTTGACTTGTGATCTTAAAAACGTTGTTTATGTAGCTAGGTTCAATGTTTACCTAGCTAGCTAGCTACATGTCTTAAGCTAAAGTTTATTGTTAGCTAGCTAACTAACATTAACTGGCTGGCTCCCTAGCTAACGTTACATGTATGACATTATTATTCATATCTCAGAGCCGTTTGCGAATTAAAGTCTAATGTTAGCTAGCTAACATTGAACCTGGTTGGTTAGCTCCCAGCATATTTATGGAGGGTAGTAACAACATGATTTGGCACCATGTTCATTGTAGTTTAACTAGCTAACGTTAGCTGGCAGGCTTGTTAGCTAACGTTATGTGACGTGTGTTATCTTACGCGTTGTTTACCTAGCTAGGTTCATTGTTTATCTAGCTACATGTCTTAAGCTAAAATGTACAACACGTGTTGAATATGACCAGTGTCAGAAAACGTCTGCAAAAAATAGTAATGAAATTGTTGCCAGCAGAGCTGGTTAGGTTGTTATCATGTTATCCAGAGGTAAACAAATAATCGGCCAGAGCAAGTGTGCAGTCCTAGAGCGAAACAAGATGGGTGGGGCTAAAGCTTAAGAGGGTGTGAACGATGCTGAATGGGTGTAGACAAAGAAGAGCTCTACACAAGATACCAAAACATTCAAAGGCCATTTCCTCAAAAGTAATTTCCTCAAAAGTCAGTTTGCAAGGTTAAATCAACTGTCAAAGCAGAATTGCTTTCCCATTGTTCCTCAAATGCAGTGTATGATATACCATTTTGTAGCTCTGAGTCTCTACACAATTTCAAATGTTGAGTCACAAATAAGTATCACATTCAGAGTGCAGAACTTTAGCATAGACCCCTTTACACCCCTGCTGGCTTACACCTACTAGCTACCAACTAGCAGCCTTGAAACATATAACTTATTAGCAGTTCAGAACATAATTATTGATCATACTGTTATACATGAAGATAAACATTTACCATCATAAACTCAGCAAAAAAAGAAACGTCCTCTCACTGTCAACTGTGTTGATTTTCAGCAAACTTAACATGTGTAAATATTTGTATGAACATAAGATTCAACAACTGAAACAAACTGTTCTACAGACATGTGACTAACAGAAATGGAATAATGTGTCCCTGAACAACAGTGGGGGTCAAAAGTAACTGTCAGTATCTGGTGTGGCCACCAGCTGCATTAAGTACTGCAGTGCATCTCCTCCTCATGGACTCCAACCCAACAGGTCCCAGGCGTGCTCAATGGGATTGAGATCTGGGCTTTTCGCTGGCCATGGCAGAACACTGACATTCCTGTTTTGCAGGAAATCAGCCATAACTGCTCGTTCTGTGTGTGGTGGCATTGTCATGCTGGAGGGTCATGTTAGGATGAGCCTGCAGGAAGGGTACCACGTGAGGGAGGAGGTCTTCCCCGTGACGCACAGCGTTGAGATAGCTTGTTGTCATTGCAGACACAGTGCAATGATGCTGTGACACACCGCCCCAGACCATGACGGACCCTCCACCTCGACTTTCCCGAAGAAGATCCACTGTTCGGACCACCACCCAGGACAATCGATCTGATCCCAGTAGGCGACACAAAACAATGCCAAAGAAGGTGCAGACGGAGCAGTCTTCTGGTCAGAGTATACTACTCGCCAATGTCCAGTCTCTTGACAACAAGGTAGACGAAATCCGAGCAAGGGTAGCATTCCAGAGAGACATCCGAGACTGTAACGTTCTTTGTTTCACGGAAACATGGCTCACTCGAGACACGCTGAGTCGTTACAGCCACCTGGTTTCTTCACGCATCTCGCCAACAGAAACAAGCATCTCTCTGGTAAGGAGGAGGGCGGGGGTGTATGCCTTATGAGTAACAAGACGTGGTGTGATCATAACAACATACAGGAACTCAAGTCCTTTTGGTCACCTGACTGAATTCCTCACAATCAAATGCCGACCACATTATCTACCAAGAGAATTCTCTTCGATCATAATCACAGTCGTGTATATTCCCCCCAAGCAGACACATCGACGGCCCTGAAAGAACTTCATTGGACTCTATGTAAACCTCATATCCTGAGGCTGCAATTACTGTAGCCGGGGATTTTAACAAGGCTAATCTGAAAACAAGGCTCCCCAAATTCTATCAGCATATCGATTGTGCTACCAGGGCTGGCAAAACCCTAGACAACTGTTATTCTATCTTCCACGACGCATATAAGGCCCTCCCCCACCCTCCCTTCGGGAAAGCTGACCACGACTCCATATTGTTGCTCCCAGCCTATAGACAGAAACTAAAACAGGAAGCTCCCGCGCTTAGGTCTGTTCAACGCTGTTCCGACCAATCAGATTCCACGCTTCAAGATTGCTTCGATCACGTGGACTGGGATATGTTCCAGATATACATCAATGTTGTTGTCTGAGGCTACGCTGACTCAGTGAGCAAGTTTATTAGCAAGTGCATCGGTGATGTTGTATCCACGGTGACTATAAAAAACCTTTCCTAACCAGAAACCGCAGATTGATAACAGCATTTGCACAAAAAGTGCGAACCACTGCTTTTAAATCCTGGCAAGGCGACTGGAAACATGACGAACAAAAACAGTGTAGCTACTCCCTCCGCAAGGCAATCAAACAAGCTAAGCATCAGTAGAGAGACAAAGTAGAGTCGCAATTCAACGGCTCAAACACGAGACGTATGTGGCAGGATCTACAGTCAGTCACGGATTACAAAAAGAAAACCAGCCACGTCGCAGACACTGACGTCTTGCTCCCAGACAAATTAAACAACTTCTTTGCTTGCTTTGAGGACAATACAGTGCCACTGACACGGCCCGCTACCAAAACCTGTGGGCTCTCCTTCACCATGGCAAATGTGTAAACCCTCACAAGGCTGCTGGTCCAGGCGGCATCCCTAGCCGGGTCCTCAGAGCATGCGCAGACCAGCTGGCTGGTGTTTATGGACATAATCTATCCCAGTCTGCTGTGCCCACATGCTTCAAGGAGGGCCACCATTGTTCCTGTCCCCAAGAAAGCTACGGTAACTGAGCTAAACGACTATTGCCCCGCAGCACTCACTTCTGTCATCATGAAGTGCTTTGAGAGACTAGTCAAGTATCATATCACCTCCACCCTATCTGATACCCTAGACCCACTCCAATTTGCCTACCACCCCAATAGGTCCACAGACGACGCAATCACAATGCACACTGCCCTAACCCACCTGGACAAGAGGAATACCTATTTAAGAATGAAGTTCATTTACTACAGCACAGCATTTAAAACCATAGTACCCTTCAAACTCGGGATTGAGCTCGAGACCCTGGGTCTCGACACCGCAATCTGCAACTGGGTCCTGGACTTTAACGGGCCGCCCCCCAGGAGGTGAGGGTAGGAAACATCTCCACCCCGCTAATCCTCAAGGGTGCCTTCTCAGCCCTCTCCTGTACTCCCTCTTAACCCATGACTACGTGGCCATTCATGCCTCCAACTCAATCATCAAGTTTGCAGACGACAGTGGTAGGCTTGATTACCAACAACTACACGACGGTGGTGAGGGCCCTCGGAGTGTGGTGTCAGGAAAATAACCTCACTCAATGTCAACAAAACAAAGGAGATGATCGTGGACATCAGGAAACAGCAGAGGGAGCACCCCCCTATCCACATCAACGGGACAGTAGTGGAGAAGGTGGAACGTTTTAAAGTTCTTCAGCATACACATCACGGACAAACTGAAATGTGTGGTGAAGAAGGCGCAATAGCGCCTCTTCAACCTCAGGAGGCTGAAGAAATTTGCCTCAACACCAAAAACACTCAAACTTCTACAGATGCACAATCGAGAGCATCCTGTCGGGCTGTATCGCCGCCTGGTACGGCAACTGCTCCGCCCACAACCATAAGGTCTACACAACGCATCACCGGGGGCAAACTACCTGCCCTCCAGGACATCTCCATCACCCGATGTCACATGAAGGCCAAAAAGATCATCAAGGACAACAACCACCCAAACCACTGCCTGTTCACCCCGCTATCATCCAGAAGGCGAGGTCAGTACAGGTGCATCAAAGCTGGGACAGAGACTGAAAAACAGGTACTATTAAATCTCTAGCCACTGTATATAATGATTACATACCCTACATTACTCATCTCATATGTATATACTGTACTCTATACCATCTACCGAATCTTGCCTATGCAGCATGGCCATCGCTCATCCATATATTTATAAGTACATATTCATCCCTTTACACTTGTTGTAGTTGTGAATTTGTTAGATATTACTGCACTGTCGGAACTAGAAGCACAAGCATTTCGCCACACTCGCATTAACATCTGCTAACCATGTGTATGTGACCAATAAAATTTGATTTGGATAGGCCAAGTACCCCTGGTTGAGAACCACTGCTGTGGAGCACTCAAGGTGATCGTCTGTACTCATACAAAAAGGCAGACAGAGGACAGTGCTGTGGCAAACTGCATCAGATTGTGCAGCTGCACCGCCAAAGACTGAGTGGCGTGGAAGGACAATGCCAGGGTATCAAGGGTGGTAGAAAATTGCTCATACATCAGAATTCCTTTCTCTATATGGCATTCAGCAGACCCCGAAGCACACTCAGCTCTTACTTTCAAAAGAAACAAATTGGCAGTAGTGCAGCAAACACAGGTTTTTGTGAGAGTGCTACAGAGATGGTTGTTCTTCTGGAAGGTTCTCCCATCTCCACAGAGGAACTCTGGAGCTCTGTCAGAGTGCCCATTGGGTTCTTGGTCACCTCCCTGACCTTGGCCCTTCTCCACTGATTGCTCAGTTTGGCCAGGTGGACAGCTCTAGGAAGAGTCTTGGTGGTTCCAAACTTGTACCATGTAAGAATGATGGAGGCCACCGTGACATTTTTTGGTAGCTTTCCCCCAGATCTGTGCCTCGACACAATCCTGTCTCGGGCCTCTATGGACAAATCTCTGCTATTCCACAAAATGGCCTTAACGCCTAATGTCAAGATGGGCTGGTACATCTCGTGAAGTAGGCTAGGCCTTAACCATTTCCCTATTTTAGGCCATGCATTAAGGGGAGGGAAATCCTATATGAACCAATAGAACACAGAACCGAAGGAACGCTCCCACACAATAACATAGCAGGACATTTCTAGAACAGATGGGATGAAGAGCCCATACAAAACGGCAGAGAGCGAAATCACTACATTGTAGGACACCTGGACAGAGGCCAACATCACTCATTCACTCTTCAAATTCAAAATCTGGAGTGCTTAGTTTAACTTTTTTTTGATGTATGAATAAAAGAGCCTTTGGCCGGCTCCATAAAGGGCCAGCGGTTGCATTAAAGCATTAGAGAAGAATGGATATGGCCCTTCAATGGCCCAGTGATCTACCCCTCTCAGGGATGGCCATCATCATTAACATGTCTCAGAGGCTGGACATAGTGCTCCCTCCATTAGAAGCACAGAGACAGTATAACTCAATACATCGATATGGGATTGATTCCTAAAAGAGTCCTTGCAAAAACAAAAAAAATGCAGCTGCTTTCCACCACAAGGGAATACGTGTATTTTTTTAACAAGCTTATTCATGAGCAAGTCTATTGACCCGGCCTAGCTTTGGGAATAGGAAGAGGAGCTTATGGGAGTCCAGTCAAGTTGTTTATTTTCTGCAGAAGACGCTTTGAAATTTCAAGGTCTCCTAAATGACAAGATGGCCTAGTTGTACAGTAGACTAACAATAACACCTAATGAGAGGAATGAGTAGGACATATTGCAACTACTAGATCATCTTTAGGCAACAGAATTTAGATTTTGTGGGTGTCAGGGAAAATGGAGTAAAAAGTACATTATTTTATTTCAGAATGTAGTGAAGTAGAAGTAGCCAAAAATATAAATAGTAAAGTAATGTACGGACACCCCCCAAAAATACTTAAGTAGTACATTAAAGTATTTTTACACCACTGCCCAAATGCCACACCAGTACATTAAGCATACTTTATATACTCTTACACATGCATGTATCACATATGTATGGAATACTAAGGTAAGGCCATGCAACCTGAGTTGAAACCAGAGTGAGGTGCACATGTACAGTACACAAACAGATGCATGCGCCATATATTTGTGTGGTGGACACTTGATACGGTCACATGATATTGTTGTGATACGTCACAAAATCATGTTACGACGACATATCAATACTTTGCTAAGTGTTGCTATGTGGATGGGTCACTACAGAAGGTGTAAACGGTACAGCCAAATGGTTACCTGCATAGTAGCAATATCAGAAATAGTGTCAATATAAATAAAAGAATATACAGTAGTCGTGGCCAAAGGTTTTGAGAATGACACAAATAATATTTTTCACAAAGTTTGCTGCCTCGGTGTCTTTAGATATTTTTGTCAGATGTTACTATGGAATACTGAAGTATAATTACAAGCATTTCATAAGTGTCAAAGGCTTTTATTGACAATTACATGAAGTTGATGCAAAGAGTGAATATTTGCAGTGTTGACCCTTCTTTTTCAAGACCTCTGCAATCCTCCCTGGCATGCTGTCAATTAACTTCTGGGCCACATCCTGGCTGATGGCAGCCCATTCTCGTATAATCAATGCTTGGAGTTTGTCAGAATTTGTGGGGTTTTGTTTGTGGGTTGACCACAAGTTCTCAATGGGATTAAGGTCCGGGGAGTTTCCTGGTCATGGACCCAAAATATTGATGTTTTGTCCCCGAAACACTTAGTTATCACTTTTGCTTTATGGTAAGGTGCTCCATCATGCTGGAAAAGGCATTGTTCTTCACCAAACTGTTCCTGGATGGTTGGGAGAAGTTGCTCTCGGAGGATGTGTTGATACCATTTTTTATTAATTGCTTTATTCTTAGGCAAAATTGTGAGTGAGCCCACTCCCTTGGCTGAGAAGTAACCCCACACATGAATGGTCTCAGGATGCTTTACTGTTGGCATGACACAGGACTGATGGTAGCGCTCACCTCGTCTTCTCTGGACAAGCTTTTTTCCGGAAAGGGGATTCAGAGAAAATGACTTTACCCCAGTCCTCAGCAGTCCAATCTCTGTACCTTTTGCAGAATATCAGTCTGTCCCTGATGTTTTTCCTGGAGAGAAGAGGCTTCTTTGTTGCCCTTCTTGACATCAGGCCATCCTCCAAAAGTCTTCACCTCACTGTGCGTGCAGATGCAATCACACCTGCCTGCTGCCATTCCTGAGCAAGCTCTGTACTGGTGGTGCCCCGATCCCGCTGCTGAATCTACTTTAGGAGACGGTCCTGGCGCTTGCTGGACTTTCTTGGGCGCCCTGAAGCCTTCTTCACAACAATTGAACCACTCTCCTTGAAGTTCTTGATGATCCAATAAATGGTTGATTTAGGTGCAATCCTACTGGCATTAATATCCTTGCCTGTGAAGCCCTTTTTGTGCAAAGCAATGATGACAGCACGTTTCCTTGCATGTGAACATGGTTGACAGAGGAAGAACAATGATTCCAAGAACCACCCTCCTTTTGAAGCTTCTAGTCTGTTATTCGAACTCAATCAGCATGACAGAGTGATCTCCAGCCTGGTCCTCGTCAACACTCACACCTGTGCTAACGAGAGAATCACTGACATGTCAGCTGGTCCTTTTGTGGCAGGGCTGAAATGCAGTAGAAATGTTTTTTGGAGATTCAGTTCATTTGCATGGCAAAGAGGGACTTAGCAATTAATTGCAATTCATCTGATCACTCTTCATAACTTTCTGGAGTATATGCAAATTGCCATCATACAAACTAACACAGCAGACTTTGTGAAAATAAATATTTGTGTCATTCTCAACTTTTGCCCACAACTGTGTGTACAAGAACAATATCAATAACGATATCATTGATAGACGAGGTAGTTATATGCATACAAACAGGGGCAAAGTGGCTGAGTAGCAGGATTTTTAAACATTTTAAAAAATTGTAGCAGCAATGTATGGTGTGTTTTAAGAGAGAGCCTGTTTCTGTCCTGCTCATGACTTCGGTGCAGGGCATGTGATGTCCGTAGCCTCTTTGTTGCAAAACTCCTTGATCTTCTCAAAAAAGACAAGTTTGTCTAGCTGTGTCTTGTCCAAGTGGTGCTTGTAGAGGCAGACCATCTATGGGAGGAAGGTTTAGGCCATTGCAATTATCACAATTCAGGTCCACACGCATTTCCCCAACTCTGTAGTTGGTGAAGAAATAGTGCATGTAGTTGATGACTGCACTGCTGCCTTTGCTTGCTTGGGCCAGCTCTCTTTCTGATGGGAGTTATTAGGCCATTCTCCTTGTATGACTGGTGGAGAGTCAGGCGTGTTCTACTGATGCTGAAAGAAACTCCAGACAAATATTTTAGCATTATTATACAATAGATGTGAAATGGCATTCTGAGAAAAATTCAGACACGTAATGTTAGCTAGCTAGCCAGCCATCTAACGTCAGCTGGCTAGCTAACAGCAAGCATTAACTAGCAATACAAACCGCTTGTCATAGCTAGCTAAAGTTAAGTTAACCAAATCGGTTCAATGTTAGCTAGCTAACTAACATTAGGCTATAACCATGCAAAATGGCATTCTGACAAAACATCACTAACATTACACACTTTATACACGTAAGTTAATGTTAGACAGCAAGCTTTAACTTGGAGTCTTTGGTTTAGACATGTCACGTTAATGTTAGTTAGCTAAAACAAAAATACTATAATCCCAATCCATAGGAGTAACATTACGAGTAACAATACAAACCAAATGTCATAGCTAGCTAAAGTGAACCAAATAGGTTCAATGTTAGCTAGCAAGCCAGCCATCAAACTCCAGCTGGCTAGCTAACAGCAAGCTTTAACTTGTAATGAAAACAACTTTGACTAAATTAGAAACGTATAATATCTGAAACTGTAGCTAGATTCTTACCCGTATGTATACATGGATGAAAGCGTCACGGCAGACTGCAACCCCTTTTATTAAATAAGACGTCATGTGTCATTTCTGTTTAGTTTGCACAACTTGTTTGGCCAGTTGTGTTCCACTGATTTCAAAACTCGGTCAACTTCTTCCGTGACAACATCACTGTTAATTGATGTTTCTTTCCCATCACTGTCATCAGATAACTCTATAATGTCTTCTTCAATGAAAATGTTTTTACCTAAATCAGGGATTTCCTCATCGTCTGATTCATTTTCAGAGTCAGAGAGTCAGCATGGAATGATCATCCTCCAGAATGAAGTCCATCACAACTTTTTCCCCACTGACCTTAGTCGATAGCGCCTGATAAATTCAGGGCAGCAACGTTGAGAACAGCAACAACATATTTGCAGTTCTCCATGGCTAATGTAATATCTTCCGAAAAAACTTCAGTAGAAAGGATTATCTACACATAACGAGCAGCTCATTTTATAGACAAGATGCTACACCCGCAGACCAATCTGAAACTCATCTCTCGGCATCTCCAGCCCACTCATTATCTCAGCCAATCATGGCTAGCGGTAAGGTTATCCACTTTTTCTTTGGCTAAACCAACTAGGCTCATCATTTAACAACTTTATTCATATTTACAGATGGCATAAAAGTTTCTTATTAAGGCACATGAAAGCTCACATATTCGAGAAGGGATTTCTGCCAAAAAAAACAACATTTTGATAAAAATATTTATTACGTTCAAACGGCTCTCCTGTGAAGTCGTGACTTGAGACATACGCCTAGTTTCCTGAATCGAGTCACATTTTGTTATAGCCTTATTCTAAAATTGATTAAATCATTTTTTCCAGAAATCTACACACAATACTCCATAATGACAAAGCAAAAAGTTCTGCAAATGTATTAAAAATAAAATATCACATTTACATAAGTATTCAGACCCATTACTCAGTACTTTGTTTTAGCACCTTTTGCAGCGATTACAGCCTCGAGTGTTCCTGGGTATGATGCTATGAGCTTTGCACACCTGTATTTGGGGAGTTTCTCCCCTTCTTCTTAGCATATCCTCAAGCTCTGCCAGGTCGGATGGGAAGAGTCACTGCACAGCTACTTTCAGGTCTCTCCAGAGTAGAGGTCGACCGATTAATCGGAATGGCCGATTAATTACGTCCGATTTCAAGTTTTCATAACAATCGGAAATCTGTATTTTTGGGTGCTGATTTCTGATTATTTAAAAAAAATAAGAATTTAAAAGAATTGTTACCTTTTATTTAACTAGGCAAGTCAGTTAAGAACACATTCTTATTTTCAATGACAACTCACAGTTCCTAGGCAAACTGCCTTGTTCAGCGGCAGAACAACAGATTTTCACCTTGTCAGCTCAGGGGTTGCAATCTTGCAACCGCACAGTTAACTAGTCCAACGCTCTAACCATTGCACTCCACGAGTAGCCTGCCTGTTACACGAATGCAGTAGAGGCCAAGGTAAATAACTAGCTAACATTAAACTTATCTTATAAAAAAACAATCAATCCTAATCACTAGTTATAACTACTAATCCAGTTTAGCAGGCAATATTAACCAGGTGAAATTGTGTCATTTCTCTTGTGTTTATTGCACGCAGAGTCAGGGTATATGCAACGGTGTGGGCTGCCTGGCTCATTGCGAACTAATTTTACATAATTATGACATACATTGAAGGTTGTGCAATGTAACAAGAATATTTACTCTTAGGGATGCCACCCGTTAGATAAAATACCGAACGGTTCCGTATTTCACTGAAATAATAAACGTTTTGTTTTCGAAATTATAGTTTCCGGATTCGATCATATTAATGACCAAAGGCTCGTATTTCTGTGTGTTATTATATTATAATTAAGTCTGATTTGATAGAGCAGTCTGACTGAGCAGCAGCAGGCCCGTAATCATCCATTCAAACAGCACTTTCGTGCGTTTTGCCAGCAGCTCTTCGCAAGCACAGCGCTGTTTATGACTTCAAGCCTATCAGCCTAATGGCTGGTGTAACCAATGTGAAATGGCTAGCTAGTTAGCTGGGTGTGCGCTAATACTGTTTCAAACGTCACTCGCTTTTAGATTTGGAGTAGTTATTCCCCTTGCGCTGCAAGGGCCGCGGCTTTTGTGGAGCGATGGGTAACGATGCTTCGAATGTGAATGTTGTCGATGTGTTCCTGGTTCGAGCCCAGGTAGGGGCGAGGAGGGGGACGGAAGCTATACTGTTACACTGGCAATACTATAGTGCCTATAAGAACATCCAATAGTCAAAGGTATATGAAATGCAAATGGTATAGAGAGAAATAGTCCTATAAATACTACATTAACTACAACCTAAAACCTCTTACCTTGGTATATTGAAGTCTCATGTTAAAAGGAACCACCAACTTTCATATGTTCTCATGTTCTGAGCAAGGAACTTAACTTCTTGAAGCTAGGGGGCACTATTTTTATGTTTGGAAAAATAACGTTCCCAAAGTAAACGGCCTATTTCTCAGGACCAGATGCTAGAATATGCATATAATTGACAGATTAGGATAGAAAGCTCTAGTTTCCAAAACTGTCAAATTATTGTCTGTGAGTATAACAGAACTGATATTGCAGGCGAAACCCTGAGAAAAATCAAACCAGGAAGTGGCTTCTATTTTGAAAACTCCATGTTCCATAGCCTCCCATTGCTCCATTTAAAGGGATATCAACCAGATTCCTTTTCCTATCGCTTCCTCAAGGTGTCAGTCTTCAGACATAGTTTCAGGCTTTTATTTTGAAGAATGAGCGTGAATGACCATATTGCGTAAGCGGATAGGTGGGGGCTCTCAGAGTGAATTGTGCTCAAAAAGAGAAAGGCGGCCATTGTTACTCCCGGTCCTAGTGAAAAAGCCAGCTTTCCCGGTTGATATATTATCGAATAGATATTTGAAAAACACCCTGAGGATTGATTATAAAAAAACATCTGACATGTTTCTGTGGAAATTATGGATATAATTTGGAATTTGTCTGCGTTATCGTGACCGCTCTTTCCGGTGGATTCCTGGGCATAACGCACCAAACTAACGGAGGTATTTGGATATAAAAAATATCTTTATGGAACAAAAGGAACATTTGTTGTCTAACAGAGTCTCGTGAGTGAAAACATCCGAAGATCAAAGGTAAACAATTAATTTGATTGCTTTTCTGATTTTCATGACCAAGTTACCTGATACTAAGTGTACTTATTGTTTTGTCAAGAGATCGATAAACTTACACAAACGCTTGTATTGCTTTCGCTGTAAAGCATAATTTCGTAATCTGAGACGACAGGTGGATTAACAAAAGGCTAAGCTGTGTTTTGCAATATTGCACTTGTGATTTCATGAATATGAATATTTTCTAGTAATATTATTTGACTGTGGCGCTATGCTATTCAGCGTTGCTGATGACAATTATCCAGGATTCGGTATGGGTGGTTCAGAGAGGTTAAACACTTTTTTACATGGCACAAATTCAACACTGTTTTTTCATTATTTAAACCAAATTGAACATGTTTAATTATTTATTTGAGGCTAATTTAATTTACGTTTTATATTAAGTTAAAATAAGTGTTAATTCAGTATTGTTTTAATTGTCATTATTACACATTTTGTACAATTCTTTTTTTTATTTATAAATAATAATAATAATTTTTTTAATTGGCCAATTAAACGGTATCGACTGTTTTGGTCCTCCAATAAATCGGTATCGGCGTTGAAAAATCATAATCGGTCGACCTCTACTCCAAATATGTTCGGTCGAGTTCAAGTCCGGGCTCTGGCAGGGCCACTCAAGGCATTTGACTTGTCCCGAAGCCACTGCTCCATTGTCTTGGCTGTGTGCTTAGGGTCGTTGTCCTGTTGAAAGGTGAACCTTCGCCCCAGTCTGAGGTCCTGAGCGCTCTGGAGCAGGCTTTCAGAAAGGATCTCTTTACTTTGCTCATCTTTCCCTCGACCCGGACTAGACCTCCCAGTCCCTGCCACTGAAAAACTCCAAGCAGACTGTCATTTGCCTTTTACTGAGGAGTGGCTTCCGTCTAGCCACTGTACCATAAAGGCCTGATTGGTGGAATGCTGCAGAGATGGTTGTCCTTCTGGAAGGTTCTACCATCTCCACAGAGCAACTCTGGAGCTCTGTCAGAGTGGCCATTGGGTTCTTGGAAACCTCCCTGTCCAAGGCCCTTCTCCGATGGCTCGGTTTGACCAGGTGGCCAGCTCTATGAAGAGTCTTTCTGGTTCCAAACTTCTTCCATTTAAGAATGATGGAGGCCACTGTATTCTTGGGGACCTTCAATGCTGCAGAAATGTTTTGGTACCCTTCCCCAGATCTGTGCCTCGACAAATCAATCATGTCTCGGAGAGCTACGGACAATTCCTTCGACCTCCTGGCTTGGTTTTTGCTCTGACATGCGCTATCAAGTGTAGGACCTTACATAGACATCACCTTTCCAAATCACGTCCAATCAATTGAATTTACCACCGGTGGACTCCAATCAAGTTGTAGAAACATCAAGGATGATCAATGGAAACAAGGATGCACCTGAGCTCAATTTCAAGTCTCATAGCAAAGGGTCTGAATACTCAAATAAAACAGATCCCTTATTACCTATTTTTTTAGATATAAATTTGCAAAAATCTGTTTTTACTTTGTCATTATTGGGTATTGTGTGTAGATTGATGAATATATATATTTTATCATCCATTTTAGAATAAGGCTGCAACGTAACAAAAGGTGCAAAAAGTCAAGGGGTTTGAATACTTTCCGAATGCATGTAGGCCTACAAGCTTCACAAGAAAAGTGCATACTCTTGTTGTTTTTATGTCTTTGTTAAACACCACAAAAGTGATCCTATATATGCATATGTTTAGTCTCTCCCTCCTCTGTGCTCTGAATCTGATAGAGCCAGCCAGACAGCTTCTAGAGGATGTGTCGACAGTTCTGAATCTTTTCTAATACAGTGGCGTCCCTAGATGTCTCCTGGGGTTAAAATTCTCATTAGTAGTCATGGCCAGGCCCTAACCCTTTGAAAAGACTCTGGCTAATTAGCACCAATGGATGGCCTCCCAGTTAATTAACCAGAATGCTCCTTAAGGGGCTTTATCAAATGTTTAAGAAATTAACAAATTGCCAGTTTGCCAATTGTACCGAATTGATTTGTTCCTATTCAGGTTTTGAACTCATGCCCTTTGCCTCTGTTTAGCGAACCATCCGGTTGAGTTTAAAGGGATTTGGAATCCTGATTCACTTACCAAGACCAGAACCCGGAATATGGATAGACACTACACTTAGATTTGTTATAAAAATCATTGCTTGTCCTGATTGCAGTTAAATGTTTTCCAGCTAATGAGGGGGTAGTTTGCTATTAGTTCTGACTCATAAAGATGGGCTGTATTGTAATTAGACAGCCACTGCATACTAGTTAGCAGTGATGGAGGCGACCCTGATATAAGGGGCAGAAAGGCAGCGTAAACAGGCCAATGTGAATCATCTGTAAATCCTCACATTTAAACCAACCATGTAGTGATATCACGCACGATGAAGCATTAGGCCTAGTAGCTTAATTCAGATCAGCATTTATTCGGAAAAAACAGACGTATAGTCCCTTCAAACGAATGGACTAATTAAATGTTGATGACAGAACACCCACAGTTTTCCTGTCATTGCACATTGTACCAAATGGTAGGTTGGACCTCACTTTGTGAGCAGAAAGACACAAATGTATGCGTTCATCTACAAAGCCATTTTGGGTAACCTCCCTATTTACCTCTGTAGTCTGGTCTCTTTCACCACCAGCAGTTACCATACCCAGTCTGCTAGGTGGTTGCTACTAAGTCCCCAGGACATTTACAGTATTAGGCAAGACTGCCTTCTCTTCTTGTGCACCAGACGCATGGAATAGTCTACAATCCATGCTTCATCTAGATATGTTAGTGCTAGTGAATGAATTTAAAATATTGATGGGAGACGGTTCAGAGTAAATGCTTTTTTTTAGGCTGGATCATGTTGTATGTTTTAACTATGTAATGTACTGATTGTTGCTGCTTACTTGGCCAGGTCTCCCTTGAAAGAGACTCTGGGTCTCAATGGGCTTTCCCTTGTTAAATAAAATAAGAGTCAAACTCTGTTTGAACGGAATGGACCCAACAGAACCTCTTACTCTCTCTGTACTGTAGTTACTTCCTTGTTTCTTCTACAACATCCTCAATAGGGCTGGGAATTTCCAGGGAGCTCCCAATACAATATTATCACAATACTTACGTGCTGATACGATATATATTGCGATTCTATATGTATTGCGATACAATACTGTGATTTTATTGAGATTCGATGTTCCAAACACATTGCTCACGATATGTCTGCAGCAGATGGACACAAAAAAGCAATGAGAAAACATGTTGTTTTGATCAGTCATGGAAATAAGTGCTGAAAACTAATTGGCTCCCTATTTAAAAAAGACAGAGAACAAGCTATGAAGGAAAAATAATGGGGTTTTGGTGCAGGTGCAGCCAACTATACGATATGTCAAAAATAATATCCCGATATGCAACTACTCCCCCCCCATCACTAATCACCACTGTCCTTTCTCAGTTGATCTCGTCCTTGCCATTCTAAAGACATGTAGTTTAAGTCCTTGGCCTGTGTAAGCCAAGGTCATGTCCCGGCCAAGACAGGAATTAGAGGAGATCTGGAGGAGGCTCCATTAAGCCATGGTGGAAGGCGTGAACCATGACGTCTGCCTGTTTGGGATGGGAGCAGTGTTGTGGTAGAGAGGGGGAACAAAGGTGAGACAGGAGTAGTGGAGCATGGCTACAGGATTTAGATCACAGAGATTTGCATCAATCGGCAATGTGAGGAACAGGAGGGCCTAATCTGCTGCAGACAGGCTTAGCGGGAGAACAAACTCAAGACTCTGGGTGTCCAGATAGGACGTTTAGCAATTAGCATAGTTATTAAGAGACGTCATAGGGAGACGTAATTGCAGGTGTCAGGTCATGAGGGAAGATAAGACAGGAAAGACGTTTGGATGCTCAGTCTGTCAAAGTGCACTCCTCTCATACTGGGATGACTTGTGCAGGACGTGGGAGCTACGGAAGTGTGAACATTTGACCATTGTTGCAAGAGGAATAGATATAGGCCTAGTGAAGGTCAATGGCCTACAGTAGCCTATATCCTGATTTTATTTTTTACAATATTGCTCTTTATTCTTCCATTTCAACTGCTGCCGTTTCCTAATTATCATCAGTAAAGAAGAACTGAATTGACTGGATTGGTATGAGTGCATTCCTTCATTACGTTCTTGCTTTGGAGGCTGCCAAATTCAGAATGATCGCAGCCCTTCTAAATTATTGAAAAGGCCTAAACACCTCTTATGAGCTACAGAAATGGCTATTAACCTTGGCGAAATTATATTCAAATCCAGTTATAGCTAACTTGGTCTACTGTATCCCCCACGGGAAGGAAATGTAAATGTGCTCTTGCTGTAGACAGATGGGAAAACCGCCTGACTTTTGAAGTTCCAGCAACCAGAGTCGTCGCAGCCCCCACCCCCTCGCTAAAATATTCAGGACAGAGTCTCATTGAGCGCCTCTTTCGCTCCAGAATCCCACTCACAACGCTGACGTTGGGCTGAGGCTGGTTAGTACTACGGGGCAAGAGCTGTGACACCTTATTTTCCTTTGCAAATGTTCAAATTCAGCACAGTGTGGCAACAGTAAAAAATAATCATTTAAGAGCCAGAGGATTATCTCGCTGTGCAGACAAGAATTTAGGAGATTGATTTATGAGGAGAAAAAAAAAAAACACCCATAACTTTCTCTCCCCCACATTCCCCATCTGAAATATTGTGATCTCCTGCGCATTGTTATTGACAAATCATTGGAAATTGAATTCCCTGTGGAGCAGATGACTGTCATAGCCGATGAGACTCCATTGTGACTCTACCTGCCAGTCAGTCAGTCATCTTGAACGGGCTCTGATACTGTGCCACAGACAACAGCCTCCTGGATCGTTACTCTTATCACGTCGGCAGCGGGCCCATAAGCGAGAGAGGGTATCAAAACCAGGTGCTACAGCCAGGAAACTTAGATTAGAAGTTCTGCATAAATTTACCACTGGGGTAGAATAGCGGTGCTGAAGTCAGTGCGCGTGTGCCGTCACTGAGTAAAAATATTAATTGTTTGGAGTTGTTTGGATTGCTGGCAGACATCCAGGGCCCTGCAGATTGCGCTGAGGTTCGCATGTAGATGAAGTGTGAACACAAGGAGAGGCTGAAAGGAAGGTGGGGGTGCTTTAACCCCTGAAGCTGAGGGAAATTAACACACCCATCTAGGCTAGAATCTGGAGGCAAAATTGCTGAGCTCAACAACACAGCCTCTCAATAACACAAGGGTAAGAGAAAAATACTACAATATATCATCTATCTAATGCTATCCAATTGAATCTAGTTACTTCCTTTATCACATGCACACTGGAAACTCTGGTTACTAGCATCATCTTCAAAATTGAACGTTTTTTTCAATATAAAGATGTGCAATGTAATACAACTTGGCAGTGTGTGCTTTTTCATTATCCGAAGCCTTCTTCCAGATAGCTGTAGTAGCTAGGGACTGTCTCATTATACCAACGAGATGAAAATATATGCTTACTTAGCACCATACACAGAATACCAAACTAGATTTTCAAGCAGCAAGTACCCATGTGTGAGTAGGGGGGATGGTCTTCTGCTCTTGCTAAGAGTGTTGTTCGAGTTAGCCTAGTCGTGGGAGGGAGAGTTATACTGTAACTGTGTCCAGGGCTTCAGGCAGATAATATGTGGGTAGAAGTAGGTACCAGGGAAACTGTGCACTCCGTGCATATCACCTCTGAATAAAGGGAAATAATGCTGATTACATTGATCATAATAGCAATGATGCCCGCAGACATGAAATGCTTTGAAAGGCTGGTCATGGCTCACATCATCCCAGACACCCTGTGGGCACAATATAATCTGAAATACAAACAAAAAAACAAATGCATCCAACCAGTTTGTAGAGTCACAAGGTTGAATATGGGACCAAAGTGCTGGAGTACAGATCCAAAACACCAATTTTCACTGCCCCAATATTTGTGAAGCTCACTATATATTTAGTCTACTTTAGCAACAGCAATATAACTTTCAGTATAGACATTGTGGCCAATACGAATAGTCCAATAAAGCACTCAGCGACCTTCAAACTGTGACCCCAAATAGCCCATACGAGTAATTTCTCATAAAACCCAGACAAAACAAATGTATCCATAGAATAGTCCTTTGGAGGAAGTGTTGACACATATGTAAACATTTGTATCCAAAAGCATAATTGAGAAATAATCCATAAAAGTTGGCATATTTATGACATTTTGGCTTTACCCAGGCCTCCTTTAAGACTCCAATATGTTTCATCGGTTTCACATAAAGCTTTACTGCTCTGTAATATGAGTAGTATTTGATTTCTATAACATTGTACAATAATTTATGAATATTGAAAACAATTTAGATGTTTCAATATATTGTTGAACATAAACTCAGCAAAAAAAGAAATGTCCTCTCACTGTCAACTGAGTTTATTTTCAGCAAACTTAGCAAGTGTAAATATTTGTATGAACATAAGATTCAACAACTGAGACATAAACTGAACAAGTTCCACAGACATGTGACTAACATAAATTGAATAATGTGTCCCTGAACAAAGGGGGGTCAAAATCAGTAAGTAACAGTCAGTATCTGGTGTGGCCACCAGCTGCATTAAGTACTGCAGTGCATCTCCTCCTCATGGACTGCAACAGATTTGCCCATTCTTGCTGTGAGATGTCACCCCACTCTTCCACCAAGGCACCTGCAAGTTCACTGACATTTCTGGGGTGAATGGCTCTAGCCCTCACCCTCCGATCCAACAGGTCCCAGACGTGTTCAATGTGATTGAGATCCGGGCTCTTCGCTGGCCATGGCAGAACACTGACATTCCGGTCTTGCAGGAAATCACGCACAGAACGAGCAGTATGGCTGGTGGCATTGTCATGCTGGAAGGTCATGTCAGGATGAGCCTGCAGGAAGTGTACCACATGAGGGAGGAGGCGTTGAGATTGTGCTTGTTGTCATTGCAGGCAGTCTGATGATGCTGTGACCCTCCACCTCCAAATCGATCCCGCTCCAGAGTACAGGCCTTGGTGTAACACTCATTGCTTCGACGATAAAAATCACCCCTGGTGAGACAAAACCGCGACTCGTCAGTGAAGAGCACTTTTTGCCAGTCCTGTCTGGTCCAGCGACGGTGGGTTTGTGCCCATAGGCTACGTTGTTGCCGGTGATGTCTGGTGAGGACCTGCCTTACAACAGCCCTACAAGCCCTCAGTCCAGCCTCTCTCAGCCTATTGCATACAGTCTGAGCACTGACGGAGGGATTGTGCCTTCCTGGTGTAACTCGAGCAGTTGTTGTTGCCATCCTGTACCTGTCCCGCAGGTGTCATGTTCGGATGTACCAATCCTGTGCAGGTGTTGTTACACATGGTCTGTCACTGCGAGGAGACGATCAGTTTCTTTTCTTGCTGAGTTTAATATACTCTACGGGCATATCAAAGTTCCAGAATGGTATCTCTGCTAATTTTAAAAAAGGTATGGCCCATTTTATACAGAGAAAATGACATTAATATTATTATTTTTGTTTTTAAATCACAATGTAAGAAAATCATAGCCCTTCATTTACTTGTATCATTGCACATCCTGCAAACCACCAGCAGAGGGCAACCATTTTGAATCCATTTCACTGCTACTTTGATATGCCCGTAGAGTGTATAATCCCTTTAACAGGCAGCTCAACCGGGCAGTTGAGCTAATTTTGACAAGCAATTCTAAAAATTAAAACGCATTAATTTTATTAGGCATATTTAGTCATCTCAACCGATGTAATTTAGTAAAATGATCAGGTGGTTTTCATTATCGGAATCAAGTATTTTTTTAAACAAACATTCAAAAATGGTTGAAAACCAGGACGTGAACGTTAGAAAAACCAAACATCACACATTTCAGTACTATTTGTGTATAAAATGGAAATTACAGGCCTATAAAAAACTCTAACATAATTTTGGAATTAAATTTAAATTTAAATTGTTAGGAACTCTTGGGGAAAAAATGCTCTACAAGGCAGTTGAGTTGCCCATTAAGGGAAAGCAATTTAGTCAAAGCTAGCAATTATGGACAAATATTGTTATAGGATTTTTTGGTCTGTGCAAATGGTAAATATGATTTTTTTTTGTTTTGTTTTAATTCCATCTGCCTGTTATCTTCAATATGTTTCACAATATTATTCAGTCATGTAATTTTACAGATATAAGTTGGGCTGTTCCCGACAATCGATTGGTTTACATTTTTAAAAGTATTTTTCCATATACAGCGCATTTTCCTCAATCTACTCACAATACCCCTGTTAGGACACTAGAGAAGCTTTAACCAAGTTTAATTATTCCCAAAGGTTCTGTACAGCTGTAATTCAGACAGCAAAACATTTCTTCCCACCACAGTTATATAGATCCCACTTAAGACAATCCTTCTCTCCCATCCTTACATTTTATGGTTCTACAGGAAGGTAACAGGATACTAAACCCTTATTACTCCCTTAAGGGAATCTGTCCTCAACCACTCCTTCCCTTAATCCACAGATGTCCATCAGTCTCAACACATTGCTCTCCTCTCGTCCACCCAACACATTCCAAAGCCTTCAGTCTTTCTTCAGTGAACCATTAACTTCTGACATAAAACCCAGTCTCTTTCACTCAATGTTTCTTTCCAATGATTTATTTAACATCGCAATGTTCAAATTTTAGCCGATTCCAACACCCTATAATGACAAAGAAAAAGTTAGGTATTAGGAAATGTTTGCCTTTATTTACATAAGTATTCCGGCCCTTTGCTATGAGACTTGAAATTGAGGTCATGTGTATCCTGTTTCCAATGATCATCCCTGAGATGTTTCTACAACTTGATTGGATTCCACCTGTGGTAAATTCAATTGATTAGGCAAGGCATTTGGAAAGGCACACACTTGTCGATATAAGGTCTCAGTTGATATGGCTTGGTTTTCGCTCTGACATGCACCGAGGTCAAAGGAATTGTCCATAGAGATCCAAGACAGGATTGTGTCGAAGCAAGGATCTGGGGAAGGATACCAAAAACTGCCTGCAGCATTGAAGGTCCCCAAGAACACAGTGGCCTCCATCATTCTTAAATGAAAGAAGTTTGGAACCACCAAGACTCTTCCTAGAGCTGGCCGCCCGGCCAAACTGAGCACTCGGGGGTGAAGGGCCTTGGTCAGGGAGGAGACCAAGAGCCCAATGGTCACTCTGACAGAGTTCCAGAGTTCCTCTGTGGATATGGGGAGAACCTTCCAGAAGGACAACCATCTCTGCAGCACTCCACCAATCAGGTTTTTGTGGTAGATGGCCAGATGGAAGCCCCTCCTCAGTAAAAGGCACATGACAGCCCGCTTGAAGTTTGCCAAATGGAACCTAAAGGACTCTCAGAAACAAGATTGAACGCTTTGGCCTGAATGCCAAGCGTCACGTCAGGAGGAAACCTGGCACCATTCCTACGGTGAAGCATGGCGGTGGCAGCATCATGCTGTGTTGATGTTTTTCAGCAGCAGTGACTGGGAGACTAGTCAGGATTGACGCAAAGAGGAACAGAGCAAAGTACATTGAGATCATTGATGAAAACCAGCGTTCAGGACATCAGACTGGGGCGAAGGTTCACCTTCCATCAGGACAACGACCCAAAGCACACAGCCAAGACAACGCAGGAATGGCTTCAGGACAAGTCTCCGAATGTCCTTGAATGGACCAGCCAGAGCCCGGACTTGAACCCTATCGAACAACTCTGGAGAGACCTGAAAATAACTGTGCAGCGACGCTGTCCATCCAACCAAACAGAGCTTGAGAGAATCTGCAGAGATTGGGAGAAACTCTCTAAATACAGGTGTGCCAAGTTTGTAGTGTCACAGCCAAGAAGACCCGAGGCTGTAATCGCTTCCAAAATGTGTTTCAACAAAGTACTGAGTAAAGGGTCTGAATACTTATGTAAATGTGATATTTAAAAAATAAATGTAATTATACATTTGCAAAAAAATCTAAACTGTTTTTGCTTTGTCATTATTGGGTATTGTGTGTAGCTGGATGAGGGAAAAAACTATTTAATACATTTTAGAATGAGGCTGTAACGTAACATGTGGAAAAAGTAAAGGGGTCTGAATACTTTTCGAATGCACTGTGTATGTATATATATATATATACACTATTGCTTGACCAACAGTCTATCGAGTCAGCCATAATTATGAGCATATAAACAGTAAACACGTTAATTTACATATTAATATTTTGACACACAACTATCATTTTATTCATATTTGATATCAGTCATCATTTACCTATGCCGGTCTTCAATTATAAAGGAAGCAGACAATGTTAATTAAAATGCATACTTTTTTATTATTATTTAAAAAGTCTTTGCAAATTTCAATACAAAATGAGTTTACCCCTACTGGGCAACTCAACCGGCTGTTTGAGATGTTTTATCCAATTTTAAGTCATGCAAATGTATGTATTTATTTATTTATTTTTGGCCTATATTAGGGCTAAATACAAACGTTTCAGCCCAAACAAAATGTCTATGTACTTCTGTGTGCCAGTTAAAGGGTTTTTAATTAGACAAATTGTTTTTTTAATGTTTTCAATAATCATGTTTCTATTTTTCAATATTCATGAATTAAAAGGTTTATTCAGCGATATGAAGTAGACTGCATAGTGGGTCAATTTCCGCAAAACAACTTAGAGCGTTGAAGCACGAGGCTCAACATCTCCGCTGTTTTGATGCCCTGGCTACCACGCTGTGAACAGTTAAACGCCCGTGCACATGTGCTGTGACTGTGTGAGAGTGAAGTGTTGCATCTCACTCATCATAATATCTCCGGTGTTGCTTGTGGCCACGTCTAGCTTTAATGTAAAAAAAATAAAATAAAAAAATAAAAAAGATATTCAAATCAAAATATGACTTATATTAGAGCAAGCGGTAAAGCTTCATATGACACCAATGTTTTCTTTGTAGCACCTACATATTAAACACTGGAGTTAATGGAGTCCTGTGTAAGACCAAAAATGTAATAAATATGCTAACTTTTATGAATTATTTCTCAATTATGCTTTTAGATACAAATGTCAAATATGTCAACCATCCAGCGTGAAAATCTCTTTTTGTCTGAGTTTCGTGAGGAATCACTCATACTTCTTTCAAAAACATGTTCTTCACAACTACATAACACTGCTGTAGTACAGAGGACATTAGCTACTCTAATTGTGTCAGTATATTTCATGGAGGTTTGGAAAGATTAAACAAAGACATCCAGCCACATCCACTCCCAAGTTAATCTTTATCCCCAGGTGTCACTGACAAACTGCTACAACTGTGCAAACCCCAAAACATCTGCCATGGTGCACAAAGTGCAAATTCATAGAATCTATTTAGCAACATTAAAACGTTATCTACATTAATTATAAAGCTTAAAGTGCAAATAGCACTGACCTTTGAACTATTACCACATCTTGAAAGCTGACATTACTATTAAACACTTATGTCAGCATTTTAGTCAGTCAACTAGGGTCAAAGGTTGCATAGTGAATTATCACAGGAAAAACAGAGGTCAATCAATATCACATTTTGGTTTTATACTCGATGCACCTCCGTGACATTGTTTTTACATGATCAGCCTTGCAAAACAACTAGCTCAAAATGTTTCCACACAAATATACCTAATTAATTAGCAGCTATTCTGTTGTCAATGACACTTAATATTCAATTCAGCACTACAGTTTTACCACTGCAACAATAGTGATCCAGCACAATGACACAATATATAGTATCTATTCAAATCGGCATTTAAAAAATTACCAAGCTGATTGGATAAATGTACTTAATCTAGTGGCTCTAACGTTGCACTACACAAGGACAGTTAAGACAAAAACGCATGCAGATCTTGTGATGGAAATCAAATATGACAGTGCTGATGTCGTGTTCGAATAATAGTTGTCTTCTTTTGAAAGTGTTTTATGAAATGTCATTACATTTATCTCGCCGTTGGTAAGATAATGGACTGGACACGCTCATCAGCGAGCTGTTTCTCAACTTTGAGCTGTCCGTTTCTGGCTACAGCTGCCAGGCTAGCAAGCTCGAGACCTGTCGGTGACAATGACAGCGAATGCACTACACTGGAACCAGCCATTATAACATCAGAAGCATATTGTGAACATTTATAAATTATGTCGGTACCTTGAATTTGTCAAGGAACAAGTGCTTGGCGCTTGCTCTACGTAGTCCTCTCGCTACAGTCTGGGATACGATGGATGCCGCCATGTTGACGCGGAAAAGATCACTGTGAAGGACCATGTGCGTGCAATCTGACCGGTGATAGGGAGGCTGGCGGAAGTGGGCGTTGCAAAAATATTCAACGGAGAAGGGTCTGGGCGCATTAGAGTGGTAAGGCTAAAGCAACCGCCAATAGAGGAAAGTTGAGGAGTTTAGTCGGGGAGGTGAAAGTGCAACATCCGAAAATCGGACACTAATGTGGTTTTCCAACAGCAAGTCTCAGATCAACATGACCACGGTTGGCATTGTTTATAAAAGTTTTGCTTTATGTTTAAATAAACATATCTCCAATCCCCATATCACTCACAAACTGATATCATGTGTGTACATTGTAGGCTACAATCTAGTGAGAGAGAGCCTCAAAAACATTTGTACTGTATGAATGGCAAATTGGTTCTTGTTTGAGTCATGTCTTTAGCAGGCGCCCGAACAAATCACTTGGATTGGCCTTTGACTTTCATAGGCAGCACGTTTTTTTCATGGGACCTCTTATGTTTGCACGCCATAGGAGGATGGTGGCTCCTTAATTGGGGAGGACGGCCTCATGGTAATGGCTGGAGCGGAATAGCTGGAATGGTGTCAAATGCATGGTTTCCATGCGTTTGATGCCATTTCATTTGCTCTATTCCATTTGCTGTCCTCCCCTCAGCAGCATCCATGAGAGCAAACACTTTTTATGGGTGTTATAGTGAAGACCATAGGTAGCTCGTGAGTTTCAATTTGGGGAAGCTTACATTTTATCCTACCAAGGCACGCCTGTTAATTAAAATTATTTCCAGGTGACTACGTCATGAAGCTGGTTGAGAGAATGGCAAGAATGTGCAAAGCTGTCATCAAGGCAAACGGTTACTACATGATTCCATATGTGCTATTTAATAGTTTGATGTCTTCACTATTATACTACAATGTGAAAAATAGTAAAAAATAAAGAAAAAACAGTTTTTTTGAATGAGTAGGTGTGTCCAAACTTTTGACTAGTACTGTATATACAAACAAAACAACTAAAGAATAATGTGTGTTTAGAGTTCTTCATGTTTTAATGTCACATGCACAAGTACAGTGAAATGCCTTTCTTGCAAGCTGTAAACCAAACAATACAATAATTAATGTCAATGTAATACTACATACAACATAATGTAGCACAAAAACTAAAACGAGAAAAACAAGTGAAAGTAAGAAAGCATATTATAACAGTGTCAGTCAGTTCCAGTAGCATATGTACAATGTGCAGGTATACTGGAGTGATAAAGGTAGAAAGTGATAAAGGTAGAAAATGTATGAATAAAGGTGTATGATAAAGGTGTATGATAAACAGAGTGGCAGCAGCATCTATGATGATTGTATGTGAGTGGGTGTGAATGCAAGTGCATATTATATGTGTGTGAGAAAATGATAGTGTGTTATTATGTTTGTTAGACTGTGAGTGTGTGTGAGTGTGTAGTTTCCTCTGTGTGTGAGAGTTTGAGAGTGTGTCTGTGTTTGTGTGTGTGGGCCTTATTTCAGTCCCTATTTTGCCGTGACATGTTGTTTTATAAAACGTTTGAAGGTAATTTTGCTGTTTGCTTGAGTAATTGGAGATGGGAGTTCCATGCGATCATGGCCTTGTATAATACTATGTATTGGTGTAAATTCGGTTTGGACTTGGGAACTGTGAAGAGATCCCTGGTAAATCAAATCAAAATCAAATCAAATGTATTTGTCACATACACATGGTTAGCAGATGTTAATGCGAGTGTAGAGAAATGCTTGTGCTTCTAGTTCCGACCATGCAGTAATATCTAACAAGTAATATAACAATTTCACAACAACTACCTTATACACACAAGTGTAAAGGAATGAATACGAATATGTACATAAAAATAAATAAATGAGTGATGGCCGAACGGCATAGGCAAAATGCAGTAGATGGTACAGTATATACATATGAGATGAGTAATGTAGGGTATGAAAACATTATATGAAGTGGCATTGTTTAAAGTGGCTAGTGATACATTACATCAAGATGGCAAGATGCAGTAAATGGTATAGCGTACAGTATATACATATGAGATGAGTAATGTAAGGTATGAGAACATTATATAAAGTGGCATTATTTAAAGTGGCTAGTGATACATTTAATTACATCAATATGGCAAGATGCAGTAGATGGTATATCGTACAGTATATACATATGAGATGAGTAATGTAGGTTAAGTAAACATTCTATAATATAAAGTGGCTAGTGATAAATTGATTACATCAATTTTTCCATTATTGAGTCAGTATATTGGCAGCATCCACTCAAGGTTAGTGATGGCTGTTTAACAGTCTGATGGCCTTGAGATAGAAGCTGTTTTTCAGTCTCTCCGTCCCCGCTTTGATGCACCTGTACTGACCTCGCCTTCTGGATGATAGTGGGGTGAACAGGCAGGCTGCGCCTTCTTCACCACGGTGTCTGTGTGGCTGGACCATTTCAGTTTGTCCGTGATTTGTACGCATAGGAACTTAAAACTCTCCACCCTCTCCACTACTGTCCCGTCAATGTAGATAGGGGTCTGCTCCCTCTGCTGTTTCCTGAAGTCCACGATCATCTCCTTTGTTTTGTTGACATTGAGTGTGAGGTTATTTTCCTGACACCACACTCCGAGGGCCCTCACCTCCTCCCTGAAGGCCGTCTCGTCGTTGTTGCTATTCAAGCCCACCACTGTAGTGTCGTCTGCATACTTGATGATTGAGTTGGAGGCGTGCATGGCCACGCAGTCGTGGGTGAACAGGGAGTACAGGAGAGGACTGAGAGCGCACCCTTGTGGGGACCCAGTGTTGAGGATCAGCAGGGTGGAGATGTTGTTACCTACCCTCACCACCTGGGGGCGGCCCGTCAGAAAGTCCAGGACCCAATTGCACAGGGAGGAGTTGAGACCCAGGGCCTCAAGCTTAATGATGAGCTTGGAGGGTTCTATGGTGTTGAATGCTGAGCTGTATTCAATGAACAGCATTCTTAAATAGGTATTCCTCTTGTTTAGATGGGATAGGCCAGTGTGCGATTGCATCGTCTGTGGACCTGTTGGGGCAGTATGCAAACTGAAATTGGTCTAGGAGTGCAGGTAATGTGGAGGTGATATGATCCTTGACTAGTCTCTCGATGAACTTCATGATGACAGAAGTGAGTGCTACGGGGCGATAGTCATTTAGTTCAGTTATCTTTGCCTTCTTGGGTACAGGAACAATGGTGGCAATCGTGATGCATGTTGGGCCAACAGACTGGGATAGGGAGCGATTGAATATGTCCATAAGCACACCACCCAGCTAGTCTGCGCATGCTCTGAGGACACAACACATTTAAATGTCTTAATCACATAAGCCACGGGGAAGGAGTGTCACACCCTGATCTGTTTCACCTGTCCTTGTGATTGTCTCCACCCCCTCCAGGTGTCGCTTATTTTCCACAGTGTATTTATCCCTGTGTTTCCTGTCTCTCTGTGCAAGTTCGTCTAGCATGTTTTCAAATCAACCAGCGTTTTTCCTGTTCTCTTGCCTTTTGCATTGTCTTTTTTCTAGTCCTCACGGTTTTGACCCTTGCCTGTTTCTGGACTTTGTACCTGCCTGCCTGACCATTCTGCCTGCCTTGACCACGAGCCTGTCTGCCACTCTGTACCTCCTGGACTCTGATTTGGTTTTGACCTTTTGCCTGTCTACGACCATTCTCTTGCCTACCCCTTTGGATTAATAAACAATGTAAGACTCCAACCATCTGCCTCCTGTGTCTGCATTTGGGTCTCACCTTGTGCCTTGACAGTACAAACTGGCCATGACAGACCCAGCAGACTTGGACCAGCTCTGCCAAGCTGTCTCCCTTCAGGGAGCCACCATTGGGAGACCTTAGGAGTTGCTACAGGGCCTATTGGAAGGGCTCAGTTCCTTGACGAATCGACACGACCATGGGTTAAAGGTTATTATGGAGCAAATCAGGGAGTTACTCAGAGACTGTCTGCCACCTCTGAAAAACCCCAATCACCCTGTAATTGTTCCCCTATCTGTGGAGAGTTTGTACACCCTATCTCGACTCCCCATGAACCCCGCTTACCTCCTCCAGAGCAATATTCAGAGAATCCTGGTACCTGCCGAGGTTTTCTGTCACGGCTTCTAGGAGTAGTGGGTGGAGGAGTCAGGCGCAGAGAGCAGAGGTAGTTCAATCGTGGTCGTTTATTTCAGGACAACAAGTAATGGTGACGCCAAACACTAAGGCGCATCACTTAACTAGCCCAAAAGCAGGACCAAACAGTCCGGAGGAAAGAGTCCACGAGAATCCACACACACATGAACAGAAAAACAATCCCGCACAAAAGCAGGCGGGCATACCTGGTTTAAATAGCCCAAATCAAAACCCAAACAAGAAACAGGTGAGACTAATCAGACAAAACAAACTGAAAGAGAAAAGGGGATCGGTGGCAGCTAGTAGGCCGGCGATGACGACCGCCGAGCGCCACCCAAACAGCAAGAAGAACCACCTTCGGCGGGATTCGTGACATTTTCTTTCACAGTGCTCGCTTATTTTTGAGCTACAGCCATCTTCGTTTTCTTCAAACCGATCGAAGATAGCATATATAATTACGCTAATGTTGGGAAAGGTGCTCTCCTGGGCTACGGCAGTTTGGGAACAACAATCTGCAAATTTCTGCTTGGGGAGTCCAATCTGTCTCTCCGAGTGCTCATTGACTCTGGGGCTGATGAATGTCTTATGGATGGCACGATGGCTTCGGAGGTTGGTATTCCCACTCAGCCTCTCTCTGTGCCCATGGATGCTAGGGCACTGGACGGCCGCTCTATAGGGGAAGTCACCCATAGTACTGTGCCCGTTCAATTATGGGTTTCTGGTAACCACAGTGAGACCATACACTTCCTCCTCATTGCATCTCCCCATGTTCCGGTTGTGTTGGGAATTTCCTGGCTACAAAAACAAAACCATGTGATTGACTGGGCCCCAAGCTCCATCCTGGATTGGAGTCCTTTTTTCCATTCCCACTGCCTTCAAGCAGCACAGCCTTCCCCAAGTCATCCTACTCAGGATGTTAGCAAGACTGTGGATGTCTCTGCTATTCCTACTGATTACCATGACCTCCTGGAAGTGTTCAGTAAGGCACGTGCTACTTCCCTTCCCCTGCACCGTCCTTATAATTGTGCCATTGACCTTCTTCCAGGCACCACACCACATTGGGGTCGGTTGTATCCTCTGTCTGGACCAGAGACCAAAGCTATGGAGGAGTACATAGAGGACTGGGCCGTTCATCAACTGCTGGCGCAGGGTTTTTCTTTGTGGAGAAGAAGGACAAGATGATGGTGTTTGAACCTCTCCAGGGGGCTACCTTGTTTTCCAAGTTGGTCCTTTGGAATGCCTACCACCTGGTTCGGATGCGCGAGGGGGATGAGTGGAAGACAGCCTTCCACACAGCCAGTGGACATTATGATTACCAGGTCTTGCCATTTGGACTCACTGTCTTCCAGGCTTTGGTCAATGAAATGTTTCGGGACATGCTAAACCTGATTGTGTTCTTCTACCTGGACGACATCCTGTTTGTTCCAGATCTGCCCAAGAAAATGTTCTCCATGTCAGACAGCTCCTTCAGGGCCTCCTGGAGAACCAATTGTTCATGAAAGCCGAGAAGTGAGTTCCACCGCTCTTCTATCACCTTTCTGGGATATGTCATGTCATTGCTGAGGGCAATGTTCAGACGGATCCTGGAAAGGTGAAAGCAGTGGTGGATTGGCTCCATCCTGTCCCAGTGATCTGCCCAGGACCAAAAGCTTCATCCCTGTGTCTTCCTGTCCCATCGTCTCAATCCTGCAGAGAGGAACTACGATGTTAGCAACCGAGAACTCCTGGTGGTGAAGATGGCATTGGAGGAGTGGAGGCACTGGCTGGAAGGAGCTGAACAGCCATTCCTGGTCTGGACCGACCATAAAAACATGGAATATCTCCGTTCAGCCAAGCGTCTCAACTCAAGGCAGGTCCGGTGGGCCCTTCTGTTTACCAGATTCAACTTGACCATTTCCTACCATCCTGGGTCTAAAGATGTGAAGCCTGATGCTCTCACCAGCCTATAAAGTTCCTCTGCCACACCCTCGACTTCTGAAACCATTCTCGCTACCTCATGCCTTGTTGTCACTGTGGATTGGGGTATTGAGAACCTGGTTTGCGAGGCGCAACGCTCACAACCTGGACCTGAAGGGGCCCGGCTAACCGGCTGTTTGTCCCTAACCCAGTCCGGTCCCGGGTCCTGGAATGGACTCATTCCTCCAGGCTGATCTGTCATCAAGGGTCCCGTCGTACACTAGCCTTCCTCCGACAACATTTCTGGTGGCACACAATGGTCCCTGACGTCTCTGCCTTTGTCACTGCACGTACTGTGTGTTCTCAGAACAAGACTCCATGGCAAGCTCCTTCTGGCCTCCTTCAGCCACCACCGGTCCCTCATCGTCCCTGGTCTCATATATCTCTGAACTTTGTCACTGGGCTCCCTCCGTCTGATGGAAACACAGTAATTCTGACGGTAGTCAATCGGTTCTACAAGGCTGCCCATTTCATCCCTTTCCCCAAACTACCTTCTGCCAAGGAGAAGGCCCAGCTTATGGTGCAGCATGTCTTCCGGATCCATGGACTCCCGGTAGACATGGTCTCCGATCGGGATTCCCGTCTCAGTTCTGGAAGGCATTCTGCACCCTTATTGGGTCATCAGCCAGCCTGTTATCTGGATTCCAACCCCAATCTAACTGTCAGTCATTGTAAGCATTGTAAGACTCCAACCATCTGCCTCCTGTGTCTGCATTTGGGTCTCA
The DNA here is from genome assembly GCF_018296145.1 of Oncorhynchus tshawytscha. Classification (NCBI taxonomy): domain Eukaryota; kingdom Metazoa; phylum Chordata; class Actinopteri; order Salmoniformes; family Salmonidae; genus Oncorhynchus; species Oncorhynchus tshawytscha. The sequence continues at coordinate 34,714,160 of NC_056435.1, read as the reverse complement.
ACTTGTACCTTGATTATCCTCAAAGCGGGCAAAGAATGGGTTTAGTTTGTCTGGAAGCAAGACGTCGTTGTCCGTGATGTGGCTGGTTTTCTTTTTGTAGTCGTAATTGCCTGTAGACCCTGCCACATGCATCTCATGTGTATCCCATTGAATTGCGACCCCACTTTGTCCCTATACCGACATTTCGCTTGTTTGATTGCCTTGCGGTGGGAATAACTATACTGTTTATACTAGGCCATATTCCCAGTCATCTTTCCATGGTTAAATGCAGTGGTTTGCTCTTTCAGTTTTGTGCATCTATCCACGGTTTCTGGTTAGGGTAAGTTTTAATAGTCACAGTGGGTACAACATCTCCAATGCACTTCCTGATAAACTCACTCACCAAATCAGCGTATAACTCAATGTTATTCTCTGAGGCTGCCCGGAATATTTCCCAGTCCATGTGATCAAAACAATCTTGAAGCTTGGATTCCGATTGGTCAGACCAGCATTGAATGGTTCTTGTCACAGGTACATCGTGTAGGAGAAAAATGGAGTTGTGGTTGGATCATTTATTTTATAATTGGCAACATCAAATGGTTTTGTAATGAAAAAGCCATCTGATTCGATGAAAGATGGAGTTGAATTTGTCTTTCTGACCCTAATTTAATTTACAGTTATCAAGTTTGTTTCAATCATTCTTTGTATCCTTGATCTTGGCTTCATAACACATTTTCATATTTTTGTTGAGTTAAGTCACAGAATTAATCAATTTGCAGTAATTCTGTCAGTCAGATGTGCAGCCAGACTTATTAGCCACTCTCTTTCAACCATACAGTTTTTCAATTCCTCCTTAACAGTTCTAACAGTTAGTTTCTTAACGGGTTCATGTTAATAAATAATTGGAAGAGGCAATGTCATAAATTCATCAAGTGCAGCATCTGGATGATCCTCATTAATCACATCAGACCAACAAACATTTTTAACATCATCCAAGATCATCCACACGCAAAATCTTTTGTATGATCTATTATACACTATTTTAGGCCCAGCTGTTGGAACTTTGGCTTTCCTGGATATAGCCATTATATTGTGATCACTGCATCCAATGGGTACGGATACAGCTTCGGAACAAAGTTCTACAGTATTAGTAAAAATGTGATCGATACATTTTCCTGTAGTGTTTGTAAACATCCTGATAGGTTGATTCATAACCTGAACCAGATTACAGGCACTGTTTACAGTAAAAAGCTTCCTCTTAAACGGACAGCTTGATAAAAAACAGTCAATATTCAGGTCCCCAAGAAAGTAGACATCTGTTTACATCACATACACTATCAAGCATTTCACACATATTATTTAGATACTGACTGTTAGCACTTAGTGGTCTATGGCAAAACCCAAAAGAAAAGGCTTAAGATGTGCCAAGTGAATCACCTGTGCTGGTGGTGGGTTTTCCAGTCCTGTGGGAACGCACCACCTCAATATTCCTGTGGGTCCATTTTTAATTTCTCAGAGATCATTTAACTCACTTTGTCCTCAGACTCCATCCAGGTCTCATGTGGAGATTCTGCAATTCCGTCCACAACCATGTTGTTCTGCCTTGATTGTCCCTCAAGTCTGATTTATCCGTCATTGTTATCATGGATTCACACACAGAACTGATGTCCTCTCTCAATGTCTTACAGATTGCTGTCATCTTTGCCGTTCTCCTTTTTCAACTCATCAAGCTGACCCTGGGAGAACTGCAAACTGTTCTTCAGGTCCTGGACCTCTGGTCAAGTCGTCCATTCTTTTATTATCTATTGTTTAAATTGAACCAAGGGATCAACTAAAAATAAACAATACATACAGGCCTAAGGTTTCAAGATTTGCTTGATTTCAAATGTAATCTACAACTTAATAATTCAAATTTTGGATTCACATCTCCATCTCAACCAAAAATGTAATTTAAAGAATAGGACTAAATCAAATCAAACTTGATTTTAAGTGCATTTAAAGTTTGATTTGATTTAGTCCTAATCTTTAAATAACATTTTTGGTTGAGATGGAGACGTGAATCAAACATACCTGTATCAATTATACATTTGTAGACAAATTGGATATTGAATTGTTTGGTTGTCAACGCAACTAATGTAGTGGGTTAGAAATAGCCTGAAAACATTTTCACATTTAACTGAATTCAAACATACTTGCTAGTTCGCTTAAATGTAAGGAAATGGCCTCAATCGACTAGTATTACTGGACCTATCAAACATTCTTCATAGAGGGGCCTCCCGAGTCATTTGATCCCGGGCTGTGTCACTGCCAGCCGCGATGGAAGACCCATGAGGCAGGGCAAAATTGGCCCAGCATCGTCTGGGTTTGGGGAGGGTTTGGCCAGCTGGGATGTCCTTGTCCCATCACGTTCTAGCGACTCCTTGTGGCGGTCTGACACATGCATGTTGACTTCAGGTCCAAAGCTGTGCATTGTTTCCTCCGACATATTGGTGCGGTTGGCTTCTGGCTTCTGGGAGCAGTGTGTCAAGAAGCAGTGAGGCTTGGCGTGTCGTGTTTCGGAGGACGCATGTCTCTCGACCTTCGCCTCACCCGAGTCCATATGGGAGTTGCAGCGATGGGACGAGACTGTAACTACCAATTGGATATGACGAAATTGGGGAGAAAAAAGGGGTAAAAAGTACAAAAAAATTTAATACAAAAAAAATAACATTGGAGAGATACCTCTATGTCATAGATCAAGTTGTGCCTACTCTGGTTCCCTAATATTAAATATTTTCTTATTGAACATTGGTTTTATTTTATTTTTTCTAAAAAGACAACCCTGATTCATTTAACCATTATTCCTGATTCAGTCCATAGGTTACAATGACATCAAGTTGCTGAAAGGAACCTATAATAGCCTACTGTTCAAATATTCTCTACCTTCAGAGTACAATCGAGGTAGAACTTTTCATTTGTTCAAAGAGAGTGGGATTAAGAGAATGATCTATCATCTACAGGTTATATGCCATGCCCTATCAGTCAAATACTGTAAGTGCTAGTCCGCCCTCGCTGAGGTTATTCATTTTAAATCTGCATTTAGACATATTTCTGTACAGTAAATTGCAGGGGCAGAAAGACGACTGAAGCTAAAAGAGAACATGCACATTATCAAAGGCGTATCTCTTCTGCTCTGAACCTCTCCAGCTCTATTTCACTTTTGTGACGTTGTGTTTTTAGTCCTGTACCAGCCTGCCACTCTCCTCAGTAGACAGGGTTTGGGAGGTAGGAGCAGAGGAGAGCAGGCGTGGGCTGTGGGAGCCCGACTGAATAGCTAAATAACCCACTCACCCAGTCCTCCAGAACACTCATTACCCTGACATCTTTAAAGGGCAAAAGAGGGCAAAGGGACCATAAAGAGCAGTGATTATGACAGAGAGTGAGAGAGACACTCACTTAGAAATGATCAGTGTCAGCAGATGAGGGAGAGTGCAGGCAGAGGGGAGGAGGTGATGAACCACTTCTCGAAAAAAAAGATGGGTGTGTTTTCTTCAGCCCCGTTTCAGTCAAATAAACAAATCTGTTCGGAGGTGAAAATGAATTTCTCTTTTGACATGTGTAAATGTGGGACATTTTATAATGACAAATGTGGGACATTTTATAATGGCAAATGTGGGACATTTTATAATGGCAAATGTGGGACATTTTATAATGGCAAATGTGGGACATTTTATAATGGCAAATGTGGGACATTTTATAATGGCAAATGAGGTGAATTTGCTTCATGTTTATTCTATTCTTTGCACTGTCAACCTCTCGTTTTGAGGGGAGCTTTTGATAGTCAGTGATCCATATTCCATAAAGTAAAATATTCTCTGTGTTCTGTCCTTTCTCTACTTTATAACAAGGGCAAGAGCAAAAATGAAGTAAAGATGCTGGCTCTGGACAATATTTGATTCTGTCAACAAAACGTACCTGATGTATGAAAATGCATTGTTGTCATACAATTGGAGTCATCAACTTGGTAGACTATAAAATGTAATGGTAGCTAAAATTAACCAGAGTGATTGACAGGTGATTCACTTACACATTTCCACCCGGTTGGCCATGCCTTTCAGAATATGAATGTGTCTGATTCATGCAATTCAACTTTCTAATTTCTCTCTCACAGAGCAAGCAAAGGTGTGTTTTGTCCCTAAGGAAAGAAACATGGCTTGCTGTATTCCTGATTTACAATCCGTTTATAATTTAGCAGTTACTTTGGAATTAGTATGGGTGCCAAATCTGTTACCATTATTCGTAGCAGACTGTAACTCTTTCTGTAACACAGGCTTTCTGCCCTCATCATAGCATGGTTCCTGGGGTGTAAAAAGAGAACATGCAAATATGGACAATGCAACGTGTCAGTGTGATACCTTCCTCAATGTCATCCCATTGTGCTTTTATTCCAACATAAATTTGATTATTCTTTGTTGGATGGTAATGACATGTATACTTCCCCTTGAGAGATGAGATGGTACAGGTACGATATTGCCATTGAGATTAACTACAGAACATTTTACTTAGCATCAAATGAAGAATGGAGGAAGGGAGGAGGAAAGGAAAGGAAAGAAGGATGGGCAGAAAGGGGAAGTGAGGGAATGTGTGGGCTTAGAACAATAGGACTGAATCGCTCAAATTAAAAGCAGCGATTCCATCCAGTAGCCTTTGAATGTACACTCTTAGTGGAAAAGCTCATTGTATGTGTTTTGAGCAGTGAATTGGCATTTTTGACTTAGGCTCCAAAACATATGAATTCCAACAATGTAGATAATGATGAGAGTTGCGGACAGCTTCAATTTGTTTGCTAAGTATAATGTTCCTCCAGGGTTATTGTCATTAGAAACGGCACTAAAACCTCTATGCAGCTCCTGTTTATGTCCTGTACAGCTCGGGTCTCTTCTACAATGTTCAGCACTACTCGAAGAGGGAAATAATGATGTCACATATCTGATCTCATTTGCCCCCCCACCTCCATTTGCATAGAGGGTAGAGGGAGGCAGTCAAGTGTTTTGTGGCTTCCCTCCATAATCCATTGTCAATTTCCACTCAGCAGGCTGTAGGCATGGAGATCGCTGGAGAGGAGAGCCACAGATCCCAGAAGGTTGTCTGCTCTACCTTCCCTTAAACTTATGTAACAGCAGGGGGCTTCACCAACAACCCACAGGACTCACCGCATGTGGCTGAGACCTCAGGCCCTGCCCAGTGGAGTCTGGACTCCATTGCCTTTTTTTGTCTTGATGTTTCTGTCTCTGTTTCTGCTTCTGTCTCTGTCTTTCTCTCACTCTCTTACACACGTTCTCTTGCCCTCTCTGATCAGTATGTTAACCCCATTTTCCGTCAGTGAGTTTGAACCCAGTTCGGTGTGGTGCTAATGATGCCCTCTTAAGAAGTCAATGAGACATTGACAGCAACGCGGTGCCCGTTTCATTAACTGGTCTGGTCGGTGTTGCGTTGCACCGAGTAGAAAAGCTACTGAATAATCCTCCATCCATCCCTCTCCTCGCAGGCTAAGTATCAGCCTGAACAGCCATGGGCCCTCTGGGTATCCCTGACAAAGCTCCTCCATTCTGAGAGAGTCTCTTCTCCTTCTCTTTAGATTCACCTTTCCCACATTAAAGGACCCAGCCACTCTCCTCTGGCTCAATGCAAATAGGCCCATTTCATTTTATTCACTCCCACTTCTATGCCTGCTCTCATTCTCCGTCTGAAAAAGAGAGACACTCTCAGTGATTTGGATGTGCAACGGTGCCTCTTTGAATGCATTATATATGATGCACTCAGGCACCACATACACTCTAAAAAGAAAAGGTTCCTGGAGAATCCTTTAGGGGTTCTTCAAATTTAAACTGTGGGGGAACCCCTATAAGTTCTTCAAGGAACCCCTTTTAATGGATAATCGAAAAACCTTTTGGGGTAGATTTTTTAACAACCCTCCCACTCCCCCGTTGTTATTATTAATCTAATAATAATACATATCACATAAACAACAATAACACAATAACACAATATTTTAGTTCTCTGTGTTTTTATAATTATTTTAGTGACAAAGCTGTAATGCTCATCTGATGAAGAAGGAGTGGACCAAAGCGCATATTTATTATAACTGAACACTGAAATAAAATAACACCGTGGAACAAAACGAAACAGTTCTGCGTGGTGCAAACACAAAACAAAAAACAACTACCCACAAAACACAGATGGGAAAGGCTGCCTAAGTATGATTCTCAATCAGAGACAACGATAGACAGCTGCCTCTGATTGAGAACCACACCCGGCCAAACACAAAGAAATAGAAAACATAGAAATAAAGAAACTAGAATGCCCACCCTAGTCACACCCTGGCCTAACCAAAATAGACAATAAAAGCCTCTCTATGGCCAGGGCGTGACAAAAGCAGAATACAAAAAGTCAAAATACGAGGTAAGCCCCAAGTCCAATGGGTATATCCTCTGGTCGGGTTGATGTTAATGTGTTCATGTTCTCCGTATCCATACCCAGAATGATTTGCTGTTCAAGGTGATCAAACAGGTTTCCTTTAATATTCATCAGAGGTTTAGGGAGGGTGAATCCAAAAAATAGTAATTATACAGATGATTAACAAAATATGCAGACAACAGTAGTCATACCTTGGTTTTTGTGGTAAATGTGAATGAAAAAAGTTGTTTTGATAATGGTTTTCATACACATACCTTGTCCATAAAGTAGAGGCCTATGGGATATTCATTGAAGCGGTAAGAGAGGAGGATGGTAAATGTGATCTGCATAACATACCAATACCAATTTACATACCTTTGCATGCCTCCTTGTCTGTATTCCTGCAGACACAGACACAAAAGTGAGCAGTTCAATTATCTGCACCCAATACAGCTAGCCTTCAACATATTCTCATATCCTACATATTCTTACCTCTTTGTTGATTGATTTCCATTGAATTGTGTCCATTTTCTGTTTTAGAAAGATTTGCACAAATATGAAAAGAGATGGTATCATCATAAAACAATATCAATTTAGAGGAGGTTTTTAAATTTTTCAGTTGAGTGCCTACACCTGCTGTCATTCCAAATTTAAATCCAAGTGTTTCAGTTGGGTAGTTAGGTTCCTGGAAGAACCCTCACCAACTAAGGAGGTTCCTCGATGAACCCCACATCCTATGGGGTTCTTGGAAGAACCTTTTGGGGGGCTTTTACAGTGCCAAGGACCCTAAAGTTCTTCAAAGAACTTTGAGGATATTAGAAGAACTCTTGTTAAATCCCTACTTTTTAGAGTGTACTGCATACGAGTTTCAAAATGGCTGCCAGTCTTGTTATTGTGCTGTTATCCCCGTCAAAGCCCAGCATTCACACTTTATTGTATGTTTTCATACAGTTTTATGAGGCATTAGGCATCCACAGAAAGGCCTTGTTTTCTATCCGCCCCGAAAACAAAATGAGTCAGAGAGATGGGAATGAATGCACTTAACTGCTGAGTCAACAGGCAGGGAATCTAGAAGCTTAGTCACAGAGAAAGTAAACCTGCTGCCTAAAGGGGAAATTAAATGAGAGAGAGACACCATTAAGACTCTTGATAGAGATCAGAGTGCATGGTCTTCTGTGCTCAGCACATCTTTTCATATGACAGAATGCAAACATAATTAGTCATCTGTTTTGTCCCACTGTCGTGCTCCCAGTATCACATATGTATGTATGAGTTCTCCTCCCCAGATGTGTAGATAATTCTCGAAGAAAACAAATGGTTGAAAACTCATTGAGGCTATTGCGAATCCACAGGACATAAAACAATATAGAGGTAAGATGGATATCGATTTTGAGACATGACATGTAGTGTTTTCATATTTTAGTATACACTTTTCATATTAATTCGAAATTCCTGTGATTTCTCAAAAAACAAGCGTATCTCTGTGAAATGTCAACAGAGCACAGAGCATATCCCAAGATTTTTATTTTCAGTCTTTTACATTTAATTCAGCTCGTGTCATGCTAATTGAGCGGAAATAACTTATTGAGACCTGCGGAAACTGCATATTCAAGCAGTCCAGCTTTTTCCCATTTTCTTTCCTGAGTGTAGAAATTGCCTGCAAGTACTTTCAGTTTGCTTGTTTTGGACATATACAGTGGGGCAAAAAAGTATTTAGTCAGCCACCAATTGTGCAAGTTATCCCACTTAAAAAGATGAGAGAGGCCTGTAATTTTCATCATAGGTACACTTCAACTATGACAGACAAAATGAGAAAAAAAAAATCCAGAAAATCACATTGTAGAATTTTTAATGAATTTATTTGCAAACTATGGTGGAAAATTAAATATTTGGTCACCTACAAACAAGCAAGATTTCTGGCTCTCACAGACCTGTAACTTCTTCTTTAAGAGGCTCCTCTGTCCTGCACTCGTTACCTGTATTAATGGCACCTGTTTGAACTTGTTATCAGTATAAAAGACACCTGTCCACAACCTCAAACAGTCACACTCCAAACTCCACTATGGCCAAGACCAAAGAGATGTCAAAGGACACCAGAAACAAAATTGTAGACCTGCACCAGGCTAGGAATACTGAATCTGCAATAGGTAAGCAGCTTGGTTTGAAGAAATCAACCGTGGGAGCAATTATTAGGAAATGGAAGACATACAAGACCACTGATAATCTCCCTCGATCTGGGGCTCCACGCAAGATCTCACCCCGTGGGGTCAAAATGATCATAAGAACGGTGAGCAAAATCCCAGAACCACACGGGGGGACCTAGTGAATGACCTGCAGAGAGCTGGGACCAAAGTAACAAAGCCTACCATCAGTAACACACTACGCCGCCAGGGACTCAAATCCTGCAGTGCCAGACGTGTCCCCCTGCTTAAGCCAGTACATGTCCAGGCCCATCTGAAGTTTGCTAGAGAGCATTTGGATGATCCAGAAGAAGATTGGGAGAATGTCATATGGTCAGATGAAACCAAAATATAACTTTTTGGTAAAAACTCAACTTGTTGTGTTTGGAGGACAAGGAATGCTGAGTTGCATCCAAAGAACACCATACCTACTGTGAAGCATGGGGGTGGAAACATCATGCTTTGGGGCTGTTTTTCTGCAAAGGGACCGGGACGACTGATCCGTGTAAAGGAAAGAATGAATGGGGCCTTGTATCGTGAGATTTTGAGTGAAAACCTCCTTCCATCAGCAATGGAATTGAAGATGAAACGTGGCTGGGTCTTTCAGCATGACAATGATCCCAAACACACCGCAATGAAGGAGTGGCTTCGTAAGAAGCATTTCAAGGTCCTGGAGTGGCCTAGCCAGTCTCCAGATCTCAACCCCATAGAAAATCTTTGGAGGGAGTTGAAAGTCCGTGTTGCCCAGCAACAGCCCCAAAACATCATTGCTCTAGAGGAGATCTGCATGGAGGAATGGGCCAAAATACCAGAAACAGTGTGTGAAAACCTTGTGAAGACTTACAGAAAACGTTTGACCTCTGTCATTGCCAATAAAGGGTATATAACAAAGTATTGAGATAAACTTTTGTTATTGACCAAATACTTATTTTCCACCATAATTTGCAAATAAATTCATTAAAAGTCCTACAATGTGATTTTCTGGATTTTTTTTCTCATTTTTGTCTGTCATAGTTGAAGTGTACCTATGATGAAAATTACAGGCCTCTCTCATCTTTTTAAGTGGGAGAACTTGCACAATTGGTGGCTGACTAAATACTTTGTTGCCCCACTGTAGGCCTACCTACAGTATAATTACTATGTGATGTAAATAGCAAGTACATGTATGTGCCTACATGTTGTATTTGGAGTGAATTTAAGAGTGAGGATTGAGTCCATACGAATAGCCTACAGAACCTGCACATCCTTCCCAGAGCCGCAAAGTCCAAATAACTATCAGGTTCACTCAGCTGGAGGAGTTCCTTTTACGAGACAAATAATATGTGCTGTAGGCTATGGTTGGAAATGGAACGGAGGCATCAGACAGATGCTTGATTTTCATGTGTGTTGTAACTGTAGGGATCCTCAGACAATCCTTATGTGAACAAAGATGGTGAGACATGGTTGAAATGGAATAGTTGATATCACCAGAAGAGTCTGTATTTAGGTGATCTGTCTAGTAGATTAAGTTTGCCGGTGAGAGGATGTGCTTGAAAACGTTCACTGCTGTAGGTATTTAAAGAATATATGTAATCTGCAACATTTCACAAACCTTAGGTTGACATGATATTGTTGAAATAGAGGTAGCTAACAAGTACTAATGTTCAATCTGTCAACCTGGCCTGCTTTAGTCACACACACACAAAATACAAAAATAAATAAACAGACCAAACACCACTACAATAAAAAGGTGACATCTGAAGTTCTGCTTCAAAGTCAACCCCCGTTTTATTTCAGTCTTGAATATCAGACACTGCATGCTTCACTGCACTGGGGAGCTGGAATCTCATAACTAATACTAAACACAGCACCTGCTGTATGCACTGACTGCCAGGCCGACAGAGACTGAAAAGAGCTTAGATGTGCATATGAGAGTCAGAAAGCCAAACCCCCTCTCAAGCTCCTTGCTACACGCCGTGCTACATTCATCTCCAAAGGGGGGCTGGGTCAAACTTTAAAACTCTTAGCTGCTCTTCTTCTCCTTTTCATTTCCTTACAAACCTCTGCCACATCAGCTGCAGTTCTGCTTGTGACCTCAGAGAAGCAGCTGGATTCTTCTTATCCCCCTCTCTGCAGGGGATAGCACCAAGAATGAGGAGCTGGGAGGGAGGAGAGAAGAAAGAGATACTGGAGGTAGGCCACTGTGCTTAATACATAAATAGTCAACATGATAGAGGCACATGCTTGTGGTAGATTTTTTTCTTTATTATGGTGACTATTATTCGGGATCCATGTAGTCTCCAGACAGCCATAAAAAATGCATGGTACCTAAGAGTTCCCTGCTCAGAGGAAATGTCAATAAAGCTATCAAAGCAATCAGGGCGGTGGTGGTGGTGGTGGGGGGGGGGTGATAACTCATGCTGTGCCTACAGAGATCACAGTGGAGGGAGGGGAGGGGTGAGGAGGCATGAGGTCACATGATACTCCGCGTTGTGATCCTGTATACTCTTGGGAAACAAACACGCTTTATTCAAGGGTGAGATTTCAAGTGTGACTTGATGCAAACACGTCTCTGTGTTTATGCTTACGCTGGGGCTTATGCACTGCTACTATTTCTCTTAAGGGGGTGTTTGACAAATACAACAGCTACTTGAGAATCAGTTACATCAAAAAACATGGGCTGAGTTAAGTATGCATTAGGTATGATTAGAAAAATAATTCAGAGGCATGCTTTTTTGTGTGTGACAACAGCAATGCTGATTAATTGTAATATGTGACCCAATAGTGCTGTATACATGTATATGTAAAAAAAAATACATATATATATATATATAGTGCTGTATATCATTTTGGTAAATTAATAAAACGTGCAAGTCAATTAGTAATTCACCAATGTAGTGGAAACCAGAAAAAAACTGCTATAATTTGCAAGCTTTCCATACTGTCGTAATGACCGTTGTGTCTTGACTGAATTGCAAATAATTTCAACGGCTAGAATTGCCCAAGACACACCTCCATCTTAATAGTGACCAACACTGGTAATAACCCATAACCCATCAACATTGTTTCCACGTCATTTCAACAAAACAATTAAATGTGATGACGAAATCCAATGGCATGGTGACATTTTATGTTGATTTGAATTCACAACTCAACCAATGAAAATCAAAAATAGACACACTGTGGGAAGTAACACACTATGGGAAGTAACACGCTGTGGGAAGTAACACATTGTGGGAAGTAACACGCTGTGGGAAGTAACACACTGTGGGAAGTAACACGCTGTGCGAAGTAACACACTGTGGGAAGTAACATACTATGGGAAGTAACACACTGTGGGAAGTAACACACTGTGGGAAGTAACACGCTGTGGGAAGTAACACACTGTGGGAAGTAACACGCTGTGCGAAGTAACACACTGTGGGAAGTAACATACTATGGGAAGTAACACACTGTGGGAAGTAACATACTATGGGAAGTAACACACTGTGGGAAGTAACATTCTATGGGAAGTAACACACTGTGGGAAGTAACACGCTGTGGGAAGTAACACACTATGGGAAGTAACACGCTGTGGGAAGTAACACACTGTGGGAAGTAACATACTATGGGAAGTAACACACGGTGGGAAGTAACACACTGTGGGAAGTAACACACTGTGGGAAGTAACACGCTGTGCGAAGTAACACACTGTGGGAAGTAACATACTATGGGAAGTAACACACTGTGGGAAGTAACATACTATGGGAAGTAACACACTGTGGGAAGTAACATTCTATGGGAAGTAACACACTGTGGGAAGTAACACGCTGTGGGAAGTAACACACTGTGGGAAGTAACATACTATGGGAAGTAACACACGGTGGGAAGTAACACACTGTATGTAGATGACTGTGGGTGAGAGAGTGAGATTGGAGGCCCATTAACCTTGTTTTCCAGTGTTGTGTGGAGGTATCCTCCACTATCTGAAGCACTCATCGCTTTGGTAACCACAGGGGACCCACTACTAATTAACCTTGTGGAGACACCCTCTGTAGCAGGAGACTGGGGGGAGAATATTAAGGAGATGTTCAGAGGGCCATTAGCAAGAAGATTAACACATCCAATTTTTAAGTGGCTTTTTGACACAAAACCAATATTTGTCTGAACTCCCGGTACTCCTCTGCATGGCCCGGCAGAATTCTAAGTGACACTTGTGTTTTCACCCTCTGAAACTTCATATATCATACAGCTGTATTACTAGGATGCAGGATCTTTATTGGATGTCTGTATCGAGTGTGTATATTACCAAGATACAGTACATGATGTTTATTGAGTATCGGTGGAAAAATGTAAGCTCTTTACGGGAGGAACTAGCTTAGAGCAGGGTGGATCAGGCTTACAGTCTTCTTGCAGTCGACAGTCATAGAACGCAAGCAATATCGCCAACTCTTATGTAAAATCATTGTCATGCACTTGTGAGTTATTCAGCAATCCTGGTGCAGTGAGGGAGGAAAATGCATACAATCCATTCACTTCATTGGAACATACAGATATAGCTGGTCTACAAACAAACAAACAACAAAACAAAGTACAAAGGTGAAATGTATGACTTGTCTTATCTCTGATTCGTGGTTTAATGCGTGTGAATGTTCTGTTATTGTAATATGAGAAAACACTGAATGTGCCTCTTGTTTTTTCTTTTCAATAGTTTATCTGAATATGCCATCAGAGTTCCGTCTCAGCAGGCTGTGGTTCAACCTTTATCAAAGAGAATAGGACCCCTTCCTCTCCGCATTATTCTGACTTTATCTGAAAAGCACACCTGGTTGATATGTGGAACTTGGACCATTCTTATCTTTACATCCTTACTCTGCATTTCACAGTAAGAAAGTTTCACATTGGCGACATGAAAAAAATCCTAAGAAATCTGAATGAAAAATTCAAGGGTCACTTCACAAGAAATCAACACAGTACCTCTGGCTTCCTTTGTGTCTCTCTTCATAGTTTTTAAAACTCTATTGAGAGAAAGGACACTGTCCTATCTCGGCAGAAATTGGCTGTTAATCGCACCTCAATACAAACAGTGTGGAGGGATGATCACCTCATAACCCCTCATTGATTCGTACATGTGTTATGTAGTTCCCGTGCAGGGTGGCTGGGTGACATTGTATGCAGGGTGACAACATGGAGTGTGCTCAGAGACCTTCTGGGCCTCATGCATAATGCTCTTTGCATTCTCTGGAAGAGATGGCTGAGTGGAGTAGAGGGGTGAGACCCTTCCAGAATCCCAAACGAATCACCCTCACTCTTTCGTCTTTCTTTTTTGGGGGAAACAGTCAACTTCATTGATGTAGCCTTTTCAGTGTGGCAGAAGAACAAAGGAATATCTCCTCCCCAGGGTGCTGTTCCTGCCCGTGCCCCCCCCACACTCTCTCTCTCTCTCTCTCTCTAAGGGACTCATTTATACATTCATCTATGAAACAATGCAATACTTAAACACTTGCCTCCTCTCATCTCAAGGGTCATTTTATAGAACAACACACATGAAAAATAACGCTAGACAATGATATCATCAGAGTGCATGTCGCCGGTACAAATAACGTTTTACAAATAACTGATTAACTCAACCTAGTGTGCCCAATCATTTCTATTCTGGTCTCTACAGGTTGGTTAGTTACTGAACATGGTTTTGATACAGAGCAGGGTTTTCATGCAAATAATAATGACATTAACTTGCTATGTACAGCAATACATTCTGAATTCATTAGAAAGTCTTGGCTCCTAATAAAGGGTGATAAAATATTCTTAAATATCATTCTGCTCTATTTCATTACATAACGCCATGTAGCCCATTAGCCTGGGTGTCTACATTTACGACCCCATGAATCATGAATCACTTCCCTTTCATCGCAGCTGGGGTCCTCCCCCTGATGTGCAAATTACAAGCAGAAAAACAAGAAACCAGAACCAAAGCATAGAAGGACCATCTCAATGGAGAAACTCACCCAAAATGTGGCTGGATTCAGAACACCTAAATGGAAAGACAGCTAACCAGATTAGACTTGAGATACAGTATGAGGAAGTAGATCATATTTAACCTATTGAGTGGCATTGCACAGAAACAGCCTGGCCAGGTCTAAAAAGGGCACAACCATAGCCTAATCAGAATCCAAAATGGGCCATCTTAAAATTGAAGTTGGAAAACATAAGTAGGAACAACTCAACCAAGAAAGATTGTGACCAACTTAACATCAACAATTTAAAACCCAAACCCCCCCGCAGCACAGTTGCCAAAATGGAGGAATTCAAACCAAACCGTTCTGTTTCCACACTCTGGGTAGCACTGCATTTTAAATGTTAGAGATGTTGAGGTGGGGGGGATAATAGACAAGGGATGCCCATTGGTGCCCCTCTAGGTTTCCCCCAGGGCAGAGGGGCATTAAAGAATAAAGGTGCACTCTTTACACCCACCCACACGTCCTCAACCACCCCTCACCCGAGCTGGTTCATAACAGAGCAGTCCCTGCAGTGTTTTATAATGTACTCTGCTATCCTGGTCATGCATTACTGTACATGAACACGCTATAAAGAGCGTTCTCTGTGGAGATTAGTTCAACATAAATCACAGTAGTGAGAGAGTAACGAGCCCCTGGCGCAATACAGAGACGATTATGAACTCAAATGTGCACTCTTTCCAATAAACATGAAATATGACCTGGCTTGGGGAGTATTAGTAGAGCCATTAACAGAAATTTCAGGAATATGCCACCGAGAGAATGTTAGGGCTGCTGTTGCATGTCACTGATACTAAGATTAGTCCCATGGCCAACATGGCGCCAGTGACCTGAGTTGCAATGCGAGCAAGGCCGATGGTCACAAGAGACAACATAAAAAGTGGGAAAATATGTGAAATTCAATCCCCAATTCCTATCATTAATCTCTTTGTAGTAAATAAACACATAAGACTCTCCATTCTCTGAGATTTCCACACTGGGGCATACAATCTCACTCTTTTCCACGGAACGTGCAGAATGGTTCTCATGTGTGCTCACAGAAATCTTATCAGACACTGTTCCACTTCACCTCGGCTTCTCTCGTCTTTAGCGTAGTCCTGATTAACTCTCGAAATTGGATCCCAGGTTAGTTCAATCTGTTGTCTTTCATGCAAGACCTGCGTTCGTGCTGCATAGGACTGACATTCTACCAGGCTCCCCATTCTCAGACCATGCTATTAAATACAGTTTAGTTGACAAGACAATATAAATAATTTTCCGGAACTGCACAGTTCACTTGGTGAACTAGTGAAGCCCTGTTCGGCTTTTCTATTCAGTCCTTAAAATACAAGCTTGCTGGGGATATTCAGCTATAATTGTTTATATACATCACTCGTTCCCTCTGGTTGTACATGTTATGGGAGATCGAAAATTGAATTGATCGTCTACTATCTCCATTCAGCCATACCACTGTCTACACCTTTCAAAAGTATCTACATATTCTTGAAAGCCCTATCTGCTTACAATACATTTCTTCATGTTTTTGAAGATCTCAGATCTGATGAATGCTTGGGTCTGTCTGAACCTGACTACTCAAGGCTGCACAATGTAGCTATTTAAATACCTAGACATTTTATGCTGAAAACTACTACATTGGATTTCTCAACCATTATTTAGCTTGTATAGGAAACAACTTGGAGTGCTGTACATATTTGTCTGTGCTTATGAATTTATCTCATCAATGTCAATGGCAGGCTATGCAGCTCTAGTGCGTGTATAAACACTGTACATACTTAGAATATGTGGACAACTACAAATACCTAGGTGTCTGGTTAGACTGTAAACTCTCCTTCCAGACACACATTAAGCATCTCCAATCCAAAATTAAATCTAGAATTGGCTTCCTATTTCGCAACAAAACATCCTTCACTCATGCTGCCAAACATACCCTCGTAAAACTGACCATCCTACCGATCCTCGACTTTATTAGCGATGTCATTTACAAAATAGCCTCCAACAATCTACTCAACAAATTGGATGCAGTCTATCACAGTGCCATCCGTTTTGTCACCAAAGCCCCATATACTTCCCACCACTGTGGCCTGTACGCTCTCGTTGGCTGGCCCTCACTTCATATTCGCCACCAAACCCACTAGCTCAAGGTCATCTACAAGTCTCTGCTAGGTAAAGCCCCACCTTATCTCAGCTAACTGGCCACCCGTAGCATGCGCTCCAGCAGGTATATTTCACTGGTCACCCCCAAAGCCAATTCCTCTTTGGCCGCCTTTCCTTCCAGTTCTCTGCTGCCAGTGGCTGAAACGAACTGCAAAAATCACTGAAACTGGAGACTCATATCTCCCTCACTAGCTTTAAGCACCAGCTGTCAGAGCAGCTCACAGATCACTGCACCTGTACATAGCTCATCTGTAAATAGCCCATCCAAGTACCTCATCCTCATCCCCATACAGTATTTATTTATTTATCTTGCTCATTTGCACCCCAGTATCTCTACTTGCACATCCACCATTCCAGTGTTTAATTGCTATATTGTAATTACTTCGCCACCATGGCCTATTTATTGCCTTACCTCCTTTATCCTACCTCATTTGCACACACTGTATATATAATCTTTCTACTGTATTAATGACTGTATGTTTGTTTATTCCATGTGTAACTCTGTGTTGTTGTATGTGTCGAACTGCTTTGCTTTATCTTGGCCAGGTCAATGAGGTAAAATGAGGTAAAACCACAGAACGATGCCAGCCTCAGCGTGAGCTTTGGTTGCGAATGGTATGAACTTTGAACTCTTATTCACTACCACACAACGACGTTACTACAACGTATCCAATTTACATCCAGAGACATTCTTAAAAGGACAAAGGACTCAAATGGCCTTCCATCTGCCACCAATCTACAAAGCGCAGCTCAATGTAAATATTTATTGCATATTCCTTTTCCAAATGGGCGGTAATTTAGAATGCATAAGATACTGTATTTACGATAGACATCGGTTCTCCCTTTGTTCCTCTGTCTTCCCACTCTTTCACTCAAACCCAGCCCCTTTTCTTTGTGTAACCAGCTGTCATATTTGTTCCGTCCGCTAGGGACGTTTTCCTTTATGACGTCATTTGTAATCAAGGTATGATTCATTCTGTGTATATGTAATTCTGTGTGATTAGTTAGGTATTTAGTAAATAAATCATTAAACCCAATTTTGTATTGCTGATTCAGCTTGTTAGCCAGGGTTTGTGAAGATAACCAAGAATTTACAACTTTCAGATGAAACTGAAATAAGATGACAATCAATATTGACTGCTATTGATGTAAAATATTACTAGGTCTTTAAGAGTTTATTCGGAATATAACTGCTCTATAAATATTATTTTGTGGTGCCCCAACTTTCTAGTTAATTACATTTACATGATTTTATAGAATAGCATGTCATATCACTTAATCTGGCATAGTCAAAGACACGACAATACCAAATACTAATTTAGTGTATGTAAACTTCTTACACACTGGGAATATGGTGAAAGACATAAAAGCTGAAATAAATCTCTTTACAATTATTCTGACATTTCACATTCTTAAAACAATGTGGTGATCCTAACTAAGCTTAGACAGTGAATTTTTATTAGGATTAAATGTCAGGAATTGTGAAAAACTGAGTTTAAATGTATTTGGCTAAGGTGTATGTAAACTTCCCATCCAAGTAGGAGACAGAACGCATCTCCTTCCTGAGCGGTATGACGGCTGCGTGGTACCATGGTGTTTATACTTGCTTTGTAAGTAGGAAAACCTGCATATATATATATATATATATATATATATATATATATATATATATATATATATATATATATATATATATATATATATATATATATATATATATATAGTGGGGAGAACAAGTATTTGATACACTCCCGATATATATATATATATATATATACGTATTTACATAACTATTCAGACCCTTTGCTATGAGACTCAAACTTTAGCTCAGGTGCATCCTGTTTCCATTGATCATCCTTGAGATGTTTCTACAACTTGATTGGAGTCAACCTGTTACATCTGCCCCTGCCACGCTCTCTACTTCTCATCCTGTGTCTCCCTAACCTGCCACCACTCCCTCAGTGCTCTCTCCCTCTCTCTTTGTGTGGGTGTATCTGATTGTGTGGGTGGAGACAGGTGTGCTGGAGTCAGAGCAGATCCCCACCAGCTGCAACCTGTTCCATAATCAAGACCTCTACAAATACTCAGCCCTGCCACTTCCACGCTGCCAGATCATAGCCTCTGCTCAGCCAGTCTGCATTTCAAGCTGTTTGTTCCTGCATAGATCTTGTTATCCTGTGGTGCCTGGTTTTCCTATCCCGACGATGCTTTTCTCCCCGCTACAGTTCCATCCTCTCTGACTCTGGTCCCTGTCTCCAGTCCCTCATCTCGTCAGTCCTCCTTCCCAGCCCTGGACTCCCACTCTACTGCTTCCTTGGATTCCGCTCCGGACCTGCTTACCCTGCCTTTTGCCCCGGCCACAGCCTCAGTTCCTGGTTCCCTGCTTCCCACCAGAGCTCCCACTGGCCTGCACCCCATCTCTCCCCTGCTTTTCAATAAATACCTTGGTTACCTTATCCCCGTCTCCTTGTCTGAGTCTGCATTTGGGTTCACCTGCTCCACCCCACGTAACACAACCTGTGGTAAATTCAATTGAATGGTCATGATTTGGAAAGGCACACACCTGTCTATATAAGGTCCCACAGTAGACAGTTCACAGCAGATTTCAGAGTAAAAACTAAGCCATGAGGTCGAAGGAATTGTCCATAGTGCTCTGAGACAGGATTGTGTCGAGGCACAGATCTGGGGAAGGGTACCAAAAAATTTCTGCAGCATTGAAGGTCCCCAAGAACACAGTGGCCTCCATTGTTCTTCAATGGAAGATGTTTTTAACCACCAAGACTTTCCTAGAGCTGGCTACACAGCAAAACTGAGCAATCTGGGGAGAATGGTCTTGGTCCGGGAGGTGATCAAGAACTGAATGGTCTCTCTGACAGAGCTCTAGAGTCCCTCAGTGGAGATGGGAGAACCTTCCAGAAGGACAACCATCTTTGCAGCACTCCGCCAAGCAGGCCTTTATGGTAGAGTGGCAAGATGGAAGCCACTCCTCAGTAAAAGGCCCATGACAGCCCGCTTGGAGTTTGCCAAAAGGCACCTAAAGACTCTCAGACCATGATAAACAAGATTGTCTGGTCTGATGAAACCAAGATTGAACTATTTGACCTGAATGCCAAGCGTCACATCTGGAGGAAGCCTGGCCCCATTCCTTTGATGAAGCAAGGTTGTGGCAACATCATTTTCAGTAGCAGGGACTGGGAGACTAGTCAGGATTGAGGTAAAGATGAATGGAGCAAAGTACAAAGAGATCCTTGATCAGAACCTGCTGTAGAGCGCTCAGGACCCCAGACTGGGGTGAAGGTTCACCTTCCAACAGGACAAAGACTCTAAGCACACAGCCAAGACAACGCATGAGTGGCTTTGGGACAGGTCTTTGAATGTCTTTGAGTGGCCCAACCAGAGCCTGGACCTGAAACCAATCCAACATCTCTGGAGAGACCTCTAAATAGCCGTGTAGCAACGCTGCCCATCCAACCTGACAGAGCTTGAGAGGATCTGAAAAGAAAAATAGGAGAAACTTCCCAAATACAGGTTTGGCAAGCTTGAAGACTCTATGCTGTAATCACTGCCAAAGGTACTTCAACAAAGTACTGAGTAAAGGGTCTGAACACTTATGTAAATGTGATATTTCCATGTTTAAAAAAAAAAAATATTAGCAAAAAATATGAAGTATTGTGTGTAGATTGATGAGGGAAAAAATGATTTTATACATTTTAGAATAAGGCTGTCGTATCAAAATGTGAAAAAAGTCAAGGGGTCTGCATACTTTCTGAAGGCACTGTATATGGTGAATACATAAGAATGCAGAGTAATCAAACATAAAACACTGGGATTGTATCTGTAAGGTAATTACTGTACATGTGGCATTCATTCTCAAAAATAACATGCATGGAAAGCATAATAAAGCATAATAAAGAAAGTTACATGTGAAATAAAACCTTCTAAACAATTTAATTCAAACAGTTTGTGAATTCAACTAATCCAAAAACATTTGTATGAGTGTCAAGTGGTAAAACAATATTTCCTCGCATGAAATATGACAACTGTTTTCAAAAGCATGTGTGGAGTAGTCAGCCTGCAGCTTGGTGAAAGATATGTTAAAGAGGAGCAAGAGCCTGGAGGTGGGTGATGAGTGGGCAGAGCACGGCTAGTGTGGGGGTCACCAGCAGGACAAGCCAAGCATACTGTCATACTGCCCTTGCTCGCCTCCACCTTCCTCTCATGTGGAACATCATATGTCCCTCACACCGGACACCCCAAACACACACGCGTCAGTGCCGCACAAACTCAACATGACGCGTTGGAAAAGGAAAAGAAAGAGGGCATGGGATGGCGTCGCAGCCAGGCCATTCAGGGTTTCAGATCTTCTAGGAATTGTATGAAAACCTGAATGTCTTTCTTAAAACGGCCCATCAGTGTTGTTCTATATACAGTGGCAAGAAAACGTATGTGAATCCTTTGGAATTACCTGGATTTCTGCATAAATTGGTCATCAAATTTGATCTGATCTTCTTCTAAGTCACAACAATAGACAAGAACTACGATTAAGATTTGTTGACTAGCATAATGCTGGAAAGGGTTCCATAAGTATCTCTAAAAGCCTTGATGTTCATCAATCCACGGTAGGACAAATTGTCTAGAAATGGAGAAAGTTTAGCACTGTTGCTACTCTCCCTAGGAGTGGCCATCCTGGAAAGATGACTGCAAGAGCACAGCGCAGAACTCTCAATGAGGTTAAGAAAAATCATAGAGTGTTAGCTAAAGACTTACAGAAATCTCTGGAACATGCTAACATCTCTGTTGACGAGTCTACAAAAACAAGAATGGTGGTCATGGGAGTTTGTAAAAGTGCACAGCACTACTGGCAAAAGATTCTGTGGAAAGATGAAACTACAGTTGAGTTGTTTGGAAAGAACACAACACTATGTGTGGATAAAAGAAGGCACAGCACACCAACATCAAAACCTCATCCCAACTGTAAAATATGGTGGAGGGAGCATCATGGTTTGGGGCTGCTTCAGGACCTGGACAGCTTGCTATCACGACGGAAAAATTAATTCCCAATTTTAGCAAGACATTTTGCAGGAGAATGTTAGGCTATATGTCCACCAATTGAAGCTCAACAGAAGTAGGGTGATTCAACAGGACAACGACCCAAAACACAGACGTAAATCAACAGCAGAATTGCCTCAACAGAAGAAAATAGACCTTCTGGAGTGGCCCAGTCAGAGTCCTGACCTCATCCCGATTGTGATGCTGTGGCATAACCTCAAGAGAGCAGTTCACACCAAACACCAGACATACAGAAAACGTTTGGTTGAGGTTATTGCTGCCAAAGGAGGGTCAACCAGTTATTAAATCCAAGGGTTCACATACTTTTTCCAACAATGTTTACACAGTGTCCTCAATAAAGACATGGAAATGTATAATTGTTTGTGTGTTATTAGTTTAAGCAGACTGTGTTTGTCTATTGTTGTGACTTAGATGAAGATCAGGTCAAATTTTATGACCAATTTATGCAGAAATCCAGGTATTTCCAAAGGGTTCACACACTTTTTCTTGACACTGTATATTAAAGTTTAACATACTCCTTATTGCTTATTTTCATTGACTAAGACCAAGTGGGCAACAAGGTAAGAATATGGTAACAATGATGACGTGTCATAAAAAAATCCCATTTGTGAATTTTAATACCACTTTATTATACGACCTACACTTTTGTAAAATAGCACTTTCCTCATTGAGATTCTTTGTGAGTCACCTGGCATTTAATCAGTGTTTTAATGATATTTACTGATTGGTGGCGGAGAATTATCCAGGTGTGTAATTGGCATTCTCTCTTTTCCGACAGAAGGGGGAGTTTGAGGGGGAGCCTGAATCAGAACTGGATCCATTTCATCTTTAATACGAGAAATACTCTCTATGTTTAATCATTTATAATTACAACACATTTACACCTGCAGCTGTTGTATATCTTTTCCCCTTCCATGACACTTGTTGGCCACCTGCTCCACTAAATTCAACTTTTAATGTGGTGCAGAGAAGAGATGAGGTCAGAGTACTATACTCTCATTCAACCGACACGGCACAGTAGACTACTCACCAGGCAAACAAAGCAAGAGCCTCACCTCCAAAACAACCTCCTGTGGACTGAGATGCACTTGCTTGGCACTACCAGTGAACACAACTGTAGGGAATCCTAAGTGATGGCTAGAGCGTGCTACAGGGGAGACTAAGTCAGATCGGACACATCATACTTTGATTTGACTCTTGACTCTTGAAAGTAAGCAACACATCCCCTCACAGCTCTCATGTCATGGTTGGGGTTAGGTCAAGGCCTTGCACAGACCTTTGGTGGAGCAGGTGCTCAAAGTGAAAACTTGACCTTCACTCCATTCATACGTTTCTGCTGCTCCTGTAGCCATGATTTGTTTAAACCTTTATTTTCTGTTGAAGCACATGGACTCATCACACATTGCTATTCCAAGCCAGCTAGAACCAAAGATGAAAGGGAGTTAGTTAAGTAGGCTATCTCTGAACCACTACTGCGGTGGGCTATATCAGCTGATCATCGCTAATGTGTAGGCTGGATTAACCAGCTAGTTAGCTACGCTATGCTGTCAAAACAAGCTAGTCTTTACTAGATTTGAATGTATTCCGCTACTGACAGTTGAACTGCAGTTGCCCCCTTCCCTGTCCCTGATGGTGAGATAACATGCTGGCAGCTCTAGAGTAACCTACTATTGGTGGTATTCATTTCTCTACTTGGTGCACTGCAGCGCTCGCAGTGGCAAAGGGATGGGAGGGGACTTTCTTTCAAGATTCATGAGTTCATGAGAAATGATCTAGTTTGATAGACAGTCCATTGCATTTACTAAAGTTGCAAGATATAAAAGAGACACACAAAAAATAACTAGAATTAGTATAAAAGGGCAGGTGCTCTATCACCACTAGTGCTCTGTGTACCTGAGTTAGGTTGTGGCTGTTAGAGAGGTGACTATCACAGTGACTCAGAATTTGAGTACAGAGAAAAGTTACCAATCTAACATTAAACCCAAAGGAACAAGGGAAATTCACTGCAATGAAAACACATGAAATCAAAGCACAACAAAAAGTACAAAAGCCTGTTGTTATTACAGCTACAGGATGCTAGATATGGCACAACAGAGCAGTGCGGATCAGACAATGAGCAGCCATATTTGTCTTATCAGAGTTCTTATTTCATTTGAAGACACAGTCGTGATCTTGTTGAAGACCTTCATTTTCCCAGCTCGCTTTTGAGGTTGAGACTGTCTTCGCTAAAAATCAATGTCTTGTTTAGTTTTAACTGACAGGGTTTCTGATAGAGTTCAGAGCATGGATTTATTTGACTTTAATGGAACAAAGAAGGCAGTCTATTTCTTTTCTGTCTATGAGTCACACAGGCCCGATGATGTTTTCACATCTCGTATTCCCTCAACATCTTGACCACAATTTCCAAACTCATCTAAGCAGCACACTTTAAAGCCATGACACATGGAATATTTTGATCCTGCATTTATTTGACACCATATGTTGCATACGAATATAACATATGGAACATTTAGATATGAGCTTCTGTATTAATAGGCCTGTTGATGGTTTCCTGTAACCGGTCACTCAGTCCATCAGTTGTTTCAGAAAGCTTTCTATAAGATCAGGTGATGTTTCCACTAAGATAATGGATGTTTTACAGTTTCCTGAGTTCTTACACATATGAGTGTATAGTTGAAAAGAGGCACAGTTGGAGCATTGCATTGGAAATGTATAGACTGTGGAGAAGTGCAGTTCCTAAGAAGCCTGCTAAAGGCAATGATCCAATGTATTAAATCCAACAAAGCCATTTTTCCAAATGAACTGAAGCATAATTCACAGTGTCAATGTAGCTTTATTTTTCTGCTACTTGAGAAATGCTGACCATGCTCGTCTGTACACAAACCTTTTTGTATTCGTGAGTAGGCTGATTTATTTGATTCATCTTAAAGCCCTGATTAATGCAAGTGTCACGGCTGTCGTCTGTAGATAGAGAGGAGGACCAAGATGCGGCGTGGTAAGTGTTCATGACGATTTTAATAACAAAAGCACTGAACACTATGAAATACCAAAAAAATAAACGAATACGTGAAATAACAAAACCGAAACAGTACAGTGTGGTGAAAAACACAGACACCGAAACAAACACCCACAAACCAACAGTGAAACCAAGGCTACCTAAGTATGATTCTCAATCAGAGACAACTAACGACATCTGATTGAGAACCATATTAGGCCGAAACAGAAACCTAAACATAGAAACACAAAACATAGACTGCCCACCCCAACTCACGCCCTGACCATATTAAATAAAGACAAAGCAAAGGAAAATAAAGGTCAGAACGTGACAGTACACCCCCCAAAGGTGCGGACTCCGGCCGCAAAACCTGAACCTATAGGGGAGGTAAGGTTGGGCAGGCTCGGTGCTCAAGAGCTCCAGTCCGGTCTATCCAATGCCACCTCCACACACCAGCCCTCCGGTGGCAGCCCCCCGCACCAGGCTGTCTCTCCGTCTTCTGCCTACAGGGTCTCCCACCTGTCCAGCGCTGCCAGAGCCTTCCTCCTCTCCAGCGCTGCCAGAGTCTCCCGTCTGTCCAGAGCTGCTAGAGTCTCCCGTCTGTCCAGAGCTGCTAGAGTCTCCCGTCTGTCCAGAGCTGCTAGAGTCTCCCGTCTGTCCAGAGCTGCTAGAGTCTTGCGTCTGTCCAGAGCTGCTAGAGTCTCCCGTCTGTCCAGAGCTGCTAGAGTCTTGCGTCTGTCCAGAGCTGCTAGAGTCTCCCGTCTGTCCTGAGCTGCTAGAGCCGCCAGTCTGTCCTGAGCTGCTAGAGCCGCCAGTCTGTCCTGAGCTGCTAGAGCCGCCAGTCTGTCCTGAGCCGTCAGTCAGCCAGGAGCTGCCAGAGCCGTCAACCAGCCAGGAGCTACCAGAGCCGTCAACCAGCCAGGAGCGGCCGGAGCCGCCCTTCACTTCGGAGCTGCCGGAGTCTCCCGCCTGTCCGGCGCTGCTGGAGTCTATCATCCATTCGGGACCCGGGGCGTGGGTCCCCAGTCCAAGATCGGCGGCGAGGGTCGCCGCTCTAAAGAGGCCATGGAGGCGGGCTAAGAGGCGCACCAAAACTATAGTGAAGTGGGGTCCACGCCACCGCGGACAGACGCCCACCCAGACCCTCCCCTATAGGTTCAGGTTTTGCGGCCAGAGTCCGCACCGTTGGGGGTACTGTCACGTTCTGACCTTTATTTTCCTTTGTTTTCTCTTTATTTAGTATGGTCAGGGCGTGAGTTGGGGTGGGCAGTCTATGTTTTGTGTTTCTATGTTTTTCTATTTCTGTGTTTGGCCAAGTATGGTTCTCAATCAGAGGCAGGTGTCGTTAGTTGTCTCTGATTGAGAATCATACTTAGGTAGCCTGGGTTTCACTGTTGGTTTGTGGGTGTTTGTTTCCGTGTGAATGTTTGTTACCACACGGGACTGTTTCAGTTTGGTTTTTGTTCATGTACACATTTATTGTTTTGTAGTTCTTAGTGTTCAGTTTATGTTTTATAATAAACGATATGTACACTTACCACGCTGCGTTTTGGTCCGATCCCTGCTTCTTCAGACGAAGAGGAGGAAATGTGCCGTTACAGCAAGTGTCGTTCTCTTGTTGTTTCTTGATAAAGAAAATACATTTGATGTTTTCTTAAACCTTAGCTCAAGTCAGGACAAATGCCACAATAGAACCTTTGCAGTTGCTGGTGAATTTGCATGATGTACGGATCCTTGTCTGGACAAAGTCATTTAAATGTTCAAACATAGAATTTTAAGGCATGTCTTATACAATTAAAACCATTGTTTATGCATCATTGCAATACATTTCCTTCACAATTTCTTAAAAGGTGATTAACACAATTAAAATCTCCAATGCATGATCAATTGTTTACTACATGAACTGTACACAGGTGCATCTTGACAACTCTTTAAACCATCTTTGTTTCCATAGGCAACTCCACAATCAACTCCTTGGAGTATGCTCGTTTGTGCACAGTGATGTCAGAGGAGACGAGTGAAGGCATGAGGGTTACATGGCATGCAGAGAGCGTCCAGGAGAATCACAGAGGCTTAATGTGGCAGATTTGTGTCTTCTGTTGCGTGATTCTCCACACACGCCGGTGTCTCTCTCTGCATAGGGATTAGCTAAGAGGAGAAGAGAAAATTTGCAGAAAATCCAAAATCCAATCTGCTAAAATGAATATCATTAATACAACAGCAAAAAACATTAGTAATAATTATAATAACAGACATGTTATTTTGTTGTTAATGCTGTAATGTACGAAGCAAAGATTTCAACATGTTTCCGCCCACCTGTCCTTGGTAGCCAGATATTGATGATTTGTTTAGACATGGTTACCCACAGTGACTAACAGTGCCTTAATGGCTAATTAGCTTCCTCTATTTAGTGCTACAGTATATTGAGTTCCTCCCACTCAAGGTGTTTACAGTGACTTGTAATGGCACAAGGATTTTCCCTCCCCATGCACTGACCCAACATCCATGTAGCCAGGAGCAGATGCCTGATACCTCTCCCATACATGTGCAGGATAACTTATTCATAGCAGGCTTCTCATTATCTTTGATCCCAACTCAATGTATTTGTGAATGACAAACGTGAGCTTATGCCAAATATCAATAATTTATATTCAATAGCTCTGAGAGCATAGATAATGAGAGATGTGTGCTTCCTAATGATTGTCCTCTGGGCTGGTTTTTATTTGCGATTAATATTTGGCCTGGACCTTCCTTTAGTCCAACACACACTGTCAATTATTACCGCAAGTCATGGAGTTCAGGTCAGCATGTAACCTATTACTGGTCTGGTGGTTTGCCGTTATGATTTCCCTAATAGAGAGGGTTGTGAGCTGTAAGTACATGCACTGTGCTGTGGGTTATGTCAATGAGCCTATAACCCAGACAGCCACAGAGCCACAGCAGTGACAGGGACACTGGGATTCATAACCGACTTTGGAGTCAATGGCAGATGCTCCACTCTGTGTGCCAAATGTGTTCGGAGAGACTGGCATTGGGACTGGGTGGCATGTGTTTTGTTGGGGAGCAGGGTAATTCAGCTAGCCATTCTCCTCTCCACTGCGGCCAGTCTGCTCTCAGTCTGCCTATAGCCCCAGCCGGTCCAAGCAGAAGAGAGAGACAGTAGTTGTCAGACTGACTCAGGGATAAGTGGCTCTGAGTGTCTACAATGGTTGTAATTTCATGAAGAGGGAAGAGCCATGTCTCTTTATTAGGCTAGCTAACCTGATTACAGCTATTTCCCCGCTCGTGTGAGCACACAGTGTAATCTAAAAGCAACACCTGGGCTGCTCTGTGATGCAAATAGATGCAGTGCCAGAGCGCTGGCACGCCACCAAAAGGAATTAAGGAGGGGTATTCAGGTCTTTAGTGACCTTGGGGAGTCCCAGGTTCCGTCTCTACTGAAACATAGGCCTGGAAATTGTATTTTATTACAGAACCACTGTGTAATGTGTAATGTATGTTAATCCCTTAGAAGGGGTTTAAAAGGAGAGTCAGGTATGGCAGGAATGACAGACAAGGATATTAAGTGAAGAGAATGATAGGAAATGGCACAAAGAGGATAGAAGGAGTGAGACAGAGAGAGGGAGAGAGAGAGAGACAGACAGAGTGAGCGGAGAGCTCTCTAGTCATATGGTGATCACCTAGTTCCAGCCTTTAAACCCTATCTGCCTCCTCTTATTGAATGGGAGAAAGAGAGATACCTTGGCTTCACCAGAGGCCCAGGGATCAGGTGGCTTCATCCTAGGCCTGGGCCATCCAATCCCATCTCATCAGGCCCATTTCCCTGGCCTGATCACGCACACCAGCAGATTGTCAAGAGGAGCCGGCGAGAGACATCTATGTAACCTATGTCTGCCATGATGACTTTGAAGAACAGAGTCATTGCCTCCATCCTCCCAGTCTCACCTCCTCCTCACACCCATAATCCTGGAGCTGTCTGGAGGGGAGAGTTATGCTCTGACTGGGGAGAGTGCACTTTGTCATACAGATGAAAAGAGAGAAAAAGGAGTGTGGGCAGGAGTGTAGCGCTGTAAACTTGTTTTATTACATGGCAGAGCAGCACTTCTACAAAGCACATGGTTTTAATCAGTGGTGGAAAAAGTACTCAATTGACATACTCAAGTAAAAGTAAAAGATACCTTAATAGAAAATGACTTAAGTAAAAGTGAAAGTCACCCAGTAAAATACTACTTGAGTAAAAGTATCAAAAGTAAATGGAATTGCTAAAATGTACTTAAGTATCAAAAGTAAAAGTATAAACGTTTTCAAATTCCTTATATGAAGCAAACCAGACGGCACAATTGTCTCTTTTTTTAAAAAATTGACGGATAGCCAGGGGCACACTCTAACACTCCAAACTCCAAACAAAGCATTTGTGTTTAGTGAGTCCGCCAGATCAGAGGCAGTAGGGATGACCAGGGATGTTCTCTTGATAAGTGTGTGAATTGGCCCATTTTCCTGTCAAGATGTAATGAGTACTTTTGGGTGTCAGTGAAAATGTATAGAGTAAAAAGTACATTATTTTCTTTAGGAATATAGTGGAGTAAAAGTTGGCAAAAATATGAATAGTAAAGTAAAGTACAAATACCCCCAAAAACGACTTAAGTAGTACTTTAAAGTATTTTTTACACCACTGGTTTTAATGTGTGATACCCAGCACTGTGCACGCTGTGCAATCCGTCCTTTCAGTAGCCTACCTTGCAAAGCCGTAGAGCTGAGGGTAAACAGGAGAAAGCCTAGAGGGATGTATGTAGTCAGATTATCTTCCCTCGGCCCTAACTAAACTAGAGCAAAAATACATGTATTACCATATCATGTTTTCTGTGCATTTTCTGTCCATTCTTTTCTGATAAGCCCTCTCTTGTGTTATTTGGCATTATTTTAACAGGGAGAACATAATGCTTATTTGCATGCAAACTACATGGATATGTATTTTACATAACTAATGCTGTGTGTATATTAACGTTCTACCACACTCCATTACACTCTAAAATGCAAAGGTGATCTAAGTTCCGGAGGATTTCCAGGGTAAAGAGAGCATGAAAAATACATGGGATTCAGGTAGTGGAAGTGCAGGGAGACATCAAAGCCATCACACAATGACAGGAGGACAGTCCACATCAAAGATTGATAAGGCACTTAAAACTTAGATTAAAAAAGTAGCAGAAAAACAAAAATAATCCCTCAGATCTCATCCTACACAACAGAAGGCTGCACTATTGCAAAAAAACTCTGGATTACCAGATCACGTCCTGAAACGACCAGTGTTCCTGCCTGCCTCCCTGCCTGTCCCTCTCGACCGTAGCAGGCCTTTATGGTGGGTCATGCATTATGAAGGATGGAACACAAGAAGAAGACAGGGTGCTATTCTATTTGTTATTTGATTAATTCTCCAACGTTTGGTCTTGGACCCATGGCCAGGTGTCTATTTATGGTCTGGTTTGCCAGTCTGAGGTATGTAATTGGCTGATGAGGGATGTACCAGCACGTAGGGGGACATATCTGTATCCAGATGGTATCAGAGGCAATAGCTTTGAACACAGAAGTGCTGCAGCAAAGCAATTTAAACAATTAGGGCCCAGAGGCATTGATTGGGAGTGACTCTGTGTTGGTGTTAGTCAGAGGCTTAATTAATGCGAAGGGGCTGTTCTTAAAGTGTTCAGACATTTTGGTGCCAGGAGTGAATCCCTGAGATATCAATAGTGAAATCAGAGAGTGTGAGTGCCCCCTCCAAATCCACCAACAACTCCTTCCTGCTACATCATTCACCAAGACTAAAGGAGAGGCTCTCTTTGTGAGCATGGTGCTCAATGTTGTAATCATGTAAAATATGTACAGTAGTATACATGAAATCTGATTCATATACAGTACCAGTCAAAAGTTTGGACACACCTACTCATTCAAGGGTTTTTATATATTTTGACTATTTTTTACATTGTAGAATAAGAGTGAAGACATCAAAACTATGAAATAACACATATGGAATTATGTAGTAACCAAAAAAGTGTTAAAACAAAACAAAATATATTTTATATTTGAGATTATTCAAAGTAACCACCCTTTGACTTGATGACAGCTTTGCACACTCTTACCATTCTCTCAACCAGCATCATGAGGTGGTCACCTGGAATGCATTTCAATTAACAGGTGTGGAATTTCTTTCCTTCATAATGCATTTGAGCCAATCAGTTGTGCTGTGACAAGATATATTTATTTATTTATATTTATTTAACTAGGCAAGTCAGTTAATAACAAATTCTTATTTTTAATGATCGCCTAGGAACAGTGGGTTAACTGCCTTGTTCAGGGGCAGAATAACAGATTTTTACCTTCTCAGCTCAGGGATTCAATCTTTCAACCTTTCGGTTACTAGTCCATCGCTCTAACCACTAGGCTACCTGCCACCCCAAGATAAGGTTGGTATACAGAAGATAGCCCTATTTGGTCAAATAAGTCCATATTATGGCAAGAACAGCTCAAATAAGCAAAGATAAATGACAGTCCATCATTACTTTAAGACATGAAGGTCAGTCAATACGGAAAATTTCAAGAACTTTTAAAGTTTCTTCAAGTGCAGTTGCAAAAACCATCAAGTGCTATGATGAAACTGTCTCTCATGAGGACCTCCACAGGAAAAGAAGACCCAGAGTTACCTCTGCTGCAGAGGATAAGTTCATTAGAGTTACCAGCCTCAGATATTGTAGCCCAAATAAATTCTTCACAGAGCTCAAGTAACAGACACATCTCAACATCAACTGTTCAGAGGAGACTGCGTGAATCAGGCCTTCATGGTCAAATTGCTGCAAAGAAACCACTGGTAAAGGACACAAATATGAAGAAGAATCTTGCTTCGGCCAAGAAACACAAGCAATGGACATTAGATCCTTTGGTCTGATGAGTCCAAATCTGAGAGTTTTGGGTCCAACAGCCATGTGAGATGGAGAGTAGGTGCACGGATGATCTCTGCATGTGTGGTTCCCACCGTGAAGCATGGAGGAGGAGGTGTGATGGTGCGTTGCTGGTGATACTGTCAGAGATTAATTTAGAATTCAAGGCACACTTAACCAGCATGCCTACAACAGCATTCTGCAGCGATACGCCATCCCATCTGGTTTGCTCTTAGAGGGACTATCATTTCTTTTTCAACAGACAACAGCACAACACACCTCCAGGCTGTGTAAGGGCTATTTGACCAAGAGGGAGAGTGATGGAGTGCTGCATCAGATGACCTGGCCTCCACAATCACCAGACCTCAACCCAATTGAGATGGTTTGTGATGAGTTGGACCGCAGAGTGAAGTTAACGCAGCCAACAAATGCTCAGCATATGCGGGAACTCCTTCAAGACTGTTTGAAGAATCTCAAATATAAAATACATTTGTTTAATGCTTGTTTGGTTTCTACATGATTCCATATGTGTTATTTCATCATTTTGATGTCTTCACAATTATCCTTCAATGTACAAAATATTAAAAATAAAGAAAAACCTTTGAATGAGTAGGTGTGTCCAAACTTTTGACTGGTACTGCATGTGTCATATTTTCATTGTTTTGCATTGCACATTACATTCAACAATTTGTTTAACACCCATTTTGGATATGGGGATTGGTTTGCCAATTCAAAAGTGGTTAGATTACTGTTAACATAAATAAATAGTGACATGTAATTTGTTTGTACAAAGTGCTGGCATCCTACTGTATGCATATGTAAATCCGGTTTGAGGGAAGCTTACTCATATTAATAGCAGCCACTTTTTAATTCCATCTGATGAAATAGAGTATAGCAGTTTTCAGAGACCCCAAAGCCTAGAATTAGATCATGCATTTTTAATGAGCGTGTGGCAACATCAGACGTCGAAAGGCTAAACATCTCTGGGATATTTTGTTCTCATAAAAGCCACAAATGAAAGGAACAAATGTTTTAGGTGGCGAAGTAAACAAAACTGAGATGGCAGTAGCAGTATGCAAGAGGCAATTTATTAATTTACAAGCAAACGTATTATTTCTTCAAATATTGTAGTAGCTTTAGATGGTTTTCATCCTATTTGATATGGAGGCTATACTCATTTGGAGTTACCTGGCCTGGTAAACAAACAAACAAAAAGTTAATGTGAAGAACAACATTTACTGTATGTTTATTAGTATATCAGAGTTCCAGAGATAGAGAGATACTGTATATTTATTAGTGTGCCAGAGTTCCAGAGCTAGAGAGATACTGTATGTTTATTAGTATACCAGAGTTCCAGAGATAGAGAGATACTGTATGTTTATTAGTATACCAGAGTTCCAGAGATAGAGAGATACTGTATGTTTATTAGTGTACCAGAATTCCAGAGCTAGAGAGATACTGTATGTTTATTAGTGTGCCAGATACTGTATGTTTATTAGTGTGCCAGAGTTCCAGAGATAGAGAGATACTGTATGTTTATTAGTGTACCAGAGTTCCAGAGATAGAGAGATACTGTATGTTTATTAGTGTACCAGAGTTCCAAGGATAGAGAGATACTGTATGTTTATTAGTGTACCAGAGTTCCAGAGATAGAGAGATACTGTATGTTTATTAGTGTACCAGAGTTCCAGAGATAGAGAGATACTGTATGTTTAGTAGTGTGCCAGATACTGTATGTTTATTAGTGTGCCAGAGTTCCAGAGATAGAGAGATACTGTATGTTTATTAGTGTACCAGAGTTCCAGAGATAGAGAGATACTGTATGTTTATTAGTGTACCAGAGTTCCAGAGATAGAGAGATACTGTATGTTTATTAGTGTACCAGAGTTCCAGAGATAGAGAGATACTGTATGTTTATTAGTGTGCCAGAGTTCCAGAGATAGGGCGATTTTTAGGCAACTCTTCTTTAGGCAACATAACAAAGAAGAGGAGAGTCGAGAAGGGATATCTTTTGAAGTGCCCGTAGAGTAAGCACAGCTTTACCTCAAGCAAACAGTCCCATACCTGCGCACATGCATCCTTTACCCACACACAAATCAGAATCAGTCATATCATGTGTCTTTGTGTCTTTACTGATTAAGAAGACACTCTGTATACGTTTGCAGAGCAGATCAAAGTGTGTACTGTACACAATTACGCTAATTATCCAAGCACAATGCCTACAGTATGTAAATCAATACAGAATAAACAAGTTTTCTCTTAACTGTCTGTTTGTGTGGATCTTGTATGATTGACAGTGGTTTAGTGGTTGTTTAACGCTTCTGTCTGCTGATGGACGCACACGCACACACACACACACACACACACACACACACACACACACACACACACACACACACACACACACACACACACACACACACACACACACACACACACACACACACACACACAGTGGCTCCAGTATAATGAGCAGCTGGTTTCTTTTCCACAAATCTGAGGCTTCGATCAGAGATTTAGAGACGCACAGTAGACCCTTATACCAGAGAGAGAGCTGCATGGAGTGGTCACACAAACATCCATTCCCCCAGCCAGCAACTGTTTGACTTATTCGGTTCCAATGCATCATAGATCAAAGTGATTTTTGGGCTGATTTCTGTGCCATGTATGTCTGCCAGTGTTCCACGCACTGCTCTTTAAAAAAAGACTACACTTTAGATTAGCTTATTTCACATGAAGAAGAGTAAAGACTATTGATGGTGTCAGAGTTTACTCCTATGTCTGAGAACTATGGGTACCATACCCAAACAAATGGATGGCTTTCCATTAGACCTGGGGAAACTGAGCAAGTTACACAAATAATTCATGCAATTTTTACTGTATGACTAATGCTATGAACACTGTCAATCTGTTCAAGGTTCAGTATTGTATTCAGTAGTAGGCTAGACATGACCGTGCTGCTATTGAAAAGATTTCAACTAAATGTTCAGGCTGCTCAGCTCGTAATTCTTCTGAAACGGCATGCTTCTAACAGAATAACCGTTTAAACAAAGACACACTTACTATGCCCCAGGCAACACATCCGTGTTGCAACAAAGACAATAAAACGATGCAAAAGCCACACAGAAGAGCAGGATGAAGAAGCAGAGGTGATGATGAGGTAACCGTTTGACAGACAGCTGCAGAGAGGCTGATATCACTGTATTTACATAGAGCCTCTCAAACTGTAGCCGTTATATGTCTCACCAACAGAAAAAGCTCATCAACACTCATACAACACTTGGATTGTCAATCAAACACAATTAAATAATACTTTCCTCATACAGTAAATATCCTAAAGTTAAGACTATCTTACAAACTGATTTAACAGTATTTATTCAGCTTTAAAATGAGTAGCACATCAATGGCCACATTTTGAGGTTAGACTCATGTAACTATAAATGTCTTCTTACGTAATCATAGAAAGTGTGCATGTTCAAGACAGCATGCAAAGGTCGCAGGTCTGTGGAGAGCTTCACAATTGCTATAATAATCTGTGCAGAATCTCAAGTGTCACTTATCAGCACCATGTACCATGTACTTTCCTACGGAGCGGCAAGAGAAACTGCTCCTCTTTACCTTCAGGCTCAAACCCTACACCCCAACCTGAGCAATCCGTCTCCTTACGCCTAACACTCGCACTTGACCCCCCTTACTAACTCTGACTTTGCTAATAGCTAAAATATCCCATTTGAAACTTTGTTGTGCTATTAAATGGTTGAAAGCGCATTGATAACACATTTAGATGACAACTTAACAAAAAAATCAGACATTGATTTTCCATTGGAATTTGATAACACATTGGGAATTCAACACATTTCTGTCTGACATTTTGAGTGGGTGAAAGTATGATGTAAGCTTACTGAGCAACGTACAGTATCAAATAAATATTACCGAATTCTCCACGTTGAAATATGTTGCGTGGCCAGTGCAAAGTGTGGGAGAAAACTGATGTTTGCCCTTCACTAAATCATTATGATCAAAATGGGAAGTACACCTATCTATCCAAAGGTGCATAATTATGGCAAAATACTCTCCTTTTATGCATATTTCACCAAACAATTTCATACACATCAAGTCAAATATAATTCCTTATCTATTTTCTCTCAGCGGTTTGTATTGACACAGCGGATACTGCTCAGTGCTCCGTACTCTAGACAGATCTCCCCCTTAATTACTGCAGTGGGCTAAATCAGGGTCACACAGAGTGATTCTTGGTAGCCTTAAACAAATCTACTTTGAAACAAAAGTATACACCTCACACACATGGTTATGGGCAACAAAAAAAAGAAGACACCTGTACCCATGTGTCACGTTCTGACCTTTATTTCCTTTGTTTTGTATTTATTTAGTATGTTCAGGGCGTGAGTTGGGTGGGCAGTCTATGTTTGTTTTTCTATGATTTGGGTATTTCTATGTTTCGGCCTAGTATGGTTCTCAATCAGAGGCAGGTGTCATTAGTTGTCTCTGATTGAGAATCATACTTAGGTAGCCTGGGTGTCACTGTGTGTTTGTGGGTGATTGTTCCTGTCTCTGTGTTTTGCACCAGATAGGACTGTTTAGGTTTTCACACGTTTCTTGTTTTTGTAATCAGTTGTTCATGTGTACGTTTACGTATTAAAAGAACCATGGACACTTACCACGCCGCAGATTGGTCCTCTGATCCTTTTCGCCTCTCCTCTTCGGAAGAAGAGGAGGAAATCCTTGACACCATATCAGATGTAGAATTGAAATCTATTCAATTTTAAGTTTGCATCCCAATATTACACTTTATATATGTCACAGACGAATGAAATATAACTGTTTGATATAGAAACATCGGATTTTCATAGTTTTTAAAATGAATAATCTTTATTAAAAATATTAGTTACATTCCACCCATGAGACCAAAGAGGGTACTTTAAGTCATTGACTGCAGGAAAGGGCTATGAGTTGTTAATGAATGTTCAGAGTCCATCTAAATAGCCACTGCACAGCCTTCATCATGTGTCTTACTGAGGCCTTATTCATTGCTCCCTGGTAGACGTAGCTCCAAACCATTTGGTTCATGAGACACTGAATAGAATACAATAGGGATTCCTCTGGTGGAGATCATGTGAAATCGTAACAAATTAAGGGTGACGGTATTTCTCTAAGTCTTACGTTGGTACATTTCACATTGAGTGTCCATATCATCCACTGAGATTATGGTATGACAAAAGCGTTAAAGCAATCTATTCATTTCAAGCCAGAGACACATTTTGGCAGTGCATACAGCATATGGTAACTATTGACCATGTTGAAACAATTCAGCAATTTGGAGGCTCACAGCATGTTCACTTGGTTGCTTATTTTCCGAGTCCTGTTAAGCCTTTCCCTGACCACCGAGACTGTGTGCCAGATTCAATCACACTTGTCATAATCAATACCGTATATCTTCATGCAGACTAATGTAGTTCTATAATGGGGGTTTGATTTCATTGAGCAATTCAGAGATGTATCACAAATAGTCTTTAACCTGACCATTGATACACTGTGATTGCAATGCTTCTCTAGTTGCAAGTGATTACATCATCATCTCAGACAATGTGCATGTCACACATCAATGAACCATATAACATGGGCAGACAATTCCTTGTGATTAACTGCTGCTATCTGTAGTGTTATTTAAGTATGTACAGAACAGGAAAACATGCCTGCACACCAATAATTTCACACTTCCGGAGCAGAAATGTCTTTATTGTATTTCAGCTAAGCAGCTCTTTCATCTTACTTACAGTATTGACAACAGAGACAGCATCTTGGCCGAGCTACAGCTGCCCCATTCAAACATCCCCCCTTCACAATATGACAAGCAGGCTTATTCATGATCACTTTATTCACATTACATACATACTTCTCCTAGAGAGCCGTGTTCATTGGGACATCATGTGTGAACGTTGCCTTGAGAGCACCAGTGAAAATAAACCATGGTTTTTCCAGTGTTAACAGTGTTCCTTTGGAGGTGAAGGGAAAAACAAACATTTCACTTGGCAGACAAAGACATTGAAGATGAGAGAGAGAGAGCAAGAGAGAAAAGGAGAGAGAGCAAATAGATGTTTTATTGCAACACATCCAAATATATCCCAGCGATGCTTTGCCAAATATGTGGGACCTATTTATGTCAGTGTGCATTAGTGCATCCTACTTACAGGCTGAGAGCTGCATCAAACCCTCAACAGAGCCCTATATTTGGAGGCAATGATACAATGCACACTGCATATTAGAAACGACAGGTCTATACACTTAGAAAAAAAGGTGCTATCTAGAACTTAAAAGTGTTCCTTGGCTGTCCCCATAAAAGAACCCTTTGAAGAACCTTTTTTGTTTGCAGGTGGAACACTTTTGGGTCCAGGTAGAACCCTCCATGTAGAACCCTTTCCACATAGGGTTCTACATGGAACCCAAAAGAGTTCTACCTGGTACCAAAAAGGGTTATACCCAGAACCAAAAAAGGGTTATTCTATGGGGATAGCCGAATAACCATTTTGGAACCCTTTTCTTTAAGAGAGGACTCTTGCCTCTCCTTAACTCAGATTCAGAGTAGATTACCCTAAATATGTTCTAAATGACCCATGCCAGAGGAAACTAGAGTGACTAGTATGTCGATTGGGGTCAATGACTCTCACAGAGGGATCAGGATATTGGTTGGCAGAGTTAATTCATATGATCGTAGGAAGACACCAAGCAAAAGCATTGATTGTAGGAAGTTTGGTTTGATCTGAAATAAAGAGTGTTTATATAGACAGAAAGCCAATTGAATCATTAAGATTGAAAACTGCACTATCTGACTCACAAATCACAGAGGAAGAATCAGAGAACAAAGGATGATGAGGAGCATAGATACGTCAGTGTGTGGCAGTAGACTCTAACCAGGGTTGTCAACCAGGGGAGCGTGGCTCATCCCACTCTGTGGCTCCTGAGTCTTGTACTGTAGTGGGTTGTGTCCCGTCCCACTCAGAAGGAAGTGATTGAAATGGCTTTAGAGAGGAAGTAAGCAGTAGTTGTCTGTTTATTCTATGGCAGCTTATTAACATCCTATTCCCAACCAGCATCATCCGGCAGTGCCACCATCAATCATAGCATCTTATGCCCCATGAACCTGGCAGATAGCAATTATCCCTTAAAACTGGTCTAACACCATAGAGATTCAGTTTACAGCAGACATTTTGGTTTTACACATTTAAGGTTCATGCGTTTCCTTCAAAAAATGTACATTAGAATCAAAAATTCAACCAACACTTTTTCACATTTCAATTTTTGTTTTAACCTTCATTGAGAGATAGGAGTTATTTTAATGGCCACAATAATAACCTTAAATACTGTTTACCTAATATAATTATCTTAACTAATTCCTATAGTTATCTATTAGTTGTTCCTTAAAAACAAGTCTATAAATGTTTACTACATACTGTTAAATCATTGATAAAATGTATTTTTTAAATGTATTTAACTAGGCAAGTCAGTTAAGAACAAATTATTATTTACAATGACGGCCTATCCCAGCCATACCTTAACCTGGACTACGCTGGTCCAATTGTACGCCACCCTATGGGACTCCCAATCACGGTCGGTTGTGAAACAGACTGGAATCAAACCAGGGTCTGTAGTGATGCCTCTAGCACTGAGATGCAGAGATGCGCCACTTGGGAGGCCATGTTTTAAAGACAACGTGAAAGTAGAATGCCAGCCACTCTTAAAAACTAATAGTCAATTGAATTTATTGAGCACTTTTCTACGAACTGAGGTGTTTAAAGCGCTTTACCTAGTAGGAGGGAAACTCACCTCATCCACCACTAATGTGTGGCACCCACCTGGGTAATGCACAGCAACCATTTTTGAGCAAGAACATTCTCCATACATCAGCTAGCATGGTGGAGATGTGAGGAGGGATATACTGTATGCCAATTAAGAATGAGGGGGAGGATTAGGTGGACAGGATGGAATGGGGACAGGTTTGGAATTGATAACACCCCTACTCTTACGATAAGTGCCATGGGATTTAAAATTACCATTGAGAGTCAGGACACCAATTTAACATCAATTCCGAAAGACGGCACTCGACGCAAGGCATTGTCCCTTCACTGCCCTGGGATCTCCTTGGACCAAAGGGAAGAATGCCCCCTACTGGTCCTCCAACACCAATTCCAGCAGCATCTGGTTTCGCATCCAGGGACCGACCATGCTTAACTTCTACCCCCAAGCCATAAGACTGCTGAATAGCTAATCAAATGGCTACCTGGGCTAATTGCACTGTCATTTTGCCCCTACCTACAGTTGAAGTCATAAGTTTACATACACTTAAGTTGGAGTCATTAAAACTCATTTTTCAACCACTCCACAAATTTCTTGTTTAACAAACTATAGTTTTGGCAAGATGGTAAGGACATCTACTTTGTGCATGACAAGTCATTTTTCCAACAATTGTTTACAGACAGATTATTTCACTTATAATTGACTGTATCACAATTCCAGTGGGTCAGAAGTTTACATACACCAAGTTGATTGTGCCTCTAAACAGCTTGGAAATTCCAGAAAAGGATGTCATGGCTTTAAAAGCTTCTGATTGGCTAATTGACATCATTTGGGTCAATTGGAGGTGTACCTGTGGATGTCTTTCAAGGCCTACCTTCAAACTCAGTGCCTCTTTGTTTGACATCATGGGAAAATCAAAAGAAATCAGCCAAGACCTCAGAAGAAAAATTGTAGACCTCCACAAGTCTGGTTCATCCTTGGGAGCAATTTCCAAATGCCTGAAGGTACCACGTTCATCTGTACAAACAATAGTACACAAGTATAAACACCATGGGACAACACAGCCATCATACCGCTCAGGAAGGAGACGAGTTCTGTCTCCTAGAGATGAAAAGTGCAAATCAATCCCAGAACAACAGCAAAGGACCTTGTGAAGATGCTGGAGGAAACAGGTACAAAAGTATCTACATCCACAGTAAAATGAGTCCTACATTGACATAACCTGAAAGACCACTCAGCAAGGAAGAAGCCACCTCTCCAAAACCGAGACTACGGTTTGCAACTGCACATGGGAACAAAGATCGTACTTTTTGGAAAAATGTCCTCTGGTATGATGAAACAAAAATAGCACTGTTTGGCCATAATTACCGTCGTTATGTTTGGAGGAAAAAGGGGGAGGCTTGCAAGCCGAAAAACACCATCCCAACCGTGGAGCACGGAGGTGGCAGCATCATGTTGTGGGGTTGCTTTGCTGCAGGAGGGACTGGTGCAGTTCATAAAATAGATGGCATCATGAGGTAGAACAACTATGTGGATATATTGAAGCAACATCTCAAGACATCAGTCAGGAAGTTAAAGCTTGGTCGCAAATGGGTCTTCCAAATGGACAATGACCCCAGGCATACTTCCAAAGTTGTGGCATAATGGCTTAAGGACAACAAAGTCAAGGTATTGGAGTGGCCATCACAAAGCCCTGACCACAATCGTATAGAACATTTGTGGGCAGAACTTACAATGCGTGTTTGAGCAAAGAGGCCTACAAACCTGACTCAGTTACACCAGCTCTGTCAGGAGGAATGGGCCAAAATTCGCCCAACTTATTGTTGGAAGATTGTGGAAGACTAGCTGAAATGTTTGACCCAAGTTAAACAATTTAAAGGCAATGCTACCAAATACGAATTGAGTGTATGTGTAACGGTTTTCTAGTGGTGATGAAGGAGAGTCGGACCAAACTGCAGCGTGTCGATTGCGATCCATGTTTAATACAACAAAGAAAACACGAACACTACACAAAACAATAAACGAAACCGAAACAGCCTATCTGGTGCAAACTAACAGAGAGTACACATAGGACACTAAGGACAATCACCCACCACAAACTCAAAGAATATGGCTGCCTAAATATGGTTCCCAATCAGAGACAACGATAAGCACCTGCCTCTGATTGAGAACCACTCCAGACAGCCATAGACCTTGCTAGACAACCCACTAAGCTACAATCCCAATACCACCACCAAAACCCCAAGACAAACACACCACAATTACAAAAACCCCATGCCACACCCTGGCCTGACCAAATACATAAAGATAAACACAAAAT
This sequence comes from Oncorhynchus tshawytscha, assembly GCF_018296145.1. Taxonomy (NCBI): domain Eukaryota; kingdom Metazoa; phylum Chordata; class Actinopteri; order Salmoniformes; family Salmonidae; genus Oncorhynchus; species Oncorhynchus tshawytscha. Next base: position 34,672,314 of record NC_056435.1, on the reverse strand, counting down.
ACTTTGACCAGGGCGTGACAGTATGTAAACTTCTGACCCACTGGGAATGTGATGAAAGAAATAAAAGCTGAAATAAATCAATGTCTCTGTCACGCCCTGACCGTAGAGAGCTTTTTATGTCTCTATTTTTGGGTTGGTTAGGGTGTGATTTGGGTGGGCATTCTATGTTCTTTTTCTATGTGTTTGTATTTCTTTGTTTTGGCTTGGTATGCTTCTCAATCAGGGACACCTGTCAATCGTTGTCTCTGATTGAGAACCATACTTAGGTAGCTTTTCCCCACAGGGTTTTTGTGGGTAGTTTTCTGTTTTGTGTCTTTCTGCACCAGACAGAACTGTTTCGGATTTCTTTCATTCTCTTTGTTATTTGTGTTAATCAGTGTTCCGTTCAAATAATAAAGATGAACACGTACCACACTGCACCTTGGTCCTCCACTCCTTCCAACAGCCGTTACAGTCTCTGCTATTATTCTGACATTTCACATTCTTAAAATGAAGTGGTGATCCTAACTGACCTTAGACAGGAAATTTGTATTCTGATTAAATGTTAGGAATTGTGAAAAACTGAGTTTAAATGTGTTTGGCTAAGGTGTATGTAAACTTCTGACTTCAACTGTACATATTACCTCGACTTACCTGTACACCCACACATTGACTCGGCATCGGTACCCACTGTATGTTATTGCTATTTCATTGTTGCTCTTATTTTTTACATAGTTTTTTTGGTAAATATTTTTTTTAAGCTCTTAATCTCTTCGAAGTAAGCATTTCTCGGTAAGGTCTACACCTGTTATGTTCGGCGCACGTGACAAATTAAATTGTATTACCACCTAGCAGTGGTATGCAGGGTGGTATACCTCTAGTTGATATCTGCCCAGTATCAAACATATTGACTAATTCTACACAATAAGAGTAATTTTATTCCTGTAAATTTATCAATAATTGCTGCAACAGAGCGAAATGTAGAAACCTCAGATTGGTACTTCAATACCCCAGGAGATTTCAATTGAACTGCACTGTCCTGTCTTTCTTTTGTTTGTTAGAGGTCAAGATGAAGCTCTGATATTTTCAGCTGAATTCCTTTAAGAAGATAGGGAGTCCATGAATAGCCAAAGCATCGACAGTGGGGTGTCAATGCGATTCATTCACTCACAGTTCTAAAAGGTCATTCATTAGTGGTAGGCGCTGACTCTCTTGTCGAAACACCAATACATCTTCATAGGGGGGCAGGCCTGAACAATTCCCGCTGTGCATTCCTGTTTGTGTCACTTTGCACGCAAGACCAAACAAGCCAATGGATGTCATCTCTCATCCAGGCGTTCCCGTGTACATGGACCAAATGCTTATATACAGCATAGAGGAACAGCATGGTTACACAGTCAGAATTAGACAAAGGGGGATATAGAAGGATGAGGGAGAGGAGGATCAAGGAAGGATGAGTGGGATCATTTGGTCTCTCCTGTGTGTGTTTTATATTTCTCGCTTCATCAATACCAAGCTCATTATGTGTCTTTGTGTATCTAAGACCCAGGACACACATTATGTGACATGCTATTGGAGAACCAGCAGGATGTTAGCTGTTTATTCACTGCTGTCCCGTCAGGATGAAGACTCTGCTAGAGTGGTGGATGTTGATGAGGTTGGTGACCAAGATTTAAGATGAAACCGTCTTTACTTTTCCTCTCTAATCAAATTATTATTTTTTAAATCCAAGAACCTAAATATTCCCTGAATTATGTATCAAATCTTCACATCTAAAAGGTACTCTCTGTTGCTGTTCATTCCCTGTGTCAGTAGCATGAACGACACACAATCTCAGCTGAAAGCAAATGGACACATTTTGATTCCTAAAAGTAAATAATCACCATATCTGAAATGCAAGATATTAAACTTTCAAAGTATATCTAGATGATCATGAAATTGTATTGAATTCACACTTCCTCTCCAGAGTGTCACGGTGTATTTTCGGGCTTTCAGATGATTTCCATGTGTTAATTAGATAGGCCATGTATTAGTTATCCGTTTACTAATAAGACTTGCTCTTAACCTGTCAGTCTACACTGAGAACAGATATGATATAAGTGAAAAAAGGCAACATAATGCAGATGACAGGGCCTGGAAATATGATAAGGGGAAGGAGAGAGTTGACAAGACATTTAAGAAGCCTAACGGAATATGACACTGAAAATAAGTGTTCACATATTGGTACAGGTTGTGCAGAAGCTCCAGTGAAGTGTTGCTCTGCATTTGGAAATGTATTATCAAAGGGGGTGAGAAACAGAGAAAGGGGGTGAGAAACAGAGAAAGGGGGTGAGAAACAGAGAGAGAGGAGAATGAGGGAGAGATAGAACGAACGGAATGAGGCAATGGTACACTTAAAAAAAGGGTTCCATAATGGTTATTTGGCTGTCCCCATAGGAGAACACTTTTTGGTTCCAGTTAGAACTCTTTTAGGTTTAATGTAGAACCCTCTGGGGATTTAAAAAAAACCTGGAACCAAATAGGGTTCTATCTGGAACCAAAGGGGTTCTTCAAAGGATTCTCCTATGGGGACAGCCGAAGAACACTTTTTGGTTGTAGATAGCATTTTTTTTTTCTAAGAGTGTAGAGAGAAAGACGGAGAAAGATAAGGGAGACGGGAAAGCAACGAGAGAGCAGAGGGATGAGGTACCAGTATTTCAATTAAATTAAAGCAATTGTTTTTTATCTTTGACGCAGGTTAATGAAACTAATTAGTCTTCAGAGCGTTAACCCTTCTGGCGTGTCAGATAATTGCCAGAGGCTTAGATAGTGTCAGTCAATTCCTAGCCTATGCTGTAGGGAGGGAAAAACAAACACAGATCCTTATCACTCCTCAAACCATTACACAAGAGGATTACATCAACCTTAAGTCCCCTTTTGACTTTATAGTCTTATTCGGCATTAACGTCAGACAGGCAATACAGACTTGGATAGTATTGGATTTGTTTGAGAATCTACTGGCCCTGGTAGAATTGTCTAGAGCGTGGTCAGAAGCGAACAATGCTTGGTTCAGCTTTACATTGAAGTCTTACACAATTGAAGTCTTACACAATTGAAAATGGCATTGGACAGGTCTAGATAGAACATCCTGAAAGTCTTTGAGGTCCTCATGCGCTTTGTAATTGGCAGATGAGACTTCAACACTATAGGGGTGACTGTGATTCTCAAAGGACAGAGAGGGAGACATACCAATCATGTCCTTAGTCATGAAATTCTCATGTTTCTCATTTAGCATATGGATTATATTCCATCTATTCTATCAAATGTAGAGTTAACTCATGAAGATGTTGACTTACATCATATTGCCATTTTGCATCTGTGCATTAAGATAATTAAATAATGTCCATTGATGCAGGATGTTAATGTGTGAGGCTACAGTTTGTATTGTGTCTTTAATTTATAAAACATTACTAAACAAGAATGCATTGCAGATAATGCATGGCTAATCTTATGCACTGAGTCAGAAGGGCACTGAGCCTGCTGTCCATGGTGCTGAATAAACAGCTGGAAGTATCATTCTAAAGCCAGTCCTGCAAGCTGCAGCTGTACCTGTCTGTGGTACTGAAACCAGCCCTACTAGTTGGTTTTGACTAGATGGTATATATACTGAACAAGAATATAAATGCAAGATGCAACAATTTCTCCAATTTTACTGATTTACAGTTCATTTAAGGAAATCAGTCAATTGAAATACATTTATTGGGCCCAAATATATGGATTTCACATGACTGGGCAAGGGTGCAGCTATGGGAGTGCCTGGGAAGGTATAGGCCCCCCCACTGGGGAGTGACATTCAGAGACCTGTCCCGAAGCCACTCTTGCATTGTCTTGCCTGTGTGCTTAGTGTCATTGTCCTCTTGGAAGGTGAACCTTCGCCCCAGTCTGAGGTCCTGAGTACTCTGGAGGAGGTTTTCATCATCACTGTACTTTACTCCATTCACCTTTGCCTCGATCCTGACTCGTCACCCAGTTCCTGCCAGTGAACATTCCCACAGCATGATGCTGGCCCCACTACGTTTCACCATAGGGATGGCGGCAGGTTTCTTCTTTTGCTGAGGAGTGGCTTCCCTGGCCAATCTTCCATAAAGGCCTGATTGGTGGAGTGCTTCAGAGATGGTTGTCCTTCTGGAAGTTTCTCCCATCTCCACAGTGGAACTCTAGATCACTGTCAGAGTGACCATCGGGTTCTTGGTCACCTCCCGGACCAAGGCCCTTCTCCACCGATTGCTCAGTTTGGCCGGGACACCAGCTCTAGGAAGAGTCTTGGTGAGTCCAAACTTCTTCCATTTAAGAATGATGGAGACCACTGTGTTCTTTGGGACATTCAATGTTGCAATCATTTTTTGGTACCCTTCCCCAGATCTGTGCCTCGACACAATCCTGTTTCGGAGCTCTACGAACAATTCCTTCAATTCAATTCTTTGTTTTTTGGTCTGACATGCATTGTCAACTGTGGGACCTTAAATAGACAGGTGTGTGCTTTTCCAAATCAAGTCCAATTAATTGAATTTGTCACAGGTGGACTCCAATCAAGTTGTAGAAACATCTCAAGGATGATCAACTTCGAGTCTCATAGCAAAAGGTCTGAATAATTATGAATACTTATGTAAAGAAGGTATTTCTATTTTTGTTTCTTTATACATTCCATTTTTTTTTAAATAAAGTCATTATGGGGTATCCATTATGGGGTATCCATTTAGAATCTATTTTAGAATATGGCTGTAATGTAACAACATTTGGAGAAGTCAAGGGGTCTGAATATGTTCCGAAGGCATTGTATTTGCAAATTGTGAAAATTATAATAATCCCATTTTAGAGTAAGAGCTGTTTGAAAAGAACGCCTGATAGTTTTGCCTGTTTGATGGGATGAAGTTTTGGCCTTCATTGGTGACATTACCATGTAGTAAATTAATAAACCAATAAGAAAGAGAGTTCCAAACCTCTCTGCCAAAAACAGCTTATTTTCAGATGTTTTCCGCTCCCCACTTAGACCACTCCCAGGCAGTCTTAGCTAAATTCTTGCTTGCTATTTTTGTTTATTTCTGATGGTTTTAATTGAAAGAAAACAAATCAAATTACATTTTATTTGTCCCATGTGCCGAATACAACAGGTGTAGAACTTACCGTGAAATACCTACTTACAGGCCCTTAAACAACAATGTAGTTTTAAGAAAAATAAGTGAGGAAAATATTTAATAAATAAACTAAAGTAAAAAAAGTAAAAGAGCAACAATAAAATAAGAATAACAAGACTATGTACAGGGGGTACCGGTACAGCAATGTAAAAAAAGGGGGGGGGGGGTCAATGCAAACAGTCTGGGTAGCCATTTGATTAGCTGTTCAGCAGTCTTATGGCTTGGGGTAGAAACTGTTAAGAAGCCTTTTGGACCTAAACTTGGTGCTCCAGTACAGCTTGCCATGCGATAGCAGAGAGGACAGCCTATGACTAGGGTGGCTGGAGTCTTTGGACAGGTCCTGGATGGCAGGAAGCTTGGCCCCAGTGATGTACTCGGCCGTATGCACAACCCTATGTAGCACCTTACGGTCGGAGGCCGAGCAGTTGCCATACCAGGCTGTGATGCAACCAGTCAGGATGCTGTCGATGGTGCAGCTGTAGAACGTCTTGAGGATTTGAGGACCCATGCTATATATTTTCATTCTCCTGAGGGAGAATAGGTGTTGTTGTGCCCTTTTCATGACTGTATATGGTGTGTTTGGACCATGATAGTTTGTTGGTGATGTGGACATCAAGGAACTTGAAACTCTCAACCTTCTCCACTACAGCCCCGTCGATGAGAATGGGGGTGTGCTCGGCCCTCCTTTTCCTGTAGTCCATGATCATCTCCTTTGTCTTGATCATGTTGAGGGAGAGGTTGTAACCTGGCACTTCCTCCTTATAGGCTGTCCTACCACCATTGTGTCGTCGGCAAACTTAATGATGGTGTTGGAGTCGTTCTTGGGCACGCAGTTGTGGGTGAACAGGGAGTACAGGAAAGGACTAAGCACGCATCCCTGAGGGGCCCCCGTGTTGAGGATCAGCGTGGCAGATGTGTTGTTGCCTACCCTTACTGCATTGGGGCGGCCCGTCAGGAAGTCCAGGAGCTTAGCTTAGTGATGAGCTTTGTGAGCGCTATGGTGTTGAACGCTGAGCTGTAGTCAATGAACAGCATTCTCTCGTAGGTGTTCCTTTTGTCCAGGTGGGAAAGGGCAGTGTGGAGTGCAATAGAGTTTGCATCATCAGTGGATCTGTTAGGGCAGTATGCAAATTGGAGTGGGTCTAGGGTTTCTGGGATGATGATGTTGATGCGAGCGTTGGAGCCGGTGTAGTAAGATTCAATCTTAGTCCTGTATTGATGCTTCGTACGAGGGCATTGCGGGATTTCTTATAAATGTCCGGGTTAGAGTCCCGCTCACTGAAAGCGCAGCTCTACCCTTTAGGTCAGTGCAGATGTTGCATGTAATCCATGGCTTCTGGTTGGGGTATGTACGTACAGTCACTGTGGGGATGATGTTATTGATGCACTTATTGATGAAGCCAGTGACTGATGTTGTTTGTTCCTCAATGCCATTGGATAAATCCCGGGAACATATCCCAGTTTGTGCTAACAAAACAGTCTTGTAGTTTAGCATCTGCTTCAACTGACCACTTCTGTATTGAGAGAGTCACTGGTACTTTCTCCTTTGGTCTTTTACTTGTAAGCAGGAATCAGGAGGATATAATTATGGTCAGATTTGCCAAATGGATGGCGAGGGAGGGCGAAGGAGAGGTTTGTACGCGTCTCTCTGTGTGGAGTAAACATGGTCTTGAATTTTTTCCCCCCTCTGGTTGCACATGTGACATGCTGGTTGAAAGTAGGTAAAACAGATTTAAATTTCCCTGCATGAATGTCCCCTGCCACTAGGAGCGCCGCCTCTGGATGAGTATTTTCTTGTTTGCTTTTGGCCTCATACAGCCTGATGAGTGTGGTCTTAGAGCCAGCATCAGTTTGTGGTAGGAAATAGAGAGCTACAACAAATATAGATGAAAACTATATTGGTAAATGGTGTGGTCTACAGCTTATCATGAGATACTGTACTCTACCTCAGGCGAGCAAAAATGAGAGACTTCCTTAATATTAGATTTTGCACACCAGCTGTTATTGACAAATAGATTCAGACCACCACCCCTTGTCTTACCGGAGGCAGCTGTTCTGTCTTGCCGATGCATGGCAAACCCAGCCAGCTATATATTATCCATGTCTTCATTTAGCCACAACTCTGTGAAACACAAGATATTACTGTTTTTAATATACTGTTGGTAGGGTAAACTTTAACGGAGCTCATCCAGTTTATTCTCCAACGATTGCACGTTGGCCAGTAGCACGGATGGTGGAGGTGGGTTACCCACTTGCCAAGGAATTCTCACAAGGCACCCGGACCTGCGTCCCCTGTTTCGGCATCTCTTCTTCATGCGAATGACGGGGATTTGGGCCTGGTCCGGTATCAGCAGTAAATCAATCGCGTCCAACTTGTAAAAAAATATATTTATAATTCGTCCAGTTCGAGGTGAGTAATCGCTATTCTGATATCCAGAAGCTCTTTTCATAAGAGACTGTGGCGTAAACATTATGTATTAAGTAAGTTACAAACAACGCGTAAAAACACAAAATAGCACAATTGGTCAGGAGCACCTTAAAATGACAGCCATCTCCTCCGGCACCATTACACATAATAAGGTACTTAATTGTTAATCAGAAATAATTTGATATTCTAGATAAAAACGCCTGCATTGGACCTTTAACATATCAATCTTACAAGCATAACCTTGTGTAGCCTGTTTAAATCCTGACTATTGATTGAGTGACCTTTATGTATATGGACAAGACTCGCAATGGGGCAAAAATAGATGATTACCTCCTATATCTGTTGTCCAAAGCTCTCAGAACCCCTGGCCTGTCAATCAATACACATAACTGCAGCTGAGATTCTTCAATCCACATAAAAAAATTAATGAAGTGTCGATAATAATTGAAGTGTGTGGTGTTGAACTGAATTAATGTAATGCATGAGAGAACTAGTTTCACTTTGTTCAGACTGAAATAAGACCTCTCAATGACTAGGCTAGTTGGGGTTTACATCTAAAATCTCTCCCACATTTCGATCAACAGCTGCCCTGGCATTCTCTAGGGCTACACTCCTGAACCATATTCTGAACTTAAATCCTGGCTTGTTTGAAAGGTGAACTCTCTCCTGTGTCTGTCTCATTATTGCAGAAGGTGTTAGCCTACTTAGAGGGAAGATAACAGTGCAAAAGATTAATCACCTGTAGATTTGCTTCTGTTGTGTTGCACCTATTTAACTTTTTTTTTAGGTGTCATTCTAAAATTAACCATTGTAGATTAACCAAATGTGATAATTAGGTTTATATCTTAAATTAAAGTGTGTTACAAAAGTGTGAAATATAACTGTGACTCCACTAACTTTAAGAGACGTCTACAGCACATGAAAAATGAGCGCTTGTTAGGGATGACAGTAAGATTTACGGTGTAAAGTTTGTAAGAATGCTTAGCTCCACTGTCTCGCATCGAGAACCCTGAATCTCGAGTGAAATTGAAGTTGATGGTGAACTGTAGAGCTCCAACTAGGTCAAAACTATTTCTGGTCTCCCGCCATAAGAGGTGCTCTAACACACTTGCAGAGGCTGGTGGCAGAATATCAATCTAGCTGCAAATGAACCAGCTGGCACTGCGGATATACAAACCTCCTTTTGCTTTCTGCCGGGTCAAAGCCAAATTCCAGCAGCCAGTATCTCCTAGACTGGGTCTGGGCCGATGAAACTGAGCCCACACAACAGAGAGAGGGATTACACCCTGTTTTATTCATCATGCACTGTTTGAAGATTGCTGTCTTAAATGAAAGAGATGGAAGTTCAGTTGCAGATGTTTCAAAAAAAGTACTGCTAGTACAACAAAAAGATGTATTTATTTCTGTAAACAATGTTTTTTTAGTTTCTTTCAAGAGATTAACTTAATACGAACAGTTATGAACCCATTGAAAATGTTTTGTTTCTTTAACCAAATATTTATTACCATTGAGCTGGAGGCATATTCACAGAGTGTACAAAACATTAGGAACGCCTGCTCTTACCATGATATAGACTGACCAGGTGAATACAGGTGAAAGCTATTATCCCTTATTGATGTCACTTGTTCAATCCACTTCCATCAGTGTAGATGAAGGGGAAGAGACAGTTTAAAGAATGATTTTTAAGCCTTGAGACAACTGAGAAATGGATTGTGTATATCAAATCAAATTGTATTTGTCACATGCGCCAAATACAACAGGTAGATCATACAGTGAAATGCCTTAAAAGGCCCTAAAAATTGTCAAAGACTCCAGACATCCTAGTCATAGACTGTTCTCTCTGCTACTGCACGGTAAGCGGTACCGGAGGGCCAAGTCTAGGTCCAAGGGGCTTCTAAACAGCTTCTACCCCCAAGCCATAAGACTCCTAAGCATCTGTGGACCTGTTAGGGCGGTATGCAAATTGGAGTGGGTCTAGGGTTTCTGGGATAATGGTGTTGATGTGAGCCATGGCCAGCCTTTCAAAACACTTCATGGCTACAGATGCGAGTGTTACGGGTCGGTAGTAATTTAGGCAGTGCCATGACGTTGCCCTGTTGGGGGAGGTTCATGACCCCCCCCCATAAATATCTTTCTCCCTTTTTGTCTCCACTCTTCAGAGTGGACTCTTAGAAAGCCCTTTTGTCAACATAGAGAGAGTATTGTAACATCAAAGGTTTGGAGAAAAGAACAATCTTTATGTAATCCAACCAGTTGAAAGTATCCGTTGGTACTTAAAGAATATGATGTCAGATCAGTTGTCGTCTGAGACATTATCACTGATGTTAGGACGACATAAACTGTGTCTTGGAAATCTACACATTCTAGTTATCAGATTCACATGGAATTGTTGTACAATTTAAATGTTTAAATGTGAAACTATTCATAAAAAGATTAAATGTGATTTTAGCTTCTAAATGAGAGAATTGTTTTCATAAGTGAACTATGCTCACTCAGTGGCCACGCCCAAGTGAACAGACATTGGTTGTGAACCATGAAAAGCGCCCTTCTCTCCCCGACTACAAAAGTCCATTGACGAAAGTCAACCTCTTGTGATCCCGATGACGCGAGGACTGCTGTCCATACGTTTAAAAGGGCTAATATCAACTACAGAACTAAGCCAACCTCAGCGTGAGCTCTGGTTGAGAATGGTTGAATGACTACAACCTAACGAAATTAACATTGCTTTCCCGATGACGTGAGGACTGATGTCCATACGTTTAAAAGGGTGAATTTCAACGTGGAGGTGATGGTCGACACGCTGGAAGGATGAATTTCGACTATAACCAGCTAGAATATGGCATGAACTTATAGTATGGCAACTTGGTATGAACTTTGAACTTAATCACTAAAGAAGTGATACAGCCTGGGCATCGAGTTATCAGCAGCAGCTGTGGACGTGCGTGGCCTGGGAAGTGAAGGAGAATCTCTTCGGAACGACAGCGTGCTACATCTTATCCATTCTACCACCAGACAACAGGGTACTACAACGTATCCATTCTACCACCAGACGACAGGGCACTCCGTTCTACCATATTCTTCAAAGGACAAGGGAGAACTCTGCTGGGAAACCCAGCCTTCCATCTTCGACCAATCTATCAAGGTGCAGCTCAGAGTGAAAATATTTCTTGCATTTTCCTTTTCTGAATGGGCGGTTATTTAGAATGCATAAGATTCTGTATTTAAGATATCTTAGGTTCATAAGGTCGGATAGAGACCCAATCCTTTTGTTCCTCAGTCTTCCCGCACTTTCATTCAAAACCAGCCCCCTTTCTTTGTGTAACCAGCTGTCATATCTGTTTCGCCCGCTAGGGACGTTTTATTTTATGACATAATTAGTAATCAATGTATGTGTATACATCCTGTGTATATGTAATTCTGTGTCATTATTTATGTATTTAGTAAATAAATAATTAAACCAAATTTTGTTAGCCAGTGTTCGTGAAGATAACCAATCATTTTACAACGTTCAGATGAGACTGAATAAGGTGACGATTAATAATTGACTGCTATTGATATAAAAGATTACCAGGTCTTTAATAGTTTATTCGGAAGACAACAGGTCTATAAACATTCTTCAGTGGTGCGCTGACTTCCTAGTTAATTACATTTACATGATTAGTTTAATCAGGTAATATTAATTACAGAGAATTGATTCTATAAAATAGCATGTCATATCATTTAATCCATAGTAAAGACACGACAGCAGGTTCCCTTAGTGTTCTTGGGCACAGGGACTATGGTGGGCTGCTTGAAACATGTTGGTATTACAAACTCAGACAGGGAAAGGTTGAACATGTCAGTGAAGACACTTGCCAGTTGGTTAGCGCATGCTCAGGGTACACATCCTGGTAATTCGTCTGAATGTTACCTGTTTAAAGTTCTTATTCCTGTTGGCTGTGGAGAGCGTGATCACACAGTCATACTACAAGTGATATCCTGTTGGCTATACTCGGCCTTGTCTCAGGATGGTAAGTTGGTGGTTGAAGATATCCCTCTAGTGGTGTGAGGGCTGTGCTTTGGCAAAGTGGGTGGGGTTATATCCTTCTTGTTTGGCCCTGTCCGGGGGTATCATCGGATGGGGCCACAGTGTCTCCTGACACCTCCATTCTCAGCCTCCAGTATTTATGCTGCAGTAGTTTATGTGTCGGGGGGCTAGGGTCAGTTTTATCTGGAGTACTTCATCCATCTTATCCGGTGTCCTGTGTGAATTTAAGTATGCTCTCTCTAATTCTCTCTTTCTTTCTCTCTCTTCGAGGACCTGAGCCCTAGGACCATGCATCAGGACTACCTGGCATGATGACTCCTTGCTGTCCCCAGTCCACCTGGCTGTGCTGCTGCTCCAGTTTCAACTGTTCTGCCTGTGATTATTATTATTTGACCATGCTGGTCACTTATGAACATTTGAATATCTTGGCCATGTTCTGTTATAATCTCCTCCCGGCACTGCCAGAAGAGGACTGGCCACCCCTCATAGCCTCTCTCGGTTTCTTCCTAGGTTTTGGCCTTTCTAGGGAGTTTTTCCTAGCCACCGTGCTTCTACACCTGCATTGCTTGCTGTTTGGGGTTTTAGGCTGGGTTTCTGTACAGCACTTTGAGATATCAGCTGATGTACAAAGGGCGTTATAAATACATTTGATTTGCTTTGATTTGATATCCTGCCCAAACTCTGTATGCCATGGGTTCACCAACCCTGTTCCTGCAGCCACCCGGTGCTTAATTTGGGAAACCAACTGAAATATGTTTGGGAACATTGATAACAAAACACATTTAATTAAAAAGTTGACAGCCCCCCTGGAGAAAGGAATGAAGGACAGAGGGGAGGAGAAAACACACGGTGGTGAGAGATTCTGTAGCTAAAGGTAATGTGTCAGCCTATTAATTATGGAAAGATAAATGGAAAGAAAAAAAGTATATTGGAAAGAAAAAAAAGTATGTTGGAAAGATAAAAAAGTATATTACTAGGCTATTCAAAATCAAATTCACTATAATTATAGCGTAACTCTGAAATTGTTTGATATGTACCAAAGATATCTTAAATATCTGAAAAAAAAATTCTACTGTGTGTAATATGCGGTGGGCTATGTATTGTGTAACGGCACAATCATCATTTTAAGTTCAGTTATTTTTTTCCGGAGTTGGGCTCATATATACAGTTGAAGTCAGAAGTTTACATATACTTAGGTTGGAGTCATTAAAACTCACTTTTCAACCACTCCACAAATTTCTTGTTAACAAACTATAGTTTTGGCAAGTCGGTTAGGACATCTACATTGTGCATGACACAAGTAATTATTCCGACAATTGTTTACAGACAGAATAGTTCACTTATAATTGACTGTATCACAATTCCAGTGGGTCAGAAGTTTACATACATTAAGTTGACTGTGCCTTTAAACAGCTTGGAAATTTCCAGAAAATTATGTCATGGCTTTAGAATCTTCTGATAGGCTAATTGCAACTGTGGGTGTATTTCAAGGCCAACCTTCAAACGCAGTGCATCTTTGCTTGACATCATGAGAAAATTAAAAGAAATCAGCCAAGGCCTCAGATTTTTTTTTTCAGACCCCCACAAGTCTGGTTCACCCTTGGAAGCAATTTCCAAATGCCTGAAGGACCACATTCATCTGTACAAACAATAGTAAGCAAGTATAAACACCATGGGATCACGCAGCCGTCATACCGCCCAGGAAGGAGACGCATCTCCTAGAGATGAACGTACATTGGTGCGAAAAGTGCAAATCAATCCCAGAACAATAGCGAAGGACCTTGTGAAGATGCTGGAGGAAACAGGTACAACATTATTTATACCACAGTAAAACGAGTCCTATATCGACATAACCATGAAAGGCCTCTCAGCAAGGAAGAAGCCACTGCTCCAAAACCGGCATAAAAAAAAGCCAGACTGGGGCCTCCCGGGTGGCGCAGTGGCTAAGGGCGCTGTACTGCAGCGCCAGCTGTGCCATCAGAGTCCCTGGGTTCGCGCGCAGGCTCTGTCGTCACCGGCCGCGACCGAGAGGTCCGTGGGGCGATGTACAATTGGCCTAGCCTTGTCCGGGTTATGGAGGGCTTGGTCGGTAGGGGTGTTCTCCACTTCGGCCAATCAGATCACATTGCTCTGTTCCTACTCACCATCTACAAGCAGCAAGCAGCCACCAACGCATGACGCTTGGCATTCAGGCCAAAGAGTTCAATCTTGGTTTCATCAGACCAGAGAATCTGTTTCTCATGGTCTGAGAGTCTTTAGGTGCCCTTTGGCAAATTCCAAGCGGGCTGTCATGTGTCTTTTACTGAGGAGTGGCTTCCATCTGGCCAATCTACCATAAAGGCCTGATTGGTGGAGTGCTTCAGAGATGGTTGTCCTTCTGGAAGGTTCTCCCATCTCCACAGAAGAACTCTAGATCTCTGTCAGAGAGACCATCGGGTTCTTGGGCACCTCCCGGACCAAGGTCCTTCTCCCCAGATTGCTCAGTTCGGCCGGGTGGGCAGCTCTAGGAAGAGTCTTGGTGTTTCCAAACTTCTTCCATTTAATAAGATTGATGGAGGCCACTGTGTTCTTGGGGACCTTCAATGCTGCAGACATTTGTTGGTACCCTTCCCCAGATCTGTGCCTCGACACAATCCTGTCTCGGAGCTCTACGGACAATTTATTCGATCTCATGGCATGGTTTTTGCTCTGACATGCACTGTCAACTGTGGGACCTTATATAGACAGGTGTGTGCCTTTCCAAATCATGTCCAATCAATTGAATTTACCACAGGTGCAATGGTGACCCGTCATACAGGGCAGGTGGGGCAGAGCATTGGGTTGCTTGTTTTGCATGTTATTTTGGCATTAATACGTGTGTTAGGTTCTACATATCAGAGTAAGAACCAAGTTTATTCACCCGAAAGCATCAAACAGCTGAACAGACAAAAGACATATTAACACAAGCACTGATATTTAACCCGTTCTCCTATGCTGAGTCTCCTCCTACACATCTGAACAGCCAATGCATCTCTGTTGCTAGACAGAACCTTAGTGATCTGTTCTTCCTCACTTCATGTTACCTGACCCTTGCCCCACGGTGCTCACTCCTCCCCAACTCACGGCTGTCATGTTGACTCGTACCAGACCGTGTCTTTTCTCCTCCCATAGGATCCCTGATGGCTAACAATAACATATCCGGAAAGAATGTAAATGCTATACATTCCCCTCTCTTTCTTAGTGACACGAATAAGTATATTTCATATTTTCAGAACCCAACATGTGTCACATATCAGTTTGCACACACAATGTAAAATATATATATATATATAATCATTAAGTCAATAAAGCCACATACAAACATGGTCTCTTTTTTGTTTTCTTGAGTAAGGCAGGTCCAAAATGCAGGTGTTTCATTCTAGCACAGCGCTTGGTTGGGCAACCATTGTGGTTGGGCAGCCATTGGAAAATACGGAGTGTAGGGGTTGGTAATGTTTTCTAGTTGCGCCGTGAATGGCGCCCAATGTTTTGGTACCTACTGGAGAGCTCTCCTACACCCATTCAGCATTGATCACACCATCTTAAGCCAGCCCCACCGATCTCTTTAAGGATTCACATGAGGTCATGTGCTAAACAGTAGTAAAGTTTAAGTCTAAATTTAGGAACCTGTCCAGATAAAAATATGTTACAAATGTTAGATGATGCTTACCAAGAAACACATGTAAACTGATAGGTCATGTGAAAGAAATGCTATAACCCTCAGCCACATCTTGCTAAGTGGATGGGTCTCTACAGAAGGTGTAAACGGTACAGCGAAATAGCCTTAATTTCTCAGAACAAGAATAGACTGTCTTTGTTTCTGGCCATTTTGAGACTGTAATCGAACCCACAAATGCTGATGCTCCGGATACTCAACTCGTCTAATGAAGGCCAGTTTTATTGATTCTTTAATCAGAACAACAGTTTTCAGCTGTGCTAACATATTTGCAAAAGGGTTTCTAATGATCAATTTGCCTTTTAAAATTATAAACTTGGATTAGATTACACAATGTGACTTTGGAACATAGGAGTGATGGTGGCTGATAATGGGCCTCTGTAAGCCTATGTAGATATTCCATTAACATTCAGCCATTTCCAGCTACAATAGTAATTTATAACATTAACAATGTCTACACATTATTTCTGGTCAATTATATGTTATTTTAATGCTTTTATTTAAAAAACAAGGACATTTCTAAGTGACCCCAAACTTTTGAACGGTAGTGTATATCTTTTTTCTTGTGTGTACTGTATATCTATCTATGTCCTTAAGCAGTATAAAGGAGGACATGTTGCTTACTTGTTGAGCAAAATCAAAATCGACTGTGGAATTTCTTTCCTTCTTAATGCGTTTGAGCCAGTCAGTTGTGTTGTGACAAAGTAGGGGGTGGTATACAGAAGATAGCCTTATTTGGTAAAGTACCAAGTCCATTTTATGGCAAGACAGGTCAAATAAGCAAAGAGAAACAACAAGTCCCTCATTACTTTAAGACATGGAGGTCAGTCAATCCGGAACATTTCAAGAACTTTGAAAATTTCTTCAAGTACAGTAGCAAAATCCTTCAAGCGCTACGATGAAACTGACTATCATGAGGACCGCCACAGGAAAGGAAGACCCAGAGTTACCTCTGCTGCAGAGGATACATTCATTAGAGTTAACTGCACCTCACATTGCAGCCCAAATAAACACTTCACAGAGTAAAAGTAACAGACACATCTCAACATCAACTGTTCAGAGAAGACTATGTGAATCAGGCCTTCATGGTTGAATTGCTGCAAAGAAAATAGTAATAAAACTGATAAGAAGAAGAGACTTGCTTGGGCCAAGCAATATGAGCAATGGACATTAGACTGGAGGAAATCTGTTCTGAGATTTTTGGTTCCAACCGCAGTGTCTTTGTGAGACACAGAGAAGGTGTACGGATGATCTACGCATGTGTGGTTCCCACAGTGAAGCATGGAGGGGGGGGGGGGTGCTTTGCTGGTGACACAGTCTGTGATTTATTTAGAATTCAAGGCACACCTAACCAGCACGGCTACCACAGCACTCTGAAACAGTATGCCATGCCAACTGGTTTGCTCTTAGTGGAACTATCAATTGTTTTTCAACAGGACAATGACCCAACACATCTCCAGGCTGTGTAAGGGCTATTTGACCAAGGAGGAGAGTGATGGAGTGCTGCATCAGATGACCTGGCCTCCACAATAACCCGACCTCAACCCAACTGAGATGGTTTGGGATGAGGTGGACCGTTATTACGCACACCTCAACTTCGTCATCACCTTGATTACATTCCCTTCATTTAGCCCTCAGTAGCCTCAGTCATCAGGCAGTATCGGTTTGTTTCACATTCAGTACGCTACCCCTGTTTTGTTCTCTGCCTTGCATCATCATTATTAAACTCTCTTTCTGCACCTGCTTCCTGACTCTTTGCGTTTACGTGACAGAATAATGTCTCAGAATTTGGAAGCAGCAGAGGCTAAAACCATCTTCCAGATGGTCAAAGAACAGGGTCATTTATTCCACCAACACCACGACCAGCTGTCGCAACTGGGTATGGCCATGGAGGAGGCCTTCTACGTTCTCCACCGCCTCGACACCATCAGCGAGGCTCTCATACCCCTATCAGTCCCCCAGCCTACCCAGCCGTCCGCCCTGGTCAGCGATGCCTGACTGTCCCTTCCGGAGAAGTATGACGTTACTCCATCGAAATGCCATAGCTTCCTACTCCAGTGCTCCCTCTATTTCGCCCATCAGACGGAAGCCTCCACCACCGATAGGTTCAAGGTTTCCACGGTCATTTCCCTGCTGACCAGGCAGGCGTTGGAGTGGGCTACGGCCGTCTGGGAGAGAGGAGACGAGGAGCATGGGTTCCTATTAGAGGTTCATGACTTTATTCAGGGTGGTCTTCAACCATATTCCAGAGGGCAGAGAGAGAGGTAAAGTGACTTCTCCAACTTCAGCAGTGTGCCCAGACTGGAGTATGGGATGACAACCTATCCTTGGATGCACTCATCACGATGGCCATCCGTCTGGATAACCGTCTTCGATAGCTCTCTCCTCCCCCTCCTCCTTTGGCTGTCCTGAGGCAGAGCCTGAACCCATGGAGGTAGTTGGGCCACACACCTCTCCGTGGCAGAGGAGGGGCACCAGCTTCAGTGGTGCGTCCCAACCCTGGGGCACTTGAGCAGAGGGGCGGCACCGTGATCTTCCTTCTTCCAGGGTAGACATGAATATTCCATCCTCTTTTTCTGTCAAACCATTTCTGGGACCCATGCACCAGGAAAGCCTTCCCTTCCTCATCATCACCGCACCCATACACAAAGTTATCCTCTGCCTCCCATGGCTCCAATGTCATAACCCCACCATCTCCTGGTCGGGAATGTAAATCATTTCCTGGGGACCTACAGCCCATCAATCTGTCCTCCCATATCGTTGGCCCCGTGACTTGGGATGTAGATGTGGACATCCGCCAGCCTCTGGAGAGGGTACCCGCTCTGGCTACCTGCCCTCCAGAGCGCATCTACGTCCACACAGGGGTAAGAGATTGGCTGTTGACCTGGGCACACATCCCTCACTGTTGGATACCCAGTAATCACCCGCACCATCCAATCCCTCTCCAACAAGTACTGGTGGCCCACCATGATGCAGGACGTCGACCGCTATGTCAACTCCTGATCCGTATGTGCACAAATGTCCCTTTATTTAGCTCCCAGTAGCCTCAGTCATCAGGCAGTATTGGTTTGTTTTCACATTCAATACGCTACCTCCGTTTTGTTCATCTGCCTTGCATCATCATTGACTCCCTGCATTTTCCTGACTCCCTGCATTTACATGACATTGAAGAATCCCTACTGTTGACCAATCAATGATGAAGGAGCGTAGATTTTGGGTTCTGAACTTCGACTAGCCTCAAGAAAAACATGTGTGTGCTCAAACAACTGAAAAAAAACCTCCCGAACACCAAAACAAACACAAACCTCTATATTTATTTTCCTAGTATACATTATTGCATAAACTGTTTTGACTGGGAAGCATTCAGTAAGCTTTATCGGAGCATGAGGTCTAAAATTAACAAGCTTAGAGACAGCTTCTATCTACAAGGCATCAGACTACTGAAAACATGAACTGAAAAGACCACCTGCACTGACTCTCCGCACCTTAGCTCACGTACACACACATATGCACGCGCACACACACATCCACTACTGGGCCATTTACTTTGTTTGAATTCTTATCTTTTATTATTTATTGTTGTGTTGTCGAGAAGGAACCTGCAATTAAGCATTTCGTTGGACAGTGTATACCATATGTATCCTGTACATGCGACTAATAAAAACGTGTTTCCCAGACAGCAAGGACAACAACAACACCAACACTGTGTCAAAAACACACAAAAAAACATCTGAGAATTTCCCTCTCTTCTCTCCCTATGTGAGATGCAGTGGTGATCTGTAATTAAGTCAAAGGTGTCTGGATGGAATGGTCATATTACTCCTCTGACATTTCAGCTACATTGATGCAGAAACAACTAGCCAAAAGAATTCATTAAGAGTGCAGGGTGCGTAGAAGCGGACTGGGACACCAGCGGGACCCCTAAACTGGCATTTCCTGGGCTTGTCATATCATCTCTGTGGGTTATGAAATCACTTTGGGTTCTGTGTTACTTGCTCTGCTGCATGACCATCATATTTTGTTATGGTTGGACATTTTTACAATCTTATAACGTAAGTCAGGGTCTAACTGCCGAGCCAGGCCGGTGATGGGGTCAAGAAATGTAATTAATTTTGGAGTTTCTCCACACATCTTCCAATAAACCTGCTGCAAAATGATTTTGATTGCTCATGTCTACCCATTCTACTAAAACCCCCTTGATTTGTAGGTTGAGACCAGGCCCTGAAAAACCACGTGGAAGCACATTTAATCCATTTCAGTATCTTTCAATGCTTTTCAGTGCTTTTAAAGCAGCACTTCTAACCTTTAAAACGTTAACCACCAGGCTCTCACACAGGCATACCTGAGTGAATATGTAATCCTCGATTACCCAGTTCAACTACCTCATAAGGGGCTGGTTTCCCTCTTGGCTTTGTAAACCTCTGAAAAAAATATATAATTCTTATTCACCGCAGTTTTGAGTATAGGATTAATTTCACATTGAATGTACAACAGTATGTACCTCTAGAATCCTATTCTACATCAATTATGTGCAAAGTTATTAGTCCTAACTGGATCTTAGTCAGTTTACCTTGACAAGAGGGTAAATATCTCATCAGGGGGCCATTATCTTTCTTTAAGGAGGATTGAAATGGTTAAAGCATTGTTGTACTGGGCCCACATAGACCTGAAGTTGGATATTAAACATACTTTTTTTCTGAGAGCAGTTCTGACTGTTGAATGAACTCCAGTAACACCACAATCTGTGGCCAGAAGGCTTCAGTGGCAGTCAACTTTTTCAGGAATACTTTTGTCGAAGACAATTCAACATCTTGTCAGTAATATCACCAGAATGGAGCTTGAAATGGGATCTGTAGTATCTACTCATGTCCCTGATATCACTAGACAACAGTGGAGGAAGGGGAGGACCATCCTCCTCAGTGAATGTCATAAAATATGTGAAGCATTTAAAAAGTTATCCTTTTTAGATAAAACTATACAAAACATATTCACGTCACCAAATAATTTATTAAAACACACTATTTTGCAATGAAGGTCTACAGTAGCCTCAGGAGGCACCCGAGTGCACTGCATCTCAGTGCAGGAGGCACCACTACAGTCCCTGGTTTGATTCCAGGCTGTATCACATCCGGCCGTGGTTGGGAGTCCCATAGGCCGGCGCACAATTGGCCCAGCGTCTTCCAGGTTTGGCCAGGGTAGGCTGTCATTGTAAATAAGAATTTCTTCTTAACTGACTTGCCTAGCTAAATAAAGGATACATTTTTATTTTAAAAACTAAAAAACTAAACTCTTTAGTGTAGCACCATGGTGTAGCCGTATGACAGCTACCTTCCGTCCTCCTCTGGGTACATTGCCTTCAATACAAACACCTAGGAGGCTTATGGTTCTCACCCCATTCCATAGACTTACACAGTAATTATGACAACTTGTGGAGGATATCCTCAAACCTATCAGAGCTCTTGCAGCATGTTTTCCACCCAGTCAAAGGATCAGAGAATGAATCTAGTACTGAAGGTATATGCTACAGCTAGCTAGCAGTGCAGTGCATA
The DNA here is from genome assembly GCF_018296145.1 of Oncorhynchus tshawytscha. Taxonomy (NCBI): domain Eukaryota; kingdom Metazoa; phylum Chordata; class Actinopteri; order Salmoniformes; family Salmonidae; genus Oncorhynchus; species Oncorhynchus tshawytscha. Next base: position 34,651,463 of record NC_056435.1, on the reverse strand, counting down.
ACATGTGGGGAATAGTAGACTCAAAGAGAGAGAAAGACAATAGTTGAACAGTTTTGAACACATACATTTATTCAAAAATGAAGGAGGAACAAGAGAAAGAGCTAGCTATATATATATATTTTTCACTTTCACTTACTTAGCTAGCAAATGCAGCTAGCTAGTTTATCCTACTCAAACACCTGGCTCAAATATAGGGATGCTATGTTAGCCAACTGGCTATGACTATCCAACACTGGATCTCTTCCAAGTCAAGGTAAGTCAGGGCTTTTGGTTTTACTAATTTATTGCCACCAGGGCCCGCTGGTGTAACTGGCAAACTGCTTACTGACTGTACACTGTACTGCATGATTGTAGCGGGTTTACTAACACATTAGTTCTAATAACTATGTTGACTATGACGTTACTTTAGCTAATATAGTGACAACGATGAAGGCTGTGTGCAGTGACGTGTATTCATGGAGGTGACCAATAAAAAATAAAAACAATTTATCTTTCATCTCCCTGTGATTCATACATTTCCTTCAGTTTGCAAGAGGCTGAATATATCTCACAGGAGAAAGCATCTGAGCAAGCTAAACAGCGCCCCTCTGTCTCTCTACGTGTAGGCCTTCTATCTGATGCTGTTTGGTCCAAACAAGTATGACATTGTTGCCGTCCGTAGCATTGAAGGTAAAGGAAGCCAGTGAGAATTTGGCCTCCCTTGATTAAAGAAGTATAAAAAAAATCCAAGCAGCATTGAGCTAAACTGAGCGAGCTCAAATGTGAATGGTCCTGGCGAACCAAAAGAAAAGTGTCAAGGGAAGCCAGCTTTGATTTTGGCATCACTCCTATCAAATCCCATTACGATTATACATCTTTGATAGAAAAACTTCAATTGTTGCATCTGGTTGTATTGTTGTCCTCTGTTGGCTAGCTAGCTAAAAATGGTCCATTTCCTAAATTAACCATGGATGGAGATAGGGATTTGGACTTTAAGTAGTTTTACTTAATTCTCCGTACTGTCCAATGATTAAAACAGTGATTCTGATCCAACCATTAATTCATACATTTTTGTGTCCCTGGCCTGAGAGGATAGAAGTTCAATATGTAGCTAGATGTAGTCGGCTAATGTTAACTAGCTAACTTTGCCAATTAATGGAAGTTAGGCTAGCGAGCAAGCATTTTAGCCAGGTAAAAGCGTGTACTGAAAGAGAAGAGAATGGCATTGGCATTTCTCTACAAGTAGGGTGAGTCAACATGTTTTTCTACCTGCACAAACGCACGTTTTTTGTGATCAGGGAATTCATTCTGCCAATTCTGTTGAAAAATGTTTACTTAAACGGAAGCAAATGGAATGAAACAGGGTTAAACATACCTGCATTTTTCTCAAACTTTTTCTCAAACTCTACTTTTAAACTGTTGGACTAATGATTACACCCTAGATCAGCTACTGTACATGCAGGCAAGAGAGCGCAAGGCGATATTGAATGTGTCACTGTCTGTCACCTCAAATCTTTCTCTCAACCTGTGTGCACCTATGTTGTAAACTTTCATTCATTGGCTAGGTTGTAGCAACCTCATGATAGGATATAGGGAAAATTTGAGTATCACGTAGTAGCCTAAGCCTATCGATGTTACATTGAACTGGGTGAATGGAATATGAATGACAGTCATCCAATATGATTTAATAGAAATAAGGCCAAACTCATTAAAAAAAGATTGTTCTCTCTCATCTTAAACGGCACCGGCCGCCACTGCTAGACACTCAGTGAAGATGAAGAAAACAAGCAAGACTGATGATATGGCAAATAAGGGGAGTGAAAACACTCATGGAACAGGCATATATGCCAAGGTTGAAGATAATGTACTAAAAGACATAAGACCGTAAAGCGTTTCAGGTTGCTTCTAAGCTACTATGTAAAACAGTAGCTGTCAACTGCTCGAGAGAAAAACTACGACTAAACACTAACATATGACATGGCTTCAAGTGTGTAGGTGCCCTTGTCTTGAAAGCTCATTCATTCAAATCCTGCCAGGTCTGAAGAGAAAGATTTAACGATGATTAATGCAATTTACAACAAATTGTTTCATGTGTTTGATGTGCAGCTACACAACATGACCAAAAGTATGTTGACACCTGCTCATCGAACATTCCAAAATCTTTGGCATTAATATGGAGTTGGTCCTCCTTTGCTGCTATAACAGCCTCCACTCTTCTGGGAAGTCTTTCCACTAGATGTTGGAACATTGCTGCGGGGACGTACTTCCATTCAGCCACAAGAGCATTAGTGAGGTCGGACACACTGATGTTGGGCGATTAGGCCTGGCTCGCAGTCGGCGTTCCAATTCCCCCTGAATTTGGTCGATGGGGTTGAGGTCAGGGCTCTTTGCCCACCAGTCAAGTTCTTTCACACCGATCTTGACAAACCGTTTCTGTATGCACCTCGCTTAGTGCACAGGGCATTGTCATGATAAAACAGGAAAAGGTCTTCCCCAAACTGTTGCCACAAAGTTGTAAGTACAGAATCGTCCAGAATGTCATTGTCATTGCTTTAGCGTTAAGATTTTCCTTCACTGAGACTAAGGGCTTAAATCCTATTCTTTAACTTTTATTTTAATTTTTGGGGGGTTATCAATTATTCATTTGTAGACAGACTAGAATTAAAGCCAAAATAAGTTGGTGGTACAAAATATACATATATATAAATATACATATACATGATATTTGGTTGCGTTGACAAAAAAAATCAATATCACTATTGCAATACAGTAAATAGCCTATTATCTTGTCGATAAGTTAACAAATTATATGTTGGATTCACATCTCCAACTAAACCAAAAATAAAAGGTAAAGGATAGGATTGAGCCTGTAACTCAGATAAAACAAATAATAACAATCTTTTTTTTTTTTTTAAATATAGAGGTATTCATAACATAAATACATTTCAAAGTGTTGTACAGCAACACAACAACAAAAAACAAGCAAATTAAAAATAACAACATCATTAATAATCATGAGTAGATGGACGGTCAAGAGACTGAAGGTTGTGCAAGTTTATGTCTTCATGTCTTCAGTAAGGTCACCTGCATTATGTTCTTGTAGCCCTTTCCTGCAGTCAGTGACCAAAAGCGCCCTCTTTGGCTTCATGGGTGGAATGTTATTCATATTTTTCATAATTAATAATGAATACATTTCAACTCTATAGCTGACATGTTACAGGTGTCGCCTTTTCTTTAAGCCTGTAACTGTGTGTGTGAGGTGTATGTATACTTTTGTTTCAAAATAGATTTGTTTAAGACTACCAAGAATCACTCTTGGTGAACCTGATTTGGCCCACTGCAGTAAAAGGTTAATGTAATCTCAACTGCAATCCAGGTAATTTGCTTGTGCTATTAGATGAAGCACAGTGAGAACATTAAGTTGTTGTATAGATGCAACATATCTGACATTGTATTCCCATTTCAACTTTGTTGTGCTCTTGTAAATAGTTGAAAGTGCAGTGATAACACAATTAGATCACAACTAAACCAAAAATGGTTTGTCCATTGGAATTTTCTTGTGCTTTTAGATGGTTGAAAGCATAGTGATAACATATTGGAAATTGAACACACTTTTGGCTGTCTCTCCACCCCATGGGGAAATGTGTAGAATTCAAAAGGCTAGGCCCTGCTCGAATATCCTGTACAAGGTGAATATAAATCTAGGACTTTGTCCTGGTTTCATGTTCAGAATCTTACTGAAGCTACCACTATGCGAATACATTTGCTGCTTGCTTCATGTCCTAAATTGAAACAATTTGATGCTATATTTACTGTGTGAGATATAATGCAATGAGATGTGACCATTAGAATGGCTGTAGCTCTCTCTGTTCAGGGTATGCGTAGCACAGAGCTATTTGGCTGTTAGGAGGCTGGAGTGTGTTATTGGGTTACAGAACGTACCGCAGAATAAGAGATGTATAGTTCCTATGGGATGTGGATACAGCAGCCGAACATGATTACCCTCAATAGACCCAAGACTTACCAAGCTGCTTTCCCATCAATAGTAATATTGGAGAAGAAATGAAAAATGTCACATAACCACAAAGACAGACGTAAGTGCAGCCTGGTCTCAGATTAGACGTAACATGGTAAATGCAAATCCAGGACTAGTGACCGTATTACTGCCACACCGACAGTCAGGAGTCATGACCGCAGTAAAATTCCACGTGACCATTGAGTCACGGTAATCTCATTTTATTCAACCTGGACATATATTGGTGGTACACAACTAGCTAATGGCCTGGTACTCAGGGCTTTATTGTCCCATTAACCACTCTGACATCAACGCAAATTCAATTGAAAATCACATCAAACACTTATCATCAAAACAGTATCATGCTTTTAAAACTCACCTCACTGTGATTAATCTTTTTGAAGATGGAAGTTGTCAACAACAGGTTGGAACTGAGTGGAAAACATCGCCATTGTGGATGTTGTTTAAAACCTAACACCACGAAATGGACAGTGCTTTTCTAAGGTGATGATTTATGCAAAACACTCATATGCTTATACATACACATACATACAGTTGAAGTCAGAAGTTTACATACACTTAAGTTGGAGTCATTAAAACTTGTGTTTCAACCACAAATTTCTTGTTAACAAGAAATGGTTAGGACATCTACTTTGTGCATGACAAGTAATTTTTCCAACAATTTTTACAGACAGATTATTTCACTTATAATTCACTGTTCCAGTGGATCAGAAGTTTACAAACACTAAGTTGACTGTGCCTTTAAACAGCTTGGAAAATTCCAGAAAATTATATCATGGCTTCTGATTGTCTAATTGACACATTTTGAGTCAATTGGAGGTGTACCTGTGGATGTATTTCAAGGCCTACCTTCAAACTCAGTGTCTCTTTGCTTGACATCATGGGAAAATCAAAAGAAATCATCCAAGACCTCAGAAGAAAAATTGTAGACCTCCACAAGTCTGGTTCATCCTTGGGAGCAATTTCCAAATGCCTGAAGGTACCACATTCATCTGTACAAACAATAGTATGCAAGTATAAACACCATGGGAGCATGCAGCCATCATACCGCTCATGAAGGAGACGCATTCTGTCTCCTACAGATGAACGCACTTTGGTGCGAAAAGTGCAAAACAATCCCAGAACAACAGCAAAGGACCTTGTGAAGATACTGTAGGAAACAGGTACAAAAGTATCTATATCTATATAAATTATTTATACCACAGTAAAATGAGTCCTATATCGACATTACCTGAAAGGCTGCTCAGCAAGGAAGAAGCCACTGCTCCAAAACCGGCATAAAAAATCCAGACTACGGTTTGAAATTACACATGGGGAAAAAGATCATACTTCTTCTAGAAATGTCCTCTGGTCTGATGAAACAAAAATAGAACTGTTTGGCCATAATGACCATCGTTATATGTGGAGGAAAAAGGGGGAGGCTTGCAAGCCGAAGAACACTATCCCAACCGTGAAGCACGGGGGTGGCAGCATCATGTTGTAGGGGTGCTTTGCTGCAGGAGGGACTGGTGCACTTCACAAAATAGACGGCATCATGAGGCAGGAAAATTATGTGGATATATTGAAGCAACATCTCAAGACATTAGTCAGGAAGTTGAAACTTGCTCGCAAATGGTCTTCCAAATGGACAATGATCCCCAGCATACTTCCAAAATTGTGGCAAAATGGCTTAAGGACAAGAAAGTCAAGGTATTGGAGTGGCCATCACAAAACCCTGACCTCAATCCCATAGACAAATTGTGGGCAGAACTGAAAAAGTGTGTGCGAGCAAGGAGGCTTACAAACCTAACTCAGTTACACCAGCTCTGTCAGGAGGAATTGGCAAAAATTAACCCAAGACATTGAAGCTTGTGGAAGGGCTACCTGAAACACTTGTCCCAAGTTAAACAATTTAAAGGCAATGCTACCAAATACTAATTGAGTGTTTGTAAACTTCTGACCCACTGGGAATGTGATGAAAGAAATAAAATCTGAAATAAATTTCTCTCTACTATTATTCTGACATTTGACATTCTTAAAATAAGGTGGTAATCCTAACACACCTAAAACAGGACATTTTTACTAGGATTAAATGTCAGGAATTGTGAAAAACTGAGTTTAAATGTATTTGGCTAAGGTGTATGTAAACTTCTGACTTCAACTGTACATGAGGGCAGAGCCAATTTTTTGTTTTTTAAATTAATATAATGATTAAACATTTTCTGAGTGTGGACTGTATTATTAAATATACTGGATGAACTGGTTACCTTATGCTATGCTACAAACTTTCTATCATTTTTTTAAACCTTTACTTAGTTTACTTACTTGCAAGTCACTTAAGAACAAATTCTTATTTGCAATGACGGCCTACCCCAGCCAAACACTCCCCTAACCAGGACGATGCTGGGCCAATTGTGCGCCGCCCTATGGGACACCCGATCACAACCAGTTCTAATACAGCCCGGGATTGATCCCAGGTCTGTGGTGACGCTTCTAGCACTGCGATGCAGTGCCTTGGACCGCTGCGCCACTCGGGCGGTCCTATCTATGAGTCTGGGAGAGAACCTATAGCCCTAGGTGATGCTATTGGTTCATTGATTGTGCAGGGCGACTTACAGACTTAGCTTACAATTTTGGTGAATTTGTATTTGATTTTGAATAGCCTAGGAGGGCATTCTTTATATTTTCATAGTGAATAGGCTGACGCATTACCTTCAGCTACAGAATATCTCAAGCCCCATGCGTTTCCATCTCCTCCTCTCTCTTCTTTATTCCTTTGTCAAGCCCGCAGAGATAGGGGCTGTAAAACAATTTAATGAAATATGTTTATTTGAGAAAACATGATACTATCATTGTTCCCAAACAAGTTTTACTTGGTTAACCAAATTAAGCACTAGCTGCAGGAACAGGGTTGAAGAGCCCATGGCAAGCAGCATCCATTTGATAATGGGCCATTTTAAATCAAAATGAATTTGACATTTTGGTAAAGACAAGATTAAATTGATAATAGTCTGATGGGTGAAAATAAGATCAATTGATGAGTCAAGGAACAGAGCGCAAGGTTTTTTTGCGACATTCTCAAATCATCAAAGCCTATAGTCGCATCATGCATCCCATTTATTTATTTTTATTTCTAAGACATTCTAAGGGTTGTATCATTCATAACTAAAGTTGCCAAATAACTCTAAATCTAGCATTTAAGACCTGTTTCAAATTATCACGTTTAAGCTTCATATGCCTGCTCACTCCAGAATGGGAGAAATATCCACAACCACAGGCCATGTGTATGGCATCGGAGGCAGAGCAATTTGCTGATGTCAACATTGTGAACAGAGTGCACCATGGTGGCGGTGGGGTTATGGTATGGGCAGGCATATGCTACAGACAACGAGTACAATTGCATTTTATCAATGGCCATTTGAATGCACAGATATACCCTGATACTGAGGCCCATAGTTGTGCCATTCATCCGCCGCCATCACCTCATGATACAGCATGATAATGTACAGCCCCATGTCCCAAGGATCTGTACACCATTCCTGGAAGCTGAAAGTGTCCAGTTCATCCATTACTAGCATACTCACATTTTACCCATTGAGCATGTTTGGGATGCTCTGGATCGACGTGTACGACAACATGTTCCATTTCTAGCAACTTCGCACAGTCAGTCAAGAGGAGTGGGACAACATTCCACAGCCCACAATCAACAGCCAGATCAACTGTATGTGAAGGAGATGTCGAACTGCATGAGGCAAATGGTGGTCACACCAGATCCTGACTGGTAAAAATTGGGGATGCAAATTCTCAGTTGGCTACATTGCTCAGGAGCCTATGGGGAGGAGGACTATGAAGTGCATGAAAAAAACACTGTACTTTGTTAAGATGGTGATCCATTCTGCAGAGATAGAAATGCAGCTTGTCACAAATAACTGCATTATATATTCAGAACACAGTAATGCATGATGAATAACTGCACTAGCATTGAATAGTCCTTGCGATATGCAACTTTTCAGGGAAGTCAGGAACCAATATACACAGTCAGTTAGGAAAGCAAAGGCTGGCTTTATCAAACAGAGATTTGCATCCTGCAAGCACTAATTCCAAAAAGTTTTGGGACACTGTAAAGTCCATGGAGAATAAGAGCACATCCTTCCAGCTGCCCACTGCACTGAGGCTAGAAAACAATGTCACCACCAATAAATCCACTATTATCGAGAATTTCAATAAGCATTTCTCTACGGCTGGCCATGCTTTCCTCCTGGTTACCCAAACCCCAGCTGTCACCTCTGCTCCCGCTCCCCCTGGCGCTTGAGGGCGCCAGGCAGCCCAGCATCACTCACTCCTATCATCTATTATGCACACCTGCCTTCCCTCGTCACACGCATCAGCGATATTGGACTCACCTGGACTCACTCATCATCTATTTATTTCTCCCTTATATTTCTCAGTTCCCTTGCTCTGTTCCCCGATACTGCATTGATTGTTTTTTGTCTTTAGTATTAGTTTGCTGACGCTGTTCCTGTCTCGTGCCATGTCCATAATTTATTCAATGTTTAACTCCCGTACCTGCTTCAATTCTCCAGCGTCATCACGTGACACCGGCCAAAATCTGCATCCCTACAAATCAGCTGGGCTAGACAATCTGGACCCTCTCTTCCTAAAATTCTCCGCCGCCATTATTGCAACCCCTATTTACTAGTCTGTTCAACCTCTCTTTCGTATCGTCTTGATTCCTAAATATTGGAAAGCGGCCACGGTCATCCCCCTCTTCAAAGGGGGAGACACTCTAGACCCAGACTGTTACAGACCTATATCCATCCTGCCCTGCCGCAGCAGTCTTCATCGACCTGGCCAAGGCTTTCGACTCGGTCAATCACCATGTTCTTATCGGCAGACTCAACAGCCTTGGTTTCTCTAATGACTGCCTCGCCTGGTTCACTAACTACTTCTCAGATAGATTTCAGTGTGAAATCGGAGCGCCTGTTGTCCGGACCTCTGGCAGTCTCTATCAGGGTGCCACAGGGTTCAATTCTCGGGCCGACTCTTTTCTCTGTATATTTCAATGATGTCGCAGGTGATTCTTTGATCCACCTCTACGCAGACAACCCCAACACCGACACGGTGTTAACAAACCTCCAAACGAGCATCAATGCCATACAACACTCCTACCGTGGCCTCTAACCGCTCTTAAATGCTAATAAAACAAAACGCATGCTCTTCAACCTACTGTTGCCCGCACCTGCCCACCCAACTAGCATCACTACTCTGGATGGTTTTGACTTAGAATATGTGGACAACTATAAATACCTAGGCATCTGGCTAGACTGTAAACTCTCCTTCCAGAATCATATTAAGCATCTCCAATCCAAAATTAAATCTAGAATTGGCTTCCTATTTCACAACTAAGCCTCCTTCACTCAGGCTGCCAAACATACCCTCGTAAAACTGACTATCCTACCGATTCTCGACTTCGGCGATGTAATTTACAAAATAGCCTCCAACACTCTACTCAGCAAACTGGATGCAGTCTATCACAGTGCCATCTGTTTTGCCACCAAAGCCCCATATACTACCCACCACTGCGACCTGTATGCTCTCGTTGGCTGGTCCTCGCTACATATTCGTCGCCAAACCCACAGGCTCCAGCTAATCTATAAGCCTATGCTAGGTGAAGCTCTGCCTTATCTCAGCTCACTGATCACCATAGCAACACCCACCCGTAGCACGCACTCCAGCAGGTATATTTCACTGGTCATCCCCAAAGCCAACACCTACTTTGGCCGCCTTTCCTTCCAGTTTTCTGCTGCCAATGACTGGAACGAATTGCAAAAATCACTGAAGTTGGAGATTTATGTCTCCCTCACTAACTTTAAGCATCAGCTGTCAGAGCAGCTTACCAATCGCAGCAGCTGTACACAGCCCATCTGTAAATAGCCCATCCAACCAACTACCTACCTCATCCCATATTTGTTTTTCTGCTCTTTCGCACACCAGTATTTGTACTTGCACATCCTCATCTGCACATCTAACACTCCCGTGTTAATTGCTGATTTGTAATTACTTTGCCACTATGGCCTATTTATCTCCTTACCTCCTTACTTCATTTGCACACACTGTATACAGATTTTTCTATTGTGTTATTGACTGTACGTTTTTTTTTAATCCCATGTGTAACTCTGTGTTGATGTTTTTGTCCCACTGCTTTGCTTTATCTTGGCCAGGTCACAGTTGTAAATGAGACCTTGTTCTCAACTGGCCTACCTGGTTAAAAGAAGGTGAAATTTAAAAAAATACAAAATAAATGCATGGAGGATAGAGGTGGAGTATCGGGAGCTGTTTTGTGGACCATGTGTATGTTCACTATTTACATATCTACTATGTTACCAATCATTTTGTTGTTGGTGTGAAGTCAATAATTTGAGAAGGATTAGTACATTCATATTTCTGGATATGTGTTTGGACCTCACATGACTCCAAATCTGCATATCAATTTGTACAAACACAGAGGAATATTAGCCTAAAGGAAGGAGGACAGACTTGAGAGGAATGTCAGCATGCATTTCCTGGATTAAGTCGGAGGTGGTGGCGTGTGGAGAGCGAGGCTGTGTTTGTGGCAATGTAATTAATTAAAATGCTTGTAATGCGCCCACATTCCGATCATAATGGCAACAGTGATATGGCATGCCGAATGAGGTATAATCTGAACACAGCATCTTCTGGAGCATCTCTCTACTCCACAGTCTGCCAGGGTCTCCATTTCCTTTACATACACACTCACTCCTGCATGTTTCTCCACTGCTTCAAACTCAAACTGCTTAAGATTCATTCCATTAAAGGCCAGAGAAGTCAATTTCCCAGCGTGGTTTAATGGATGAGTCAGGAGGCAGGATTTAGAGGTAAATTGGAACTGATTACAGGCTTGTTCTGTTCATTTGCACAGACCTCCCTTAATTGACTCCTGAACACGGATCCATTGGACACACACTGTCTGCTGCAACCCCTCCCTGATCCAACACTCAGTGGGGGACAAAGGAGCATTCCAGGACAAAACAAACTGTTTGTGTGTGTGCAGATGAATGTGCGTGTCAGAAAGAGAGGGAGGGGGGGGGGGTGTTGATGTTCGTAATAACATGCTCTTCATATGATATCAGTGATGTCGGATTCTAGCTTAAAACCTACTTATTCATGTTACCATCCTAGTTCTTATTGATGACTTATTTAAGGAATGTTTATGATGGGGTCAATGAATGGTTGACAGTGACTGGGTATATGAAAAGTTACTAAGTGCAGAAAGTTAATATTCTAAGAAGGGAGGCAAAGGTCAAGAGTTAGGCCAGCTGCAGAACTTGGGAGGAGTGAGGAATGCATCTCGAGGTCAAGTCAACAGATGAAGTGAGAAGAAAACTCTGGAGGGGGGGGGGCAGCAGAGAGGCCTACCATGATGACTCTCCTAATACAGTCCTATCTCACACATACACTTCCACACCCACGAAGGTTCAAGTATTAGGCAGGGCTATGACTAAACCAGTGTGAGGAACCGAAATGTATTGGCTTTCTAGATGTGTAAGGAGTTGACCCCACCTATTAGAAGGTTCTAAATATATTTGTTTGTGTAATCATACATTTTCTCCATTTGTTCAGAACCTAACAGCTGGCATTGTCGGCAGGATTCACCACGATTTATAGTTGAACTGGAGAGTCCGAATCCGTGTGACAGGAGCCGGCACATAAAAGGTAGGCAATGTTTCTACACCTGTTACTACTCATTATGACATCTTGGGGAGATGAGAGTCGAGACTGAATACAAATTAAAGGATACGTATCTGGAAAGCCTGTTTATTCAGCAGGCCCACTGTATAATCTATCGGTGGACCTAGGGGCTGGGGCCCCTATGGGGGGTTTAGCCACCAGAAGGTTATTAGACTTGGCACTGCGGGCACTGCGTGCCTAGGAGGGTTTAGCCCCCTAATAGGTTAAACTGGAGCACTGCGGGCACAGCATGTTCAGGAGGGTTTAGCCCCCCTAATAGGTTAGATTAGGGATTGGAGTCTGTTTAAGTGTCTGTAGTCTATATGGTATATGGAGAAGTTGGCACATCCATATACTAGTGTGTTTCGTTGAATAAAAGTAGCCTTTTGGTAATACCTGATATATTAAAACCCGTAGTGGTATACAGGCGATTTCTGGTAGTAGTGTTTGTCAAGGATGAGACAGTCAGTAGGTGGAAATGTGTACGGTGATAGACCGGCGCCTGTAGAAGAACCGTGGCATTAATGCAACCGCTGTGTCACATTTCTAAAAAACTTTACGGAAAAAGCATAATCTGTGAATGAAGCTCAGAACCCAAAACAGTCAGAGGAATATCCGCCATTTTAGAAACAACACCATAAATATTCACTTACCTTTGATGATCTTCATCAGAAGGCACTCCCAGGAATCCCAGTTCGACAATAAATGACTGATTTGTTCCATAAAGTTCCATCATTTATGTCCAAATAGCCACTTGTTGTTAGCGTGTTCAGCCCAGTAATACATCTTCATGAGGCGCGAGGATTTTGTCCAGACAAAAACTTGAAAAGTTCTGTTACAGTCCTTTACAAACATGTCAAACGATGTATGGAATCAATCTTTAGGATGTTTTTAACATAAAACATCAATAATGTTCCAACCGGAGAATTCCTTTGTCTTCAGAAAAGCACTGGAACGAGAAGTAACTATGTCGGGAGCTTATTATCTCTGGAAGATACTCCAAGAGGGAGGGATCCCCATACTGCCAGGTGGCCAAATGATAACACGACTCCATAGCATAATAAAAGAAATGCCTGATCCGGATAATTGATCAATTTCCTGAGTAAACAGGGCCAAATGTTTTATTCCACGCTGGTAATTATGATCATGTTGTCCGTTCCCTATTGTCAAAAGCAATGTTGGCACAATTAGTCTGAACGTAACGTACTCCCACCTGGTCATCTGCTTGTGAGACATGTGACCCCGCAACCTCGCAGAAACAAATTGAACTAATTTGTGACAGCTAGTTGAGAGTAACACATGGCTATTTGGCCTCTGTGCGGTCGCCAAATTGTTAAAATTTAGGACGGAATATGGAGTGGAGTAACAAGGACAGAATCTAAACCAATACAATTACTACCCACACTGTTCCAATGGATCCAGTAACAATACCGGGATCATTCTTTATGGTTGCTGGGGTAGTACCAATTTTGTGTTTGGACAATATTTGTTATATGCCAGGGGATTGGATTCTGAAAGGTAACAAGTTAAAATTGGCACAGCCAAACGCTCCTTGCAAGCTCAGAAAACCTTTTGGTTTTTAATCTCAGGAGACACTTTATTCTGAAATAGCTTTATAGAATTGACGAAAGGGAATTTAGAGGAGTTAATACTGTGACTAATTGTTTGTAGAGTTAAAGAAACAATTGTAATTGTAGAGTTTACAAAAGCAATTCTGTCAAGAGCCAGCGTTGGGGTTACCAAACATAAAATTACAGTTAAAATGTTGTTCATGAGTAAGGACATTGTAGTGTGGTGGTTACACAAAATCATGGGGAAAGAGAGGAATGCCGCCGTGTAGGTAGGGTAGCATAGGTGACCGAAATGGTTTTGAATAACACTGCTTCGATTACAATGGGCCAAAAAGGAGATCTGTCTCAATTGATTTTTATCTTAATCTTAAAATAGTAGACATTAATGAGTGTGTAGCAAATAGTGAATATCCAACGGTGATTGGTAATAGGATATACAGTAGACGTTGGGATGGATTAACACAATTAAAGAGTGGTGTGTGGGGGGGGGTGGTCAGTGGTCTCCCTGTGAACAGAAGTTATTATGTTTGTTTTGCCTTTTTCTTGCTGATTAAGATTTAGCATAGTGAAAACTAATTAAATTGTTATTTTCTCTTTTAGGAGAGGATGGGTTGTCCCTATCTCTCCCTTTGAAAATGTTTCCAGAGGCCGTTGCCTTGGGAGAGCAGTTAGTGAAATTCTGCAGTTCTATTAAGTATAAAGGTACCCAGACCCAACCGTAAAGGGAGCTCCCAATTAAGTGAGGCCTGGCCATTTGTTTGTTTTTGCCCTACGTTTTACCACACACACACACACACACACACACAAACACACACACACACACACACACACACACACACACACACACACACACACACACACACACACACACACACACACACACACACACACACACACACACACACACACACACACACACACACACACAACCTACCTGTTATGAATATTGTTAGTGGTGTTAATACCATGTCTGATTTATTATGGCGGGTCATTTTATTTGGTTTTAGTGGGTTCTTCATATGTTAGAAAGGATGCATCTTAACCTTAACACATGAAGAACCCACTAAAACCAAATAAAAAGACCATAATAAATAAATCAGACACTGTATTAACACCACTAGTTCAAAATAGTTCAAAATATCAATATCAATAGTTCATAATATCTCCAATGGTCTCCCCAGCGTGAGATGTTTCATACACGTGATGTCAGAATGCATCCTCATTATTCAAATAGAAGTAGTCCATTTCAGCTTTGCGGACAATTTATGTTTGAGGCTTTACTGAGTCGGATAAACTTCTCTCTTCCAGGAGAACCCACCGCAGATCAAGGATGCATGTATTTGCGCAGTCTTGCAAGAATTTGAATGTTTTCTTGCTGGCGCTCGGTTTGCCTTCCTTGTTGTTTTCCTTACACATAATAACTTTGGACATGTGTGCGTTCCTGTCAAAGTAAGTTCCTTATTTTCTGTATATTACAGTGGGGCAAAAAAGTGTTTAGTCAGCCAATAATTGTGAAGTTTTCCCACTTAAAAAGATGAAAGAGGCCTGCAATTTTCATCATAGGTGCAGTTCAACTATGACAGACAAAATGAGAAGAAAAAAAATCCAGAAAATCACATTGTAGGATTTTTATGAATTTATTTGCAAATTACGGTGGAAAATAAGTATTTGGTCACCTACAAACAAGCAAGATTTCTGGCTCTCACAGACCTGTAACTTCTTCTTTAAGAGGCTCCTCTGTCCTCCACTTGTTACCTGTATTAATGGCACCTGTTTGAACTTGTTATCAGTATAAAAGACACCTGTCCACAACCTCAAACAGTCACACTCCAAACTCCACTATGGCCAAGACCAAAGAGCTGTCAAAGGACACCAGAAACAAAATTGTAGACCTGCACCAGGCTGGGAAGACTGAATCTGCAGTAGGTAAGCAGCTTGGTTTGAAGAAATCGACTGTGGGAGCAATTATTAGGAAATGGAAGACATACAAGACCACTGATAATCTCCCTCGATCTGGGGCTCCACGCAAGATCTCACCCCGTGGGGTCAAAATGATCACAAGAACGGTGAGCAAAAATCCCAGAACCACACGGGGGGACCTAGTGAATGACCTGCAGAGAGCTGGGACCAAAGTAACAAAGCCTACCATCAGTAACACACTACGCCGCCAGGGACGCCGCCAAATCCTGCAGTGCCAGACGTGTCCCCCTGCTTAAGCCAGTACAGGTCCAGGCCCGTCTGAAGTTTGCTAGAGAGCATTTGGATGATCCAGAAGAAGATTGGGAGAATGTTGGTTAGATGAAACAAAATATAACTTTTTGGTAAAAACTCAACTCGTCGTGTTTGGAGGACAAAGAATGCTGAGTTGCATCCAAAGGACACCATACCTACTGTGAAGCATGGGGGTGGAAACATCATGCTTTGGGGCTGTTTTTCTGCAAAGGGACCAGGACGACTGATCCGTGTAAAGGAAAGAATGAATGGGGCCATGTATGGTGAGATTTTGAGTGAAAACCTACTTCCATCAGCAGGGTATTGAAAATGAAACGTGGCTGGGTCTTTCAGCATGACAATGATCCCAAACAAACTGCCCGAGCAACGAAGGAGTGGCTTCGTAAGAAGCATTTCAAGGTCCTGGAGTGGCCTAGCCAGTCTCCAGATCTCCAGATCTCAACCCAAATACATTTAAACTCGGTTTTTCCTGACATTTAATCAGAGGAAAAATTCCCTGTCTTAGGTCAGTTAGGAACACCACTTTATTTTAAGAATATGAAATCTCAGAAAAATAGTAGAGAGAATGATTTATTTCAGCTTTTATTTCTTTCATCACATTCCCAGTGGGTCAGAAGTTTACATACACTCAATTAGCATTTGGTAGCATTGCCTTTACATTGTTTAACTTGGGTCAATAATTTTGGGTAACCTTCCACAAGCTTACCACAATAAGTTGGGTGAATTGTGGCCCATTCCTCCTGACACAGCTGGTGTAACTGAGTCAGGTTTGTAGGCCTCCTGGCTTGCACACACTTTTTCAGTTCTGCCCACACATTTTCTATAGGAATGAGGTCAGGGTTTTGTGATGGCCACTCCAATAGCTTGACTTTGTTGTCCTTAAGTCATTATGCCACAACTTTGGGAGTACGTTTGAGTTCATTGTCCATTTGGAAGACCCATTTGCGAGCAAGCTTTAACTTCCTGACTGATGTCTTGAAATGTTGCTTCAATATATCAACATAATTTTCCTACCTCATGATGCCATCTATTTTGTGAAGTGCACCAGTCCCTCCTGCAGCAAAGCTCTCCCACAACATGATGCTTCCACCCCCGTGCTTCACGGTTGGGATGGTGTTCTTCGGGTTGCAAGCCTACCCCTTTTTCCTCCAAACATAACGATGGTCATTATGGCCAAACAGTTCTATTTTTGTTTCATCAGACCAGAGGACATTTTAACAAAAAGTACAGTGTGCATTTGCAAACTGTAATCTGTCTTTTTTACGGCGGTTTTGGAGCAGTGGCTTCTTCCTTGCTAAGCAGCCTTTCAGGTTATGTCGATATAGGACTCGTTTTACTGTGCAGATAGCTACTTTTGTACCTGTTTCCTCCAGAATCTTCACAAGGTCCTTTGCTGTTGTTCTGGGATTGATTCGCACTTTTCGCACCAAAGTACATTCATCTGTAGGAGACAGAACACATCTCCTTCCTGAGCGGTATGACGGCTGCGTGGTCCCATGGTCTTTATACTTGTGTACTATTGTTTGTACAAATTAACGTGGTACCTTCAGGCGTTTGGAAATTGCTCCCAAGGAACCAGACTTGTGGAGGTCCACATTTTTTTTCTGAGGTCTTGGCTGATTTATTTAGATTTTCCCATGATTTCCAGCAAAGAATCAATGAGTTTGAAGGTTTGCCTTGAAATACATCCACAGGTGCACCTCCAATTGACTCAAATGTTTTACGTTCGTCATAAGAAGGAGACCAAGGCACGGTGTGATAAGCGTACATTCTATTTTATTAAACGAATGCAACACTGAACAAAACTATACAAAATAACAAAACAAACTGTGAAGCAATATGACTAGTGCGAACAGACAACTAAACATAGAATATAACACACAAAACCAAAATGGAAAATGGCAACTTAAATAGGATCCCCAATCAGAGACAACGATAAACAGCTGTCTCTGATTGGGAACCAATTCAGGCCACCATAGACCTACATATACATAGACATACTAAAACCCCATAGATATACAAAAACCCTAGACAGGTCAAAAACACCTAGACAATACAAAAACTAAACCAACCACCCTTGTCACACCCTGGCCTAACCAAAATAATAAAGAAAACAAAGATAACTAAGGTCAGGGCGTGACAAAATTATTAGCTCATAAGAAGCTTCTAAAGCCTTTGTGATAGAGTGAGTTATAGGTGAAATAATCTGTCTGTAAACAATTGTTGGAAAAATTACTTGGGTCATGCACAAAGTAGATGTCCTAACCGACTTGCCAAAACTATAGTTTGTGGTGTGATAACGTGCGTCTCGGTGAGAGGTGTAGGAGTCAGGCGCAGGAGAGCAGGGATGTCTGAGAAGCGTGCTTAATAATATAGTCCACCAATACAAAAATGGCACAGACTAAAATATAAAAACTGAGCTCTCGAATACTCAGAAACCCGTGCAAACGCATGGAGGAACAAACACAGTTCCGACACTTTACATACACGTGCGTAATAGTGAAAACAACAAACATCAAATACAATCGAGCGCAATACACACAAGTCTAATCCCGCATGAACTAAGGCAGGCAACAGGTACCCTATATACACACAGAAATAAATGTAAATGAAACCAGGTGTGAAAAGAATCACAGTCAAAACAAACAGCAAAGGAAAAAGGGATCGGTGGCGGCTAGTAAACTGGTGACGCCGACCGCCGAGCGCTGAGCGCCGCCCGAACAGGAAAAGAGTTACCTTCAGTAGAAGTCATGACAGTACGCCTCAAGGACGACCCGGAGGACGAGGCGCAGGGCGATCCGGATGGAGGTGGTGAAACTCCCTTAGCATAGGTGGATCCAGTACGTCCTCCACCGTCACCCAGCATCTCTCCTCCGGACCGTACCACTCCCAAACCACGAGGTACTGAAGGCCCCCCACCCGACGCCTCGAGTCCAGTATGGACCGAACTGCATAAACCAGCGACCCCCCAGGGGGGGCGGAGGGACCTCCCGCATCCCGTATCTTCTTGAAGCCGTATCTTCTTGAAGCGGGCCAGCCACCGCCCGTTTAAGGTACCCGTGGGCGTCCTCCCAGGTCTCCCTTGAGCGTCTCACCCAATCGTCCACCACAGGAGCCTCGGTCTGGCTCTGATGCCGTGGTACCAGGACCGGCTGATAGCCTAACACACATGGGTTCACCCACATCCTGGTTCACTCTCTCCACCTGCCCATTACTCTCGGGGTGAAAACCCGAGGTAAGGCTGACCGAGACCCCCAAACGTTCCATGAACGCCTTCCACACCCTGGACGTGAACTAGGGACCCCGATCAGAAACAATGTCCTCAGGCACCACGTAGTGCCGGAAGACGTGAGTAAACAGGGCCTCCGCAGTCTTTAGGGCCGTAGGGAGACTGAGCAAAGGGAGGAGACAACAGGACTTAGAAAACCGATCCACAACGACCAGGATCGTGGTGTTGCCCTGTGACGGTGGCAGATCGGTCAAGAAGTCAACCGACAGGTGTGACCAAGGCCGCTGTGGAACGGGAAGGGGTTGTAACTTCCCTCTGGACAGGTGCCTAGGAGCCTTGCACTGAGTGCACACCGAGCAGGAGGCCACATGAACCCTCATGTCCTTGGCTAAAGTGGACCACCAGTACTTCCCACTAAGGACATGTGAACACACCAAATTAGCCTGTTTCTAACCTCCAGCGGAACTTACACCCGTCCAGCTGGACACTGTGGTGGAGTAGGCTCAACACGCGATGCTCGCTCGATGTCTGCGTCCACCTCCCACCTCACAAATGCCACTAGACAAGAAGCCGGGAGGATTGGAGCAGAATCGAAGGCTCGCTCCTTCGTATCATATAGTCGGGACAGTGCGTCTGCCTTAGTGTTCTGGGAGCCTGGTCTATACGAGATGGTAAACCTAAATCGGGTGAAAAACATGGCCCACCTTGCCTGACGAGGGTTCAGTCTCCGCGCTGCCTGAATGTACTCTAGATTACGGTGGTCAGTCCAGATGAGAAAAGGGTGTTGAACCCCCTCAAGCCACACCTTCAGGCCTCTGACAACAGCCAGCAGCTCCCGATCCCCCACATCATAGTTTCGCTCCGCCGGGCTGAGCTTCTGAGAAAAGAAAGCACAGGGGCGGAGCTTCGGTGGCTTACCTGAGCACTGGGAGAGCACGGCTCCAACCCCAGCCTCGGAAGCGTCCACCTCCACTATGAATGCCAAAGAGGGGTTCGGATGCGCCAGCACGGGAGCCGAGGTAAAAAGAGCCTTCAGGCGAACAAAATCTCTGTCTGCCTCAGCCGACCATCCCAGACGCACCGCCCCCCTTCAGCAGTGACGTAATGGGAGCAGCCACCTGCCGAAAACCCCGGACAAACCTCCAGTAGTAATTTGCAAACCCTAAGAACTGCAGTCAGAAATTACGCATTGCTGCAATACGGTCACACTCCATCACCAACCCCGATGTGGAAATGTGATACCCAAGGAAGGAGACGGCCTGTTGGAAGAACAAGCATTTCTCAGCCTTGACATACAGGTCATGCTCCAACAGTCGCCCAAGTACCTTGCGCACCAGAGACACATGCTCAGCATGTGTAGCGGAATAGACCAGAATATCATCGATGTAAACCACCACACCCTGCCCGTGCAGGTCCCTGAGAATCTCATCGGCAAATGATTGGAAGACTGCTGGAGCATTCTTCAACCCGTATAGCATGACGAAGTACTCATAATGCCCGGATGTGGTACTAAAAGCTGTCTTCCACTCATCTCCCTTCCGGATATGCACCAAGTTATATGCACTCCTGAGATCCAGTTTTGTGAAAGAAACGTGCTCCGTGAAATGACTCAATCGCAGTGGCAATTAGAGGTAGCCACGTAACTATACCCCACCGTGATGGAATTTAGACCTCTATAGTCAATGCACGGATGCAGCCCTCCCTACTTTTTCTTCACAAAAAAGAAACTCAAGGAGGCAGGTGAGATGGAGGGCCGAATGTACCCCTGCCCCAGAGATTCAGATATGTATGTCTCCATAGCCACCTTCTCCTCCTGGGACAGGCGATACACATGACTCCTGGGAAGTGTAGTGCCTACCAGGAGATTTATCGCACAATCCCCTCGTCGATGTGGTGGTAATTGGGTTGCAGAATGCGATAGCCAAATCGGCATATTCTGAGGCAATGCGCACGGTGGAGAATTGGTCTGCACTCTCCACTGTTGTGTGGATCGGTGGCGGCTACTAAACCTGCGACACCGACCACCGAGCGCCACCCGAACAGGGAGAGGAGTTACCTTCGGTAGAAGTCGTGACATGTGGAGTGGTTGAAAAACGAGTTTTAATGATTCCATCCTAAGTGAATGTAAACTTCAGACTTCAACTGTGCATGTATGTATGGAGCATAATGAATTTACAGTTTTATTCACATTTTCAATTACTGGTGACAAATAATGCATTCCGATTATTGCATATATTGTAACGAACAACTATGATGTGTGTAAAATACTTTTTTGAAGGTTGTACTGATTATAATGAGCTAAGCTATTTGCCAGCTATGTGTGGCTCCATGTTTGTTAACATTTTGCACTGTTCTGTGAAGGGAGTAGTACAGTGTGTTGTACAAGATCTTCAGTTTCTTGACAATTTCTCACAGGGAATAGCCTTAATTTCTCAGACAAGAATAGGCTGATGAGTTTCAGGAGAAAGGTTTTTGTTTCTGGCCATTTTGAGCTTGTAATCGAACCCACAAATGCTGATGCTCCAGATACTCAACTCATCTAAAGAAGTCCAGTTATATTGGTTCTTTAATCAGAACAGTTTTCAGCTGTGCTAACTTAATTGAAAAGGGGTTTTCTAATGATTCATTATCGTTATAAATGATACACTTGGATTAGCTAACACAACATGCCATTGGAACACAGGAGTGATGGTTGCTGATAATGGGCCTCTGTACGCCTATGCAGATATTCCCTAAAAAATCTGCCGTTTCCAGATTCAATAGTCATTTACAACATTGACAATGTCTACACTGTATTTCTGATCAATTTTATGTTATTTTAATGTACAAAAAACGAGCTTTTCTTTCAAAAACAAGGACATTTATAAGTGACCCCAAACTTTTGAACGGTAGTGTAAATACTGGTAAATATGAAGTAGTTTATTGCTGTTTTTGTCTTACTTCATTATAAATCTCAACAGATTGGGTCTGCTGTATGGTCGGGATGTCTCCCTAAGTGCTAGTCCTCTTACTCCCTGACCCTGTAACTCTGCGGTGAGGTTACCAATATGATAGCGTGGTAGATGCGTGGTAGATGCATGGAAGGAATAATTCAACTGAGAACAGTGTGAGCCTCACCCCCTCTAACTGGCTGAAGTAAAGGCGACAATGGCACTCACTATGGCCCTGTCCTTCACCACTTCTACCTGAGACCTGAGTCCATGCCAGAAACTGGTGTACAGCATTCAGTCGAAGCTATCAAATTCCTTTTCTCTCAGGAGTGCGGCATGAGTCCTGAGACTGTCCATGTGGAGTGAGCATGGAGAGAGATCACATTCAAACTTCTCTCATGCTGCTGGTGCACTGGTCAAAAAATAGACAAGACAGAATGGACGGTAGAGGACGGTGGTGACGGCATGAGAGATTAGTTTGCTTGGGAAAATCGGATTATTCCCCAGATATTGAAATCAGGACATTATCAAGGGCTCTCCACTTTGACATGCATGAGTTACATGTGTGCCATTGGGAGGATGGACTGTAAAGCTATCTGAAGAAGAAAATAAAGAAACACCAGAAGAATGAGTGCCAGGAGAGAGGGGGTGGTCAGCCATGCCTGTAATTGGGCTATCAGGTTGATTGTGGGGGTCTGCACACTGTGAAATGCATAGTAATTTAGACTAAAAATGCATTGAGTGTAACGTAGACGCAGGGTGTCAGGAAGCAAGTGCAGTTAGTGAATTTAATGACGAAGAACATTGAACGATACACAATAAGAAAAGTGTCTAAACATTGAAACAAACAATATTGCCTGGTGGGTGATAACAACGGATTGCTATATAAAGGGGAAGTAATCAGTGAGGTGATGAAGCACAGGTGTACCTAATGAGGCGCATTTGTGCATAATGAAGGTTGCCAGGTTTGTATAAGGATAGGTTGCCATGACCGGTGGTTAGTAGACAGATGTCAGGCACCGGAGAGGGGGAGCTGGAGTGGACGTGACATTGAGATACCGATCTGTCTTAAACATGCCACTCGCAAAAGTGACATTGAGATACCGATCTGTCATAAACATGCCACTTGCAAAAGTGTAAGACGGGGATAAACGAGGGCCGTGATGAGAAGAGTTTATGCTAGAAATATAAGATGAATATAATGTATGTCAATGTTTTGTAGTACATACTACATATGTATTTCCCGTAGGTAAATGTACATTCTGGCAGTGTCGGTGTGTGCTAAGTTGAATGTCTTAAATTCGAGTGATAGACTCAATGTGAAGGACTAGGGACTGTCATTCTAAATTTGGGTTGGATAATTTATCAATAGTTCTAATTATGATTCGGAAAGGCGAGAAGGAGAGACAGAGTGCTGCCCTTAAGTTGTGAGGAGAGCACAAAGTGAGGGGAGTGGGCACTGCTCATCCTGCAGGTCATTTCTGAAATTAATTCAAAATAAGTCTAGGGAGGGTTCCTCCCAGGGAAACCTTATCTTTGTATTTTGAGAGAGAGGTTATCAGAAAACCCACTAGATTGTAGCTTGGGCTAACCATATTTTGGACATCGATAGTAGGGGCTTTGTTGTCCTTGCCTCAATCTCATTCTCATCAAGGGTGGTGTGAAATGATTAAACATGTATTCTCTCTCTTCCCTGTTCAAGTCAATATGTTTTCTAGGTGGGGTGGAACATGATCATTTGTTCCAGATGAGGGACTGTTGGAAACGGAATAATTCACTTGAGCAGGTTTTAGTATGTTTATAACTATAGAAGTGGTCTAGCAGTAGTAATTAATGTGTTATGGGTTAGATGGCATGATTTATGTGGAAATGAATGTGTGGCCTGGAGGCAAAGTACAAAAGGGGTCTGTTTTTGAAACTAGTGGACTGGGACAGGCTGCACGAATGTGCACTTCCTAATCTCAACGCAATAAAATGCAAATGAATTACTTAAAAATCATACAATGTGATTTTCTGGATTTTTGTTTTAGATTCCATCTCTCACAGTTGAAGTGTACCTATGATAAAAATTACAGACCTCCACGATTTTACAGGTTATCAAATACTTGTTCTCCCCACTGTACATCCATTTCGGTGTTCCTCAAGGTTCCGTTTTAAGGACCACTATTGTTTTCACTATATATTTTACCTCTTAGGGATGTCATGCAAAAACATAATGTTAACTTTCATGCTATGCGGATGACACACTGTACATTTCAATGAAACATGGCGAAGCCCCAAAATTGCCCTCGCTAGAAGCCTGTGTTTCAGACATAAGGAAGTGGATGGCTGCAACCTTTCTACTTTTAAACTCGGACAAAACAGAGATGCTTGTGCTAGGTCCCAAGAAACAAAGCGATCTTCTGTTGAATCTGACAATTCATCTTAATGGTTGTACAGTCATCTCACATAAAACTATGAAGGACCTCGGCGTTACTCAGGACCCTGATCTCTCTTTTGACGAACATAGCAAGACTGTTTCAAGGACAGCTTTTTTCCATCTACGTAACATTGCAAAAATCAGAACATTTCTGTCCAAAAATGATGCAGAAAAATGTATCCATGCTTTTGTTACTTCTAGGTTAGACTACTGCAATGCTCTACTTTCCGGCTACCCGGATAAAGCACTAAATGAACTTCAGTTAGTGCTAAATACGGCTGCTAGAATCCTGACTAGAACCAAAAAATTGGAGCATATTACTCCAGTGCTAGCCTCCCTACACTAGCTTCCTGTCAAGCTAAGGGCTGATTTCAAGGTTTTACTGCTAAGCTACAAAGCATTACATGGGCTTGCTCCTACCTATCTCTCTGATTTGGTCCTGCCGTACATACCTACAAGTATGCGACGGTCAAAAGAAGCAGGCCTCCTAATTGTCCCTAGAATTTCTAAGCAAACCGCTAGAGGCAGGGCTTTCTCCTATAGAGTTCAATTTTTATGGAATGGTCTGCCTACCCATGTGAGAGACGCAAACTCGGTCTCAACCTTTAAGTCTTTACTGAAGACTCATCTCTTCAGTGGGTCATATGATTGAGTGTAGTCTGGCCCAGGAGTGTGAAGGTGAACGGAAAGGCTCTGGTGCAACAAACCGCCCTTGCTGTCTCTGCCTGGCCGGTTCCGATCTTTCCACTGGGATTCTCTGCCTCTAACCCTATTACAGGGCTGAGTCACTGGCTTACTGGTGCTATTTCATGCCGTCCCAAGGAGGGGTGCGTCACTTGAGTGGGCCGAGTCACTGATGTGATCTTCCTGTCTGGGTTGGCGCCCCCCCTTGGGTTGTGCCGTGCAGATCTTTGTGGGCTATACTCGGCCTTGTCTCAGGATGGTAAGTTGGTGGTTGAATATATCCCTCTAGTGGTGTGGGGGCTGTGCTTTAGCAAAGTGGGTGGGGTTATATCCTTCCTGTTTGGCCCTGTCCGGGGGTATCATCGGATGGGGCCACAGTGTCTCCTGACCCCTCCTGTCTCAGCCTCCAGTATTTATGCTGCAGTAGTTTATGAGTCAGGGGGCTAGGGTCAGTTTGTTATATCTGGAGTACTTCTCCTGTCTTATCTGGTGTCCTGTGTGAATTTAAGTATGCTCTCTCTAATTCTCTCTTTCTTTCTCTCAGAGGACCTGAGCCCTAGGACCATGCCTCAGGACGACCTGGCATGATGACTCCTTGCTGTTCCCAGTCCACCTGGCCGTGCTGCTCCTCCAGTTTCAACTGTTCTGCCTGCGGCTATGGAATCCTGACCTGTTCACCGGACGTTCTACCTGTCCCAGACCTGCTGTTGTCAACTCTCTAGAGATAGCAGGAGTGGTAGAAATAATTTTAATGATCGGCTAACTTGCTGACTTGCTGCACCCTCGACAACTACTGTGATTATTATTATTTGACCATGCTGGTCATTTATGAACATTTGAACATCTTGGCCATGTTCTGTTATAATCTCTACCCAGCACAGCCAGAAGAGGACTGGCCACCCCTCATAGCCTGGTTCCTCTCTAGGTTTCTTCCTAGGTTTTGGCCTTTCTAGGGAGTTTTTCCTAGCCAACATGCTTCAACACCTGCATTGCTTGCTGTTTGGGGTTTTAGGCTGGGTTTCTGTACAGCACTTTGAGATATCAGCTGATGTACAAAGGGCTATATAAATACATTTGATTTGATTTGAAGTACACCTCCAATTGACTAAAAAGATGACAATTAGTCTATCAGAAGCTTCTAAAGCCATGACATAATTTTCTGGAATTTTCCAAGCTGTTTAAGGCTTCTATGGGTTTTCCCTATGAAACCGTTTTAATAGTTAATAATTCTAAAAGGTTTTTTAAAATCCTAATTGAATATTGTATGTGTATGTATATTACTATAAATATTGATCACATTCTTTGTGTATGATCATATATTTTGATACATTGAATGTTAATATTGTGAAACAATGTTGTACATTTTTACCCCCTGTTTCAGGAAGTGATGTTATTGAGTACTGCCCCTATATATAGGACCTTCCACCCCCACTCGGGAAATGGATGCCTGAAGAAGACCTCAAGGTCGAAACATTGTAAATAAACATCACCTGGGAGCATGAGCAGCAGTGTGCTGCATATTCCTTTCTGTTTTCCAACACCTTTCGTAAAACCTGCTGCCTGACTAGGACTCCAGGGTGAAAACATAATTATGTGTTTTTAGAGCCTTCATTTTTGTGGACACCAGCAGAACAGTATCCCCAAGGTTTAGAGTCAGGCTAAGGGAGGTGGGAATTGTCATGTTATCAAACTTCGGTTTTTGCCATATGTGATTATAAATAGCTTAACACATTACTAATACTTGTCATATTTTGTATTTTCTTTTGCTTTTTAAGTCTTTTGCTATCACTCTCTTAGGAACCCGAAGGAGGATGAGAAAGTCAAAAGCTCTAGCTGAAATGTCATTCAATGTCATTCAATGTCATCAGTTGTACAACAGGAGGGGTAATGGCAGATAGGGTGGGAGTAAGAGGGTGCATAGTGTGATTATAAGTTTGAGGCCAGGGCTACATAGTCAGGGGCTGTCAGTCTCGGAGGTGTACACATACAAATCAACTGATAATATGACTAATGTTTTCTCTTCTGTTCATTTATAAGTAATTTCAAATTTTTTATAATGTAGAACAGTATGGAGTTACTATTCAAAAAGTTGGGCTGTTGGATTATAGCTTGAAATATACTTATTCATGTTACCATACTAGAATTTATTGATTGCTTATATAAGGAATGTATATGATAGGGTCAATAAAAGGTGGATAGGATCTGGGTATATGGAAAGTTGCTAAGTGCAGAAAGTTCATATTCTGTACCATGTTTCTAAGGAAGGAGGCAAAGGTCAATAGTTAGTCTCTGATAAGGCAGGCCAGCTGCGGAACTAGGGAGGAGCGAGGAATGCATCTGGGGGTCAAGTCAACAGCAGAAGTGAGAAGTAACCTCTGGAAGGGGGGGCAGAGGCCCACAACAACGACCCTCCTACTACAGTCCTGTCTTACACATACACTTCCACGCCAACAAAGGTTCTAATATCAGGCCGGGCTATGACTACACCAGTGAGAGGAACCAATTAAGTTCCTGCCTAGCAACAGAGATGTATTGGCTGTCTAGATGTGTAAGGAGTTGACCCCACCTATTAGAAGTTTATAAATATATGTTCGTATGTAATCAAACCTAGGGCTGTGGCGGTCATAATGTCATGCCGGTGAATGTCAAGCAAAAAGCTGCCGGTCTCACAGTAATTGACCGTTAATTAACATAAACACATTTAGCATCTCCTGTCTTCAAAGCATAGCCTACAAGCCACTGATGCATGCCTTTGGAACATCTACGTTTTTAAAAAGTCTAATAAATCCATGTAAAATAGCCTTCAAATCACAATAAATCCATTATTTATTTTAGATAGGCCGCTAGATGACAGCAGTGTATGTGAAAAGTTTTAGACTGATCCAATTAATCATTGCATTTATGTTCAAAATAGTGTATCAAGACTGCCCAAATGTCAAGTTCATAACTGTGCACTCTCCTCAAACAATAGCATGGTATTCTTTCACTGTAATAACTACTTTAAATTGGGCAATGCAGTTAGATTAAGAATAATTTAAGCTTTCTGCCAATATCAGATATGTCTATGTCCTGGGAAATTTTCTTGTTACTTACAACTTCATGCTTATCGCATTAGCCTACGTTAGCTCAACCATCCCGATGGGGACCCACCAATCCTGCAGAGGTTTTAATTTAGAGCTATTTATGTAACTCTAGTTATGATAAAAATGTTGGGCTATATGTTTTGATTTTTAATACATTCTAAGGCTGCGTGATATGACTCTAATGATGATTTGAAAAAAGTTGAACGAAAGGCATGAGCTCTGCTTTGTTTTTTGAGCAGGCTGTACACACTTCATCAGTCTCTCATTCACAATTTGACAAGCACTTGATAATGCCTCAAATTTCCCGTTGGCTGCATCCCATTTGTGTAGCCATAATCCCCATAAATAAATCCATTCCTTTAACAGCCAGTGGCCAATATACCCTTGAGCTGAATATAATAATTAGAATTCCCTTATCCCCGCTGCCTGCCTAAGCACACCTCACTCACATGGCTCTCAGTCACCTGATCGGGTCTTTCTCACAGGCTACAAGTGAACACAATCACATCGAGGACGCAACTGTTTGCGTCCTTATCCAATTCGAGGCGCATTTTAAAGATATTGGAAGAACTGTCCACATTTACTTTTGGTCAGCAAACAAGATGAGTAATCCTAACAAAAAGCAAAAGCACTAGCCTTTGTACTATCCCCCATAGTACAAAAAGTTGACCTATTCTGTGCGAGAAATAAATATTCCAAACATAGCCCGACACAGTTATGGGATGCGATAAATCACAAATGAATACAACCACTAGCATAAAAAAACTATTTTAAGCAATGGGCCTGACGCAACAGATGAGAACTTTTAGCATGTAATGTTGATAAACTATTAGGCTATTTATTCACATTATAAGTGTAGCTATGTGCACACGGCAGTAAACTATAAGCACAAATGTTCCATTAGCAGGAAAACACCATTTTCAAAAGTGACCACACATGCGATAATATATGTAATGCTTTTATTATAAAAGTGCATTTTTATGGTGAAAATTTTCCTTACCAAACTTGAAACTCACACGTTGCATATGTATGCCAGTTAGGCTCTACACCCATTGTAAAGCAGATTAATTGGCTTAAATTTAAGAAGTTATTTGGCCACTTTAGTTGTGATTCAAACCTTATCAAAAGATCTCCTGAGTGGCACTGAATCTCTGTGCTAGAGGCATCATTACAGACCGTGGTTCGATTCCAGGCTGTATCACAACTGGCTGTGATTGGGAGGTCCATAGGGCAGCACAAAATTGGCCCAGGGCCGGGGTAGGCCATCATTGTAAATAAGAATTTGTTCTTAACTGACTTGCCTAGTTAAATAAAGGTTAAATAAAACAAATATATATAAAATATAGGCCTATGGGCTAGGCTGCATGAGGTGCATTAAGCTGGGCATCATTCACAAGTGATAATAGATCATTCACAAGTGATAGACTAATATTGTCACCCATCACACTGTTCTTGATTTAATGTTGTCTTTACATATACTAAATAATATATCTGTGCAATTTGTTTTGATGTAGAATGGACCATTATCATGCACCTGTCTCAAAACTGGAGCAGCGGGGGAAATCATCTATGCACTTAAATAACAAATGGAGGATGTTTTTCTTGTGGTTCATTTTCATGCCAGCCAAGTGGGCTATACTCCTGTTTTAAAGAGAAGCAATGTGCTTAATATTAGGCAAGATGAGAAATAAATATAGTAGGCCTAGCCTTTAGAAAGCTGATGGGATCCTCCTCTTTTTAATAGAAGCCATCACTCTGTTTTCTCACACAATTGCAAAGCCTATAGGAATGTTGTGCAACATGACATCATGGGCACTCATGAAGTGTTTGATTAGATTTATGATTACATGTGCATTGATGTCAGAGTGATTAGAGGGACAATAGAGTGCGGAGTACCCGGTTTGATAGGCTAATAATGACCATCAGCAGCATCAGTTTGGATAAGCCTAATTACCGTGACTAAACGGTCACATGGAATTCTACTGCCATCACGACTCGTAACCGCCAGTGTGGCGGTAATACGGTCACCGTATACCCAATCATACCTTGTCTTTGCAGCTGCATGACCCAGTGGGTGAATAAACTTAGTTTGAGCTTTTTCTAGTCGTCCGTTTGAGTTTTTACTCCGCTTGTTCAGTGACAAATATTGAAAATATTAACTAGAGCCGAGATGGAGAGAAAACGTGATAAACACTGATTCCCAGAGGGTATCATGTAGACAGATGCATCATGTTACACATGTTCAGTTGCATTAAATGCATTAAAATGGAAACAAAAGCATATGTAACAGCCTGTATGATACTTTGTGAATGCATAGCAGCCATGTAGTTTTCTGTTCACTCTCCATGTTAAGGGAATAGAGGGGACAGGACTAATTTGATCCTGAGCAGCATGAGTACCTGTCAGGTTTCATGTGGAGTTGAGCAGCCTGGTCGCCTGCAGCACAGAGTTAAAGGTGACCGATGAACAGGTGACAGGTGTAACTGGCTCTGGTTCGCAGCATGTCCCAGACACAGAGGCACAGTGTTGTGTCTGAGGAGCCGACAGGGTTGTCAGGGTTCGTCTCAGCTTCACAAACCTGGCAACACATATCCTACCACAACATCATTACTCTGCTAAGGAAGACGGATCGCTTTACAGCCTCTATATTCCAATAGGTCTACATTGTACAGGTGTTGAACGTTCCTATTTGCAACAAGAGATGAGCACTCTCTTAGTCAAACGCACAGCCAGCCAAGACCAATGGGACGAGATCTGTGTCTTTGCAGATCTTATCCTCTGAGCCTCTAGGGACGCCATCCAAGGCCTTGTGGTGGTTGGGGAGAGAGCCCATATGGCTCAACTTATCCAGCCTCTCGGACAAGGGAAATAGCAGATTTCCTCGACTCTCATTTCGTGCCGAAGAATCTGTCTGGGCCTTCTGTCGCCACCATGCGGCAGAAGTGCGAACTTTGCAAGAAGGTAGGTGAAGCCTTCAACTTCGTTTTGCCCTGGAGGACGGGGAAACATGGCAACCCAGTCTCCCCTTCCACAAGCGAAGGCTTCAAGGGAGGGCAATACAAAACCTCCAGTGACTCAGCAGGCTGCAAACCCACAGTTCGGGTTTCGTAACAGAGCCCAACAGTGGGGGGAAATGGTCCTTTGCTGCAACCGCATGAGAATTAATGAGGATTTGTAAGATACTTGTTTGCATAAAATAGACAGAGACCAGTCTTATCAATAATAGGTAACAGAATTTATTCTCTGAGCGTGCTGCCACGCTACCACGAGCAACAGTTTATATACAATAACATGACGTCCTTTCTTTGCTTCTAGAATGAATCTCCTCCTCTCGACTGAGACAAAGGAACTTTAAAGGTTCATTCTGACCCACTAGCACATACACAGGACACAGGACACACAACACAACTAAGTTAACTTTTGACCCCTCACCATTATCGATCACCACTTAGCTGATAGTTCTAATTAACAGAAAACCTAGGAATGCACTCACTGCCTTATCTAAAACACCCCAGAGCTCAGTTTCGTCGGAGCTCAGTTTCATCTGCTTACTTAACCCACTCCTCTCCAGACTAGTTTTGGAATGGTGTTCGTTATATTTAATTACTCCTTGTCCGTGTCACACAATCCCTTCTTATGAACTCATATTGTTAATCAGATATAATAAAACAGAGTATGAGTTTACTTAGTTACAGTTCCATTCTAATTCCATTACAATATTGTTCAGTCATTTATTCATAATATTCCTAACAGTGGCTCTACAAAGTATTGACTTTGGGGGGGATGAATAGTTATGCACGCTCAAGTTTGTTTCTTGTTTGTTTCACAAGAGAAAATATTTTGCATCTTCAAAGTGGGAGCCATGTTGTGTAAATCAAATGATACCCCCCCTCCCAAAAAAATCACATTTATTTCCAGGTTGTAAGGCAACAATATTGGAAAAATGCCAAGGGGCATGTATAACTATTCATTCAAGATGGCGTAGCAGTGCAGACGTGGTTTGTTGTCCTCTCGTTTACTTGTTGTATTTTTCATATTTTTTGTATATATTCCAATTAATTCTTCAATCTCTTTTTCCATTTTAAATTAAATATACCTTCCGGTAACCCGCCTCACTCAATGTGACACGGATCCGCTATTTTTCTTTAGACCCTATAGCCAAAACTTCCGTCAGAAGGTAGCCAGCTAATTTAGCTAAGTTACTAGCCATTTAGTCATTGTTAGCCACTGCTAGCGGCTTTTACCCTCTGCTCAGGCACCAGCCGTTTTTTAGCCTGGATAATACCTGCCAGTCTCAGACTGTTTTTCTTCACTACAACGCCAGATTCCTGCTGACCATTGATCATCACAGCTAGCTATCTTCAACTGAGTGACCCAACCCCGAAGCTAGACCTGAGCCGGCTAGCAAACGAAATTCCCACAACTACGATACCTCTTTTGCCATCCGGCCCGGTCCCTTCCTCGACACGGCGTCCCGCCGTACCACCACGACTGGTCCGCAGACGTAATTCCATCAGCTGTGCCTTCAACCGGCCTTTGCCGGATGACAGAGCAGACGCTTCTTCATACCCCGGACTGCTAACTTTAAACGCCGTGTCTCCCGCGTGCTAGCGTAGTAACGACTACCTAGCTGCTTCCCTGTTTCGTCTATTGCTGTACACTGGACCCTATGATCACTTGGCTACATAGCTGATGCCTGCTGGACTGTTAATTTATCACAGTACTCCACTTTATTTACCTTTCTTTATCTGTCGGCCCTAGCCCCGAACTCAGGCCCTATGTGTAGTTAACCGACTCTCTCTGCCCATTCATCGCCATTTTACCTGTTAGCTGATTAGCTGTTGTTGTCTTACCCGTTGTTGACTAAGCTAACTCTCCCAATCAACACGTGTGATTGCTTTATGCCTCGCTTTGTCTCTCTCAAATGTTAATATGCCTTGTACACTGTTGTTTAGGATAATTATCATTGTTTCAGTAAACTGAGGAGCCCCTAGTCCCACTGTGCATGCCTTAGATACCTCCTTTGTCCCACCTCCCACACATACGGTGACCTCACCCAGTATAACCAGCATGTCCAGAGATGCAACCTCTCTTATAATCACTCAGGGCCTGGGTTTACCTCCACTGTACCCACACCCCACCATACACTTGTCTGCACATTATGCCCTGAATCTATTCTACCACGCCCAGAAATCTTCTCCCTTTATTCTCTGTCCCCAACGCACCAGACGACCAGTTTTGCTAGCCTTTAGCCGTACCCTCATCCTACTCCTCCTCTGTTCCTCGGGTGATGTGGAGGCTAACCCAGGCCCTGCGTGTCCCCAGGCACTCTCATTTGTTGACTTCTGTAATCGAAAAAGCCTTGGTTTCATGCATGTTAACATCAGAAGCCTCCTCCCTAAGTTTGTTTTACTCACTGCTTTAGCACAATCCGCCAACCCCGATGTCCTTGCCGTGTCTGAATCCTGGCTTAGGAAGGCCAGATTTCCATACCCAACTACAACATTTTCCGTCAAGATAGAACTGCCAAAGGGGGAGGAGTTGCAATCTACTGCAAAGTTCAGTCATACTTTCCAGGTCTATGCCCAAACAGTTCGAGCTTCTAATTTTTAAAATTAATCTCTCCAGAAATAAGTCTCTCACTGTTGCCACCTGTTATAGACCCCCCCAGCTCCAAGCTGTGCCCTGGACACCATATGTGAATTGATTTCCCCCCATCTATCTTCAGAGTTCGTTCTGTTAGGTGACCTAAACTGGGATGTGCTTAACACCCCAGCAGTCCTACAATCTATGCTTGATGCCCTCAATCTCACACAAATTATCAAGGTAACCACCAGGTACAACCTGAAATCTGTAAACATGGGCACCCTCATAGATATTATCCTGACCAACTTGCCCTCCAAATACACCTCTGCTGTTTTCAATCAGGATCTGTCTTATTGCCTGCATGCGCTATGGGTCGGCGGTCAAACGACCAGCCCTCATCACTGTCAAACGCTCCCAAACGCTCCCTAACACTTCTGCGAGCAGGCCTTTCTAATCGACCTGGCCCAGGTATCCTGGAAGGATAATGACCTCATCCCGTCAGTCGAGGATGCCTGGTCGTTCTTTAAAAGTAATTTCCTCACCATCTTAAATAAGCATGCCCCTTTAAAAAAATGTAGAACTAAGAACAGATATAGCCCTTGGTTCACTCCAGACCTGACTGCACTTGACCAGCATGAAAACATCCTGTGGTGGACTGCAATAGCATCGAATAGACCCAGCGATATGCAACTGTTCAGGGAAGTCAGGAACCAATACACACAGTCAGTCAGGAAAGCAAAGGCTAGCTTTTTCAAACAGAAATTTGCATTCTGTAGCTCTAACTCCAAAAAGGTTTGGGACACTAAAGTCCATGGAGAACAAGAGCACCTCCTCCCAGCTGCCCACCGCACTGAGGCAAGGCGACACGGTCACCACCGATAAATCCATGATAATCGAACATTTCAATAAGCATTTCTCTACGGCTGGCCATGCTTTCTTCCTGGCAACCCCAACCCCGGCCAACAGCTCCGCCAACCTCTCGCAGCTACTTGCCCGAGCCTCCCCAGCTTCTCCTTCACCCAAATCCAGATCGCAGATGTTCTGAAAGAGCTGCAAAACCTGGACCTGTACAAATCAGCTGGGCTAGACAATCTGGACCCTCTCTTTCTAAAATGATCCACCGCCATTGTTGCAACCCCTATTACCAGTCTGTTCAACCTCTCATTTCATCCGAGATCCCTAAAGATTGGAAAGCTGCCGTGGTCATCCCCCTCTTCAAAGGGGGTGACACTCTAGACCCAAACTGTTACTAACCTATATCCATCCTGCCCAGCCTTTCTAACCTATTTGAAAGCCAAGTTAATAAACAGATCACTGACCATTTCGAATCCCACCATACCTTCTCCGATGTGCAATCCGGTTTCCGAACTGGAAACGGGTGCACCTCAGCCACGTTCAAGGTACTAAACGATATCATAACCGCCATCGATAACAGACAGTACTGTGCAGCAGTCTTCATCGACCTGGCCAAGGCTTTCGACTCTGTCAATCACCTTATTCTTATTGGCAGACGCAATAGCCTTGGTTTCTCAAATGACTGCCTCGCCTGGTTCACCAACTACTTTGCAGATAGAGTACAGTGTGTAAAATCGGAGCACCTGTTATCCAGACTTCTGGCAGTCTCTATGGGGGTGCACTGAGTTCAATTCTCAGGCCGACTCTTCTCTGTATATATCAACGATGTTGCTCTTGATTCCCTGATCCACCTCTACGCAGACGACATCATTCTGTATACATCTGGCCCTTCCTTGGACACTGTGTTAACTAACCTCCAAACGAGCTTCAATGTCTCCAACTGCTCTTAAACGCTAGCAAAACCAAATGCATGCTTTTCAACTGTTCACCGCCCGCATCCGCCCACCCGACTGGCATCACTACTCTGGATGGTTCTAACCTAGAATCGTTGGACAACTACAAATACCTAGGTATCTGGCTAAACTGTAATTTCTCCTTCCAGAGTCATATCAAACAATTCCAATCCAAAATCAAATCTAGAATCGGCTTTCTATTTCGCAACAAAGCCTCCTTCACTCACGCCGCCAAACTTACCCTGGTTAAACTGACTATCCTACCGATCCTCGACTTTAGCGATGTCATGTACAAAATAGCTTCCAATACTCTACTCAGGAAAATGGATGCAGTCTGTCACAGTACCATCCGTTTTCTTACCATAGCGCCTTATACCACACACCTCTGCAACCTGTATGCTTTAGTCGGCTGGCCCTCGCTACATATTCGTCGCCAGACCCACTGGCTCCAGGTCATCTACAAGTCTATGGTAGGTAAAGCTCGGCCTTATCTCAGCTCACTGGTCACGATAACAACACCCACCCGTAGCATGCGCTTCAGCAGGTATATGTCACTAGTCATCCCCAAAGCCAACACCCCCTTTGGCCGCCTTTCCATCCAGTTCTCTGCTGCCAGTGACTGGAACGAATTGCAAAAATCGCTGAAGCTGGAGACTTACATTTCCCTCACTAACTTTAAACATCAGCTATCTGAGCAGCTAACCGACCGCTGCAGCTGTACATAGTCCATCTGTAAATAGCCCACCCAACCTACCTACCTCATCCCAATATTGTTTTTATTTACTTTGCTGCTCTTTTGCACACCAGTATCACTACTTACACACCATCATCTGCTCATCGTCTGCTCATCTATCACTCCAGTGTTAATCTGATAAATTGTAATTATTTTGCTACTATGGCCTATTTATTGCCATACCTCCTCATGCCATTTGCACACACTGTATATAGACTTTCTTTTTTTCTGTTGTGTTGACTGTACACTTGTTTATTCCATGTAACTCTGTGTTGTTTCTGTCGCACTGCTGTGCTTTATCTTGGTCAGATCACAGTTGTACCGCCCCGTAGCACTCACATCCGTCATCATGAAGTGCTTTGAGAGACTAGTCAAGGACCATATCACCTCCACCCTACCTGACACCCTAGACCCACTCCAATTTGCTTACCGCCCAAATAGGTCCACAGACGATGCAATCTCAACCACACTGCACACTGCCCTAACCCATCTGGACAAGAGGAATACCTATGTGAGAATGCTGTTCATCGACTACAGCTCGGCATTCAACACCATAGTACCCTCCAAACTCGTCATCAAGCTCGAGACCCTGGGTCTCGACCCCGCCCTGTGCAACTGGGTACTGGACTTCCTGACGGGCCGCCCCCAGGTGGTGAGGGTAGGCAACAACATCTCCTCCCCGCTGATCCTCAACACTGGGGCCCCACAAGGGTGCGTTCTGAGCCCTCTCCTGTACTCCCTGTTCACCCACGACTGCGTGGCCACGCACGCCTCCAACTCAATCATCAAGTTTGCGGACGACACAACAGTGGTAGGCTTGATTACCAACAACGACGAGACGGCCTACAGGGAGGAGGTGAGGGCCCTCGGAGTGTGGTGTCAGGAAAATAACCTCACACTCAACGTCAACAAAACTAAGGAGATGATTGTGGACTTCAGGAAACTGCAGAGGGAACACCCCCATCCACATCGATGGAACAGTAGTGGAGAGGGTAGCAAGTTTTAAGTTCCTCGGCATACACATCACAGACAAACTGAATTGGTCCACTCACACAGACAGCATCGTGAGGAAGGCGCAGCAGCGCCTCTTCAACCTCAGGAGGCTGAAGAAATTCGGCTTGTCACCAAAAGCACTCACAAACTTCTACAGATGCACAATCGAGAGCATCCTGGCGGGCTGTATCATCGCCTGGTATGGCAACTGCACCGCCCTCAACCGTAAGGTTCTCCAGAGGGTAGTGAGGTCTGCACAACGCATCACCGGGGGCAAACTACCTGCCCTCCAGGACACCTACACCACCCGATGCTACAGGAAGGCCATAAAGATCATCAATGACATCAACCACCCGAGCCACTGCCTGTTCACCCCGCTGTCATCCAGAAGGCGAGGTCAGTACAGGTGCATCAAAGCTGGGACCGAGAGACTGAAAAACAGCTTCTATCTCAAGGCCATCAGACTGTTAAACAGCCACCACTAACATTGAGTGGCTACTGCCAACACACTGTCAATGACACTGACTCTACTCCAGCCACTTTAATAATGGGAATTGATGGGAAATGATGTAAATATATCACTAGCCACTTTAAACAATGCTACCTTATATAATGTTACTTACCCTACATTATTCATCTCATATGCATACGTAGATACTGTACTCTATATCATCGACTGCATCCTTATGTAATACATGTATCACTAGCCACTTTAACTATGCCACTTGGTTTACATACTCATCTCATATGTATATACTGTACTCGATATCATCTACTGTATCTTGCCTATGCTGCTCTGTACCATCACTCATTCATATATCCTTATGTACATATTCTTTATCCCCTTACACTGTGTATAAGACAGTAGTTTTTTGGAATTGTTAGTTAGATTACTTGTTCGTTATTACTGCATTGTCGGAACTAGAAGCACAAGCATTTCGCTACACTCGCATTAACATCTGCTAACCATGTGTATGTGACAAATAAAATTGGATTTGATTTGATTTTAAATGAGAACTTGTTCTCAACTAGCCTACCTGGTTAAATAAAGGTGAAATAAAAAATAAATATATAAATAAATACTTTCGCAAGCCACTGTAAGTTAGTGACATAACAGCTAGACTTGCTTACAATGTACCACATCTCTGGTGAGCACAAGGGAGACATGTAATATTGTTTAGAAATGTGCCAACTAAGCTAACATTTCAAGTCCACGGGGGTAGAATTGGGGGAAGGTATCATGGGGGATATTGGAGGAAATATTACTATGATGGGGGATTTATCAATAAAGAGGGGGGGAAACACAGGAGAAGTTTATAAGCTAAATAATAATAAAAACCCTGGAAAGGGGGGTCTGAGCTAGCAACCCTGAGTAACCATAGTTACAATCTAGTAAGTCTTCACAGAAAAACTTAACTCTTGACAGACTCCGATCACCATTGAATATAGAGATAATGTCCAGTTTCAAAAGGAACCGCCTCACTGTTGAGGAGATACAAGAAATATTTTGAAATTCTGATGAAGAATCTGTGTTTGAGAGTGAGTCGGATCAATCAGATAGTCATGATGAAATCTGCCCCCCAACCTTCTGGACTGTGAGATGTCAGAGGACAATGGTCCCACCCCATCTTGAAGGCAATGAGCAGCCCTCACCTTCACAATATGTGGTGCTGCTGCCAATCTTGTAGGCTGTGAGGGAGAAGCGGTTGAAGTTGAGGAGGATGGTCCCTGCTGGAGATCCAGTCACTTCACAGCATCAGGGATAGACTTCAATGACACCCTGTCTGGCATGTTTTAAACTGTTCCTTGATGAGGAATGTGGTGCAGGAAACCAATAAGTATAACCATTATCATATTAAAGGAAAACACAGGGCTCACTTCCAATGTATCATAATTCTGAATGCCTTTAGCCTAGTAAATATGCATATTTGTTTGCAGGTATTCT
This sequence comes from Oncorhynchus tshawytscha, assembly GCF_018296145.1. Taxonomy (NCBI): domain Eukaryota; kingdom Metazoa; phylum Chordata; class Actinopteri; order Salmoniformes; family Salmonidae; genus Oncorhynchus; species Oncorhynchus tshawytscha. The sequence continues at coordinate 34,612,507 of NC_056435.1, read as the reverse complement.
AGTGGACTGAAAGAGAAGACACCCTGACGTAAAAGGGAAGCTCTCAAAATAGGTGAACACTACCATCAGTAAAATGTATACATCCCTGTACACGGTGCTGTGGATGGGGCTAGTGAAGGGCTCTGTAAAGGAACTACTGGACCACTGACCACATACTGCAGACCCCTTTTTTCCTAAAACCTTTCGCCTAGGACCACTTCCTTGTCTTGCTGAGAGCGCTCAACTTTGTGAGCAACGCCACTGCCAACCTCACTGACCACCTTCACAGAATTTGTAAGCTATTAGCTTTACCAAGACATTTGGAAGAGTGTTTGTGCCTCACAAGGACTTGGGCATTGATGAGTCTCTCATGCCTTGGAAAGGGAGGCTTGCATTCCATCAATACATACCATCAAAGAGCCACAGATCAAGTTCTTTGTTTTATGTGACTGTCTGACAGGATATGTACAGGACCTGATCACATACACCGGAGCCACCACAGATATAAGGCATGTTGAGGGTCTTGGCATATCTGAGTCAGTGGTGATCACCATGATGCAGTCTTACCTCAGAAAGGGGCACACTGTATTTGTGGTACAGTAGCCCAACCATTTTCCAGTACCTTTTGAGGGAGAACACAGGGGACCGTGGCTCAGTGAGATCCAACAGGAAGGGCATGCCAATATTCAAAAATAAAATGAGCAAGAGGGAGGTGGAGTTCCAAACCAATGGGGAGATAATGGCAGTGAAATGGCATGACGAAAGCAATGTCCATGTTCTGTCCACCGTGCATACCTCCAAAATGTTTGACAAAGGAAAACTGGACTATGTCACTGGAGAGAGTAAAATTAAGCCAACTGTGTTGGAGTACAACAAGAAGATGGGAGAAATTGACAAAGTGGACATGCAAAACAGTTTTGTTGAGTGTGCCAGAAAGTCCCTCAAGTGGTTCAAGAAGCAATTTTTTCCACCTAATTGACATAGCTCTCCTCAACGTCCACATTGTCCACCAGCAGGTCACAGGGAGCTCGTACCAGCACTACAGGATAAACCTGATGCGTCAGCTCCTTGAGGACCACCACTGGGGGCCGGCCTGCCTCTGACAATCCTCTATGCCTCAGTGGATGCCACTTCCCAAGCGATGTCCCCCAGACCACCGTGCAAGGGACAAGCACAGGGAGGCATTGCATGGTCTGTCCAACATCAACAAAGAAAGATGGCCAAGTATATGTGTGAGCCTTGTAACACAGTCCCTTGCTTTGGCAAGTACCACACCCTCAAGCACTTCTGAGTGGAAAGTAGGGCAGGGGGCAATTGTCACTTTTTGCTGATATTTTGAAGAAATTAAATTGTAAAATGTATTGAAATGCATGACTTAAGGTGTTTGATGCGTGGTGGGTGAAGGGGGATCATATTTTGCCTAGCCAAAAACTTTAGCCTAATCTGTTTCATCAGCTGGCTACTATTATAGACTAAAGAACACGATTTGAGTTATTATATTACATCGACTTTTCCTAGGAATATACTGTATTGTTAGTAATACTCATACAAATGTAACCACGATTTGGAAGGAGAGCGATAACTGGTTCACCAACATACATTCAGCCCATAAATAGCACCAAAGCATAAACCTTGATAATCCTGTTTAGCTCCATAGTTTACAATAACCCATTATACAGTGGGGAGAACAAGGATTTGATACACTGCCGATTTTGAAGGTTTTTAGAGGTCTGTCATTTTTATCATAGGTACACTTCAACTGTGAGAGACGGTATCTAAAACAAAAATCCAGAAAATCACATTGTATGATTTTTAAATAATTAATTAGCATTTTATTGCATGACATAAGTATTTGATCACCTACCAACCAGTAAGAATTCTGTCTCTCACAGACCTGTTAGTTTTTCTTTCAGAAGCCCTCCTGTTCTCCACTCATTACCTGTATTAACTGCACCTGTTTGAACTCGTTACCTGTATAAAAGACACCTGTCCACACACTCAATCAAACAGACTCCAACCTCTCCACAATGGCCAAGACCAAAGAGCTGTGTAAGGACATCAGGGGTAAAATTGTAGACCTGCACCAGGCTGGGATGGGCTACAGGACAATAGGCAATCAGCTTGGTGAGAAGCCAAGAACTGTTGGCGCAATTATTAGAAAATGGAAGAAGTTCAAGATGATGGTCAATCAGCCTCGGTCTGGGGCTCCATGCAAGATCTCACCTCGTGGGGCATCAATGATCATGAGGAAGGTGAGGGATCAGCCCAGAACTACACGGCAGGACCTGGTCAATGACCTGAAGAGAGCTGGGACCACAGTCTCAAAGAAAACCATTAGTAACACACTATGCCGTCATGGATTAAAATCCTGCAGAGCACGCAAGGTCCCCCTGCTCAAGCCAGCGCATGTCCAGGCCCGTCTGAAGTTTGCCAATGACCATCTGGATGATCCAGAGGAGGAATGGGAGAAGGTCATGTGGTCTGATGGGACAAAAATAGAGCTTTTTGGTCTAAACTCCACTCGCCGTGTTTGGAGGAAGAAGAAGGATGAGTTCAACCCCAAGAATACCATCCCAAACGTGAAGCATGGAGGTGGAAGCATCCTTCTTTGGGGATGCTTTTCTGCAAAGGAGACAGGACGACTGCACCGTATTGAGGGGAGGATGGATGGGGCCATGTATCGCAAGATCTTTGCCAACAACCTCCTTCCCTCAGTAACTAGCATTGAAGATAGGTCGTGGCTGGGTCTTCCAGCATGACAACGACCCAAAACACACAGCCATGGCAACTGAGGAGTGGCTGCATTAGAAGCATCTCAAGGTCCTGGAGTGGCCTAGCCAGTCTCCAGACCTGAACCCAATAGAAAATCTTTGGAGGGAGCTGAAAGTCCATATTGCCCTGCCACAGCTCCGAAACCTGAAGGATCTGGAGAAGGTCTGTATGGAGGAGTGGGCCATAATCCCTGCTGCAGTGTGTGCAAACCTGGTCAAGAACTACAGGAAACGTATGATCTCTGTAATTGCAAACAAAAGGTTTCTGTACCAAATATTAAGTTCTGCGTTTCTGATGAATCAAATACTTATTTTTTAAATATTTTTTTTATTTCACCTTTATTTAACCAGGTAGTCTAGTTGAGAACAAGTTCTCATTTGCAACTGCGACCTGGCCAAGATAAAGCATAGCAGCGTGAACAGACAACACAGAGTTACACATGGAGTAAACAATTAACAAGTCAATAACACAGTAGAAAAAAAGAGAGTCTATATACATTGTGTGCAAAAGGCATGAGGAGGTAGGCGATAAATTACAATTTTGCAGATTAACACTGGAGTGATAAATGATCAGATGGTCATGTACAGGTAGAGATATTGGTGTGCAAAAGAGCAGAAAAGTAAATAAATAAAAACAGTATGGGGATGAGGTAGGTAAAAATGGGTGGGCTATTTACCGATAGACTATGTACAGCTGCAGCGATCGGTTAGCTGCTCAGATAGCAGATGTTTGAAGTTGGTGAGGGAGATAAAAGTCTCCAACTTCAGCGATTTTTGCAATTCGTTCCAGTCACAGGCAGCAGAGAACTGGAACGAAAGGCGGCCAAATGAGGTGTTGGCTTTAGGGATGATCAGTGAGATACACCTGCTGGAGCGCGTGCTACGGGTGGGTGTTGCCATCGTGACCAGTGAACTGGGATAAGGCGGAGCTTTACATAGCATGGACTTGTAGATGACCTGGAGCCAGTGGGTCTGGCGACGAATATGTAGCGAGGGCCAGCCGATACAGAGAAAAGTGTCAGCCCGAGAATTGAACCCTGTGGCACCCATATAGAGACTGCCAGAGGACCGGACAGCATGCCCTCCGATTTGACACACTGCACACTCTGTCTGCAAAGTAGTTGGTGAACCAGGCAAGGCAGTCATCAGAAAAACCGAGGCTACTACTATGTCATGTAATAAACTGCAAATTAATTACTTAAAAATCATACAATGTGATTTTCTGGATTTTTGTTTTAGATTTAATCTCTCACAGTTGAAGTGTACCTATGATAGAAAGTACAGACCTCTACATGCTTTGTAAGTAGGAAAACCTGCAAAATCGGCAGTGTATCAAATACAGTGCCTTGCGAAAGTATTCGGCCCCCTTGAACTTTGCGACCTTCTGCCACATTTTAGGCTTCAAACATAAAGCTATAAAACTGTATTTTTTTGTGAAGAATCAACAACAAGTGGGACACAATCATGAAGTGGAACGACATTTATTGGATATTTCAAACTTTTTAACAAATCAAAAACTGAAAAATTGGACGTGCAAAATTATTCAGCCCCTTTACTTTCAGTGCAGCAAACTCTCTCCAGAAGTTCAGTGAGGATCTCTGAATGATCCAATGTTGACCTAAATGACTAATGATGATAAATACAATCCACCTGTGTGTAATCAAGTCTCCGTATAAATGCACCTGCACTGTGATAGTCTCAGAGGTCCGTTAAAAGCGCAGAGAGCATCATGAAGAACAAGGAACACACCAGGCAGGTCCGAGATACTGTTGTGAAGAAGTTTAAAGCCGGATTTGGATACAAAAGATTTCCCAAGCTTTAAACATCCCAAGGAGCACTGTGCAAGCGATAATATTGAAATGGAAGGAGTATCAGACCACTGCAAATCTACCAAGACCTGGCCGTCCCTCTAAACCTTCAGCTCATACAAGGAGAAGACTGATCAGAGATGCAGCCAAGAGGCCCATGATCACTCTGGATGAACTGCAGAGATCTACAGCTGAGGTGGGAGACTCTGTCCATAGGACAACAATCAGTCGTATATTGCACAAATCTGGCCTTTATGGAAGAGTGGCAAAAAGAAAGCCATTTCTTAAAGACATCCATAAAAAGTGTTGTTTAAAGTTTGCCACAAGCCACCTGGGAGACACACCAAACATGTGGAAGAAGGTGCTCTGGTCAGATGAAACCAAAATTGAACTTTTTGGCAACAACGCAAAACGTTATGTTTGGCGTAAAAGCAACACAGCTCATCACCCTGAACACACCATCCCCACTGTCAAACATGGTGGCAGCATCATGGTTTGGGCCTGCTTTTCTTCAGGGAAGATGGTTAAAATTGATGGGAAGATGGATGGAGCCAAATACAGGACCATTCTGGAAGAAAACCTGATGGAGTCTGCAAAAGACCTGAGACTGGGACGGAGATTTGTCTTCCAACAAGACAATGATCCAAAACATAAAGCAAAATCTACAATGGAATGGTTCAAAAATAAACATGTCCAGGTGTTAGAATGGCCAAGTCAAAGTCCAGACCTGAATCCAATCGAGAATCTGTGGAAAGAACTGAAAACTGCTGTTCACAAATGCTCTCCATCCAACCTCACTGAGCTCGAGCTGTTTTGCAAGGAGGAATGGGAAAAATTTCTGTCTCTCGATGTGCAAAACTGATAGAGACATACCCCAAGCGACTTACAGCTGTAATCGCAGCAAAAGGTGGCGCTACAAAGTATTAACTTAAGTGGGCTGAATAATTTTGCACGCCCAATTTTTCAGTTTTTGATCTGTTAAAAAAGTTTGAAATATCCAATAAATGTCGTTCCACTTCATGATTGTGTCCCACTTGTTGTTGATTCTTCACAAAAAATACAGTTTTATATCTTTATGTTTGAAGCCTGAAATGTGGCAAAAGGTCGCAAAGTTCAAGGGGGCCGAATACTTTCGCAAGGCACTGTACTTGTTCTCCCCACTGTATCTACAACCTCGCCTCACTCATGTCACGGTCTCCACATACAATACAGCTGATTACACACACACACCATTCAATCTGATCACCCATGCAAAATACCTCACTTTGTTGCTTACGTGACTTGATCCACTCTGCTCTCACTCTCCTCCGCCCGACCAGGCTAGAAACTATCCAAGCCATAATACTCACCGCATTTGATGAATGTGAAATATCTTCCTTGTTTAGCGACGAGGCAGGCGTCTTTAGGCTACGCGTCCAGTGGTGATACTACATTGGCATGATTATGAAATGTAGCCACCGATTAGTCTAGTTTTTCCAGGGGAGAATAAATTAAATGAATTAAAAATATTAACAAAAAGTATTCAGGATGCCAGCGTTTCCCTTAGCCATGGTCGGCACATGTAATATTGGCTCATACCTCGCTCTCAATTTGTTTGTTCGCCACTATTATATCAAACATACCAGACTTAGTACCACAGGTTTCACACGTGCAGCCCCTCAGACAGACTAATACCAAAGCCTCTTTCAGATAAATGTAATATATATATATAATTATATCATTATCAATAATACTATAGATACTCACTGCTACTACCATAGGAAGAAGGGATAAGTGATTGAGTGGTTCAAAATGAAAGATTTACCAAGCATCATATAGAGCAGACAATGCAGCCTTGATGCAGTGAGCGGTGCAGAGAATACTGGCAAAATACAACAATCAACAATCATACTCTGTGCGGTCTGATGCCCACACAGAGAATAGAATATCTAGGCATTAAGCTGGATTCTCTGTCTTATCGGGCTACACTATTGGAGGGCTGCATTGTGTCGTTCTGACAATGCTTCTCCCTGTTCAAAAGGGGGCGGTCGGTCACACTCAGAACGTGTCTCCGAGTGCTAGGGTTGATGGCGTCCACCATCTCAGCAGTACCACTGGGACTTTCCCCCATCAGGTGACTGCCCTTCGCTTGTGTTTATTACAACACCGCAATCAACAGATATCGGTGACCCAGTTTCGGGCACTTCGTCACTGGAGGGGCCCCTCAATCTTCTCCTCTGGCTCTCCCCCCATGAGTAGTGTCATTGAGGAAGGTGGTGATTATTCTGTGGAGCAGAGCACACCTAGGTTGTGAAATATAGTCTGGCCATCATACACAATAGCTGGATACACACCAATGGGGCTGGATGAACTGGCTGATGCTCTATGCTTTTCCTCCTTTATGCTTGTTTCTCCCCAATCTGAACAGAGTGCGGAACAAGGATTATCCCTCGTCTTGGTAGCCCCATGGTGGTTAGGCAGACTCTGGTTAGGGGAGATCATTTGGCTGCTTTATGATGAGCCCTTGTAACTTTCTTTACACAGTGGTCTGTTGACCCAGGCGAACAGAGAGCTTTTCCACCCTCACCTGGAAACCATGGCCCCCTGGGCCAAGCCCGTAAAGGGATACATCTGAAGGTGACAGGCTTGCATCTCGGAGTCATTGAGACTAGAGCACAAGAGCCCCTTCTACACCCTCAATGTATGAAAACAAGTGGTGCGTTTTTGAGAAGTGGTGTGACCGAAAACAGATCATTCTTTACTAATCAGTGGTTTGAACCAAAATTATTTTCCAATCATTCCGTTCTGAACAGAACCCCTATTTATACATTTGTTAACCAGATAATTAAGTTCTGAACTGGTTAGAACCAAAAAAAGGTTAATATATTTAATTTTTTATCTTTTTTTTAACCTGTGAAATCAACGTTGTTTTTACAAAATAGCTTATTAATTTACACTGAAATTTCACCGGTGGGGAGAGAACGATAGAGAGGGGTGGACATGGAGGGGGCTTGGCTTAAAACAATGAACATTATGACATGACGTGAACATTTTATGTGTTTAGACTATTACTATCATTATAACTTTTATATACATAAAGACTATGTTTTGAAAAAAAAATACATTATTAACCGGTTCTCAAGATTAGAAAATTAAGGTTATTTTCTGGAACACTAGAGATCCCTTTCATTTCCAGTTCTGTTTTTGTTCCTCCAAAAATTGCATTATTTTGTGGGTTTTCGGTTCTGTTCCCTGAACCGCTTTCAACGCCTGCTACCAATGCTCTGTATCTAAGATGTTATACCTTTTGGACAGAGGGAAAGTGTTTCCCACAGTTAAGATCCATTTAGCCGCTATCTCTGCCAGTCAGAAAGGCTTAGAAAACAACACAGTTGGGAAACACCCGTTGTTGTATTGTTTCATGAAGGGGGCGTGTCGCTTACGCCCAGTTACCAAGCCTTTGGCCCTATCTTGGGACCTGTCTACTGTGCTTGAGGTGATTTCTGAGCAACCTTTTGCTGGGAAGCGTGAAGTTGAAATATATATCTTTCAAAACTGCTTTGCTGATTGCCCTTACATTCGCAAAGCAAGTGAGTGAGCTACACACACTATCAGTCCACCATTTGTGCCTACAGTTTCCCCCAGGTTTTCTAAGGTAACATTGGGACCCTTTTCCAAGGTAACATTGTTAACATTGTTATGCCTAAGGTCAGCAGCAATTACAATTGTCTCGCCTTAGAGCTTAAGGCTTTCCACCCGCTGCCCTTCAACTCGGAGTCTCCAGGGTTTATGTCCAGTACGCAAGTTGCGCATCTACTAGGATAGAATGAGAGCATGAGCAAGAGTTACCAACTCTTCGTGTCCTGGGCGCCTACCCTGTAAAGAAGAGCCCCTCTCTCGTAAACGGCTATCCCATTGGATAGTGGAGGCTATTATATTTGATTATAATAGCAAGCCACTGGAGGGCCTGAGGGCTCATTTAATCAGACGTTTGGCTACCTCTTGGGCACTGTTTACAAGAGATTTGCGAGGCAGCATGTTGGGCTGCCTTGCGCCCCTAAGATCTTTATGAGGTTTAACCGACTGAACGTAACTGCACCTTCATTGGGGCATACAGTCCTCATTGTGGGAGCCTCTGAGGGATGATGCTGTTGGAACTACCCTGGCTTCAGGAAAGCATGTTTGCATTACAGGAGTTGGCCATATCTCAGAGAGACATGGACACTTGTATTTGAAATAGAACTCAAGGTAACTTACGTAACCTCAATTCTTCGATGAGAATATGAGTGAGATGTCTCACCCTCATGAGTGGCTCACTTTATGGAGGAAAAGGCTCACCTTATTCGCCACTCGACCTGTCTGTCTCCAACAGATGCTGTGTGATTGGTTACTTCGAGGTTGTGGACACGCCCAGGTGTCTCCCATAGTGAGACATCGAAACAAGTATTTGAAATAGAACCGGGGTTACTTAAGTAACCTTGAGTTTATGTTTAAATATTGCAATATGTGTGTCTACCTGTGTTTGTAACTGATCAACACAGAGTATACAAAACATGAAGAACACCTTCCTAATATTGAGTTGTTCTCAGAGCAGCCTCAATTTGTTAAGTTGGCTGGATTTCCTTTGGGTGGTGAACAATTCTTGATACACATGGGGAACTATTGAACATGAAAAACCCAGCAGCGTTGCAGTTCTTGACACTCAAACTGGTGCGCCTGCCACCTACTACCATACCCCGCTCAAAGGCACTTAAATCTTGTGTCTTCCCCGTTCACCCTCTGAATGGCACACATACACAATCCATATCTCAATTGCCTCAAGACTTAAAAATCCTTCTTTAACCTGTCTCCTCCCCTTCATCTACACTGATTGAGGTGGATTTAAGAAGTGACATCAATAAGGGATCATAGCTTTCACCTGGATTCACTTGGTCAGTCCATGTCATGGGAAAGAGTAGGTGTTCCTAATGTGTTGAACACTCAGTGTATAGTTGAACCATTAAGTGTGCATTAGTGAGTGAAGTATATTTGACCTAATCCCAGTCCTTATGAGTAGTCACTAGGCTACATTAAGCCCACTTAAATAAAGCCTTTTTCTTGTCTTGGCAGACGCAGAGTAGTCATTTCAGCTCCTATTTCTGGCCACTCCTCCCTAATTAGTATGTTCATAACTTGATCGTCGTAGTCCCCTCTAACATGATCCCAAAGTTACTCTACATCAAGTCTGAAAAATCAAGAATGTTAGCAGAGAGAGAGAGAGAGATGGAGAGAGAGAGGGAGATGCAGTAACATTAGGGACACATATACACACACACACAATCATCATATCAATCAATCAAATGTATTTATAAAGCCCTTTTTACATCAGCCAATGTCACAAAGTGCTCTACAGAAACCCAGCCTAAAACAGCAAACAGCAAGCAATGCAGATGTAGAAGCATAGTGGCTTGGAAAAACTCCCTAGAAAGGCCAGAACCTAGGAAAAAACCTAGAGAGGAACCAGGCTCTGAAGGGTGGCCAGTCCTCTTCTGGCTGTACCGGGTGGAGATTATAACAGTACATGGACAAGATGTTGCACTCTCTACAACAGTGGTTGTGCAACAGGTCAGCACCTCAGGAGTAAATGTCAGTTGGCTTTTCATAGTCGATCATTCAGAGTTAGAGACAGCAGGTTCGGTAGAGAGAGAGTCTAAAACAGCAGGTCCGGGACAAGATAGCACATCCGGTGAACAGGTCAGGGTTCCATAGCCGCAGGCAGAACAGTTGAAACTGGAGCAGCAGCATGACCAGGTGGACTGGGAACAGCAAGGAGTCATGAGAAATACTCCAGATATTACAAACTGACCCTATCCCCCCGACATATAAACAACTGCAGCGTAAATACTGGAGGCTGAGAATGGAGGGGTTGGGAGACACTGTGGCCCTGTCCGACGATACCCCCGGAGAAGGCCAAACAGGCAGGATATAACCCTACACACTTTGCCAAGGTACAGACCCCACACCACTAGAGGGATATCTTCAACCGCCAACCTACTACCCTTAGACAAGGCCGAGTATAGCCCACAACGACCTCCCCCACGGCACTAACCCGATGGGGGCGCCAACCCGTACAGGAAGATCACGTCAGTGACTCAACCCACTCAAGTGACGCACCCCTCCTAGGGCCGGCATGGAAGAGCACTAGTAAGCCAGTGACTCAGCCCCCGTAGTAGGGTTAGAGGCAGTGAATCCCAGTGGAGAGAGGGGAACCGGCAGGGCAGAGACAGCAAGGGCGGTTCGTCGCTCCAGTGCCTTTTCGTTCACCTTCACACCCCTGTGCCAGATTCCACTCAATCATAGAACCTACTGAAGAGATTAGTCTTCAATAAAGACTTAAAGGTCGAGACTGAGTCTGCGTCTCTCACATGGATAGGCAGACCATTCCATAAAAATGGAGCTCTATAGGAGAAAGCCCTGCCTCCAGCTGTTTGCTTAGAAATTATAGGGACAGTATGGAGGCCTGCGTCTTGTGACCATAGTGTATGTGTAGCAATGTACGGCAGGACCAAATTGGAAAGATAAGTAAGAGCAAGCCCATGTAATGCTTTGTAGGTTAGAGGTAAAACCTTGAAATCAGCCATAGCCGCAGGCAGAACAGTTGAAACTGGAGCAGCAGCATGACCAGGTGGACTGGGGACAGCAAGGAAGGCAGGTAAACACTGGAGTAATATGATCACATTTTTTGGTTCTAGTCAAGATTCTAGCATCTGTGTTTAGCACTAACTGAAGTTTATTTAGTACTTTATCTGGGGAGCCAGAAAATAGAGCATTGTAGTAGTCTAATCTAGAAATTAGAAAATCATGGATGAAATATTCTGCATAATTTTTGTACAGAAAGTTTCTGATTTTTGCAATGTGACGAAAAAAGCTGTCCTTGAAATATACATGATATGTTCGTCAAAAGAGAGATCAGGGTCCAGAGTAAAGCTGAGGTCCTTCACAGTTTTATTTGAGATGACTGTACAACCATCAAGATTAATTGTCATATCCAACAGAAGATCTCTTTGTTTCTTGGGATCTAGAACAAGCATCTTTGTTTGTCCGAGTTTAAAAGTAAAACATAAACCGCCATAAACTTCCTTATGTCTGAAACACAGGCTTCCAGGGAGGGCAATTTTGGGGCTTCACCATGTTTCATCGACATGTACAGCTGTGTGTAGTCCGCATAACAGTGAAACTTAACATTATGTTTCCGAATGACATCACCAAGAGGTAAAATATTTAGTGAAAACAATAGTTGTCGTAAAACGGAACCTTGAGGAACACCGAGATTTTCAGTTGATTTGTCAGAAACAAACTGGTATCTTTCCGACAGATAAGATCACGACCAGGCCAGAACTTGTCTGTGTATACCAATTTGGGTTTCCAATCTCTCCAAAAGAACATGGTGATCGATGGTATCAAAAGCAGCACTAAGGTCTAGGAGCACGAAGACAGATGCAGGCAGAGCCTTGGTCTGACACCATTAAAAGGTTATTTACCACCTTCACAAGTGCAGTCTAAGTGCTACGATGGGGTCTAAAACCAGACTGAAGCATTTCGTATACATTGTTTGTCTTCAAGAAGGCAGTGAGTTGCTGCGCAACAGCTTTTTCTATCATTTTTGAGAGGAATGGGAGAGTCGATACAGGTCGATAGTTTTTTATGTTTTTTGGGTCAAGGTTTGGCTTTTACAAGAGAGGCTTTATTACCACCACTTTTAGTGAGTTTGGTACACATCCGGTGGATAGGGAGACATTTATTATATTTAACATAGGAATGCCAAGCACAGGAAGCAGCTCTTTCAGTAGTTTAGTTGGAATAGGGTCCAGTATGCAGTTTGAAGGTTTAGAGGCCAAGAATATTTTCATCAATGTGTCAAGAGATATAGTATTAAAAAACTTGAGCGTCTCCCTTGGTCCTAGGTTCTGGCAGTGTTGTGCAGACTCAGGACAGCCGAGCATTGGAGAAATACGCAGATTTAAAGAGGAGTCCGCAATTATACGCTGCTTCTACTCTGTTTCTAATATATCCGGACGCCTAGTCACCTTACTCCTTTACATAACTACCTCTATCACTCCAGTATCCCTGCACATTGTAAATATGGTATTGGCACTGACCATGTATATAGGTTACTTACATAGTTGTGTTCTTCTTATTCCTATTTCTCCTGTGTTTTTGTTCTACTTTACTTTTTTTCAAAATAGTAAACTGATATTGATTACTGCATTGTTTGCAAAGAAAGGCGTTTGCAAAAAAGGAGCTTCACTGAACTTGTGCACTTGACAACAAAACTTGAAACTTGTAGGACTGGATTTGAAGTGTATTTGTGGCACCATGGTATTGTGAAATAAGGGTTAAGTACACTTGGATTCATGTTGGTTTTGGTTATTGGATTTACACTCAATATAGAAGCAATGATCTCCTGTGTTCCTGATAGAAAACTACACATTTTTAATGTCGATGTAGTATTTAAAAGCCTTGTATTTCTCTGTTAAATCATGTTTAACACATTTTCCCATCTCTGAGTGACAGCAGTAAATTAAGATATTTATCTAACAGAAATGATTACATGCATTTATCAAAGCAGGTATACATTTAAACCCATTAAATTGAATTAACATGAGTGTTGTGCAATTGTGATATTATACTGAGCAAATATATAAACGCAACATGCAACAATTTCAATGGTTTTACTGAGTTACAGTTAATATAAGGAAATCAGTAAATTCAAATAAATTCATTAGGCCCTAATCTATGGATTTTACATGACTGGGAAGGGGCACAGCCATCAGTGGGCCTGGGAGGTCAAAGGCCCACCCACTTGGGAGCCAGGTCCACCCACTGGAGAGCAAAGCCCAGCCAATCAGAATGAGTTTTTCCCCCTAAAAGGGCTTTATTACAGACAGAAATACTCCTCAGTTTCATCAGCTGTCCGGGTGGCTGGTCTCAAACGATTCCGGAGGTGAAGAAGCCAGATGTGGAGGTCCTGGGCTGGCGTGGTTACACGTGGTCTGCGGTTGTGAGTCCGGTTGGATGTACTGCCAAATTCTCTAAAACAATGTTGGTGGCGGCTTATGGTAGAGAAATGAACATTAAATTCTCTGCCAACAGTTCTGGTGGACATTCCTTCAGTCAGCATGCCAATTGCACCTTGCCTCAAAACTTGAGACATCTATGGCATTGTGTTGTGTGACAAAACTGCTAATTTTAGATTGGTCTTTTATTGTCCCCAGCAAAAGTTGCCCCTGTGTAATGATCGTGCTGTTTAATCATCTTCTTGATATGGCACACCTGTCAGGTGGATGGATTATCTTGGCAAAGGAGAAAAGCTAATTAACAGGTATGTAATTACATTTGTGCAGAAAATTTGAAAGAAATACATTTTTGTGCATATGTAACATTTCTGGGATCATTTTTTTCAGCTCATGAAACATGGGACCAACACATTACATGTTGCGTTTATATTGATTCATCAAAGAAAATCAATCTATTTGTGAAAGATTGACATAGAGAGAGAAAATACAAATTTGTATGTGTTAACTTCTACTGAATAATTTGAAGGAAATACATGACAGCCACTCGATACATATTTCAGCATCTGCAGATCTATTTATTTTACTGTCAACAGTTCAAACACATTCTGTTAACACCTCGTGCTGTGACCAAGAGATAGATTGACACCTTATTCTAACAGCAACACTCCAGAGTTTTGATCCCAACTAGAGCACCCTCTCCCTGGTTCCATCTTCCACAGTCTGAAACATTGCCTTCCTACACAGGCCTGTACTCAGTGCATCGGTAGCTGTGGGCATGTTTGGCGTCTCAGATATGGACATGGAGAAGGATCTCTTCTCCTCACATCCCTTTGTCACTGATTCAAACATACAAGTTTCTCTGTGGCATCCTGTGGGCTGTGGAGAACGAAAGGAGAGATGGGTGGATGGGTGGTTGGGAGTGGGGGTAAGTCTTAAAAGCCGCCTCATACCCCTCAGAGTCTGGGCAGATCTGGTCCTGGAGCCAACATCCATCTTTGGTGGTCTTGTGTCAAGTCCAGGAATATGGCTGAAGGCCTGGGGCTAAACGACTGTACCATCTTAGCTCCTCTGCAAGATTCTACTGGGTCATTATACTGTGAGGAGGTACAGAGAGCCACATCTTTCTAAAATCAACCATTGAAAATACAAATGATATCCTCTGCCTCGGGCCCAGCTTTTAATTCCTTTAATTCCTTAATTCCTTTAATAGCCCCACATTTCCAGACTGACCCATGATAACAACAGTGCAAACATGCAAACACAATCTTTTACGCCCAGGTAAATGTCCTGTCACTGCTTTGTGAGAATTTAACCACCAAACAAACAGCGTATAGACGGATGGATGGATGGATAAACCCGTCCTTCTCTTCCCCCTCAGTAACTTTGGTTTAGCATGAATATTAATGGTGAGGGTGAGGTGCAGGGACTGGGGTGCGAGTGAATGGTTTCTGCTCGGCCTCCGACAGCAGCCGCACTCCCCTAATGGGTTCAGCCTCACTGGATTCAATCATGTCCCGGTGATACTCTCTGAAGACGATGCAAATTGTCAATCAGCCTCTCTCTTCCTCCCTGCCTCCCTATCCTTTCCCCTCTTCTCCCTGTCCTCACTTCGCCTCCCCTATTCATCTCTCTATGATTTCCCGTCTCTTCATTGCAAATTTTTTCTGTCTCTGTCCAACTCGTGTTCTGTCTTTTTTCACTTTCTTTCCTTCTCTCTCTCTCTTAGCCTGAGTACCTATAGTCAAGGCATCCACTGGTGAAAGCACCCAATATCCTTCAATTCACCTCAACACAATTATATGAGTGAGGACATGAAATCACAAACATACAAAAATGCCAGTGAAGAGGTCATACATGTCAAATGCATGCCTTCCCATCTCCTAGAGTCTGGATGCTACAAGTGCTATTTATGCTGAATTGCTTTTTTCAAGGACCATGCTTTTTTATAAAAGGTCAAAGTAATGTCTCTATAGAATTGGCAAGATAAACAGAGCATAAATTTACATAGGCACGTCTGTTTCTTCCATCAACACGTCCACTGACATTACAAATGCAGCATGGCCAGCTCCAAACAAAGAAAAAAGAAAATAAAGGTTTTTGCTATTTAATATAAATGTAACACAACAACTTGGAGATGCCAACATGTTCTGTTTTGGAAAGGTTAATATATTTATTGGTTTGTCTCATAATGCAAACAATCATACTTCTGCTTGTTTCTTGGTATTATCAAAGCTGTTGATTTTGTAGATTATTTGGCTGAGGTGCACACAACAGGAGGGACATTCAAACCATTTTCAGACAAGTACATGCCCACATCCACGCTCTGGTCTACAGATGTGCCCCAATTCATATCCACTGAGAAAAAAGACTACTCAAGCCAAAGGACACAGAAACGTGCTTGCTGATGATCATAATTGTTATTGGTGACAATTGTAATTTATTAGTACAAGAGTATGCCCGTTCACTGCAGGGAGATTACCTGATATACATATTGAATATACGTTTGATTTCGGTCTTGCTGTTCAGCACCCAATTGGTTCCAGACTTTGTGCATCGGTACCACTCATCATGTGATAGCAGAGAGAACAGTCTATGACTTGGGTGCCTGGAGTCTTTGACAATTTATAGGGCTTTCCTCTGACACTGCCTGGTATAGAGGTCTTGGATGGCAGGGAGTCTCTGCCCCGGTGATGTACTGGGCTGTACGTACTACCCTCTGTAGCGCCTTGCGGTTGGATGCCAAGCAGTTGCCATACCAAGCGGTGATGCAGCCAGTCAAGATGCTCTCAATGGTGTAGCTGTAGAACGTTTTGAGGATCTGAGGGCCCATGCCAAATCTTACCAGCTTTCTGGGGGGGGAGGTGTTATCGTGTCTTCTTCACCACTGTGTTGGTGTGTGTGGACCATCTTAATTCCTTAGTGATGTGGACCCCGAGAAACTTGGAGCTCTCGACCCGCTTCACTACAGCCTCATTGATGTGGATGAGGGTGTGCTCAGCTCTCCATTTCCTGCAGTCCATGATTAGCTCCCTTGTCTTGCTGACATTAAGGAAGAGGTTTTTGTGCTAACACCACGCTGCCGGGTCACTGACCTCCTCCCTCTCATCGTTGTCGGTGATCAGGCCAACCAATGCCATGTCGTCAGCAAATGTCATGATTTTGCTTGAGTCGTGCATGGCCAAGCAGTCGTGGGTGAATAAGGAGTACAGGAGGGGACTAAGCACGCACCCTCAAGGGTCCACCGTGTTGAGCTGGTCAGCGCATGCTCTGAGTATATGTCCTGGTAATCTGTCTGAATATTAACCTGTTAATTAAAAGGTCTTATTGATATTGTCTACAGAGATCGAGATCACACAGTCATTTTGAACAGCTTGTGGTCTCATGCATGGTTCAGTGTTGCTTGCCTCAAAGCGAGTACAGAAGGAATTTAGCTCATCTGATGAAGGCTTGCGTCACTGGGCAGCTCGCAGCTGGGTTTTCCTTTATAATCTGTGATAGTTTACAAGCCCTCCCACATCCGATGAGTGTCAGAGCGGGCGTAGTAGGATTTGATCTTAGTCCTGTATTGACATTTTGACTGTTTGATGGCTCGTCGGAGGTTGTAACAGGATTTCTTGTAAGTGTCCGGATTAGTGTCCTGCTCCTTGTAAGCAGCAGCTCTAGCCTTTAGCCCAGTGCGGATGTTGCCTGAAAATCAATGCCTTCTGGTTGGGATTAGTTCATACAGTCACTGTGGGGACGACATCGTCGATGCATTTATAAATTAAGCTGATGACTTATGTGGTAAATTCCTCAATGTTATCTGATGAACCCTAGAACATATTCCTATCTGTGCTAGCGAAACATTCCTGTAGCTTAGCATTTGCTTCATCAGGCCACTTCCATATTGAGCCCATCACTGGTACTTCCTGTTTGAGTTTTTGCTTCTAAGCAGGAATCAGGAGGATAGCGATCTGGTTCGATTTAAATAGAGGGTGACAGAGAGCTTTATATGTGTTACTGAGTATGGAGTAGAGGTGATGAAGAGTTTTTTTGCCTCTAGTTGCACAGGTGACATGCTGGTAAAAATGCATTCAAATCACTAGACATTGAACTGACATCTGTACTCAGTGGGTTTGCTGTGTCAGAAGTTAAAAAGTGTTGGCTACGCCAGATTGAATAATTCAGTTCAGTGTGTTGGTAACTTGTAAAAAAACATTTTCTAAAAGATATTGACATCCCATTGATTAACAGCCCACTTCTTTTAAGAAAGTACTTCTCTCCCTTTCCTCCACTGTTTGGAGTGTTGAGAGAGGCGGTAGTGCTGCTCTGATCAATGGCTGGCTGATGCTTTGCAATTAGGCATGATGAATTGTCTGGCTCTCGGATACATTGTAAATAATTGATTTAAAAAAGAAACATCAGATGTACGGATCCAAAACTCGGACCATCAGTGTCAGTGTGTGATGTATGGAAACCTAGCTAAGAGCCCATTTCCTCAGGGTCCATGGGGAGAGGAGGAGAGGGCCCATTAAATAACCAGCAGATAGCCAGAGGGGGAGAGAAAGACAGGAGCATCTCATCAGTACTCTCTCCTCTCTCTCTCATTTTTTACTTTTTCCCTCCATTGTTTTGTCTGTCCTTACCCTCTACTGTTCTCACCTCTGTACACGTCTCAATCTCGCTTTGCTTTCTTGCCTTCTCAATCCCCCTCTTTCTTTCTTCAGTGAAAATTGCTGAAAGGAATGTGGAATTGGATGCCTCCTCCTTTGAGCCTTCCTTTGAGACACAAGGAGATTTGTTTTGCAGGAGAGAGTTGTTACAGCTCAGACCTTCATTCTGGTCCCAACACATCATCATCATACAGCCCTTTATGGTTCAAAATACTGACACGATGTAAACACACATCTGCCAGAGAGACTGAAAAACAGCTTCTATCTCAAGGCCATCAGACTGTTAAACAGCCATCACTAACACAGAAAGGCTGCTGCCTATGAAAATACTTGAAATCATTGGGCACTTTAATAAATGGATCACAAGTCACTTTAATAATGCCACTTTAACAATGTTTACATATCTTGCATTACTCATCTCATATGTATATACTGTATTTTATACCATCTATTGCATCTTACCTATGCCACTCTGTCATTGCTTATCCATATATGTATATGTATATATTCTTATTCCATTCCTTTACTTATATTTGTGTGTATTAGGTAGTTGTTGTGGAATTGTTAGATTACATGTTAGATATTGCTGCACTGTCGGAACTAGAAGCACAAGCATTTCGCTACACTCACAATAACATCTGCTAACCATGTGTATGTGACCAATAAAAATTATTTTTATTTGAAATGTGTAGCTCCTCCATACACAGGAAAACTAAGGTTGCCCTATATTGACTAATAAGGCAACATTATTATTGTTGCCAACCTGTACACTACTCATACATCCACTACAAATGTGAAAGAATGTACATCACTGAATAGATATGGTAAATGTAGCCATTCACCTAACAGTCCACTGAGTGAACATTCAGTGCCTGTCTGTTGAACGGGGTTCAGTGCCTGGCTGTTGAGTGAGTCACTGTGCTGGATCTGTTATGTGTTGTGTTACCTCCATTCCTCTGACTCATCTCTATTTCTTCCCCGCAGACTCCTCACGCTATCTCACTCTTCAAACTGTAAAAGTTTGAAAATCATGGACTGTACAGGGAAAAGTCATTTTCTTCCAACTATAACTCTTGGTGCTTGACATTCAGTCCCTGCATTTTGTCTCAGAGTTTTTCCAGTACTTTGGATGAATCATGCTGGGAATGGAAATCAAGGCCTTTTTCGACAAAAAAATTGAAACAAAAACATTATATTCCTTTCATTTAGTGGACAGTACAAACACTACACCCCCGTAACAGTTGTCTAAGCCCTTGTCCTCTCTTGCAACAGTAGTATCTAAGCTCCCGCCACAGGTTGAATCAATCGGTTTTCTTATCTCTGCTCCTGTTGAAGTGACAGACATGCAGCATCAGCTCTCCCTTTTACAAGGGGGGTGGGGGGGTGGGGGTTCAGAGAGACGTATAATCCCTTTATGAACTCCCTCCCTTCTGAAGTAGAGCTGGCCTCAGGAAGGTCAGCCGTGTCACAGAGCGTAGGCCCTGTTCCCTTCATACCGCCAGCCACAGATTGAGCTCCTCTATTCACAGTCTTACCTTGAGAAGCACACATTCAGCTTATCGCACTGGAATTGGCTAGACACCATGAATGCAAGAGAAGGAGTGGATGAATGCTTGAATGGAGCTGAGTCTGAATGCCTTCTCTCTATCAATTTCTCTTTATCTGTCTCTCTCTCTCTCTCTCTCTCTCTCTGAGTTTCTCTCTCTCTAAGTTTCTCCTTCCACATCCTCACTCTCTCCATCCCCCCACTCTCTCTTAATCTCCCTCACACTCTTCCCTCAGTTCTGGGAATTGAATCAGTTCACTATGCTCAATGTCTTTTAAAGATGACCCGAATGAAGAGTGGGTCTCACTGAAAGGGATCATGGCCTTTTGTATATACCAAGGTAGGGAACAAATCTTGTTCAGCTCACATTGTGTGTGTCCAGGTGAACAATGAGTGAATTTGGAAGTTTGTTATCTGGGTTTTGTTCATACATACAGAGGTACATACAACACAGTACCTATCACCTGTAAAAACCAATACCAACAGTAGCAACCAATGTCAATGACAATGAATCTGCTCCATTCATTGTCATTAAGAGATAGTTAAGTTTCCATGGTTTTGTGAGGCTAGAGATTTAAACAATTAAACTCCATTGGATAACATCACAAAAACGTGAAGAGGTGTGACCAAACTACAATGCTAAACAAACAACACTATGTTCAGAACTACAACTGAGGAGGGATGCAAGGAACATTGTTGAATACATTGGGGACTATTGGTACAATCATAAAACCTTTCTCTCTAGCTCATGAGCCTTCACGAGGCATCTTGTTCGATTGAAATGCCTGGTTGCTGTTGTTAGTGCCAATGTGTGAGTACCACGACACCTGCAGAATCACCTCTATCCCCCGCTAAGAGCCATGCCCTCCACCATCATGCAATGCCAAAGAGCCAATTAAATAACTTACCATATAGTTCTCACTCTGACTCCTGATCAAATGCCTCTAACAGGGTTGTGCTTGTTTATCACAGCAGACCTCACCACCTGTCACTCAATGTTAGTCTCAGTATGGTGGGAAATGTACAGCAGTGGTGCTGATAGATATTGTTGCTCAGTTCTGTGGCTGCCAGTCTCCAGGGCCTTCCCCTGTCTCCTCACACTGTTATTAGTAACATTTTGAGCATTGAGCTTCCACAGGTGGCTTCCCCGGGCCAGGAACCTCACCCTCCCCGGTCCAATTACCTCACTCAGGATAGGACATTTTTATTGGTCTACTTGGGGACATCACATTTCCATGGGCTGCCTTGTCGTCTCCACGAGTAGATGCCTCTACTGCTCAATTACTTTCCCAGGCGGAATGGCATCTGCTCCCATCGAGACCTTTCGAGTCCCAACGCATTACCAGCACAGTATTTCTGATCTACTTCAAACACAAAAAAGCCTTCTTATTTTCCTCAGCTACCTCTCGGCCGTGATCGAATGTGTAGCAAGATTATTCCTGGGAGTCTGAGCAGCAGAGAGCCCCTCATATAGAGCTGAGCCCTCAGCCCTTAAAGACATATATATGGCTATTATGTACATACTGTACAGTATACCCCTCCACACACTCTTCCCTAAACACACCCTCACTCCTTCACCCATGTAGTATTATTGGCGCCTGGCTGAATACACGGGGGACTGTTCCATAGTGTGTCAATTAAAGCAGAGAGGCGTGAACAAGGCCCTCTCAGCCATGAGCACATAATTAGCAGAAGCCATCATCACATCCAACCCCTCAATAAATGTTTCACATCACCCCCAGTCATATACTCCAATTAGCAAGCACCTGAAGCTAGCATAAATATGTATTTTTATTAGAGGAATTACACATGCAGAGCAGAGGCACACGAGATACATTATGGTACTGTATTAGACTTTATGCAAACATTTCCTTCAACCTAACATTCATCCGTAATTGCAGCCTCATTAGTTGAGAAATCAGAGGTGTGGGGACTGAGAGACAATGTCATTTGTAGACTAGGCATGGCAGGATGCACCCTGTCTAGTCTAATGTGTTAGTGGGAGAGATGGGCATTGAGGGCAGGGTTAGATATGAATTCAAAGTTAGGGAGTTAGCTGAGAGGTTACAAGTGGAAGAGCTCCATGCATCTGTACTACTTGGGAAAGAACAAAGCTGCCTGAATGTTTACCAAAATATCTTATAGTGTGTGTAGCCTGTTACACTCGTACTCACATACGGGTAGAAAATGACAGACTTCGGCACTAATAAGCGGCTGAATTGGAACGTAGTGGCTGTACGGTAACATGCTATACATGACGTCAAAGCTATGTATGGGTTTTGACTGACAACCGTTCTGAACTGGAGCACCGGGCAATGAGAAGTTGCCCCTCATCACTCCCGGTTATTGGGCAACTTTTGAGAATTTTTCGTTGTCCGAGTGAGGGAAATACTGTAAATTAAGATGACTATGTATTTTGAACAATGAGACATTGACGATTATAATAAATACCACTTTGATGTCATAAATATAGTCCACATTTGCACT
The DNA here is from genome assembly GCF_018296145.1 of Oncorhynchus tshawytscha. Lineage (NCBI taxonomy): Eukaryota > Metazoa > Chordata > Actinopteri > Salmoniformes > Salmonidae > Oncorhynchus > Oncorhynchus tshawytscha. The sequence goes on along the minus strand of NC_056435.1, from coordinate 34,590,229 downwards.
TTACATTTCCATATCATAAACTAATTTCATACACAGTGTCAATGTTTATGATCACTATGTTGGATGTACAGTTACAAGATGACATAGAGTCATACCCTGGGTTGTTCTGAACAGAATGACCCCATGTTTATTTATTGTGAAGGACATGTTCTGGGGCACACACACCTGAACGCATCAAAAAATTAAGAATGCCCACCAAAATTAAGATCAGTTGTGGGACCATTTTTGGATTACGTAAACAACAACAGTAATTGTGTGATGGTGGGGATGCAGCGTTGTGTTCCAAATGAAACTACAAGTGTGGTTTTTTTATTTATTTTTTATTTCACCTTTATTTAACCAGGTAGGCTAGTTGAGAACAAGTTCTCATTTGCAACTGCGACCTGGCCAAGATAAAGCACAGCAGTGTGAACAGACAACACAGAGTTACACATGGAGTAAACGATTAACAAGTCAATAACACAGTAGAAAAAAAGAGAGTCTATATACATTGTGTGCAAAAGGCATGAATAGGTAGGCGAATGATTACAATTTTGCAGATTAACACTGGAGTGATAAATGATCAGATGGTCATGTACAGGTAGAGATATTGGTATGCAAAAGAGCAGAAAAGTAAATAAATAAAAACAGTATGGGGATGAGGTAGGTAAAAATGGGTGGGCTATTTACCGATAGACTATGTACAGCTGCAGCGATCGGTTAGCTGCTCAGATAGCAGATGTTTGAAGTTGGTGAGGGAGATAAAAGTCTCCAACTTCAGCGATTTTTGCAATTCGTTTCAGTCACAGGCAGCAGAGAACTGGAACGAAAGGCGGCCAAATGAGGTGTTGGTATCACGCCTTGGTCTTAGTATTTTGTGTTTTCTTTATTTATTTGGTCAGGCCAGGGTGTGACATGGGTTTATTTTGTGGTGTGTTTTTGTATTGGGGTTTTAGTAGGTATTGGGATTGTGGTTGAGTAGGGTTGTCTAGCATAGTCTATGGCTGCCTGAGGCGGTTCTCAATCAGAGTCAGGTGATTCTCGTTGTCTCTGATTGGGAACCATAATTAGGTAGCCTGGGTTTCACTGTGTGTTTGTGGGTGATTGTTCCTGTCTTAGTGTTTGTATTTCACCAGATAGGCTGTATAGGTTTTCACGTTCCGTTTGTTGTTTTGTAGATTTAAGTTATTTCATGTATCGTTCATTTTTACATTAAAGAACATGAGTAACCACCACGCTGCATTTTGGTCCGCTTCTCCTTCGACGGAGGAAAACCGTTACAGTAGGCTTTAGGGATGATCAGTGAGATACACCTGCTGGAGCGCGTGCTACGGATGGGTGTTGCCATCGTGACCAGTGAACTGAGATAAGGCGGAGCTTTACCTAGCATGGACTTGTAGATGACCTGGAGCCAGTGGGTCTGGCGACGAATATGTAGCGAGGGCCAGCCGACTAGAGCATACAAGTCGCAGTGGTGGGTGGTATAAGGTGCTTTAGTGACAAAACGGATGGCACTGTGATAAACTGCATCCAGTTTGCTGAGTAGAGTGTTGGAAGCAATTTTGTAGATGACATCGCTGAAGTCGAGGATCGCTAGGATAGTCAGTTTTACTAGGGTAAGTTTGGCTGCGTGAGTGAAGGAGGCTTTGTTGCGGAATAGAAAGCCGACTCTTGATTTGATTTTCGATTGGAGATGTTTGATATGAGTCTGGAAGGAGAGTTTGCAGTCTAGCCAGACACCTAGGTACTTATAGATGTCCACATATTCAAGGTCGGAACCATCCAGGGTGGTGATGCTGGTCAGGCGTGCGGGTGCAGGCAGCGAAAGGTTGAAAAGCATGCATTTGGTTTTACTAGCGTTTAAGAGCAGTTGGAGGCCACGGAAGGAGTGTTGTAAGGCATTGAAGCTCGTTTGGAGGTTAGATAGCACAGTGTCCAAGGACGGGCCGGAAGTATATAGAATGGTGTCGTCTGCGTAGAGGTGGATCAGGGAATCGCCCGCAGCAAGAGCAACATCATTGATATATACAGAGAAAAGAGTCGGCCCAAGGATTGAACCCTGTGGCACCCCCATAGAGACTGCCAGAGGACCGGACAGCATGCCCTCCGATTTGACACACTGAACTCTGTCTGCAAAGTAGTTTGCTTTTTACCAACAAAAAAAGTACCTTGTAGTTCTTTGAGTCATAAAAGTGCATTGAACTTTGGAATGATGTGTGGCCATTTGGAGACACCATTTCATCCCCTCACGCAAACCCTGTACAGCAAATGTAAAATGCACATAAAATCAACAGTGTAATGTTTGGATTCAGTCTTGTGTCAGGTGATCTATAGTGTACCCAAATAAGGACTAATCATTTTCCCATTAAATTGCTACCATAGTTATTCATATGCTTTTTAAATTTCTTCTGTAAGAATATTTCAATTTAGCCCTATACATATAGGCCCATTCCCACGAGTGTAAAGGGTTTAACCTCCTCACATTCCACTGTTGAATCATTCAGAGCATTGTAATCTTGGAAATCTGTGAGCTAAAAGAGTCTGAAATAAAATTCAGTGTTTCCAGAGACCCCAATAAACATATATAACCAACTGCTCTACAGAGATAGAAAAAGTACTCAATTGACATACTTGAGTAAAAGTAAAGATACCTTAATAGAAGTAAAGATACCTCAAGTAAATGGGAAAGTCACCTAGTAAAATCCTACTTGAGTAAAAGTATAAAAGTATCAGGTTTTTAAATACATTTAAATATCAAAAATCTAAGTAAAAGTATAAATAATTTCATATTCCTTATATTAAGCAAACCAGATGGCACCATTGGATATTTTTTTAATATATATTTTTTTACAGATAGCCAAGGGCACACTCCAATACAGGGATGTCCTCTTGATAGGTGTGTTAATTAGACAATTATCCTGTCCTTTTAAGTATTAAAAATGTAACGAGTACTTTTGGGTGTCAGGGAACATGTATGGATAATTTTCTTTTTTTCATTTTCTTTAGGAATGTAGTGAAGTAAAATTAGAAGTATTTTTTACGTAAGTGCTTTAAACCACTGCTGTTCTAGTCCCTTGCTCCCCCTGGTTTTCATTGAGAGTCTCTCTCTCTCTCTCTCTCTCTCTCTCTCTCTCTCTCTCTCTCTCTCTCTCTCTCTCTCTCTCTCTCTCTCTCTCTCTCTCTCTCTCTCTCTCTCTCTCTCTCTCTCTCTCTCTCTCTCTCTCTCTCTCTCTCTCTCTCTCTCTCTCTCTCTCTCTCTCTCTCTCTCTCTCTCTCTCTCTCTCTCTCTCTCTCTCTCTCTCTCTCTCTCTCTCTCTCTGCTTTACTGGCATGACGTAACAATGTACATATTTCCAAAGCTTACTTCGGATATTTACGATATGAAAATAATAAGAATCAAAATTGTCAATGGGACAACAGTAACAACAATAATCAAGGGTTAAAATAACCAGACATTGAACAATAACAATAAGCATACGGTAGAGGACATGTGCAGGTTGATTGGTCAGTCAGACATTGTCCCTCATCTGATGACAGGCAGCAATGTAGTGCGCTGCCAACCCACAGCTCTCTGCATCCTCCCCCAACAGAACGGGTACCTACTCTCATCAGAGAGGTCTTTGAAACCTTGAATAAGGGTTTCAAATTTGGGGAAATGCAGCTCTGTCTCAGGTCCTGCTGTTGTGCAGTGGTTGAACAGCCTTTCCTCTTCAGGGAGCCAGGTTTTCCTGTGTCTACCCTTCTCAATGGCAAGGCTGTGCTCACTGAGCCTGTACTTTGTCAAGGTTTTGATCAGTAACCATGGTCAAATAGTTAGCCACGGTGTACTGTCGATTTAAGGCCAGATAGCACTGCATTTTGCTTTGTGCTTGTGTTTCCCAATAAGCAATGTAGTTTTGTTTTGACTGTTGTCGTGTCTTTGGCTATGCCGGATTAAGTGATATGACATGCTATTCTATAAAATAATTTATCCGTAATTAATATTACCTGATTGAGCTAATCATGTAAATGTAATTAACTAGAGAGTCGGGCACCACTAAATAATATTTATAGAGCTGTTATCTTCCGAATAAACTCTTAAAGATATTTTACATCAATAGCAGTCAATATTAATCGTCATCTTAATTCAGTCTCATCTGAAAGTTGTAAATTCTTGGTTATCTGCACGAACCCTGGCTAACAAGTTGAATCAGCAATGCAAAATTGTGTTTAATTATTTATTTACTAAATACCTAACTAATCACACAGAATTACACATACGCATATTTAAATCATAACTTGATTACAAATGACGTCATAAAGGAAAACGTCCCTAGAGGGCGGAACAGATATGACAGCTGGTTACACAAAAGAAAAGGGCTGGGTTTGAGTGAAAGAGTGGGAAGACTGAGGAACAAAGGGCGAAGCTGTGCTATCGTAAATACAGTATCTTATTCATTCTAAAGTACCGCCCATTTGGAAAAGGAAAATGCAATAAATATTTACTCTGCCCAACCAAATCCTTTGTCCTTTGAAGAATGTCTCTGCTGGTAAATTGAATACGTTGTAGTAACGTCGTTGTGTGATAGACGGGATACTCTGTCTGTTCCTTCCTAGCCCACGTTTGCAGCTGCTGTTGCTAACTCAACGGCTAGGATGTATCACTTCTGTAGTGAATAAGAGGTAAAAGTTCATACCATTCGCAACCATTCGCAACCAAAGCTCACGCTGATGTTGGCTTCGTTCTGTAGTTTTATCTGAACCTTTCTGACATCGGACCGTCGTCCTCACATCCTCGGAACAGGAGGTTACATTGTCGTCAAGGCTTTATAGGGAGAGGAGGGTGTTCGAAAAGTTTTATAGCCCATGTCCCTTCACAAGGGCGGGCCACTGATTGAGCTGAGATGAAAACCCAAATCTCACATTTTAAAAGCTAAAATCACATTTCATCAGATCACAAATAATTTAATATTCAAACATTTAAATTGAACAACAATTCCATGTTCATCCGATAACTCTCATGTGTAGACGTTCCACTTTCGAGTTTATGTCATCTTATCATTGATGAGAATGTCTCAGATGACAACCGAACTGACATCATATTCATTAAGTACCACCGCATATGTTATAGTTAATTTCCCTCCACCTTCTGATGTTCCCAGAATCTCTATGTTAACCAAAGGTTTTGCAAATGTAACATCAGTAGGGTAGAGAGAGGAAAAGGGGGGTAAGAGGTATTTATGACTGTCATAAACATACCCCCAGGCCAATGTCATGACACTGTGTTGTAATTTGGTTTATTCTGATTGGTTGGATGTTCTGGTCCTAAGGCTTCATTCAGTGTGTTAGTAGAACAAGTTTGTGAACTCAGCCCCAGGACCAGCTGGATGAGGGGACTCTTTTCTTGGCTCAGCTCTTGGCATTGCAGGTCTTGGTAGTGATATGAGAGGGTGTCACTGTATTTTAGATGTTTCCAAAACTTAATTGCTCTTTTTTGTTTTTATTAATAGTGGATATTGGCCTAATTCTGCCATGCATTGCATTGTTTGTAGTTTTCCTCAGGACATGGAGGAGAATCATACAGAACTCTGCATGTAGGGTTTCAATGGGGTGTTTGTCCCATTTGATGAAATCTTGTTTTGCCAGTGGACCCCACATCAAATGCAATTGGTTCAATGACACAATCAATTCGTTTTAGCCAAATTTTTATAGGTAATTCAATTTGAATTGTTTTTTTAATGGCGTAGAATGCCCTGCGTGCTTTCTCTCTCAGTTCATTCACTGCCTCATTAAGGTGTCCAGTTGAGCTTATTTTTAAGTAATTGTAGTGTGTGCAGTACTCTATATATTTTGTACCAATTGAGAACTTTGGTCTAATTCCCTGAGATCTGGATCTTCTCTGGAAAATCCTTGTTTTAGTCTTTTTGGGGTTTACTGCCAGGGCTGGCAGTGCTGCTCTAGCCTCTAGTAACTCCCCATCCCGGGTCCGGGAGCGTAATCATCGACTGACACTAATTAGCATAACGCAACGGACATAAATATTCCTAGAAAATATTCCTATTCGTGAAAATCACAAGTGAAATATATTGAGACACAGCTTAGCCTTTTGTTAATCACCCTGTCATCTCAGATTTTCAAAATATGCTTTACAGCCAAAGCTAGGCAAGCATCTGTGTAAGTTTATCGATAGCCTAGCATAGCATTTTGTCCAGCTAGCAGCAGGTAACTTGGTCACGGATATCAGAAAAGCAATCAAATTAAATCGTTTACCTTTGATGAGCTTCGGATGTTTTCACTCACGAGACTCCCAGTTAGATAGCCAATGTTCCTTTTTTCCAAAAATAGCGAAATAGCTCAATTTGTTCTTCACGTTTGGCTGAGAAATCGACCGGAAATTGCAGTCACGAAAACGCCTAAAAATATTCCAAATTAGCTCCATAATATCGACAGAAGCATGGCAAACGTTGTTTATAATTAATCCTCAAGGTGTTTTTCAAATATTTATTCGATAATATATCCACCGGGACAATTGGTTTTTCAGTAGGACCGATTGGAATAATGGCTACCTCTGTATTTTACTCGAGAATCACTCTGAGAGCCATCAAGTGACCACTTGCGCAATGTAGCCGCTTACAGGTATTCTTCAACATAAATGTGTAAACTTACGTCACAATGCTGTAGACACCTTGGGGAATACGGAGAAAAAGTAATCTGGTTGATAGCCCATTCACTGCTCAATAGGGACGCATTGGAACGCAGAGCTTTCAAAAGATGAGTCACTTCCGGATTAGATTTTTCTCAGGCTTTCGCCTGCAATATCAGTTCTGTTATACTCACAGACAATATTTTTACAGTTTGGGAAACTTTAGAGTGTTTTCTATCCTAAACTGTCAATTATATGCATATTCTAGCATCTTGTCCTGCCAAAATATCCCGTTTCCTATGGGAACGTTATTTTTCCAAAAATGAAAATACTGCCCCCTAGTCACAAAAGGCTAGCAGGTCCAGGCTCTGCTGTAGGCCATGTGCTCTCTCTCTCTCTCTCTCTCTCTCTCTCTAGTATGATGTCTTATAAAGTGATTGTCCATTGCTGAAAGGGGAGAACCAGAACGAAAGTAACTTTACTTTTGTACCTGCTGGCGGGGCGGGAGTAACACAGCATTGGGATGGAAGTAACATCTGGCGAGAAGTGCGCAATGTCTGTCTTATCTCCATGTTTCTGGTTTGTAATGCTCATTATTTTTGATTAAATGTACTATCAGCCATCATTTTAAGTTTGTATCGATTTGAATAATTAATGCCATAGGTTCTGAATTTGTGAAAATGAACCATGCGTCAACATCGCATTGTTCTGCAACCACAATATTTTGCCTTACAATATTCATCAGACTGAAATGGATCATATAATGGCTATTTTAACCATAATTTTCTCATCTCACCTCAATGAGAATGTAGTAGGATATGTTTCTCACCCTTTTCAATGACTTTAGTCCTTAGCCCTACCAATCTGGTGCCCTCCAGCGGTCCTTGTCCTGCTCGCTCCTCGTGACTTGATAGAATACATGTTTTTATTCTCTTCACAAACGGCAAACTCCTCGGGCTTATCATATTTTCATGGCTTGACACAAGGTAATTAAATATATATATATTTTAACCACTAACATGTTGATAAAAGCTTATGTGAGATGCTGATCCATCATGTCAATTGATTAAGGCACAATTCTAATGATGTGATTTATCATATTTTGTTAACGTTATAAAAAACATATTAACGAGAGGAGACAATGACCTGTGCTTAAACTTTTATTTTATTTCATTCCAGGTCAACAGTTAACATTGTGTTACTTTCGTCCCATACGTCTCTCCTGTAACATCTCCCAGGCTAAGCCCCAAGACTAGCTAGCATGATGCTTGAAACCTATGCTGTCAGTTAGTCACTAGATGGGGAAAGAAAATGACATATGTTTGGAACCTTAAACAACTTAAACAACTCTACAACCAAAAAACACTCCCGTATCCGTTTTTTAGTTACGTCGCTCAAAACCACTTTTTGTTGATAACTCGTCGAAACATGGTCGGACTGGTATGTTTTTTTGCAGGGAGCTCGTCCTCTGCATTAGGAACATGCTGACTTCACTAGTCATTCTAGATTCTGTCTTATCTGAGAAAATGGGTGTTACTTTCATCCCGGCTCTCCCCTACAGTGAACGGTTTACTGCTGTGATAATTCCAGTCATCAGCCAGGGAAATGGTGGCTTACCCGTGAGTCAGGGAGGGAGGGAAGATAGAAGGGAGAGAGGATGCTGGAAGGGAGGGGGTCCATTTGGAGAGAGGCAGAGAGGACTGCTGGGGGGGTGTTAAACTGGTACGTTTGTCCAAGGTTTGGGGGGCACATTAAAGATAGTTGGGGTAGTGGAGGGGACAATTGTTCCCCAGCCAGGCAGGAGACAGAGCTGGCTCAGGCTGCTTTTGAACAGGGCTGCTCAGCCACAAACACAGCACAGTTCTGGGCTGGCTGACTGGCATTGGTGGGTTTGGATCTGTCTTGGCATGGGCTGCTGTGACAGCTGTCTGGAAATAGAGGGAGCCCCTGAGATGTGAGACGGGGAAGAGTGGGAGCAAAACAACATGCACAAATTACTGTGAAATTCTGTTGCCCTGTTCTCCCTACACAGTTTCCAACACATGCAGAGTAAGAAATATGCGGCTCAGCCAAATCAACATAGAAAAAAAGGTATTATGGGGAGGATACTGTTTCTAAGTACATAATCACTGTAAGGAACATGTTGTAATTGGACACATTTTATCTTAAAGGGATAATCCACCCTAAAAAATAAAAATCGTGAAAGTCCTGTCAATTTTGCGAAAGCCTACAGTAGAAGGCAAAAGTTTGGACACATCTATTCATTCCAGGATTTTTCTTTATTTTTTACTATCTTCTACATTGTGAATAATAGTGAAGACATCACAACTATGAAATAACACATATGGAATCATGTACTAACCAAAAAATTGTTAAAATAAATCCAAATATATTTTATATATGATATTCTTCAAAGTAGCCAACCTTTGCCTTGATGACAGCTTTGCACACTCCTGTCTAAAAATAAAGAATATCCCTGGAATGAGTTGGTATGTCCAAACTGTTGACTGGTACTGTATATACTATCAGTGGGTAAAATAAACATGTTTAGCCATGATTTAACTTCTGAGTCGTCCATCTGTGAAAACCAGGAAATTGTGCAGGAACATGTCATAGCTACATAATTATTTTCAGTTGAGATAGGGTGTAACACACTTTTACATTTCATAACACTTTTAAAGATCATTTAATGTTGATCTGAATCTGAAAACAATTACCTTCACTCCAGATTGCCAAATCAGCAAATATATGGTATGGGATTACTTGTCTAGAACACATCCGTCCGTTTATATCAAATCAAATTTTATTGGTCACATACACATGCGTAGCAGATGTTATTACGGGTGTAGCGAATTGCTTGTATCGTCATGACAAAATGTATATTTTGCTTAGATGTGCTCAATCTAAACAGTGTACCAAATTGTTCTCCTTCATGTGCCATGTTGCAATGCCTCCTGTGTCTGTGGGAAACAGAGATATTACAGAAATTAGGAGATAGGAATCCCATTGGGCAATGACTGGATAAACGCCCCACCAAACTGACTGTCGGCCAATTGCATTCACGTTGTCATGCTGTGTCACGTGCTGCTAAGCTAATCATCACGCAATCCATTCTCAAAGTCAGGTTATGACTCGAGAAACCTGCCTATTTTCCTCGAAGGTACGTTATGTCACGACTCCAAAGCTATGCAAAATATTTGCAATGTTGTACTTCTTGTTCAAGAAATCGGTGATTGTAAAAGTACCCAATTTCATACTTGAGTAAAAGTAAAGATACCAAAATAGAAAACAACTCAAGTAAAAGTCACCCAGTAAAATACTACTTGAGTAAAAGTCTAAAAGTATTTGGTTTTAAATACAGTGCATGTGGAAAGTATTCAGACCCCTTCACTTTTTCACATTTTGTCACATTACAGCCTTATTCTAAAATGGATTAAATTGTTTTTTCCCCCCTCATCAATCTAAGAACAATACCTCATAATGACAAAGCAAAAACTGTTTTTAAATTTTTTGGCCCAAATATGTTAATAATAAATAAGCTGAAATACGACATTTACCTAAGTATTCAGACCCTTTACTCAGTACTTTGTTGAATCACCTTCGGCAGTGATTACAGCCTTGAGATGTTTGATGGGGTTCAAGGATATTCTGAGACTTGTCCCAAAGCCTCTCCTGCGTTGACTTGGTTGTGTGCTAAGGGTCATTGTCCTGTTGGAAGGTGAACTTTCACCCCCAGTCTGAGGTCCTGGGCGCTCTGGAACAAGTTTTCATCAAGGATCTTTCTGTACTGCTCCATTCATCTTTCCCTCAATCCTGACTAGTTTCCCACTCCCTGCCGATGAAAAATATCCCCATAGTATGATGCTGCCACTACCATGATTTACTGTAGAGATGGTGCCAGTTTTCCTCCAGACGTGACGCTTGGCATTCAGGCCAAATAGTTACATTTTCGTTTCATTAGACCAGAGAAGGTGCTTTTTGGCAAACTCCAAGTGGTCTGTCATGTTACTTTTACTGAGGAGTGCCTTCCATCTGGCCACTCTACCATAAATGCCACATTTTTTATTTTAGAATAAGGCTGTAAGATAACAAAATGTGGAAAAAGGGAATGGGTCTGAATACTTTCAGAATTTACTGTATACTTAAGTATCAAAATAAAAGTACAAACATTCCACATTCCTTACATTAAGCAAACCAGACGGCACCATTTTTATTTTTATGTTTAATTTACGGATAGCCAGGGGCACAGTCCAACACTCAGAGATCACTTACACAGGAGGCATTTGTGTTAAGTGATTCCGCTAGATCAGATGACCAGTAGGGATGACCAGGGATGTTCTCTTGACAAGTGTGTGAATTGGACCTTTTTCCTATCCTGCTAAGCATTCGAAATGTAATGACTACTTTTGTCTGTCAGGGAAAATGTACAATTTTCTTTAGGAAAATAGTAAAAGTAAAAGTTGTCAAAAATGTAAATAGTAAAGTACAGATACCCCCCCAAAACTACAGTGGTACTTTATACCACTCCACAAAATGCATGCTAATGTTTGGCTTTTGAGCTAGTGCCCAATTGATTCCCATTCACTCCTTGAAGGAGAATGCCCATTGACGACACATGGGCAACGTACACAATGGGCGTTAATATGATTCTAATGGAGTTTCCCCATCTCCTCAAAAGTATCCCTGTGGGAAAGAAACGTACGCTGCTCTCACTCTGGGCAGAGACAAACTGAAAGTTGAACTCTGTGAGAAGTTGATAGTGTAGTTTGTTTAGCCGATTTTACAGCTAGATATCTACTTCACATGCTAATATCAACTTTGATATTAGCTATGTGTTCTAGCAAGCTACTTAGCCAGCCAGCCCAAAGAGAGAGAGCTTTGCATTGTGGGTTATGTAGTAGACTTTTGTTCACAAAAAGGATGGTTTCAAATATATTAGTGTTATTTAACAATATTTAACACTGTTAATAATAGGAATTAGGGTTTTGGGGTGGATTATCCCATCAATTCTTCCTTTGAGACATATTTCAGGAGTTTCATTACGGTCCAACCTGATGGACCATAGTGATTATTGTTTTCATAAAGGGATTGTGAAGTTTTAAAGAAGGTACCAGCCATGATTCAGCTTGAATAATATTAATGAATCTCAATGTTCACGTAATGTACTAATTTATGGGCTTTCTAACATATTTTTGATCCTTTGTATCAATATTTAAAATACGGCAACACAAATCATTATGGTTATTGCTTGTCACATTGAGTTTGCTTTGTTGTATTACCTAACATAAGCCCATATGGCAGCTTCAACATTCACTGCATCTTCTCCATTATATCACTATAGAGTTATCCCTTTACAAAGAGCAATGTTACAAAACATAGATTTAAATAAAGAGACATGTACTGTATGGCAGTAACTTCTCTACCATTACTCTTGGTGTCGTCCTACCATGAAAGGCCTTGTTAACGACCACTATTTTAAGGTGCCAATTTCCCACTGCTGGTACCCAAGGCACCTTCCCTTTGTGTTACCCAACAGAGAGAATAATAAATATAATTCTCTTTCTCCTCCTCCATTTTGCTGCACTCTAATTTTCCTGCTCAGCCCCCCGCCGCACCTCCCCTACTGCTCGTAACTCTGGGCTGGCTGTGTGCATCTGCCTGGCACACTCAAGCAGCGGGAGGAACAAACAGAGGAGTGGAGGACACAGAGGGTCTTCTATGCCCTCTGGCTTGGATGCCCACCACTGCTAAGGTGAACGGAGCATTACCATCTCAAACACACCAGGAACCAGTTGTCAGGGAGCTAAGAATTTAAACTTGCTACATCTGCTCACAGCTTCACAGCGTCACAGCTATCTCCCTAATATACACTTATGCACACATGCATGTACATAAATACATATGCACAACCACACATTGACACACACACACCCACACAGGGGCAAACTTTGTGATTTTGGAGGCCCCAGGCAGTTTTACTATTTGTAGCCCATGTATCTGATGCCATGCCATACTCTTTTAGACCAGACAGCACCACATACATGGCAGCATTGTCATCGTCGTGGGAACATACGTGGGAACATGGCGCCGAAGGGGATGTCTGCCTATTTATGGGATCTTAACCAACTGTGCTATTTTATTTGTTTTTTCGCATGGTTTGTAACTTATTCATAATTTTTCTTTAATGAGTCGAACGAGAGGGATTTACTCCAGACACTCGAACAGGCCCTCATCCCGTCATTTGCAGGAGAAAGAGACGTGGGAGATCGGGGTGCCTTGTGAGGATCCTGCGATGAGTGGCTAATCTGTCTTTGCCATTGGTACTATTGGCAAACGTACAATCGCTGGATAATAAAGTTGATGAACTACAAGCACGTGTATCCTACCAACGGGACATTAAAACTGTAATATCTTATGTTTCACAGAGCCGTGGCTGAAAGACGACATGAATAACATACAGCTGGCTGGGTTATACACCATATCGACAGGATAGAACAGCAGCCTCTGGTAAGACAAGAGGTGGCGGTCTATGTATATTTGTAAACAACAGCTGGTGCACAATATCTAAGGAAGTCTCAAGGTTTTGCTCACCTGAGGTAAAGTATCTCATGATAACTGTGGACCACACCATCTACCTAGAGAGTTTTCATCTGTATGCTTCGTAGCTGTCTATTTACCACCACAAACCGATGCTGGCACTATGACCACACTCAATGAGCTGTATATGTACATAAGCAAACAGGAAAACGCTCATCCATAGGCAGCACTCCTAGTGGCCGGGGACTTTAATGCAGGGAAACTTAAATCCGTTTTACCTCATTTCTACCAGCATGTTAAATGTGCAACCAGAGGGAAAAAAAACTCTAGACCACCTTTACTTCACACACAGAGACGTGTACAAAGCTCTCCCTCTCCCTCCATTTGGCAAATATGACTATAATTATATCCTCCTGATTCCTGCTTACAAGCAAAAATTAAAGCAGGAAGCACCAGTGACTCTGCCAATAAAAAAAGTGGTCAGATGAAGCAGATGCTAAACTACAGGACAGTTTTGCAAGCACAGACTGGAATATGTTCCAGGATTCTTCCAATGGCATTGAGGAGTACACCACATCAGTCACTGACTTTATCAATAAGTGCATCGAGGACGTCATCCCCACAGTGACTGTACGTACATACCCCAACCAGAAGCCATGGATTACAGGCAACATTGGAACTGAGCTAAAGGGTAGAGCTGCCTCTTTCAAGGAGCGGGACCTGAACCCGGAAGATAGTAAGAAATCCTGCTATGCCATGCGACGAACCATCAAACAGGCCAAGAGTCAATACAGGACTAAGATCGAATCGTACTACACCGGCTCTGACGCTCGTCGGATGTGGCAGGGCTTGCAAACTATTACAGACTACAAAGGGAAGCACAGCTGAGAGTTGCCCAGTGACACAAGCCTACCAGACGAGCTAAAATACTTCCATGCTCGCATTCCATGCATGAGAGCATCAGCTGTTCTGTATGACTGTGTGATGACGCTCTCCGCAGCTGATGTGGGTAAGACCTTTAAACAGGTCAACATTCACAAGGCCGCAAGGCCAGATGGAATCCCAGGATGTGGCTTCACTGACATTTTGACCTCTCCCAGTCTGAGTCTGTAATACAAACACATTTCAAGCAGACCACCACAGTCCCTGTGCCCAAGAACCTAAGGTATCCTGTCTGAATGACTACCGACCCGAGGCACTCATATCTGAAGCCATAAAATGCTTTGAAAGGCTCTTCATGTTTAACATCAACACAATTATCCCAGAAACCCCCGACCCACTCTTATTTGCATACCGCCCCAACAGATTCACAAATGATGCAATCTCTATTGCACTCCACACTGCCCTTTCACACCTGCACAAAGGTAACACCTATGTGAGAACGCTATTCATTGACTACAGCTCAGCGTTCAACACCATAGTGCCCTCAAAGCTCATCACTAAGGTAAGGACCCTGGGATTAAACACTTCCCTTTGCAACTGGATCCTGGACTTCCTGACGTGTCGCCCCCAGGTGTTAAGGGTAGGCAACAACACATCCACCACGCTGATCCTCACCACTGGGGACCCTCAGGGGTGCCTGCTTAGTCCCCTCCTGTACTCCCTGTTCACCCACAACTGTGCGGCCAAGCACTACTCCAATACCATCATTACGTTTGCTGACGACACAACAGTGGTAGACCTGATCACTGACAGCAATGAGGAGAGGTTAGAAACCTGGCTGTGTGGTGCCAGGACGACAACCTTTCCCTCAATGTAATCTAGGCAAAGGAGATGATTGTGGACTACAGGAAAAGGAGGACCGAGCACGCCCCCATTCTCATCGACGGGGCTGTAGTGGTGCAGGTTGAGAGCCTCAAGTTCCTGAGTGTCCACACCACCAACAAACTAACATGGTCCAAGCTGCAAACTAACATGGTACAACTGCACCATTGAGAGCATCCTGACGGGTTACATCACTGCCTGGTATAGCAACTGCTCGGCCTCCGACCACAAAGCACTACCAGTACATTCCTAGTGTCCCTTATGGCTCAGATCAGGTGCTACATAGTACATACACCATAAACATACATCATTTACACACACACACACACAGAAACACACACACACACACAGTCTTGTACAGCAAACCTTGTGGAGACACAATTCAGTCTCATTCAAAATCCTATTTTCCCTAACCATAAATCTAACCCTAACCTAATGTCCCCAGTTACTCCAATTTTTGTTGTGTTTATCATTCATGTATCGTATCGGAGCCTGTGTATCTAGATACGTATCAAATTGTGTTGAAAGGGAATGATGCACATCACTAATAAGTTGGTTTAATTTTCTGTGAAATGTCAGTCTGTGTCACGCCTGCCCCCGCTTCCCCTCCCTGGCGCTCAAGGGCGCCAGGCTACCCGTCATTATACACACCTGTTACCATCATTACACACAGCTGCGCTCATTGGACTCACCTGGACTCCCTCACTTTGTTGATTGTCCCTGCATATATGTCTGCTCCTCTGTGTTGTTCCAAACAGCATTGTTTGTCGTGTTGTGTTTATGTCCTGATGCTGTTCTTGTTCCGTTGCATGTCCGTCTATATTAAATGGTTCACTCCCTGTACCTGCTTCTCATCTCCTGTGTTGGGCGTTACAGTCTTGGAGAGAGCTTTGGCAGCTGTGGCTGATTGGCCGGTTCACAGTAATTCTAGCTAAAGGTGAACTAATACATAGAGGGGGTTAGGTGGTCTATCCCCTATTTTACACACTCAATTTCCTCCTATAAACACTGTTGGTTGGTTTCCTTCTGCCTGACTGTGGACTAGCAACAACAACACGAAAACCAATGGACATCTATGCCACTGAGCCAGCAGATTCAGTTTGTGACTGAACATTGCGTGAATGCTCTCTCATTACGCCAGCTGTGGCAGATGCAACTTTGTTTGGGAGGTGTGAAACGGCAAGAGGATCTGGGTGCTAAACAAAGCCTCAATGCCACCACAAAAACAGGCAAGCCAGCAAAGCAGCCAGCGCTGGATAATGTGGTGATTACAGAGCTTGGATGAGGCAAACTCCCTTCTATTAAAAGCATCATGCTCTGAGCATATTTCAATCTCCGTTTAAACGCTGGATGGCAATGAGTAAAACCCCTCCTCCACACCCTCTCAATCCCTCTCAACACACACACACACACACACACACACACACACACACACACACACACACACACACACACACACACACACACACACACACACACACACACACACACACACACACACACACACACACACACACACACACACACACACAAAGGGACACACACCCAGTGACAAGCATTCCAGCTGTAAAGCACAGAGCATCATGTCTTGAGTGGAGGGGGGTTAATAGGCATGCTTCATTAGATGATAGTCTCGATGCAGAAGTGGGCAGTCTTGCTTTAAGACATGTGATCCAGCTCTCTCACTCTCTCTCCCGCTCTCCCTCTCTCCCTCTCTTTCTCACCCTCTCTCTCTTGGTCTCTCTCTCTCTATGGACATTCCCTCGCTCTCCCTTTCGCTCTCTGGCTGGGCTGTATTGTAATACACATATAGACACTACTTAGTGCTTTGGAAAGAGGGTTGAGCCTCACACACACAACCAGAGCAGCTTCTCAATGGGGGGACGGAGCCAAGAGGAGACAGAACTATCGTTCCGCTGGAGCCAATCTCCGTCCGTGTCTGAGAAGTGAGGAGGCAAATTAACTCCCTGTCGTCACGAGAGGGCTTTCATCCTCACAGGAGTAAGAAGAGAGAGAAAAGGGAGAGGGAGAAAGAAGGAGAGAAAGGAGCTGCTGTCTGCGCTGATATAAAGGTGACCTGAGCAGCTTTCCATCCTGTAAACCCTGGCTAGTTTGTGACAGAGTGTCGTGGCTGTGAGCTGAGGAGGTTTCTGGTGACTGCACTCTCAGGATTTCAGACGGACAGTGAGAGGAGGGAGCCGAAACAACAGAGCTCCTCACCCTCTTATCCTGCAGCGCTGTGCTCATTTACACCTGGATCGTTGTTGGGAAACCCTGGCCTCAGACTATGGATGGATTTAAGACAGTGTTGTGAGTCTGTTGGACAGACGGTGATACCGACAGCCGGGCTCTTTTTCTTCTGACCAGACAGACCACTCAGGTAAAGGGTTTGGGGCTATTCTTTGGGACTCTGTTAGTGCTTTGTGATTATATTCTGTTCCTTTTGAAAATATACTTTCATTTAAAACAATCGGATTATGGAGCTCTTTCAAGATAAGGTTTAGCTGTCATGTTTGTAAGAAGTGGAAGGGCTCCAGGAGCCACTGTATTAAGATGACAGGTATGGGCTGTGAGCAACAGACAGGCAGAGCATGTGACATGACCAGCATACATGTGTTGGATTGAACTGCTGTATGGTTTAATGAGGAGTGTAGGCTATGCACATTCCAGATATGGCGTGTTTTTGGACATTTCCTGTTGTCTGATATGCTGAAAGTGCCATGCAGTTCTAAGTAGGGCAGAGATGTCAGTCTTATGCTGCTACTTATGGAACACAATAGGCAAGGCTGTAACATGCAAATGTTCTAGCCCAGACTCTTCTTTATTCATTTTAATGCAAGGCTATATTAGAAAGAGTTATTAGTCTTAATTGAGATCTTAAATTGACACATGATATCCATATCAAGTCTATTCCATTGACATTTTTCTACAGGCTATCCTAAGCTGAACCGTGTCAAAGGCATTTACTTACCATGTAAAATTGCCCCTTTACAACCATGTTGTAGGGAAAGCTACACATCAGCAGGAAGCCTATCTTGTGCAGAGACAGTGCGCAGGTGTGTCCAAGCAGGGACCATTGCACTACGTGTTTCGTCTAAATTGGCCGGACATTGGATGCTCGTAAGAAAGGCAATGTAACATCTATTCCACAACCATCAAGGCCGATATAAATCAATGGTCTAATTAGACCCAAAGAGACAACCAAATGGCTCGTTAAACAGGCGCAAATGGCCAATCCTGCATGAAGTGCGCATTGTTTTTTTTTCATAAAAAAACACAGAGGTAGGGATTCAAACTAAAAGTCATGTGTAAATGAATTGCTTTACATAGCACTGACATGGTGATTTTTTATTTTTTCATGTGGCTACCATTAACTTGTGAAAGTTTACATTGAAATTCATAGGCCTAAGCCTGTGTGGTCCAAATATCTTTCTGGGTCTCCTCTCCATCCATATTCTCTCGCGCTGTCGGTCAAGACAACATTCCTTATTTGACATGAATGCATGCTGACAGTCCAAGAGTTGCTCAAAGCTGAAACGAAAGGAGGGGAGGACGAAAGAGCAGCTTCTTCTCTTCATGCCGTTGTTCAGGCTAAAGATTCCGTTTTTTTTTTCAGGAACAAGGCAGTTTGCCAGAGAGAAACAGCGCTGTAAAAAGCATTCCCTGGGGAACAGTTCACATTTCCACAAAACTGCGGATTACAGCGGATTTATTGCAGGAGAGGGGATTACAATATGCCGTTAATAATTATATGATTAATTTCTGCTTGTTGAATATTCAGTAGGCTAGTCTCAATGTCATTTCAGAGTAGAGGAAGGTCTACTTTTTCTCAAACCGACATGCACATACCAAGTTTCTAGCCTATAATTTGGAGAGAAAAGAATCTAGATAGGCAGCTACACAGCCAGAGTATGTGATAGCAACAGAATAGCTTAAATAGGCTACATGTGTAAAGTATTCCCCACTTCAAATAGTCTTTGAAGCAATTGTTTTCACAATTTCTAAATGTGAAACTCTTATTCAGTAATAACTCAGAAGTGGTGTAAAACAGGCATTATAGCTGACTAGGCACGGACCGACTTTTTGGTGGTGTCTGGACCGGATGTTTTGTGGGGGTCTTTTGATGCGGTCTGGACCGGCCTTGATTTCACAACCAATCTGAACTAATCATAGACCTAAAGTACCATTAAGAAGTTTGCAAACACCTACTCATTCAAGGGTTTTTCCTTTATTTTTTAAATATTTTCTACATTGTAGAATAATAGTGAAGACATCAAAACTATGAAATAACACATATAGAATAATGTAGTAACCAAAAAAGTGTTACAAAAATTAAAAGATATTTGATATTCTTCAAAGTAGCCACCCATTTGCCTTGATGACAGTTTTGCATACTCTTGGTATTCTCTCAACCAGCTTCACCTGGAATGCTTTTCCAACTGTCTTCAAGGAGTTCCAACATATGCTGAGCAGTTCTTGGCTGATTTTCCTTCACTGTGCGGTCCAACTCATCCCAAACCATCTCAATTGGGTTGAGGTCGGGTGATTGTGTAGGCCAAGTCATCTAATGCCGCACTCCACTCTCCTTCTTGGTCAAATAGCCCTTACACAGTCTGGATGCGTGTTAAGTCATTGTCCTGTTGAAAAACAAATGATAGTCCCACTAAGTGCAAACCAGATGGGATGGCATATCGCTGCAGAATGCTGTGGTAGCCATGCTGGTTAAGTGTGCCTAGAATTATAAATAAATCACTGACAGTGTCACAAGAAAATCACCCCCACACCATCACACCTCTCCCTCCGTGCTTCACGGTGGGAACTACACATGCAGAGATCATCCGTTCACCTACTCTGTGTCTCACAAAGACAAGGCGGTTGGAAACAAAAATCGCAATTTTGGACTCATCAGACAAAAGGACAGATTTTCACCGGTCTAATGTACATTGCTCATGAATCTTGCACGTCTCAAGCACGTCTCTTCTTATTTTTGGTGTCCTTTAGTAGTGTTTTTTTTGTAGCTGGTTGAGAGAATGTCAATAGTGTTCAAAGCTGTCATCGAGGCAAAGGGTGGCACTTTGAAGCTACTTTGAAGAATATCAAATAAAAATATACATTTGATTTGTTTAACACTTTCTTGGTTACTACATGATTCCATATGTGTTATTTCATAGTTTTGATGTCTTCAATACAATTCCACAATGTAGAAAATAGTAAAAAGAAAGAAAAACCATTGAATGAGTAGGTGTATAGGTGAGTCTGAACAGGTGTGTCCAAACTGTTGACTGGTACTGTATATGTTTGGTTCAGATTTCATCCTGTCCAGCCTTGATTTCAACATCCACAGACATACTGTCCGGACCGCCTGTATTTGGCCAAAACAGGGAAGTCTGTCATTGTTTCAGATTTGGTCCTGTCCATACCAGCTTTGATTTGGCCCAAACATATGCGTCTATAACTGATTCAGATTGGTTCGGTCTGGACCTGACCAAATCTGATCCAATCATAGACATCTATGTTTCACAAGTTTGAACAGCACAGTGCAGTAGAGCACAGCAGAGTACACTACATTACAGTAACGTATAGTAAAGAAACAGAGTACAGTACTGTAGAGTACAGTACAATACAGTAGAGCACAGTAGATTACAGTAAAGTAAAGAACCCGTACTGTACTCTACTGTGCTCTACTGTGCATCTTTCCCCTTGAAGACGATTAGATTTGTATCTAGATACTGTACACGGGCTCCGATTCAATACAGGAATGATATGCTTTTGTTTGAAACGATTCAGTGCAATTCGGTTTGATTCGAGGAATGAATCGATGCGATTTATTTCGATGTGATATGATCCGACACACTAACATTTGTTGCATAAACACGTGTGTGCGTGCGCGCGCGCGTGTGTGTGTATGTGTGTGTGTGTGTGTGTGTGTGTGTGCGTGTGTGTGCGTGTGTGTGTGTGTGTGTGTGTGTGTGTGTGTGTGTGTGTCTGTGTGTGTAAATTATTTAAATGTCTATGGTGTTTGTAAGCACCTGAGATGAGCCATAAGGTTGACTGGGCATCTACAACCCCACTATCAGATTAGGGGGAGCAATGTATAGGCTACTTTTTGTCCACTTTTGATCTGAAATCACCATCACCCGCTGATGAACTTTTGCAGGTTAAAAGTAATTGAGCTGGTAATGTATCAATATTTATCTTAAGAAATTTGCTATGACAAAGCAAATGAATTGATAGAACAAATCAAATGGTTTTGACCATTTACACATTTTTACTGGAGTGAGATTCTCTTTTCCTCCCGCATTGACCATGCAGTGCGGCTCACGAAAGTGATTGCTGTCCTAGTTATGGAATTATCAACTTTACCCTGTATATCTAAAAATGACCATATACACTGATTGTTTAAAGCAAAACTAACAGAACTATTGCTCATGCTGAACCTGAACAATCAAAACAAAATCAAATGTGTTCACCGTGGGGACGACAATGGAAATGGTCAGATGACGCAGATGCTAAGCTACAGGACTGTTTTGCTAGCACAGACTGGAATATGTTCACCACATCAGTCACTGGCTTCATTAATAAGTGCATCGATGACGTCGTCCCCACAGTGACCATATGTACATCTCCCAACCAGAACCCATTGACTACGTTTATTAGAAATATATCCAGACTGCTGGAGCGGACCAGCCTCCACCGGCCTGAGGAGAGACACATGGAACGAGGAGTTAATGCGGTAATTGGGGGGAGGTTGTAACATACCTCATTCACTCTCCTCAGGACTTTAAATTGCCCCACAAACCGCGGACCCAGCTTCCGACAGGGCAGGCGGAGGGGCAGGTTTCGGGTCGAGAGCCAGACCCTGTCCCCCGGTGCGAACACCGGGGCCTCACTGCAGTGACGGTCAGTCCCCTCGCCGCCCGGATGTACTCCAGATTGTGGTGGTCAGTCCAGATGAGAAAAGGGTGCCTAGCCCCCTCAAGTCAATGTCTCTACACCTTCAGGGCCTTGACGACAGCCAACAACTCCCAGGTCCCCAGCGTCATAGTTTCACTCCGCCGGGCTGAGCCTCTTCGAGAAGAAGGCAAAAGGGCGGAGCTTTGGTGGCGTACCCGAGCGCTGAGAGAGCACAGCTCCTATCCCAGCCTCGGACGCATCCACCTCCACTATGAACGCCAAAGAGGGATACGGATGAGCCAACACAGGAGCCGAGGTAAACAAAGCCCCCAGGGGACTGAAAGCCCTGTCCGCCTCAGCTGTCCACTGCAAATGCACCGGGTCCCCCTTCAGCAGTGAAGTGATGGGAGCCGCTACCTGACCAAAACCCCGGATAAGCCTCCGGTAGTAGTTGGCAAACCCTAAGAATCGCTGCACCTCCTTTACCGTGTTGGGAGTCGGCCAATTACGCACGGCTTCAATGCGGTCACCCCTGACGTGGAAATGCGATACCCTAGGAAGGAGACACATGCTCGGTGCGCTTGCAGCACCACGGGAAACGCAGGAGAGTCAATATGGAAAAAACTCATTTTCTCCATGTGACCCCTGCGTCACCATGCCCAAAAGAGGGGTGACCTCCCTAATTAACCCTGACCCTAATGGTCGACTATCTAAGGCGTGAACGGGGAAGGGCACATCCACGGGAACAATGGGGGTCCCTAAACTATGAGCTAACGCTCTATCAATGAAATTCCCAGCTGCGCCTGAATCTACGAGCGCTTTATGCCGGGAAAGCGGGGAAAACTCAGGAAAAGTGACAGACCCAAACATGCAACAGAGGACTCTGGGTGAGAATGGTGCCAGCTCACCTGGGGTGATGCCAGAGTGCCATGCCTGCTGCCTCGATTCCCAGAGGAACCAACCCGGCACCGACCAGCAGTGTGACCTCTGTGGCCACAGATGGTGCACGAGCGGAAACCCCCTCCGGTCTCCCTGCGCACCGCCCCTCCCAGCTCCATGGGTATAGAAGAGGGGCTGCGGGAGGATGGAACCACCAGACCCCGATCTGGACGTCTGCGATGGTCCAATGCCGCATCTCCCTCTCTCCACACGCGTTGGCCCACTCCAGGGCTTACCTGGTGAGGCACGAGACGAGGGCAGACACCCTCTCATGGTCCGATGGAGCTGGGTGGACCGTGGCCAGATAGAGGTTAAGTTGAAGGAGGAACCCTGGCAGTTGTCAGCACTCCCGTCGTACTCCTGTGACAAGGAGAGACGGATCCCACTGGGCTCAGGCGGGAAAGGGGTGCTCAGGAGAGACCTCGGTTGTACTGGTGGAGGTGCTGGAAGACTTCGGCGGAAGTCGTGACAGTGAATGTGACAGACGGGAACAATAATAAATATTCTATGTTGTAATCTTCATTTGGCTCCTCTATCCTAAATTAAATTTAAAAAAAGTAATATTATTGTGATAATGCTGGTCATAGAATCACAAACCCCAAAATATGCATTTTCAACATCCGTAAATGCCATATTTTCAATTTTTATTCAGAACTGAAAAGGTACCTGATTTCATGGTCCGGAAAATACGCATTTTCAATGTCCGGAAAATAAGTCCTTTCATCTTTCATTCAGATCTGAAAATTAACCTGATTTCAATGTCCGAAAAATATGTATTTTCAACATCTGAAAAATACAGTATGTATTTAAAATGTCAGATAAAAACTTTTTTTTCACCTATATTTCAGAACCTAAATTGAGCCAATTGCAATGTCTTTTCAACTTAGTTTTGCTTACTGGGAGGTCTCTTTAGGTCTGCTGATTCTTTGCCATTTATCAATACTATAACAAAAAAAACTACCAAGAGGACAACACAATGGCAATCTGTGCCATACTACGGTCCAAACGTGTTTCACGTACAAGGGAGATAGCAATAAGGACAGTCTTTCAGTTGAAGTCAGGTATTTTATTTTACTGCAATTGATCAGTGTTCAGCAGTCGACTTGAATATAAAAGGTGTCAATATTTTTTATTTTTTATTTAACCAGATAGGCTAGTTGAGAACAAGTTCTCATTTACAATTGCGACCTGGCAGAGATAAAGCAAAGCAGTGTGACACAAACAACAACACAGAGTTACACATGGAATAAACAAACATACAGTCAATAACACAATAGAGAAAAAATGTCTATATACATTGTGTGCAAATTAGGTAAGATAAGGGAGATAAGGCAATAAGTAGGCCATAGTGGGGATATAAATACAATTTAGCAATTAAACACTGGAGTGATAGATGTGCAGAAGATGAATGTGCAAGTAGAGATACTGGGGTGCAAAGAAGCATAAAACAAATAACAGTATGGGGATGAGGTAGTTGGATGGGATATTCACAGATGGGCTATGTACAGTGATCTGTGAGCTGCTCTGACAGCTGGAGCTTAAAGTTAGTGAGGGAGATATGGGTCTCCAGCTTCAGTGATTTTTGCAAATCGTTCCAGTAATTGGCAGCAGAGAACTGTTATTGTGAAGCTCAACAAAGTCACATATAGATGATTTGAACATACTGTGCAAAAAATGCTAATATCAATACCATGACTTGAATAGGATTTGTACCACAAATGCTGAAACGTTAGCATTTGGAAACAGTGCCAAATAAACTAAACCAAAGCATGGATTGCTGTTTGTGGTAGATTTTGGCAGATTGTGGTAAATTGCGTCATTCTGGCAACAATGGCTAACACTCAAATAACATGCCATAGAATTCTGTGGCACCCAGCAAGCAGTGCTGCAGTATGCCACAACTTTTAAAGGAAGAACCACGGTATCTTTCAACTATGCTGTGTTTAATATACAATTTGAATCTATTTTATCAAATATAATCCACAGATTGAGAGTTGAAGATAAAGACTTTTACTAAGAGTATTAGTATATTATCACCTGACCGACCAGGTTTCTCCAGATCTCCCAACAATTTTTGATTAATGTTGTGCTTTTTCAGCTATTCCCGAACCTGAGACCGGAAACTGGTTACCTGAGGGCTATACCAGAAGAAAGGGTATATTCTTTCTGTATCCTCACAACAAAATCTGCAGAGCTGCGATGATTGTATACTCTAAATATTCAACATTTTGATGGTGGCAAGAACAATAGTTTTAGCTGAAAAGCACGAAGTCTTAAACCTTGCGTCATTTTATATCACTCATTCCCCCTGTGCCATAAAATCGGTACATAAAAAAATCTTTTCTAAGCTATTTTGCAATCTGTATAGCACAGCTTTCAACATTCTGGTGTTCAAATGAAACTGGTATACGTTTTTGGGGGTAATGCTGTAATTAATTGGCTGTAATCTTGGATTGAGCGGACCTTGCCATAACTCTGATAACGCCATGAAAGACATAATTCTACCCTTCCAAACTATATAATTTACAAACACTCTGAGATTGTTTATCAGTATGGGACCAGGTCACTTTTACAAATGAGGATGTGGAAAATCTACTGAATGACTGGGATGCAGTTTTGGAAGGCTGTAGTGAATTCAGGGCCGAGCATGTTTCACAATGGAATTATGAGGAGAGGAGGTAGTAACACCTGGAGAGGCGGAGTTATTATTCACTGTGAGGAAGGGCGAGCGAGGCGTGGGTCCATATGTCGGCCTTCAGCATCCGTTAGGCGATCGTTAAATGAATGGCCAAGGCATCTCATCATGCCTTTATGTGTGGAATGGAAGCATACATTTTGGGCCTTTATATTTTGAGTTGGTAGGCTACAGTGTGTACATGGTGTGAAGATGATGATCAAAATTGGTTGATTTGTGATCTTAGGTTTAAGTAGTGTCTATTTTCCAATTGCACAGTGTTGTTTGGAACTCGTAAAATATGTCCATCGATGGAGAGGTGACTGTCTTGCAGGTAATATCTTTGCAACACATGCAACACTAGGGATTTAATGGTCCCGTTTTCTCTGTAGCTACCCCATACACAAGTCTGGGATATTTTTTTGTCTCTGAGTCATGTCACAATAATTTTCTGTTCTCATGTAGTATGGTGATTTTTGACAAGTTTGACCTTGTCCCTTTCTCTTCAGATAGAGTTGTTTTGATTGTCCTGGGATAGCCCTCCCCATGTTGGCCATGCCGATCAATGTTTATACCTGTTTTTTCTTCGAAGAGCCACTGTCCCTGACTTCACCTCTCCTAACCTCTCTCATTTGGTTTGTGTTTCTTTTCAATGTTCCTTCCATATATTTTGTGGGTCACCCTCCATCACCCCCTCAGTCTTTTCTATCTCCTCCATTAGACACCCTCTGCTATGTCTCTTAAACCCTCTCTCTGATTTCCTCCTATAGTTGCCCCTGCCATGTCTCTTTAACCCCCTCTCAGTTCCCCCTATAGCTGCCCCTGCCATGTCTCTTTAACCCCTCTCAGTTCCTGCTGTAGTTGCCCCTGCCCTGTCTCTTTAACCCCCTCTCAGTTCCTCCTATAGTTGCCCCTGCCATGTCTCTTTAACCCCTCTCAGTTCCTCCTATGTTGCCCCTGCCATGTCTCTTTAACCCTCTCTCTGATTTCCTCCTATAGTTGCCCCTGCCATGTCTCTTTAACCCCCTCTCAGTTCCCCCTATAGCTGCCCCTGCCATGTCTCTTTAACCCCTCTCAGTTCCTGCTGTAGTTCCCCTGCCCTGTCTCTTTAACCCCTCTCAGTTCCTCCTATAGCCCCTGCCATGTCTCTTTAACCCCTCTCAGTTCCCCTATAGTTGCCCCTGCCATGTCTCTTTAACCCCTCTCAGTTCCTCCTATAGTTGCCCCTGCCATGTCTCTTTAACCCCTCTCAGTTCCTCCTGTAGCTGCCCCTGCCCTGTCTCTTTAACCCCTCTCAGTTCCCCCTATAGTTGCCCCTGTCATGTCTCTTTAACCCCTCTCAGTTCCTCCTATAGTTGCCCCTGCCATGTCTCTTTAACCCCTCTCAGTTCCTCCTGTAGCTGCCCCTGCCCTGTCTCTTTAACCCCTCTCAGTTCCCCTATAGTTGCCCCTGCCCTGTCTCTTTAACCCCTCTCAGTTCCCCCTATAGTTGCCCCTGCCATGTCTCTTTAACCCCTCTCAGTTCCTCCTGTAGCTGCCCCTGCCCTGTCTCTTTAACCCCTCTCAGTTCCCCTATAGTTGCCCCTGTCATGTCTCTTTAACCCCCTCTCAGTTCGTCCTGTAGCTGCCCCTGCCCTGTCTCTTTAACCCCTCTCAGTTCCCCCTATAGTTGCCCCTGTCATGTCTCTTTAACCCCTCTCAGTTCCTCCTGTAGCTGCCCCTGCCCTGTCTCTTTAACCCTGTTCCCCCTGTCCCCTGTCATGTCTAACCCCTCTCAGTTCCTCCTATAGTTGCCCCTGCCATGTCTCTTTAACCCCTCTCAGTTCCCCTATATTTGCCCCTGCCATGTCTCTTTAACCCCTCTCAGTTCCCCCTATAGTTGCCCCTGCCATGTCTCTTTAACCCCTCTCAGTTCCCTATAGTTGCCCCTGCCATGTCTCTTTAACCCCTCTCAGTTCCCCCTATAGTTGCCCCTGTCATGTCTCTTTAACCCCTCTCAGTTCGTCCTATAGTTGCCCCTGCCATGTCTCTTTAACCCCTCTCAGTTCCCCCTATAGCCCCTGCCATGTCTCTTTAACCCCTCTCAGTTCCTCCTATAGTTGCCCCTGCCATGTCTCTTTAACCCCTCTCAGTTCCCCTATAGTTGCCCCTGCCATGTCTCTTTAACCCCTCTCAGTTCCTCCTATAGTTGCCCCTGCCATGTCTCTTTAACCCCTCTCAGTTCCCCCTATAGTTGCCCCTGCCATGTCTCTTTAACCCCTCTCAGTTCCTCCTATAGTTGCCCCTGCCATGTCTCTTTAACCCCCTCTCAGTTCCTCCTATAGTTGCCCCTGCCATGTCTCTTTAACCCCTCTCAGTTCCCCCTATAGTTGCCCCTGCCATGTCTCTTTAACCCCTCTCAGTTCCTCCTGTAGCTGCCCCTGCCCTGTCTCTTTAACCCTCTCTCTGATATCCGCCTGTAGCTTCCCCTGCCATGTCTCTTTAACCCCTCTCAGTTCCTCCTATAGTTGCCCCTGTCATGTCTCTTTAACCCCTCAGTTCCTCCTCAGTTCCCCTCCTCTGATATCCGCCTGTAGCCCCTGCCATGTCTCTTTAACCCCTCTCAGTTCCCCCTATAGTTGCCCCTGCCATGTCTCTTTAACCCTCTCAGTTCCCCCAGTTCCCCTCCCTGTCTCTTTAACCCTCTCAGTTCCTCCTATAGTTGCCCGTCATGTCTCTTTAACCCCCTCTCAGTTCCTCCTATAGTTGCCCCTGCCATGTCTCTTTAACCCCTCTCAGTTCCTCCTATAGTTGCCCCTGTCATGTCTCTTTAACCCCTCTCAGTTCCTCCTATAGTTGCCCCTGTCATGTCTCTTTAACCCCTCTCAGTTCCTCCTATAGTTGCCCCTGTCATGTCTCTTTAACCCCCTCTCAGTTCCTCCTGTAGCTGCCCCTGCCCTGTCTCTTTAACCCCTCTCAGTTCCTCCTATAGTTCCCCTGCCATGTCTCTTTAACCCCCTCTCAGTTCCCCCTAGTTGCCCCTGTCATGTCTTTAACCCCTCTCAGTTCCTCCTGTAGCTGCCCCTGTCATGTCTCTTTAACCCCTGTTCCTCCTATGCCCCTGCCATGTCTCTTTAACCCCCTCTCAGTTCCTCCTGTAGCTGCCCCTGCCATGTCTCTTTAACCCCTCTCAGTTCCTCCTATAGTTGCCCCTGTCATGTCTCTTTAACCCCCTCTCAGTTCCTCCTATAGTTGCCCCTGCCATGTCTCTTTAACCCCCTCTCAGTTCCTCCTGTAGCTGCCCCTGCCATGTCTCTTTAACCCCCTCTCAGTTCCTCCTGTAGCTGCCCCTGCCCTGACATGTCTCTTTAACCCTCTCTCTGCCCTCCTCCTGTAGCCACTCTGCCACCCTGCCCTGCCATGTTGCTTTAACCTTCTCTTTGCACTCTTTCTGCAGCCGCTCTGCCATGTCCTGGTTCCTGGGCCTGTGGATTAGCCTAGGCTTCCTGCTGCTGTGCCAGGCCACACTGTACGAGACTATCCAGCAGCACCACGTTCCGCGACCCGGACGCAATGCCATACAGATCCTGGGTGAGCCCCTGTCTCTGTTCTGTCTGCCACATCACATGCTACCCAGTACCCAGCCAGTCTCTCAGGGGAGCTCTCTGAGAAGTGTCAGGGTATAATAATGCTATGTTACCATTCACTGTGTCCCTGGTGGATACAGTGAGAAAACAGTCTTCTGTCTTTTTGTAATAGCGATGGTTTTTGATGGTGGTTTGAAAACACTATGGTAGCTACTGTGAGAAGAAGTGCCCTGTGGTTGCATTTGTTTTTGTGCTTGTTCTATAGATGCTAGCATGGTATAGTGGATTGTTTGTTTCTATAGATGCTAGCATGGTATAGTGGATTGTTTGTTTCTATAGATGCTAGCATGGTATAGTGGATTGTTTGTTTCTATAGATGCTAGCATGGTATAATGGATTGTTTGTTTCTATAGAGGCTAGCATGGTATAGTGGATTGTTTGTGTCTATAGATGCTAGCATGGTATAATGTATTGTTTGTTTCTATAGAGGCTAGCATGGTATAGTGGATTGTTTGTTTCTATAGATGCTAGCATGGTATAGTGGATTGTTTGTGTCTATAGATGCTAGCATGGTATAATGGATTGTTTGTTTCTATAGATGCTAGCATGGTATAGTGGATTGTTTGTTTCTATAGATGCTAGCATGGTATAGTGGATTGTTTGTTTCTATAGATGCTAGCATGGTATAGTGGATTGTTTGTTTCTATAGATGCTAGCATGGTATAATGGATTGTTTGTTTCTATAGATGCTAGCATGGTATAGTGGATTGTTTGTTTCTATAGATGCTAGCATGGTATAGTGGATTGTTTGTTTCTATAGAGGCTAGCATGGTATAATGGATTGTTTGTTTCTATAGATGCTAGCATGGTATAATGGTTTGTTTGTTTCTATAGATGCTAGCATGGTATAATGGATTGTTTGTTTCTATAGATGCTAGCATGGTATAATGGATTGTTTGTTTCTATAGATGCTAGCATGGTATAGTGGATTGTTTGTTTCTATAGATGCTAGCATGGTATAATGGTTTGTTAGTTTCTATAGATGCTAGCATTGTATAATGGATTGTTTGTTTCTATAGATGCTAGTATGGTATAATGGATGGTTTGTTTCCAAGGGTTCATTGCTTATGGCTCCAGCTCTACATACAGCACCAGTCAAAAGTTTGGACACACTACTCATTCAAGGCTTTTTCTTTATTTTTACTATTTTCTACATTGTAGACTAATAGTGAAGACGTCACAACTATGAAATAACACATATAGAATCATGTAGTAACCAAAAAAGTGTTAAACAAATCAAAATATATTTTATATTTGAAGTAGCCACCCTTTGCCATGAGACAGCTTTTGCACAGAGTTCCCACATTTGCTGAGCACTTGTTGGCTGCTTTTCCCTCACTCTGTGGTCCACTTCATCCCAAACCATCTCAATTTGGTTGAGGTCGGGAGATTGTGGAGGCCATGCCATCTGATGCAGCACTATCAGTCTCCTTCGGCCAGTAGGTGTGTTTTGGGTCATTGTCCTGTTGAAAAACAAATGATAGTCCCACTAAGCGCAAACCAGATGGGATGATGTATCGCTGCAGAATGCTGTGGTAGCCATGCTGTTTAAGTGTGCCTTGAATTCTAAATAAATCACCAACAGTGTCACCAGCAAAGCACCCCCACACCATCACACCTCCTCCTCTATGCTTCATGGTGGGAACCACACATGCGGAGATCAACCGTTCACCTACTCTGCATCTCACAAGGACAGATTTCCACCGGTCTAATGTCCATTGCTCGTGTTTCTTGGCCCAATCAAGTCTCTTATTTTTATTAGTGTCCTTTAGTAGTGGTTTCTTTGCAGCAATTTAACCATGAAGGCCTGATTCACGCAGTCTAATCTGAAGAGTTGATGTACAGATGTGTCTGTTACTTGAACTCTGTGAGGCATTTATTTGGGCTGCAATCTGAGGTGCAGTTTACTCTAATGAACTTATCCTCTGCAGCAGAGGTAACTCTGGGTCTTGAGCTGGTCTTGCCGTAATATGCACTTGGTCTTTTACCAAATAGGGCTATCTTATGTATACCCTCCTACCTTGTCACAACACAACTGATTGGATCAAACGCATTAAGAAAGAAAGAAATTCCACAAATTATCTTTTAAGAAGGCACACCTGTTAATTGAAACGCATTGCAGGTGACTACCTCTTGAAGCTGGTTGAAAGAATACCAAGAGTATGCAAAGCTGTCATCAAGGCAAAGGGTGGCTACTTGGAAGAATCTCAAATATGAAATATATTTTGATTTGATTAACACTTTTTTGGTTACTACATTATTCCATATGTGTTATTTCATAGTTTTGATGTCTTCACTATTATTCTACAATGTAGAAAATAGTAAAAATAAAGAAAAACCCTTGAATGAGTAGTGTGTCTAATCTTTTGACTGGTAACTGTATAACTACTTTATCTTCAAAGTTGTTTTTATTGACATTCTCATACATTCTTTGGAGTAAATATTTTGTTGCTTGGAGTTGATTGTAAATGTTTAAGCTCAGCTGCAGCTGCTGTTTTGATCAGAGGTTGAAACTCCCCCTCAGCCCCAGATAGACAAAGAGCACTTTTTAACGGGAGAGGATTCTCAGTGTGGGGAAAGAGTGACTGCAGCATCCTGAATCTATCAGACGAGCTGTTTGGTTGATACATAGGACAAGCTCTAGGCTAAACTCCCCATCAGTATGCCATGAGTGCAGGCTGCTTTGATCACAGTGGCTCACATGGAAATTACAATTATGTTTCTCTCTCCCTCTCTGGAAACATTCAACAATTAAATCCAGTTCCTTGTCGACTGTGGGGGCAAAAGGGGAGGGTGCCAGTGAGGTGGGTCTGATTTTCCCCGTTTATGTGGCAGTAGACAGTGGTGGAAAAAGTACCCAATTGTCATTATTGAGTAAAAGTAAAGATTCCTTAATACAAAATGACTCAAGTAAAAGTGAGTCACCCAGTAAAATACTACTTGAGTAAAACTCTAAAGGTATTTGTTTTAAAATATACTTAAGGAACAAAATGGAATATAATTGCTATAATATACTTAAGTATCAAAAGTAACAGTAAAAGTATAACTCATTTCAAATTCCTTACATTAAGCAAATCAGATGGCACCATTTAAAAACACTCCAACACATAATCTGCAAACAAAGCATTTGTGTTTAGTGAGTCTGCCAGATCACAGACAGTAAGGATGACCAGGGAGGTTTTCTTGATAAGTGTGTGAACTTGACCATTTTCCTGTATTGCCTAGCATTAGAAATGTAACAAGTACTTTTGGGTGTCAGGGAAAATGTTTGCAGTGAAAAGTAAATTATTTTCTTCAGGAATGTAGTGAAGTAAAAGTTATCACAAATATAAATATTAAAGTACAGATACACCCCAAGAACTACTTAAGTAGTACTTTAAAGTACTTTACTGACGTACTTTACACCAGTGGGAGTAGAGTTGTGGCGTTCATTCTCTCCCCAGCCATGTGTGTTTGGCAGAAACAGGCTGCTTTAAGCTTTTAACAATGACTCGCTCCCCGCAGCTGCTGACAACAACAGTATTCCAAACCCCTTTCACCAGGAAACCAGCTGCTGACAACAACAGTATTCCAAACCCCTTTCACCAGGAAACCAGCTGCTGACAACAACAGTATTCCAAACCCCTTTCACCAGGAAACCAGCTGCTGACAACAACAGTATTCCAAACCCCTTTCACCAGGAAACCAGCTGCTGACAACAACAGTATTCCAAACCCCTTTCACCAAGAAACCAGCTGCTGACAACAACAGTATTCCAAACCCCTTTCACCAGGAAACCAGCTGCTGACAACAACAGTATTCCAAACCCCTTTCACCAGGAAACCAAATCCCAACACCTGTTAAACATTGATGCTATCTATCTGTGCTTGTCTCATTCTCCGAGCCATGCTGCACCATGGAGTGAAACACCAGTAATTGAAGCACAAGGCCCAAAAAAGGCATTTATTTCTCCGATGTGATGTCAAGGCAAGTATGTTGATAACGAATTAGCTTTTAACACGAGAACTGCCTGCACCTAGAGAGGTCAGCTAAGTTAAGGGTGAGAAAAATATCCTCCTGTTCTAGTTTTGTGAAAGTTATGGTCAGCGAGATCAGCTCACACACACACACACACACACACACACACACACACACACACACACACACACACACACACACACACACACACACACACACACACACACACACACACACACACACACACACACACACACACACACACACACACACACACACTTATTCTATCCTTGTGGGAAACTACAAGTAATTTCCATTCTGAGAGCAGGACTGTTCAGTCTGAGAGTAAGAGTGTTTTGTCTGAGAGCAGGACTGTTCAGTCTGAGAGTAAGAGTGTTTTGTCTGAAAGCAGGAGTGTTCAGTCTGAGGGTAAGAGTATTTTGTCTGAGAGCAGGACTGTTCAGTCTGAGAGTAAGAGTGTTTTGTCTGAGAGCAGGAGTGTTCAGTCTGAGGGTAAGAGTGTTTTGTCTGAGAGCAGGACTATTCAGTCTGACAGTTAGAGTGTTTTGTCTGAGAGCAGGAGTGTTCAGTCTGAGGGTAAGAGTGTTTTGTCTGAGAGCAGGACTATTCAGTCTGACAGTTAGAGTGTTTTGTCTGAGAGCAGGAGTGTTCAGTCTGAGGGTAAGAGTGTTTTGTCTGAGAGCAGGACTGTTCAGTCTGAGAGTAAGAGTGTTTTGTCTGAGAGAAAGACTGTTCAGTCTGAGAGTAGGAGTGTTCAGTCTGAGGGTAAGAGTGTTTTGTCTGAGAGCAGGACTGTTCAGTCTGAGAGTAGGAGTGTTCAGTCTGAGGGTAAGAGTGTTTTGTCTGAGAGCAGGACTGTTCAGTCTGAGAATAGGAGTGTTCAGTCTGAGGGTAAGAGTGTTTAGTCTGAGAGCAGGACTGTTCAGTCTGAGAGTAGGAGTGTTCAGTCTGAGGGTAAGAGTGTTTTGTCTGAGAGCAGGAGTGTTCTGTACTGTGAAAGTGGATGATTCTTGGCACAGAAGAGCAACGGATGCATTTATTGTTCAGTGTGCTATGGAGAAGATTGGGATGGTCAATCAGCAGCAAGTACTCAGTGAGTACTGTCACTGGCTTATTTTCAAATTCTAGAATGATAGAAAGTCTAAGTTAAGCTCAGGCTATCTACAACTAACAGTAATAAAGCATTACAATAATTGGCAATGACACGTTACAATACATGCAGTATAATCACTATTGGATGTGTTGACATTCACTATCATAATCAAAAACCACTCCAAATGTACGTTGCCTTTATGTTGGCCGGGTGATGGACACTTTTGTTGTTGTTTTACTGTACTTTCAAGG
The DNA here is from genome assembly GCF_018296145.1 of Oncorhynchus tshawytscha. Lineage (NCBI taxonomy): Eukaryota > Metazoa > Chordata > Actinopteri > Salmoniformes > Salmonidae > Oncorhynchus > Oncorhynchus tshawytscha. The sequence goes on along the minus strand of NC_056435.1, from coordinate 34,555,872 downwards.
CCTTTTAAGTGCTCATCAATCTTACTCATGTGCATACTGGCGTTAACCGATCTAACGAGAACTGCTTTCTCGGAATTGAAATGCTATGATGAATATTTGTATTAGAATTGATTTTATAATCTTAGGATGCTCTCTGGTTTCAGCGACCAGACTATGTGATATAAATATACTGTATACAGTGTGTGGAGACAGACGAGAGTGAGATCTCAGATTGATGAACACTTTGGTTTTATGCTTTGGCTCTTTTCTGGAATCAAATACAATTTAATGGATAGTCATAATTGAATAGGAGAAACGTTAAACAGAATTCAACCGGGATGCATCATATTTACCTGACATAATGCATTACTCTGTAAGATGCTTTCATCTGGTTACATACATGCTGAGATGCTGAGAACATTGTAAACATCTTTTTTTTTTAAGGAACTTTACATGTTACGCTTCATAGGTTACGGCTCAAAGCCTTTTAAGATGGCTACAACTTTTGGCAGTCAATACACAAAACAAATAGCTCTGCGTGTGAGTGGTTGTGCTTCTGCCTTGTGGGCTGGACTCAGTCAAACTTGCCTTTGACGCAGTATTTCTGTTTACACAACTTCTGGCCTCGTACACACGTCTTATTTTGAAAACATCCATGTCTATCACATATTCAGAATATTGCAATATCGCCTAGTCTATATGCATTATTTTCTAACAAATTGTTTGATTAACAGGCATGTGTTCTGTGCCAAAAAGAAGCCTTGAATGAAGGGAGTGTGGATCTCGATATGAAGGCTGATTTTCACACTGGCTACCTGAGCTCTCTGGCTGAGTGAGTGAATGGTGCAGGAGCTCTCTGTGTTCAGATGAGGGTGTGGACATATCTCTGCACAGGGGAAGTGAAGGTCATGTTGAGCAAGGTACAAATGTAATCCTCAAGCCTGTTCAAGCATCTAACAATGTTTGAAAAAACGGCTTATCCCCTCCTGCAACAGCCAGGTGACAGAATGCCACTGTGCAGTACATGCATACCGAAAATATATGAGAGAGATAGGGGTTTTCAACCTCCATTTCTTTCTTTATTTGAATATTTCAGTGACAAATATGCTGGTCAAAGTTGACGCTGGGATTGAGTAACGAGTTGCCTGACTGCTCCATCACCTACTCAGGAAGTGGCGCCGCTGCCTTCCCATGAGCCTCTGCTCTGTGGCCTCCCCTGCGTCCCCCCGCGCCAGGAAGATTGATGGCGCCCTGATTCTGGGCAGCCAATTCTAGTCTCTCAAGAAATAATCCACTACATTGACAGATGAGGGGAATGTGACATGACATACAAGCCCAGCTCAGCTCTCTCCTCACCTGCCAACCAGCACAGTAGTGCCAGGAACATTCCTGAAGAAAGCAGGCTGCTGCTGTGGATTTTACTGGACACTCTGCAGCCCAATAGAAGGGTCAAACTGTAACATCCAAAGGTATATGGATAGTTTTTGTTTGCAGGAATCAGATTGGAATCAAACGTTTCTTTACGGTCAGTTTTATGTTCAAATGCCACTGAATATTTAATTGTTTCCCTTCCAAATAGAAGTGCATTGCCATTGTGTCTCCTATCAATGCCCACAGGGAGGATATTGAATACAATGGCGAGGCAGTCGGTTAATGATAGTGGCAGAACTGTTTAAGGCGCCCTTAGATCTCTGAGGGCACTAGCTGATTCCCATTCCAATGTAGGCTACAATATTAAGATTTACAGTATCATACACCATTATTAGTTCTGATGGAGATGTCTTCAGCTGTCATTTTGACAAAACAAATATGGTGTTATCAGACACAATTAGAAGTCAATTGTTTGTTGCAGTGTCGGTGGTAAACTGTCTCTCATTGTTGATTAAATCAGCAGAACTGGTGACAGACAGGTTAGCCAGTTGTTTTCCACATTGTACATGAAGATGCAAGCAGCCACTATTTGTGACTGTGAACTAATGATGTGATTAATTAAGAATCACTTGATGTGATGATGTGATGAGGAATCCAAAAATATATTCAGAGGGAAATTGTGAGATATAGGCTGCTTCACGAAGTGGGAGGCTGAGGACTTTGTTTTGGAGCAATTCATGCAGATTTTTTGATGGTTTATAGCATAAGGTGAATAGGTCATGAATTCCACATTGAAGCTAGTCTCTCATAGAAAGATTAAGTGTGTAAAGCGAGAGAATCTGTCAGGACCGAACAGGATGCATCAGATAAGGCTAGCAGTAGTTCCAGGGTTTTTCTTCACTTGCTACTTGGTCAAATCATGATTTCGAATTTTGGAAGAGGAGGGGACAACTTGCAAAGAGAGAGGGTGGAGCTCCTCACTCTGATTCCGCTCCTTGTTCTAGCATTTCTTGATCTCTTCTCTTAACATGTATCGACCCAGAACTTACTCAGGCAGCCAACCAATTATGTGATACTTTAGTTCTGGGTTAACCCGAGATTTTACTGCGGCAAACATGGCTTACCCATAGCATTTATAAAATGGTTAAAATGATTAACCTATTCACAGATGTTTGGAAGGTGCTTTAATGAGATTCATGTTCAATGTACCATGTGATATGCAATACTCCCTCAGTCTGGGAAAACTCTTCAGGCATAAAAAAACATGAAATTACTATGATTATCCATCATGACATAGAAATAACCACATAGCTAAATTACACTATTAAAATGGATTCCTAATCACATTATTAGTTCACAGTCACACCAAATGGCTGCTTGTATCTTCATGTACAATGTGGAAAACAACTTGCTAACCTGTCAGTACTTTCACCTGTTCTGCTGATTTAATCAACAATGAGAAACAGTTTAGCACCGACACTAGATCAAACAATGTACTTCTTATTGTGTCTGACAACACTATTTGTTTTGTCAAAATGACAGCTGAAGACGCTTCATCAAAACGAATAGTGATGTATGATACTGTAAATCTTAATTTTAAAGTAAGCAATAGCAGAAAATTAAACGTCCACCGATAAGGAGAAACCGAGCTGTCAATGTTGTTGAATGGAGTCCTATGTTATGATGACCAGATTGACCACCCTCGTAACTGTAAATGTTGTGTTGAGGCTTTTTATATGACCAATGTATATGATTCTGACATCTATTTTGTGGTTTACTTTGACCTTTTCTGCTGTGGGGTCTTTTCTGTGGAATGTCTGAGTAGGTGGGTGGGTTGGTGAACCTTGGGACATCTATGTTTTGGTAAATGAGGACTGGATTGAATTTGGTAAACTTACATTTTCCATGAGGATGGCTAGCTCAGAAGAGGGATGGTTTTCCTGTTTGGAAAACATAGCAATTAGCTACACTATCAAGTACTCAATACACCCTTGTAGTTTTGCATGCATTTTACATTCAGTGAAAACATGAAAGAAACATACTCTGTAATCTCACGATAGTGCTCAAACCATATTTAAATTTGGTCAACATTAAATGTAATCCACATGACTGGTTCACTTATGCAGCTTCGATTTACACGCATTTTCAAACTGCCAAAGGAGCAAGCAAGCAGATTTACAACTACATACATACTACCCACAGGCAAATAACATCTCACTATGAGTTTTCGTGTTTTTGTTTGGCCATTAATCTGATTAATTTCACACCCACTTTTAATTGCATTAATTAATCTGTTTGTGAATGGATGGTGGAATCAGAATTCAATTAAATTCCGCTCACTTGAATGAATGGCGACTTAATCCGATTTGAGCAAATTGGTTAAAAAGGAAACATTTGATCAGGTTGGCAGCAATGTGTCAAGGACTTCTCACCACGATTCACTGAAAAAGAGTGGTTTCGGTAGATTCAATGCGTACCGTGGTGCGGTTCGCTGATGGTGAGAACGCAGTCCGGACCAAACACAGGAAAATGACCATTATTATTAGTTGTTTGACTATAAGCATTTTATGAAATGTACACAGCATCATAACTAGAGATCTCTGAAACATTCTGTGAGTAGCAACACATTTATGAGTTCTTCCAATGCAGATTAAGGGAGACGGGGGCTAAACCGGAGATATAGGCTACTAAATATAGAGTGGTTATCTAATATAATATTAGAGTGGCTATTGCGTGGTTTCCTCCCGCATGTTGTTTCAAGACCAAAGCTAAAGTAATATCAAGATTGGGATACACAAGTAATGCTTCTTGGTCAAATAGCCCTTACACAGCCTGGAGGTGTGTTGGGTCATTGTTCTGTTGAAAAACAAATGATGGTCCCGACTACCTCATGAAGCTGGTTGAGAGAATGTCAAGAGTGTGCAAAGCTGTCATCAAGACAAAGGGTTGGTTACTACATGATTCCATGTGTTATTTCATAGTTGTGATGTCTTCACTATTATTCTACAATGTAGAAAATAGTACAAATAAAGGAAAACCCTTGAATGAGTAGGAGTGTCCAAACTTTTGACTGGTACTGTACATAAAGGAATATTAGTGGGAATATAGCCAAAATATAATTAAGGAGTATGGAATATATTTGAAAAGCCAATGTTTTTTAAATACAGTGTCTATTGTGCAATTTGTTTTTTACTTGATTGGAGAAAGAAAAACACTAACGTGGCCAGTACGGTGCAATAAACTTGATTGAACTATTTATGGAAAATATATACCAATAATACATATAGGAGCAAATCAGTCTGAATATCAGGACGCACAACTACAACACTTTTCGACTACTAACTAATGTGCACATCGCATCTGAAACCGCTCTTTAGAGATTGCAACCACTCTATCCCCCACGACAACTGTGTTTAGGGCTCCATCTGCATTCATTCCACCTGGGCCTATTGACCCAGCAGTGGATTCAGAAAGTATTCAGACCCCTTGACTTTTTCCACATTTTATTACCTTACAGCCTTAATCTATTCAATTGTTTTTTGTGTCTCATCAATCTACACACGATATCCCATAATGACAAAGCAGCGATTACAGCCTCAATTCTTCTTGGGTAAGACACGTTTGGCACACCTGTATTTGGGGAGTTTCTCCCATTGTTCTCTGCAGATCCTCTCAAGCTCTGTCAGGTTGGATGGGGAGCGTCACTGCAGAGCTATTTTCAGGTCTCTCCAGAGATGTTTGATCGGGTTCAAGTCCGGGGTCTGGCTGGGCCACTCAAAGGACATTCAGACACTTGTCCCGAAGCCACTCCTGTTATTGTCTTGGCTGTGTGCTTAGGGTTGTTGTCCTGTTGGAAGGTGAACCTTAGCCCCAGTCTGAGGTCCTGAGCGCTCTGGAGCAGGTTTTCATCAAGGCTCTCTCTGTACTTTTCTCCGTTCATCTTTAACTCAATCCTAACTAGTCTCCTAATCCCTGCCACTGAAAAACATCCCCACAGCCTGATGCTGCCACCACCATGCTTTACTGGTGCCAGGTTTCCTTCAGACGTGAGGCTTGGCATTCAGGCCTAAGAGTTCAATCTTCGTTTCATCAGACCAGATAATCTTAGTATGAGTACTTTAGATGCCTTTTGGCAAACTCCAAGCACGCTTTCATGTGCTTTTTACTGAGTAGTGGCTTCCGTCTGGCCATTCTACCATAAAGGCCTGATAGGTGGAGTGCTGCAAAAATGGTTGTCCTTCTGGAATGTTCTCCCATCTCCACAGAGGAACTCTGGATCTCTGTCAGAGTGACAATTGGGTTCTTGGTCACCTCCTTGACCAAGGCCTTTCTCCCCTGATTGCTCAGTGTGGCCTGGCGGCCAGCTTTAAGACATGTCTTGGTGGTTGCAAACTTCTTCCATTTAAGAATGATTGAGGCCACTGTGTTCTTAAGGACCTTCAATGCTTCAGAATTGTTTTGGTACCCTTCCCCAGATCTGTGCCTTGACACAATCCTGCCTCAGATCTCTACGTACAATTCCTTCGAACTTATGGCTTGGTTTTTGCTCTGACATGCACTGTCAACTGTGGGACCTTATATAGACAGGTGTGCCAAATCATGCCCAATCAATTGAATGGACTCTAATCAACTTGTAGAAACATCTCAAGGATGATCAATGGAAATCAATTTCAAGTCTCATAGGAAAGGGTCTGAATACTTATGTAAATAAGTTATTTCAGTTCTTTTTAATACATTTCCTAAAAATTCTAAACAAATATTTTCACTTTGTCATTATGGGGTATTGTGTGTAGATTGGTGTGTAGATTAATCCATTTTAGAATAAGGCTGTGATGTAACAAAATGTGAAAAAATGGAAGGGGTCTGAATACTTTCCCATTTTACTGTATGTATTGCAGACTGGTGCCTAAAGACATATCCAAGCTAGTGGCCTCTATCCCTTATGTAAAGAATAACATTACCCGCTCGGACCCACTGGGCACACACTCATTGAATCAATGTTGTTTACACTTAATTTTAATGAAATTACGTTGAACCAGCATGGAATAGACAATGAATTTGATGCCTGTGCCCAGTGGGAAGCCTTTAAATGTCCAGAATGACACCTCTATAGCCATCCACACAGTGGACAAGGGAGGAGTTGTACAAGACTACGCCTTGTATAAGACTGAAGTACTCAGGGAACTGAATGATCAGAGGTTCTATAAGAGACTGACTACATTCCAACAGAGCAGCTTTTGGCTGTAACCGAACAGACTGTCACCAAGGGCAAGCGTAATGGTGATATCACCTAAAGAGAACACTGATTATTGGTGTGTAAAAACAGCTCCACACAGGTAATCTCCATTCCATAAAATACTGTTTAATTAGATAAATCCCCATAGGGACAGGACAAACTTCTTTGTGATATCAGACCAGGTTTGGAAGAAGGCATGAAGATCTCTGATCGGCTTCAAATGCCCTGATTGATAAATATGCCCCTATGTATTATGACACTTTTGTTTACCAAAGACCCCACAATTTAGATAATAGTTAAACGTCTCCCCTCTAATAAAAACAACTCCATGTCTCGATTTGCACACTTTGTACAAAACAATAAAATGCAGTTGGACAGGATATTTCTAAATGTAGCTCTTTATTAGCGAGCTATAATTGGCATGTTCACGTGTCTCATACCATGATCAACGGAAGATGACCTTATCACCTGGGTGGTCTTAACCAATCAGAGCGCAGTAATATATGCTATGACGGTAAAGTGCATCCAATTACAATTCAGTATGTTTACAGATATGAATATTACATCCCCCTTCTTTAAAAACAAAAATAAAAATGTTCAACATATTCTAGCATTTCTTTTGAATACATGCTCTGTAGTTTGAACTCAAGGTAAGTAACAATTTATACTGCACCAACTGAATCAACATAACATACTCTGAAACAATGATTCAGCATACTTTTGAACAAAGGATTCTCAGCAACTCAGCTTTCACTGAAGCAAAGACATCTTAACCTTTCAAACAAATACAATACCAAAGCATTTCAAGTCAACTTTTCAAGAACACGTTTACAGTCTGGAACTCTTTTAGGGCAGCGATCCGCCTACACCCTTTGACATTTCACAGGTCTAGGACAGCTCTGGGCTTGGCCACTCTTCCTGACCTTGTGTGATATGATGCTGAGCATGCTTCTGTGTCAGTCAACAGTTCTTGTGGTGTTGCAGGTGAGTGTGGTGTATGTTGTGCTGTGTGTGTTTTAGTCCATCACATTCTCTTTCAGGGGAACAGTTAATCTCATCAGTGTATTGTTCTTTTGTGTTCAGTAGGTGACGACGATTGCGGCGGTACACTGCTCCTTCTGCAGTGCGGACACGATGTGAACATTCAGTGTCAGCTGGCTGTATGACGACTGCTGGCTTTCAGTGGCAATGCTCCTGGATTGTAACTGACTCTCCGTCGTTCAGTGGTGGCAGTGGTCTCGCTGACCTGTCGTAGTATCGCTTTTGTTGTTGATGTCTCTGTGCACGTTTTTTATCCATTTCCTTGTATCTGACGACCTCAGGTTGCAGCTGCTCGTTGGTGCTGGGAAGGTTCGAGCGAAGTCTGCGGCACATCAACAGCTGGGCTCATCAACAGCTGGGCTGTTGTCAACTGGAGTGTTGCGGTATTCATGGAGATTTAGCGATCTGCACAGATTTTCCAGCAAGGCCATTACTTTGAGGGTAATGTGGGCTTATGATGATGTGTGAACTGTGAACTCCCATGCTTTTGTGAAGGATTCAAACTCATTTGATTTGTAACAGGGGCCATTGTCAGATAGGGGCCATTGTCAGTCTCTTCAATGCCATTCCTGGCAAAGATTGCTTTCAGCTTGTGTATCACAGCTGCAGATGTGGTGCTGTGAAGTTTGTCAAGTTCGAAGTATCTGCTGTAGTAGTCAAATGTTACGATATAGTCCTTGTTGTTCTAGGTGAACAGATCGGTTGCCACGACTTGCCAGGGTCGGTCTGGGATTCAGTGAGGTAACATTGGCTCTTTGTTGTTTGAGGGGCCTTGTTCAAGTCAGGTGGGACCTTTACCAACAATGTCCTCTACTTGTTTGCACATTCCGGGCCAAAACAAAATGTCCCATGCTCTCTGTTTGCACTTTTCCATGTCCATGTGTCCAGCATGAATCTTTGTCAAAATCTCTTCTCTGAGACTGGTAGGTATGATGATTTTCTCTCCATAGAAAATCATTCCGTTGTTCTGTGATAGTTCATCACGATGGTTCCAGAACTCTGAGACACTCAGAGGGCATTTTCTTCTCTCCTCAGGCCATCCATCCTGTATCACTTTCCTCAGCTGTGTGACAGCTTTCCTGGCTGTCCTTGCAGAGGTGCAATAGCTTTCCTGTTCCTGCTCAGATCTCCTTCAGTTTTATGTCACTAACTGATAAGTTCCTGTACACAGTGTGCACTTGCATGTCCATGCCTTCACTGAGGCTGCTGTCCTTCTAGGTAAGAAACTTCCTGGAGAGTGTGTCTGCGACAGGGATGTCTTTGTTTGCCTGGATGGTGAGTGATTGTGAAGTCATATTTTGTAGTTGAAGGATCATTCTCTGTAGCCTTGGCGGGGCTGCAGATAGCGGTTTCCTGATGATTGACATGAGGGGCTTGTGGTCGGATTTCACAATGACTTGTCGTCCATATACGTACTGATGGAAACCAAACATCCGAACAGAATGGCATGCAGCTCCTTTTCCATTTGAGCGTAGTTGATATCAGACTCCATGAGAGATTTGGAAGCATTGCCGATGGGATTTCCTTCTTGCAGTAGCACTGCACCTAGTCCATACTTCGACTCATCCACTTGGAGTCTGAGCTCTTTGTTGGGGTCGTAGTAGGCAAGGATTGTTCCTTGTTCTCTCGTGATCAGTTATTTCACTCTCTGGAAAGCAATGTTCTGTTGCTTGTCCCAGAGGAACTCACTGGACTGATTTAGCAGCTGACGCAGAGATGCAATAGCATTGGAGAGGCTGGGTGCGAACTTGGCTAAGTAGTTGACCATGCCATGCACTGTTTTCAGCTCTGCACGGTTCTTTGGTGGCTCCATTTCATTTATGGCTGAGATCTTCTTTGGATCTGGCTTGATTCCATTAGCTGTGAGAAGATGTCCGAAGTAGTTGACCTCTGTAGCGCCGACTTCTCTTCTCGGGGTTGAGCCGGACTCCTCTCTCGCGGGACCTTTGCAGCATCGTTCAAAGGTTTCTGTTGTGTTTCTCTTTGGGTCAACCATAGACAAGGATGTCGTCCACAATTGCCCCAACTCCATCGATGCCTTCGAACACTTCTTCGATCTTTTGCTGAAACTCGTCTTGGGCTGAGATAATCCCAAAAGGCAGGCGACGAAATCTGTAGCGTCCAAATGGTGTGTTGAGCGTTGTAAGCTGAGATGAATCTTCTGTGAGCTTGATAGCCCAGTAGCCTGATCTGGCGTCCATGACACTGAAGTAGCTTGCTCCCGCTAGCTTGTGTGTGATGCCATCTAACGTCGGTAACGAGTAATGGGGGCATTTGATAGCCTTGTTTTTCTTGGGTCGAGACATACTCTGAGCTTGCCTGTGTGTAGTTTCTCCACCACCACTAACACATTTACCCAATCTGTCAGTTCTGTAACCTTGGTGACTATGTAAGATTGCTCTATGGAATCCAACTCTTTCTTCAGATGGGCGCGGAGAGCAAGGGGAATCATTCTCGGTGGGTAGACCACAGGGGTTGCGTCTGGGTCAAGGTGAATGGTACATTGTTGTAAAAACATCAGCAAACTCCTCCAGTACGTTGTCTGTCTCTACTGGTGCTGTCACTGATAAAACTAGCTTGATGAGGTCCATGTCTAAACATGCTTTAAGACCTAGCACTGCAGGTGCTCTAGTGTCAACAATGTAAAAGTCCAACTTCATGTCACTTTCCTTGTATTTGCATTTGAAAGTGCATGTGCCTTTTACTGGGAGCTGTTCACCACCATAACCAGTCAGTCTGCACGTGGTGGGCTGTAGCTTGCACTCAGATGTCAAGCTGCGGTACAGGAATAATGTTTACTTGTGCACCAGTGTCTAGTTTGAACTTAAGCTCTGTGCCTTGTGTTCCTATCTCAATGTCAGCAAAGGCTTGCTCTGTCTCTGATATTTGATTTTTCTGTGTCACTGAATCAATAAACAGTTCATCAGCATTTGACTCTTTGATTGACATTTAATCTTCACTCACTGTGTGTACTGTTTTTTCACGGTAAGCTCTGCACACTTTTGCAAAGTGATTCCATTTTCCACATTTAGTACACTGTTTGCCTTCCCTGTTTGCATCTTTGTATCTACAATATCCACATGTTTTGGGGTGTTTTGAGTCTGTGTCATTCTGTTTTGTTGAGTTCTGTCTCTCTTTGCTCTGAAGCGCGCTCTCTGGGCACTGGAGCATTGATGTCTGCCTGACTGCGTGCACTGCTTGTTCACGTGATGCACTCGTGCTGCCTCCGGAAATGGTCTAGCTCGTGAGATCTGGCTATGACGATAGCTTTGTCCAGCGTTAGCTCAGACCCAACATTCAAAAGTTTCTCTCTCACTCGCGGTGAGTGTATTCAAAATACAAACGGTCCCTGACCATCTCATCCTTGTTTGCATAATCACAGTCTTTCACAAGCAGACACAGCTCAGTCACAAACTGTTCAAACGATTCGCTAGCTCCCTGTACTTTCTCATGGAATTTGTCGCTAGCTCCCTGTACTTTGTCATGGAATTTGTCCCTAGCGAAAATTATATTGAAAATCATACTGGCCTGTTCACGTGTCTCAAACCATGATCAAGTGAAGATGACCTCATCCCCTGGGTGGTCTTAACCAATTATAGCACAGTAAAATGCATCCAATTACAATTCAGTATGTTTACACATATGAATATTACACTCCACACAGCATTATTGCCCAAATAATACATGCGCACCTCAGAAATGTTTTGCCCAGTAGGTGGCTTTTGACTCAAGACTGAAATAACCTAGTAGGTATTTGTAAACCTACACAGAATAGTAAGTTAGTAATCATGTATTATTATTATTATTATTGCTAATACTGCATGAGGCTATAAAACTGCCACACCAGTTGAGCCCGGTGATTTCGGTGATTAAATTGATTTTTTCTGTTGTTGAGAACTGTAGGCTATAACAAGTTAAAGGCGATTCCGGCAGGCTAATAAAAACATGTTGTTCTTAAACCAGCCTATTATCTCTAAAGTTCATTCATTTATTGTTGATGGATACTTTAACTGTACGTTTAGGCAACTGTTAAAGCGCTCACAAAGGCTACTTCTCTTCCAGAGAGCTTGAGGTACCTAGTCCTACCAGTAAGTGCGGTCTAAGCAGTTCCTTTATGACTTCACAAAACCCTTGTTTACCTCTTGTGTCGCACAGATTTAATTCAACATTTAATTCTAGCTCACAATCAAGGATTGCTGTGTATTCCCTCCAGAGGTTTGGAGTGTAGGCCTATATCTATGTAGCCTTTTAAAGAGGCCTAATGAACCCTTTGACACATACAAACACACATGTGAGATTATCCTACAGCGGTCCCTGCAGCGTACGCTCAAACTGGTGTGATCAGAACATTAGAACATCTAGTTATGATTGACACAGCAGTTTGAACCGGCCACACTGTTTTTTTTCACAAAAACATCTTGCACAAACACAGTCTTTACAAACACCACTTGAAGCTGGAATTTCACTCCTACCATTTCATTCACTCTTCTGACTGTCCATCAACTCTTGGCTGAACCCTACACTGTATGTCACAGCCACTAACACATATGCCTGGAATTCAGACATCGTAACCCAGCAGGAGAGTGGTTTAGTTGCTGTAGCACATTCAGAGATCAATTTATAGCCAGTAACCTACAATAATTCATAGATCTGAAATGAATAAAAAATTATGTTTGTGATAGACGGACAAAATTACTAAGATGAAAGGCAAGTTCCTACCGAGTTCAGAAAGCTATGTTAGAGCTCTGTGAGACGTTCACAGTGATGGTTGTCACGCCCTGACCTAAGAGAGCCTTTTTATGTCTCTATTTGGTTTGGTCAGGGTGTCATTTGCGGTGGGCATTCTATGTTTTTGTTTTCTATGATTTTGTATTTCTATGTTTTGGCCGGGTATGGTTCTCAATCAGGGACAACTGTCTATCATTGTCTCTGATTGGGAACCATACTTAGGTAGCCCTTTCCCTCCTTTCAGTGTGGGAAGTTAACGTTGTTTGTGGCACATTGCCCTTAAGCGGCAGGTTTGTAGTGTTTATTGTTGCCGTTGCCGTCTAAATAAAAGGATATGTACGCTCACAACGCTGCGCTTTGGTCTACTTCATTCGGTGCAGACGTTTTGATCAATAGTCACCTTAGTATGCACATTTTCTCCAACACTAAATATACAAATATGCATTTTACAGTTATAAGGAGGGTGAAATCTTATAGTTAAGTCATTTTATGAAGTGATTGTACTATATTAAAAAAAAAAATGTAAGTCATTTCAAAACGTTTTCATACAGTTTTGTTGAATAGGAAATACATCATATAAAATATTTCATTTTTTCATTTTTTTTTATCATGTACTGTGTATGAGTACACCTTAAACTATTTATACCAGAAAGGTGATATTTATATAGTTCTTAGAGTATGCAGCATTACTTGTTATTGTTTATGGCCCTCTCAAGATAAATAATTACTTTTCAGGATTACGTGGATTACATTTTCGATTACATTTAGTTACATTTAAGAGGTTAACATGATTTTTGAATGACTACTTCATCACTGTGCCCCAAACATACAATTATCTGTAAGGTCCCACAGTTAAGCAGTGAATTTCAAACACAGATTCACAAAACCACAAAGAAAAGGGAGGTTTTCCAATTCTCACAAAAAAGGGCACCTATTGGTAGATTGTTGTGCTGTAAATAAAACAAGTTTTGAGTATCCCTTTGAGCATGGTGGAGTTATTAATTACACTTTGGATGGTGTATCAATACACCCAGTCAGTACAAAGATACAGGTGTCCTTCCTTACTCAGTTGATGGAGAGGAAGAAAACTGTTCAGGGATTTTACCATGACGCCAATGGGGAGTTTTTCAGGCTAAAAAGAAATGGAATGGAGCTTAGCACATGCAAAACCTGGTTCAGTCTGCTTTCCATCAGACACTGGGAAATTAATTTCAGCAGGACAATAACCTATAACACGAGGCCAAATCTACACTGGAGTTGCTTACCAAGAAGACAGTGAACACGTCCAAATCTGCTTGACAATCTATGTCAAGACCTAAAAAATGATTGACTGGCAATGATTAACAACCAATTTGACAGACCTTGAAGAACTTTGAAAACAAGAAATGGGCAAATGTTGCACAATCCAGGTGTCTAATCTTCTTAGAGACTTAACCAGAAAGACAGGTGTACTCGCTTCCAAAGGTGATTCTAACATGCTGGTCATTTATGAACATTTGAACATCTTGGCCATGTTCTGTTATAATCTCCACCCGGCACAGCCAGAAGAGGACTGGCCACCCCACATATGCTCTCTCTAATTCTCTCTTTCTTTCTCTCTCTCGGAGGACCTGAGCCCTAGGACCATGCCCCAGGACTACCTGACATGATGACTCCTTGCTGTCCCCAGTCCACCTGACCGTGCTGCTGCTCCAGTTTCAACTGTTCTGCCTTATTATTATACGACCATGCTGGTCATTTATGAACATTTGAACATCTTGGCCATGTTCTGTTATAATCTCCACCCGGCACAGCCAGAAGAGGACTGGCCACCCCACATAGCCTGGTTCCTCTCTAGGTTTCTTCCTAGGTTTTGGCCTTTCTAGGGAGTTTTTCCTAGCCACCGTGCTTCTACACCTGCATTGCTTGCTGTTTGGGGTTTTAGGCTGGGTTTCTGTACAGCACTTTGAGATATCAGCTGATGTACGAAGGGCTATATAAATACATTTGATTTGATTTGATTTGATGTATTGACCCGGGTTGAATACTTACTGTGTCTAATCAAGATAAATAGAAGTTTGTGGACACTTGGTTATTGAACATCTCATTCCAAAATCATGGGAATTAATATGGAGTTGGTCCTAGGGCTGTGGCGGTCATGAAATGTTGTCAGCCGGTTATTGTCATGCAAAAAACTGCCGGTCTCATGGTAATTGACCATTAATTAATCCTCCTGCTGTGTTCCGGTCAAATTGGACCGATTTACAAGTTCTCTCTCTGAAAAATGTAGTTCATTTAATCTGATTGTCATAAGGTTCCATTACCTTGTCCACACAGGGCATCTGACCACACAAAATACATTTTGATGATTTTCATAAAATTCTGGGTGTTTTATTTAACTTTTTTACACCTGTGGTATTCCCGGTCATTAGAAATTAATGGGTGAGACTACAATTAGTGTATACAATTGAGTTCAGGCACATGCCCATTCATCAGATGGACACACTTCCTCTCCCGGACCCCCACATGCATGTGTTTGAGCACACATACACACACACACACACACACACACACACACACACACACACACACACACACACACACACACACACACACACACACACACACACATGCCATTGGCTTCCATGGCAACGCCCACGGGAACCTTTCCCCAATTGAATCTTTCCCCCACGGGAACCACACCTGTTGGCATTCTCACAAACAATGGCAACATTGTTTCAATAATATATCAAACTTTTCTTGCAGCTCTGGTATATAAAGCTTTCTTGAAGCCTTGCTCACAATTCATTCTGTGGCAGCACAATGACCAAACGATATACTGTATTTTTTTAATATATATTTTTATTTATTTCACCTTTATTTAACCAGGTAGGCAAGTTGAGAACAAGTACTCATTTACAATTGCGACCTGGCCAAGATAAAGCAAAGCAGTTCAACACATACAACAACACAGAGTTACACATGGAGTAAAACAAACATAGAGTCAATAATACAGTAGAAAAATAAGTCTATATACGATGTGAGCAAATGAGGTGAGCTAAGGAAGGTAAAGGCAAACAAAAGGCCATGGTGGTGAAGTAAAGACAATATAGCAAGTAAAACACTGGAAAGGTAGATATCCAGTGGAAGAATGTGCAAAGTAGAAATACAAATAATGGGGTGCAAAGGAGCAAAATAAATAAATAAATAATACAGTAGGGGAAGAGGTAGTTGTTTGGGCTATATTATAGCTGGGCTATGTACAGGTGCAGTAATCTGTGAGCTGCTCTGACAGCTGGTGCTTAAAGCTAGTGAGGGAGATAAGTGTTTCCAGTTTCAGAGATTTTTGTAGTTCGTTCCAGTCATTGGCAGCAGAGAACTGGAAGGAGAGGCGGCCAAACGAGGAATTGGTTTTGGGGGAGATCAGAGATATATACCTGCTGGAATGAGTGCTACAGGTGTGTGCTGCTATGGTGACAAGCGAGCTGAGATAAGGGGGGACTTTACCTAGCAGGGTCTTGTAGATGACCTGGAGCCAGTGGGTTTGGCGACGAGTATGAAGCGAGGGCCAGCCAACAAGAGCTTACAGGTCGCAGTGGTGGGTAGTATATGGGGCTTTAAATGTGAGGGTCTTGATCATATCTTTGACATAAAGTAGTCTGTGATAAATAACAATATGTTTCATCTGAGTATTTGTTATAGTCAAAATATTCCATACATTATGCTTATTTTTTACTCAAAAACTAGTTGTATGAGCTCAGATCAATGAGGCCTACAGGCCATAAATAGCAAATAGAAGTTCAAAACTTGTAATGTTCACAAGAACTTAAGTTGATAAAAAGATCTAACACAACATTAGGTATCATATATGTATTATTATGGATTTATAATCAGCTATAATGAGGTGGTCATTTTGGATCGGGGAACACAGAATTAATTAACATGAAACGAACACAACAGAAGAGTTAACATAAACACGTTTAGCATCTCCAGGCCTCCACACATACAAGCTGCATTCAAGCCGCTGATGTGGGACTTTGGAACATCTACATTTCAAAAGTCTATACAAATCTATTTAATATACAGCATCACAGTAAATCCATTATTTATTTTAGTCAGGTCTAAAGAAACATTGATGTGAATCATTTTAGAAGGACAGAATATGAGTTGGCCTACTGTATGTTATCTAGCTATGCTCCATGCCATAGTCTGTAGGCTTGTTCATTTAGCTGAGAAGATATGATTATAAGTCCCATGCAGTTACTTTATATTATAAGATTTTATAGTGAGAATAATATAATTAGCCGACCGGGAGACCCACGAGGCGGCACACAATTGGCCTAGGGTCATCTGGGTTAGGGGAGAGTTTGGCCAGCCGGGATGTCCTTGTCCCATCGCGCTCTAGTGACTCCTGTGGAGGACCGGGCGCATGAACGCTGACATGTACGGTGTTTCCTCCGACACTTTGGTGCGGCTGGCTTCGGGCTAAGCGAGCGTTGTGTCAAGAAGCAATGCTGCTTGGCTGTGTTTTGAGTCCGTAGGGGAGTTGCAGCGATGGGACAAGACTGTAACTACCAATTAGATATGACAAAATTGGGGAGAAAAAGGGGTAAAAAGTACAAGTGGGTATGTTGAGTGTAAAAGTGATAATTTGAAACAGGTCCTATATGCTATATTTTTAGTTACTTGGCAACTTTAGTTATGAGTGATACAAACCTTAGAATGTCTTAGAAATCAAACATGTATGGGGTGTATGATGCGACTATAGGCTATTGATGATTTGAGAAAGCTTGCTCTCTGTTCCTTGCCTCAGTCTGCACAGCTGTTCTCCCATCAAGTGATCATATCTTCACTCATCAGACTATTCTCAATTTAATTTTGTCTTCACTAATATTATGACATGTTATGCCAAATTAGTTTCGATTTAGAATGGCCCGTTATCAAATGGGCAGGGGCAGGGGAGGGGGGATACGTAATCCACACTGAAATAGCAATTGAGGCCACCTGCTTTCCTGCAGGTCCGTTTTTCAATGATGCCGGATAGGCTACTTCGGTTTTATAGGGAATCAGTGCTTAATGTGAGCAGCTGAGAAATAAATATAAGAAAACGTATTTCACCCCACACACCAGTAGCTCTTTGAGGAGCATGCTCTTGCTATGCGACAGGTGATATTATGCCCAAGCTCTGTATGCCATGGGCTCCAACCCTGTTCCTGCAGATACCCAGTGCCTCATTTGGGAAACCAAGTGAAATCTGTTTTGGGAACATCAATAGTAACATGTTTCTGCAACGAAACATACTGTATTTCACTAAACTGTTGACACCACCTCTGCATGCTTGAGAAATGAATAAAGGAGAGAGAGGAGGAGATGGAAATGCACAGTGGTGAGATATTCTGTATAGCTAAAGGTAATGTGTGAGTCTATTAATTATGAAAATATAAAACATTTGATTTTACTTTGCTATTCAAAGTCATATACAAATTCACTAGAATTGTAAGCTAACTGTAAGCCGCCCTGAACAATCAATGAACCAGCAGCATGGCCGAGGCCTATACATTCTCTCTCAGACTAGTGTATAGACATTTCGGAGCGTAGCATAAGGTAACCAAATCCATCCAGTATGCATAACAATACAGTCAAATTACTCAAATTTGTTTAATTTTGGATTAGGCCTATAGGTTAGACCAATTATGTACCAAAAACATCTTAAATCAGTTCTGTTTTATGTTTGTTTGGCCATGTGTAACATGCGGTAGGTTATGTATTGTATAACAGCACAATCATTTTTTCCAGTTTTTTTTTCGGGCTTGGGCTCATAATCCTATGCATATGCATAACCTCTAATATGCATATGGTTGTTTTATGTTTATCATATCCTTAGAAAGCACTGTCGATTTTGTTCATTAGGGTACTACCAACACATGTCCTGAGTGCATTAGAGGAGATCACCGTGACTCAATGGTCATGTGCAATTTTACTGCGGTCATGTCTCAATGACTGCCGGTGTGGCAGTAATACTGTCACCTCAACATCCCTAGTTGGTCCCCACTTTGCTGCTATAACAGCCTCCAATCTTCTGGGAAGGCATTCCACTAGATGTTGGAACATTGCTGTGGGGACTTGCTTCCATTCAGCCACAAGAGCATTAGTGAGGTCGAGCAGTGACGTTGGGCGATTAGGCCTGGCTCTGAGTCGGCGTTCCAATTCATCCCAAAGGTGTTCGATGGGGCTGAGGTAGGGCTCTGTGCAGGCCAGTAAAGTTCATCGACACAGATCTCAACAAACCATTTCTGTATGAACCTCGCTTTGTGCATGGGGGGAATTGTCATGCTGAAACATAAAAGGGCCTTTCCCAAACTGTTGCCACAAAGTTGGAAGTACAGAATTGTCTGAATGTCATTGTATGCTGTAGCGTTTAGATTTCCCTTTACTGGAACTAAGGGGCCTAGCCCGAACCATGAAAAACATCCCCAGACCATTATTCCAACTCCACCCAACTTTACAATTGGCACTATGCATTCGGGCAGGTAGCATTCTCCTGGCATCCGCCAAACCCAGATTCATCCGTCAGACTGCCAGATGGTGAAGCGTGATTCATCACTTCAGAAAACACGTTTCCACTGCACCAGAGTCCAATGGCAGTGAGCTTTACACCACTTTAGCCGATGCGTGGCATTGCGCATGGTGAGCTTAGGCTGTTAGGCTTTGGAAACACATTTCATGAAGCTCCTGACAAACAGTTACTGTGCTGATGTTGCTTCCAGAGGCAGTTTGGAACTCGTTAGTGACTGTTGAAACCGAGGACAGACAATCTTTATGCGCTACGTGGTCCCATCTGTGTACTTGTGTCGCCTACCACTTCTCGGCCGAGTCGTTGTTGCTCCTAGACATTTCCACGTCACTGTAACATCACTTAAAGTTGACCAGAGCACCGCTTGCAGGGCAGAAATTTGACGAACTGATGGTGCCACGTTGAAAGTCACTGAGCTCTTCAGTACAGGCCAATCTATTGCCAATGTTAGGCTATGGAGATTGCATGGCTGTGTGCTCGAATTTATACACCTGTCAGCAGCGGGTGTGGCTGAAATAGCCATATCCACTCATTTGAAGTTGTGTCCAAATACATTTGAACATGTATATTTGTGTTTTATTTTTCATAAATGTTTTACAAAAATCATTCTTCTTTGTAACAAAATGTGGAAGATGTCAAGGTGTGGGAATACTTTCTGAAGAGACTGTATGTAGCTAGTGATTTAAGCTGTGTCCATTAGAAATGTCTTGACACAGCTCACAAATGCAGAACATTTTGAGATTTTTGTAAATTCTGACAATGATTTTGAGTATGAAAATGAGGAATAAGATTCTGACAGTGGGGCTTTGTCCCTCAACTTTGTGGACATTGAGAACCTTGAGTCTGAGGACCCCTTGCCCACCGACGAAGTCCCAGGTCACTGTGAAGATGCTGGTGGTGATGGAGGCACACCAACAGCGGGTGAAGTACCTGATGGTCTGCGGTAGCTGGAAGGCCTCCAGTCATTTCACCCCTCCTGGCCCTGCTGTTGGCTTTGATGAGTCCGTCTGGAGCGCAAAGCCCCTTGCCATCTCCCTCCGAGTCAGATTGCTTCAAGCTGTTTCTGACAGAGGAGCTGGTGGGAGACATAGTGGAGGAGACCTATCGCTATGCCTTGGATCTACAGGAAAAGAGAGAGCCTCAGGGAAAGTAGACCCCCTGACAGGAGAGAGAAAGATCAAACCAGGCTGTGTACTTGACTATAATCGCCAAATGGGTGCGGTGGATATGGCGGACATGATATACAACTTTGTGGCAGGCGCTCGGGAAAACACCAAGTGGTATAAGAAGTTATTTTTCAATCTGATTGACACTGTTGTCCTCAATGGCCACATAGTTCATCACCAGCTAACCAGTGAGATCTGAACAAGGTTATTTTTTAAATAATTGGACGCACAGTTCAACATACAAATCAAATGCAGTTCCATTATGCAATTATATTGACAATATCTCAACCACCTTCCCAATCCCTCATCATCCTCTCCACTCTCTCATCTTCCCTGCTCCCTCCCCAAATAGTATGTTGCTACAGTGGCTCCTCCTTTAAAAGTTGCGTCATACTGTGGCACACCTTGCGGGCTTCTGCAGCATTTTGAGGCACGTTATCTATTTGGCAGCCATTCTTTCTATTAATGCAAGTTATTGCTAATTTGACCACCAGAGGGCATCTTTGAGAAGCATTTGATAGTGTTCTGTATTGGCATTAGCAGAGAATTTAAATCTTTTTTTTTTTATAAACACAGCAAAAAAAGAAATGTCCCTGTATTTCAAAGATAATTCGTAAAAATCCAAATAACTTCACAGACCTTCATTGTAAAGGGTTTAAACACTGTTTCCCATGCTTGTTCAATGAACCATAAACAATTCATCAACATGCACCTGTGGAACGGTAGTTAAGACACGAACAGTTTACAGAGTGTAGGCAATCAAGGTCACAGTTATGAAAACTTAGAATACTAAAGAGGCCTTTCTACTGACTCTGAAAAACACCAAAAGAAAGATGCCCAGGGTCCCTGCTCATCTGTGTGAACGTGCCTTAGGCATGCTGCAAGGAAGCATGAGGACTGCAGATCCGGCCAGGGCTATAAATTGCAATGTCCGTACTGTGAGATGCCTAAGCCAGCACTACAGGGAGACCGGATGGGCAGCTGATCATCCTCGCAGTGGCAGACCACGTGTAACAACACCTGCACAGGATCGGTACATCCGAACATCACACCTACGGGACAGGTACAGGATGGCAACAACAACTGCCCGAGTTACACCAGGAAAGCACAATCCCTTGGTGGAAGAGTTGGGTATCATCTCAAAGCAAGATCTGGCAAATCTGGTGAAGTCCATTAGGAGGAGATGCACTGCAGTACTTAATGCAGCTGGTGGCCACACCAGATACTGACTATTCCATTTGATTTTGACCCCCCTTTGTTCAGGGACACATTTTTCCATTTCTGTTAGTCACATGACTGTGGAACTTGTTCAATTTATGTCTCAGTTGTTGAATCTTGTTATGTTCATACAAATATTTGCACATGTTAAGTTTGCTGAAAATAAATGCAGTTGACAGTGAGAGGAAGTTTTTTTTATATCCTGAATTTAAAAACATAGTATATGGGATTGAGTTGAAGAAATGTGGCTTAATTAATTAGATTCATATTATGGTGTTTCTATTCAGAGAAAAACTAAAAATGAAACCCTCAGGGTTTCCGTTAGGATGGAACGGAAAATATGGCACTGTGCAACGGGAGGAAGGAGTAGGCTGTCCTTGTAAATAAGAATTTGTTCTTAACTGACTTGCCTAGTTAACGTCTTATGGTATAGGGGACGCTTGCGTCCCACTCTGCCAAAAGCCAGGGAAAATGCAGTGCGGCAAATTCAAATAAATGATATAAAAATCAAACATTCATTAAATCACACATGTAAGGTACTAAATTAAAGCTAGCTAATCCAGCCAACATGTCAGATTCTAAAAAGGCTTTTCGGCGAAAGCATAGGAAGCTTTTATCTGATGATAGCACAGTAAACAAAGAGTGTAGCATATTTCAACTCTGCAGGCGCTACGCAAAACGCAGAAATAAAATATAAAACATGCCTTACCTTTGACGAGCTTCTTTTGTTGGCACTCCAATATGTCCCATAAACATCACAATTGGTCCTTTTGTTCAATTAATTCCGTCCATATATATCCAAAATCTCAATTTATTTGTGCATTTGATCCAGAAAAAAACAGCTTCCAAATTGCGCAACGTCACTACAAAATATTTCAAAAATTGCCTGTAAACTTTGCCAAAACATTTCAAACTAATTTTGTAATACAACTTTAGGTATTTTTAAACATTAATAATCGATCAAATTGAAGACTATCTGTGTTCAATACAGGAAGACTATCTGTGTTCAATATAGGAAGACAACAAACCAAGCTACTTTTCAAGTCTTGCACAACTCTCAACAGTGTTACGGAGTTCCTAGATGGCCGTACTTCTTTATTGCACAAATGAATAACCTCAACCAAATTCCAAAGACTGGTGACATCCAGTGGAAGCGGTAGGGACTGAAAACAAGTTCCTAAGAAATACAGTTTCCCAATGAGACCCACTGAACAGACAGAGACCTAAATAAAAAAAAGTTCTGAACGGTTAGTCCTCTGGGTTTTGCCTGCTACATAAGTTCTGTTATACTCACAGACATGATTCAAACATTTTAGAAACTTCAGAGTGTTTTCTATCCAATACTAATAAAAACATGCATACCTTATATTCTTGGCATGAGTAGCAGGAAGTTGAAATTGGGCACGCTATTTATCCAAAAGTGAAAATGCTGCCCCCTATACCTTAAGAAGTTAAATAAAGGTTACACTAATAGTTTAACTTTTCTTCACCTTAATTGTCTAATTCTTGTCTAACCAATACCCAAACGGAGATTAAGGGAAAATAAAAATCTTGGATTTATCAAGACCAGTCCCCATGCTTGCCTCAGAGCAGCGCGAAACTGTGCTAAAATAGTTGTAGGCTTTTGCTTCTAACTTCAGTATGCTTTTTAAATAAATAAGACCTACACCATTTTTAACAGCATATTACTCAACACTAGTGAGGCTCTTTTTCCCTATGGTAGGCCTACAGTATATCAAAAAACATATTTTTCAATGATGTGACTCCCAGCCAATAATTACATTTAGAGGATTGGAGGACTTAAATTAAAATCTCTGGGGCATTTTCCGCTAGGATCTGTGAGAATATCTGAGAATATCTAAGGGGCTTTTATAAATTCTAAATTAATTAATAATTATAATCGCTTTGTTTAAAAGAAACTATTTTGGAAATTTCGTTTTCATTTAACCTAGAGTGAGCTATAAAAAGGCAATTCTTGAAAATGGTGTGTGAAAAAAGCCAGTTTGTTATTTAGAATTATTTATTTCTGGTAAAACCTAACTTTATTATTTAGCTGACATCACTTGCTTATATTCATGAAGATGATGAGCAATCGGCAAAGGCAATCTGTAATCTGCTCACATCACAGCACGACATCAACATCACTCTAATTACAGTCAAGACAGTTGAAAGACAGTTGAAGAAACTTGCGTGGACTTTTGGAAAGGCTCGGTAAGAAATGTTTTATATATACAGTGGCTTGCGAAATATTCATCCCCCTTGGCATATTACCTATTTTGTTGCCTTACAACCTGGAATTAAAATGGATTTTGGGGGATTTGTAACATTTGATTTACACAACATGCCTACCACTTTGAAGATGCAAAATATTTTCCCTTGTGAAACAAACATGAAATAACAAAAAAAAAAAACAGAACTTGAGCATTCATAACTATTCACCCCCCAAAGTCAATACTTTGTAGAGTCACCTTTTGCAGCAATTACAGCTGCAAGTCTCTTGGGGTATGTCTCTATAAGCTTGGCACATCTAGCCACTGGGATTTTTGCCCATTCTTCAAGGCAAAACTTCTCCAGTTCCTTCAAGTTGAATGGGTTCTGCTGGAGTACAGCAATCTACCACAGATTCTCAATTGGATTGAGGTCTGGGCTTTGACTAGGCCATTCCAAGACATTTAAATGTTTCCCCTTAAAACACTCAAGTGTTGCTATAGCAGTATGCTTAAGGTCAGTGTCCTGCTGGAAGGTGAACCTCTGTCCCAGTCTCAAATCTCTGAAAGAATGAAACAGGTTTCCCTCAAGAATTTCTCTGTATTTAGCGCCATCCATCATTCCTTCAATGACCAGTTTCCCAGTCCCTGCCAATGAAAAACAGCATGATGCTGCACCACCATGCTTCACTGTGGGGATGTGTTCTCGGGGTGATGGGATGTTTTGTGTTTGCGCCTGACATAGTGTTTTCCTTGATGTCCAAAAAGCTATCTCATCTGACCAAAGTACCTTTTTCCATATGTTTGGGGATTCTCCCACATGCCTTTTGGTGAACACCAAACATGTTTGCTTGTTTTATTCATTAAGTAAGGTTTTTTTTCTGGCCACTCTTCCCTAAAGTCCAGCTCTGTGGAGTGTACAGCTTAAAGTGGTCCTATGGACAGATACTCCAATCTCCTCTGTGGAGCTTTGCAGCTCCTTCAGGGTTATCTCTGGTCTCTTTGTTGCCTCTCTAATTAATTCCCTCCTTGCCTGGTCCATGAGTTTTGGTGGGTGTGGTGGTTTGTTGTGGTGCCATATTATTTTGGTGCTCCGTGGGATGTTCAACGTTTCAGGGATTTTTTTATAACCCAACCCTGATCTGTACTTCTCCACAACTTTGCTCCTGACCTGTTTGGAGAGCTCCTTGGTCTTCATGGTGCCGCTTTCTTGGTGGTGCCCCATTGGTTAGTGGAGTTGCTGACTCTGGGGCCTTTCAGAACATCTGTATATATACTGAGATCATGTGACACTTAGATTTTATTTAACTAATTATGTGACTTCTGAAGGTAATTGGTTGCACCAGATTTTATTTAGGGGCTTCATAGCAAAGGGGGTGAATACATATGCACACGCCACTTTTCCATTTTTTTTTTAAAGATTTTTTTTAAACAAGTTATTTTTTTCATTTTACTTGACTAATTTTGACTATTTTGTGTATATCCATTACATGAAATCCAAATAAAAATCTATTTAAATTACAAGTTGTAATGCAATAAAATAGGAAAAATGCCAAGGGGGATGAATACTTTTGCATTTATATATATTTATTTTTTCAATTACCAGAACATTAACCATCTGTGTCGCTTGTTTTTTACTGTTCTGTAGTTTACACCCAATGATTTGTCTGACAAACAAAGAACTTTGCGTCCTGCAGGCCCAGGCATGGATCAAAGCTTGCGAGACATTCAATAATGTCATCTTCACAGATGAGTCAACCTTGGCCCTTGAGCAATTTGCTCAAAATTGCTTTAGAAAAAAAGGAAGAAGATCAAGCAAGCCGAGTCCCAAACATCCGCTCAAACTCCATGTGTGGGGGGCAATTTCTTGCCAGGGACCAGGCCCATATTAGATTTTTTTATGGTAAGTTTGGCTATTTACAAAGCAAAGGTAAATACAATATTGTAGCTCACAGACTGTTTTATGTACCACAATAATTCACTCATTGTAGCTCACAGACTGTTTTATGTACCACAATAATTCACTCTTGGCTCCCTTTTCAGGTATCATGGCTCGAGATTTCTTTGAGGAAGAAATCATCAAGAGATATGCTGGACTCTATGTCAGAGAGGTGTTTCTGGGTACACATTGTTTCTTTCAAGGTAGGATTATAGCAATATTTTGTTACGTTTAGGCCTATTTACATGTATATTATTGTACCTAATTTTGGCTGTTAAGCTAAATGTATATTTTTTCTCCAAATGCAGACAATGACCCAAAACACACTGCTACCCAGGTTTGCATTGCAAATGAGGGCATAAACTGGGTCAAGACGCCAGCAAGTAGACCAGTAAATTGATCTTTGTGTTGTAAAATAAAGGTTAAGTAAAAATACATAAATAAAAGGCCTACAACACCTTCGGTAGGCCTACAGTGTATCTAAAAATATTTTTTTCATCTCTACATGTAGGTCTCCTGATTTAAAGCTGATCAAACTTGTTGGGCATCAACTGAAAACATTAATTCGTAACTCTGCCAAGCCGACAGGCAAAGATGATCTGGTCAAGGCCATCAAGATGTTTTGGCTAGAGAAATTG
This sequence comes from Oncorhynchus tshawytscha, assembly GCF_018296145.1. NCBI lineage: Eukaryota > Metazoa > Chordata > Actinopteri > Salmoniformes > Salmonidae > Oncorhynchus > Oncorhynchus tshawytscha. The sequence goes on along the minus strand of NC_056435.1, from coordinate 34,529,796 downwards.
ACGATACAACAATGCAACAAATACATTGATCATCTCAGCAAGGTTTTACCTGTGGACGTGGAGCTGGGTGGAAGTGCGACTAAAATGTAGTTAATATAAACATCCACATTTGAATGTCTTTTTTCTCATATTTTTTTTTACGAAAGCATAAAGATGTTGATGAAGAAATACTGTACTGCTGATTTGAGTTAGAAATGTAACACAGCATTTAACATTGAATACATTGCAAGTTGAGTGATTGTCACAACAGTAGCCGGCTTATAAAAAGTCTATTGTCCTGCTAATAGGAAACATTTGCGTGATGGGCTACACCTGCTACAATTGTGATGTCTTCACTATTATTCTACAATGTAGAAAATAGTAAGAATATATACAAATCCTGGAATGAGTAGGTGTGTCCAAACTTTTGACTGGGACTTGCTTAATTAATTTGATTAAAATGATGGTGTTTCTATTCCATGAAAAACGAAAAACCTCTGGCTTTCTGTTAGGAGGGAATGGAAAATATGGCGCTGTACAACTCGACAGTCGGCAGAACAGTACTGGGCTATTTAGCTAAAAATCCCTGTGTCGTCTGGAAGGGATACCGGTTGCAATTATATTTAGGCCTAATAAAAAAAATCTACTTCTATTAGGCTGTTAATCATCATAGCCTACCTCAGCCAGTTAAGTTATTTTATATAAGACTAGGCTCTGAAGAAAAAGACTCCAATTAAGCCCTCTTGTTGTTTGTAAAGTCAAATAAAAATTAAGATTATATAGTTGAAATGAATTGCTTGACTGGTGTAGGTTTTCTCAATCTGTTGGTGTGCAACACTTGCATAACAATTTAGTTATATTTTCAGCACCAGCCACTGTTATTGATTGCGCTGTGGTTGCAGCCAGTTGTTATTTAAATTTGACCTATATTTAACGAGGCAAGTCAGGTAAGAACAAATTCTTATTTACAATGAAGACATACCATGGCCAAACCCGGATGACGCTGGGCCAATTGTGCACCGCCCTATGTCACTCCCAATCACGGTCAGATGTGATACAGCCTGAATTTGAACGAGGGACTGTAGTAAAGCCTCTTGCACTGAGAAGCAGTGCCTTAGACTGCTGCGCCACTCGGGAACCATGACCAATACAGTTGAAGTTGGAAGTTCACATACACTTTAGAAAAATACATTTAAACTCAGTTTTTCACAATCCCTGACATTTAATCCTAGCAAGAATTCTCTGTTTGAGGTCAGTTAGGATCACCACTTTATTTTAAGAATGTGAAATGTCAGAATAATAGCAGAGGGAATTATTTATTTCAGCTTTTATTTCTTTCATCACATTCTCAGTGGGTCAGAAGTTTACAACCACTCAATTAGTATTTGGTAGGATTGTCTTTAAATGTTTTAACTTGGGTCAAATGTTTTGGGTAGCCTTCCACAAGCTTCCCACAGTAAGTTGGGTGAATTTTGGCCCATTCCTCCCGACAGAGCTGGTGTAACTGAGTCAAGTTTTGTAGGCCTCCTTGCTCACACACACTTTTTCAGTTCTGCTGACAGAATTTGTATAGGATTGAGGTCAGAGCTTTGTGATTGCCACTCCAATACCTTGAATTTCTTGTCCTTATGCCATTTTGATACAACTTTGGAAGTATGCTTGGGGTCAATGACCATTTGGAAGACCCATTTGCGACCAAGCTTTAACTTCCTGACTGATGTCTTGAGATGTTGCTTCAATATATCCACATCATTTTCTTGCCTCATGATGCCATCTATTTTGTGAAGTGCACCAGTCCCTCCTGCAGCAAAGCATCCCCACAACATGATGCTGCCACCCCCGTGCTTCACGGTTGGGATGATGTTCTTCGGCTTGCAAGCCTCCCCCTTTTTCCTCCAAACATAACGATGGTCATTATGGCCAAACAGTTCTATTTTTGTTTCATCAGACCAGAGGACATTTCTCCAAAAAGTACGATCTTTGTCCCCATGTGCAGTTGCAAACCATAGTCTGACTTTTTATTGCGGTTTTGGAGCAGTGGCTTCTTCCTTGCTGTGAATTCGGAAGTCATACGCATAAGAAAACTCATGCTGGGGGACCGTAAGAGATATTTGAAACTCATCCGTGAAAAGGTTCAACTGAAAGAATAGTGTTAAAGAAAATAAAAAATACTGCTCAGCCCAGCGCATGTGGTTTAGCAAGTACCAGAGCCAAATTGTAGCAGGAGAGAAGACTGACACCAATTTTTTATCTACTCGAATTACACCCGGCTCCTCGCTCCACACTCGCCCACTTACATGCTCTGGCATTAAAAATTAGCCCTGCTTTAGGCTAACAAAGAATTGTCAATGAATAATCATGTCAATGGATGGAATCAGTGAATTAATGGCTGCAGCAACTATTACACGGTCTGACAAGCTGCATAACAAATGAGGCCTAATAAGACAAAAGAACAAGTAAGTCATTCAAACAATATTTTTTATTTTATTTTACTAGGCAAGTCAGTTAAAAACCCTAACCCAGACAACCCGGACAATGCTGGGCCAATTGTGCGGCGCCCTATGGGACTCCCAATCACTGTCAGTTGTGATATAGCCTGGAATTTAACCAGGGTCTGTAGTGATGCCCCTAGCACTGAGATGCAGTTCCTTTGACCACTACGTCACTCAAGTGTTCAAACAACTTATTATCTCATTTGAACAACATAGTATCTGGTTTGAACACCTTCATTCAAACAAGACACTAAATTGTTTGGATGAGAAAATTCCATTCGTTTTTTTGGGGGGGAGCCTTGGGCTTCAGGGCTTTTGTACGGACATACATACACATGCAGATATTTTCCCTAACCCTAACCTTAACCCTAACCCTAAACTTAAGCCTAACTCTAACTCCTAATCCTAAACCTAATTGTAACCCTAACCCCTAATCCAAAATAGTACCTGGGAAATGTCCCTATGAGAAATAATTTTCCTTGTTTTACTATCCTTGTGGGGACTTTTGCTGATTTCCAGTACCCTCCAGGATTGTAATGCAAGCTCCTCCCACCCATTCCATAGTGGAATGGTTTTCCCTTATGAGGTTACAGCAGGCATGGTTCGTCAATGCAATTCTCACCCGCTAAGAAAAATATACTTCCACATCCCTTTAAAATCAAACAAATGCACTTCTTTAGTGGCTGTAATGTAATTGCCTGGCGATGAGAATCCAAAAAATAAACTGACACAAATCTAATTAGAAACATCAATTTCCGAGCATGCCGTCTATCATGGCAGTCTTTTTCCCGGCTCGAACACCCAAAGCCTTTAATCTGGTTCCACATTGGGTTATAATTGCTATGAAAACTGGAGGCTTTACTTGAGAGCTCATTGGTGAGGTCTCTCACTCTCTATCAATAAATAACTGCCCGATCATTCCTATACAGAACACCACTCTCTCTCACCCTTGCCTTTCTCTCTCCCCTCCTCCCTCCCCCATCCTGCCCTCCTTCCCTCCATTTCCTCGTCTCTATCTGCCCCTCAGACGATTTGTCATGGATCAGATGTGACAATTTGTCATGGATTAGTGCACTTAAATGTCTGTGTGATAGTGGAAGCAGTCACTGGAAAAGCTTAGGAATTCTATTACAATGCTTTTTATGGCTGGCGGGGGGAAGGGACTAGGGATGGAGGTTGAATTGACACTTTATATGAGCTTCATACCATTTTTGTTCTTGTATGACACAGAAGCACTGACTCATCTGGAAGAGAGTCCACTTGGAGGAGGTGGTCTCGTTGAAGTAGCACTAGAATGGAAAAGTAGTGTGAATACATGCTGTATGTACTGCAGGATCGTAATTTGATCACCCTGTTGCAGGAGGACATTAACTTCAGGCTAGGGTCTATTTTTCTCCACTTCCTGTCTGACTGACGTGCACAAAGTAAACTGCCTGTTACTCAGGCCCTGAAGCCAGGATATGCATATGATTGGTACCATTGGATAGACAACACTTTGAAGTTTGAAGACATGTTAAAATAATGTATGATACTATAACACAATTAATATGGTAGGAGAAAATCCAAAGAACAACCAACCAGAATTATTTTTTTTGAGAGCCCATGCTCTTTCAATGGAAAGCTATGGGTCCTATGCAATTCCAGCTCCCAGATTGCAATTCCTATGGCTTCCACTAGATGTCAAGACTTTGTTCAAGGACTCAGGCTTGTTTCTTCCCAAACGAGGAAAAATTTAGAGTTTTGGTACAGGGAGTCAGAGTTGGAAATCAGTCTGTGCACGTGCGACGAAGAGGACGCACACTTGCTAATTTAGCTTGTCTATTGAACATACTTATTTCCATATGAAATATTATAGTTTAATTACATTTAGGGTACCTGAGGATTAAATAGAAACATATTTAAATTGGTTTTAACAAAGTTTTGTGGTAGCTTTATGGATTCCTTTCGCTGCATTTGAACGAGTGGATTACTCAAATCGATGGAGCCAACTAAACAGACTTTTTGGGATATAAAGAAGGATTTTATCTCACAAAATGACCATGCATGTTGTAGCTGGGACCCTTAGGATTGCAAATCAGAGTACGATTTTCAAAAATTTGTGAATATTTGGTCGTTATTTGTGATTTTATGAAGCCTGTGCTGGTTGAAAAATATTTTGATGTGAGGCGCCATCCTCAAACAATCGCATGGCATGCTTTCGCTGTAAAGCCTATTTTAAATCGGACAATGCAGTTATATTAACAAGAATTGAAACGTTTAACCGATATAAGACACTTGTATGTACCTAGTTGTTTAATATCCATAATTTTTATGATTATTTGTTTGAATTGTGCGCCCTCCAATTTCACCGTAAATTGTTGACAGGTGTTCCGCTGACTAGCCCTAATTAACAAGAATAACAGGAAATGTCAAACTTTTAAAAAGGCTTCTAAAGTTTCTCATTTCCACTTTGAAATTTAAGACATGATTTTCCCTTACAATGTATCAACCAACAGTTTTGGTCCATTAAAATTACATCAAATTGATCAGAAATACAGTGAAGACATTGTTAATGTTGTAAATGACTATTGTAGCTGGAAACAGCTGATTATTTAATGGAATATCTACATAGGCGTACAGAGGCCCATTATCAGCAACCATCACTCCTGTGTTCCAATGGCACGTTGTGTTAGTTAATCCAAGTTTATAATTTTAAAAGGCTAAATGATCATTAGAAAACCATTTTTGCAATTATGTTAGCACAGCTGAAAACTCTTGTTCTGATTAAAGAAGAAATAAAACTGTCCTTCTTTAGACTAGTTAAGTATCTGGAGCATCAGCATTTGTGGGTTCGATTACAGGCTCAAAGTGGCCAGAAACAAATTACTTTCTTCTGAAAGTCGTCAGTCTATTCTTGTTCTGAGAAATGAAGGCTATTCCATGCAAGAAATTGAAACTGAAGATCTCTCTAAGTGACCCCAAACTTTTGAACGGTAGTGTATATGTATGGCTCAAATTGGCATATATACAGTGCCTTCAGAAAGTAATCACACCCCTTGACTTTTTCCACATTTTGATGCCTGAATTTAAACTGGATTAAATTTAGACTTTTTTGTCACGGTCCGTCACACAATACCCTATAATGTCAAATGTCTTCATTTATTGATTTGTAAGGAAATATTAATGATATCTCTTGTTTGAGTATCCCTGACTAGAATAATGGAGGTACACATTGAGACAGATTGCTGTTTCAACATCTTCCTAGGCCTATTCAACACATTTAATTCAGCTGCAAGAGTATTAGTATTTACATAGCAGACTTTCCTATCACAGGGGTCTCACTGCTTGTACTTTGAGAGACTTTGTTCCCCTGAGTGAAATTTGATAGTAGTGGATTTGATCCTGTGCTATCGTTATCTTCTCTCTATAGTCAGAGAACTGTGTCAGAAAGAGAACAGGTCCTGTTAATTACAAAAGTTTGCTCCTCTACCCCCGTCATACAACAAACTCAAACTAATAGACCAAGTCACTGTTTAGAGGACAGGATTTGTCCTCCGTCCTATATCAGCCTAACCTGGATTTCCACCCTTATAACATACACTGTGGTACTATCCAGTATATTAGTGTTTTTCAACAACTGCATTTAGATAGTTATAAAAAAAATTGTAACAAAAACTGTATCATGGTCGATGTGAAGTGACAGCAAAATGTGAACCCTCGCTGTCTGGAACACCACTATCTGATATCATCCAAGGCGTTTTAGAAAACAGTGTATCACATCAATGCCATATCGATAACACATACTGCAGCCTACCAAATAGAAACCCATACAGGGAACAAAATAGTTTATATAGAACAGTGCAAATATCAGTGTTTTAATTCAGCTCCTCCACCATCCCCAGCTTTTTTTGTTGGTGTGTGTCTGGACTGAAATAGCTTGGTTATGTTAATGGGGTAAAGAGACACGGGCAGGTAATTGTAATGCAGCAGATGACTTTGCACCATCATTTAGAACCACTGCACGGGACGAATGTTGCTCATTTGCTATGTTGTTTGCAGAGGACTCACTGCACTCAGGCACCTAATTTACTTAGTGACTGTGAAAATTGATTGTCTTAAATGTTGTAGCAATTTACCTCCCAATCTATTCACTTCACTGTGAGTTTTGCATACCCTTTAAAGTTTTGAAATATACTGAAATAGAAATAAATGGTGAAATAAGGTTATATCAATGTGTTCTTTCGTCGCAGTAATAATAACTCTATTCCTTCTGAGGAACGAGGACAGACAGCCAATGAGCTGGGAGTGCTAGTCTCTCATTTTGTTGCGTTTTGACCTCTATTGTCTTTGTTATCTGAACTAGCTAGTTTTCCAATTTTTTTGTATCTTTTTTTTTTGTTCAGAACATTTTACTCCCTTTGCGTTTCTCCTTCACTGAAGTCCCGACTTTACAAGTGGAAATAAACACAGATGGAACGATTGATATTAAATCTCAGGTAACCTATCGCCTCAGGTCTATATTGATCATCCCTTGCTCACTGTTCATGTTGTACCACTGAAATATTTATAGTTAACATCTGTAGTGCTGCTTTAAAGTCCCTGTCTTGGTTCTCATCATCCTACGCCTCAAAGTCAGGAAACAACGCTTGTGTAACACTGCATCTATATTTTAGAGTGAAATTACCTCTCTCACATTATTATCCATTAGTCACTTGCATAGTCTCTTCACCCTTACCTACATGTACAAATTATCTCAACTAACCTGTACCCCCCGCACACTGACTCGGTACCAGTACCGAGTCTGTATATAGCCTCATTATTGCTATTCTTTTTGTGTTACTTTTTATGATTATTTTTTATTTTAGTCTATTTGGTAAATATTTTCTGAACTCTTCTTGAACTGCACTGTTGGTTGAGTGCTTGTATTGTAAGTAAGCATTTCACAGTAAGGTCTACACTATTTGGTGTACGTGACAAAAGAAAGTTTGATTTGATTATAGATTTTTTAAACTATTTAATTCAGTAAATTATATGACACTGTAGACAGATTTTGGACATGCATACATATACAGTTGAAGTCGGAAGTTTACGTACACTTAGGTTGGAGTCATTAAAACTCATTTTTCAACCACTCCAGAAATTTGTTGTTAACAAACTACAGTTTTGGCAAGTCGGTTAGGACATCGACTTTGTGCATGACACAAGTCATTTTTCCAACAATTGTTTACAGACAGATTATTTCACTTACAATTCACTGTATCACAATTCCAGTGGGTCAGAAGCTGACTGTGCCTTTAAACAGCTTGGAAAATTCCAGAAAATTATGTCATGGCTTTAGAAGCTTCTGATAGGCTAATTTGCATCATTTGAGTCAATTGGAGATGTACCTGTGGATGTATTTCAAGGCCTAACTTCAAACTCATTGCCTCTTTGCTTGACATCATGGGAAAATGAAAAGAAATCAGCCAAGACCTCAGGAAAATAATTGTAGATCTCCAGAAGTCTGGTTCGTCCTTGGGAGCAATTTCCAAATGCCTGAAGGTACCACACTCATCTGTACAAACAATAGTATGCAAGTATAAACACCATGGGACCACGCAGCCGTCATACCGCTCAGGAAGGAGATGCGTTCTGTCTCCTACAGATGAACGTACGTCGGTGTGAAAAGTGAAAATCAATCCCAGAACAACAGCAAAGGACCTTGTGAAGATGCTGGAGGAAACAGGTACAAAAGTATCTATATCCACAGTTAAACAGGTTCTATATCGACATAACCATGAAAGGCCGCTCAGCAAGGAAGAAGCCACTGCTCCAAAACCGCCATAAAAAAAGACAGACTACCGTTTGCAACTGTACATGGGGACAAAGATCGTACTTTTTGGAGAAATGTCCTCTGGTCTGATGAAACAAAAATAGAACTGTTTGGCCATAATGACCATCGTTAGAGGAAAAAGGGGGAGGCTTGCAAGCCGATGAACACCATCCCAACCATGAATCACAGGGGTGACAGCATCATGTTGTGGGGGTGACAGCATCATGTTGTGGGGGTGCTTTGCTGCAGGAGGGACTGGTGCACTTCACAAAATAGATGGTATCATGAGGGAGGAAAATTATGTGAATATATTGAAGCAAAATCTCAAGACATCAGTCAGGAAGTTAAAGCTTGGTCGGAAATGGGTCTTCCAAATGGTCAAGGACTCCAAGAATACTTCCAAAGTTGTGGCAAAATAGCTTAAGGACAACAAATTCAATGTATTGGAGTGGCCATCACAAAGCCCTGATCTCAATCCTATAGAAAATGTGTGGGCAGAACTGAAAAAGTGTGTGTGAGTAAGGAGGCCTACAAACGTGACTCAGTTACACCAGCTCTGTCAGGAGGAATGGGCCAAAATTCACCCAACTTATTGTGGGAAGCTTGTGGAAGGCTACCCGAAACATTTGACCCAAGTTAAACAATTTAAAGGCAATGCTATCAAATACTTATTGAGTGTATGTAAACTTCTGACCCACTGGGAATGTGATGAAAGAAATAAAAGCTGAAATAAATCATTCTCTCTGCTATTATTCTTAAAATAAAGTGGTGATCCTAACTGACCTAAGACAGGGAATTTCTACTAGGATTAAATGTCAGGAATTGTGAAAAATTGAGTTTAAATGTATTTGGCCAAGGTTTATGTAAACTTCTGACTTCAATTGTAATATATTGCAACAGTTACATGTTTTGTTAGTCTTATTATATCTTCATTTTAGCAGTGATGTGTATTGGACAGGGATTACAAGGTTAAAATATATGGATGTTATTTGCTCTTCAAAAGCTCTGTGTTTGTCACAAGGGGTGATTGAAAGTGCGTCTGTATAGTATCTCAGGGTGCTCTATCAGGGTGAGAATAAGTCCATTAATCTTGTGTGATATGCTTGGTGCCGGGCCGTATCTGTGGTAGTTTGCAGACAGAGGCAGCGTTACATTGTCTCATCACCTCCTTATCGGCCAAGGAGGGACTTGATAATGCAATGAGCGATGTAGGGGAAAGGGAAAGCCCCTTCTCAGCATCTTCTCAACAAACATGACTGTAGCTAAATGATACAGGCCAGATTAGACACAGTAGCCAGATGACAGAGAAATAATAGACAGGACATTGATCTAAAGTCAATCAAAACAGGCTTGATATGAGAGACCCTTTTGTCCCACCTCTCAACATCTGTTTGACTGTAACCAGTACATACTGTATGTGTGATGTTTCTTACTTTAAAACTATTTTGGGATAGGGGGCAGCATTTTCACTTTTGGATGAATAGTGTGCCCAGAGTGAATTGCCTCCTACTCTGTCCCAGATGCTAATATATGCATATTATTATTAGTATTGGATAGAAAACATAGAAAACACTCAAAAGTTTCTAAAACTGTTTGAATGATGTCTGTGAGTATAGGTTTCTCAGGCGAAAACCTGAGAAAAATCCAACCAGGAAGTGGGACATTGAGGTTTGTAGTTTTCAAAGCTTGGCCTACCGAATACACATTGAGATATGGATAAAGTTGCACGTCCTACGGCTTCCACTAGATGTCAATGGTCTTTAGAAACTTGAATGAGGATTCTACTATAAAGGAGGGGCTCATGAGACCTCTTTGAGTCAGTGGTCTGGCAGAGTGCCTTGGTCTCATAACGCGCGCTCCCGACAGAGTTACCTCTCATTCCAGTGCTTTTCTTCAGACAAAGGAATTCTCCAGTTGGAACATTATTGATGTTTTATGTTAAAAACATCCTAAAGATTGATTCCATACATCGTTTGACATGTTTCTAAAAGACTGTAACGGAACTTTTAGAGTTTTTGTCTGGACGAAGTGCCTGCGCCTCATGAAGATGGATTACTGGGCTGAACAACAAGTGGCTATTTGGACATAAATTATGGACTTTATGGAACTTTATGGAACAAATCAGTCATTTATTGTCGAACTGGGATTCCTGGGAGTGCCTTCTGATGAAGATCATCAAAGGTAAGTGAATATTTATGGTGTAATTTCTAACTTCTGTCAGATATTCCTCTGGCTGTTTTGGGTTCTGAGCGCCGTTCTCAGATTAGGCTTTTTCCATAAAGTTTTTTTGAAATCTGACACAGCGGTTGCATTAAGGAGAAGTCTATCTTTAATTATGTGAATAACAATGTTATATCAATGTTATATCAATGTTTATTATGAGTATTATGAGTATTATGAGCAAAATCACCAGATGTTTTGGAATCAAAACATTACTGCACGTAACGCGCCAATGTAAACTGAGATTTTTGGATATAAATATGCACATTATCGAACAAAATAAATCCGTGACTCTTGCATTTAACATGAGACTCACATAGACCTAAAAATTATAAACCATAGACCTATAATTAATAGACTGAGACTACTGTAGAACATAATGCCCTGATATAACAGTAATAATCACAATAGGCAGCCATAGCCTATCAAAGACTAGAACAGTGGTCACCAACCTTTTCATAGTCAATCATTGTTTTAGCCAAAATGCAAGCTGAGTGCAATTCTCTGCTGGAAGCGGGAGATCAAGTGTGCCTACAATGCATTGTGTGATACCAATTAAATGATCAATAGCCTATAGGGCCTAAATATAGTACATGAAGGAAAACCACAGGGCAAAGTTCTATTTCCAATGAAATTGAATTCCTAAAATTGATAGGCTATTGACATTGAACGGAAATTAATATGTTATGGGAGGGACAATTTTCTTCATGTAGGCCTACCCCTTACTATAAGAAATGTAGAGTCCCTTATATTTCAAAACTCGAGTCTCAAACTAGGCTATATGATAACACTGGTATTAGGTCAGTTATTGTAGCCTATTACTTGTGAGGCACATAGGAGCATACATTTAAATGACCTGATTTTTTATTTCATTGGACTGATGGTCATGTCTCAGCGGAGGGAGAGAGTGCGAGTCGAAGTGAAGAAGCGTGTTTTATGATTTCTAAAGTGTTGAATAAAAATAGAGTTGTAATGTTTATCATTGTCTCTGAATGTACTGAAACTGTCTTTAAGGCCACTGCTCCAGACCAGCGCAAGGGGGAGTTAGAGCACTGATTATGCTTACTGGAAAATAGTCTTTCAAAATTAATGGAAGAGGCAAGTGGAAGGGGGAAAATACAGCATTCAGAAGTCAGGAAAGCGCTGCTCTGAGACAAGCATGAGACAAGCATGGGGACTGGTTTTGATAAATCAATTATATTTTGATTTTCACGGAATCTCTGTTTGTGTATTGGTTAGACTACAATTAGGGTGAGGAAATGTTAGGATTATTTGCTCTTAGTACTGTAGCCTACTCCCGACCGGTCACTTTGTACAGCGCCATATTTTACGAATGGAAACCCTGAGGGTTTTGTTTTTTCTTGGAATAGAAACACCATAATATTAATCAAATTAATATTTGAAAGAGAGGTCACGACAATGCAGATGAAAATTCCAAATAGTTTCCACCATGTCCACAGAAACATGTCAAACATTTTTTATAATCAATCCTCAGGTTGTTTTTAAAATATGTAATCGATAATATATCAACCGCAAATGTCTTTCACAGTAGGAGAGGGAAAAACAATAGCTGTCCAAATTCTGTTGCGCCAGCAAAACTCATGTGACCACTTGACGCGATGTGATCGTTCTGGCTAATTTTTCAAAATAAAAGCCTGAAACTATGTCTGCAGACTGTTGACACCTTGAGGAAGCGATAGGAAAAGGAATCTGGTTCATATCCCTTTAAATCCAGCAAAGCGAGGCTATGGAACATGGAGTTTTCAAAATAGAAAGTTTATTTGAGTTGTCTGGTCTGCTAGATTGACATATACTTCATTCATTTTGAAACAGCTGGGTTTAATGGTGTTAACATACACCAATTATGCTATTTTTGACCACCACATCATGATGTCATGCAGCCTGTCGTTTTTGTGTTTATTCTTTTTCATAATGAGAAGTTTGATGTTGGACATGTCGATAGATGTAGTGTAAACCAGGCTTTAGTTTTTGATTGTTTAGTACACTGCCATACTCACACTGTTTAGCACATTGCCTCACATGTGAATCTTTAAAGAGATGGGTGGGGCTAAGGCTTAAGAGGGTGTGAACGATGCTGAATGGGTGTAGACAAAGAAGAGCTCTCCAGTAGGTGTACCAAAACAAGGCAATTTTCTCAAAAGTGGGGTTAAATGTTTATCAACTTTCAAAGCAGAATTACTTTCCCATTGTTCCTCAGCTGTAGGTTATGATATACCATTTTCTATCACTGAGTCTCTACTTTTATTCAATGTAAAAAAACACCATTTCAAATTTACATAAGACCCAATCGAGCCGGTCGGTGACATTTACCATGATGTCTGTGTTATTATGCAGGAATAAAAAATAATACATATTTTGTATACTAGTGCTGGACTCAAAAATGTAGACTCAGTAGTAGACTGTGTGATAAAAGCACCACATTTGACACGGAGGTAGATGTGCTGTATGTACCCTGAAAATATTTAGATATCAAACCACCTCAGATTTGGCCAATGGGGGCCGTGGCAGGCACTATTATTAAGAAAAATATCTACAACATGTAAATACATATTTAGACTTACTGCTATTAGCCCATACAAACGCATTGAATAATAGAGTCACTTCATGGAACAACAGATAGAGATATAAGAAAGATCAGGAAACATATATATATTTTTTACATGTATTTAACCTCTTATTTTTGGCACTGAACAGTTTCTATATATACTGTACTTCCATTCCTTTTTTTCAAACCAACCAACATGTAAGTGTTAGCGATAGTCTCACATTTCCATAGAGGGGTCATATTAGTGTGTAGCCCAAACTGTTCGGCCCCTACAGACAGATGTTGGCAGATCGGCTGTACCGACCTCAGACTAGTCGCAAGACGCTTCTGGGGGTCGTGGGCAAAACTGATAACGCCACCGTGTTTGTGCGAGTCTCATCTTTCCATAGAGGGGTCATAATCGTTTCTAGGCCAAACCGTTCAGACCCTACAGACAATTTTGTGAGAAGACCGATACTCTACCTCATGGTCTGACAAACAATGCTCTAGCTCTGCCACCTTTCACCTCAGATGTGGAAGCACGACATAGGCAGATGCGGTGGATTGAGACGAATCCAATGCAACAAGAAACCAGATATCTTAAACTGACAGATTTGTATGGGGATTGTTTTGTTATGCATATTAGACTTCCACGTGGGAGCAGACATCGACCTTAGGGGTTGTTAAAATGTAGTGTACACCCAAATGTTCACGGGAGACATTGTAGGTTGAAGACATCAGGGCTTAGAATAAATACAGGACTTGTCTAACAGGAAGTATGCACTTACATTAAACATAATCAGGGTTTACAAATCCCTTATGTCTTCAACCTACAATGTATATTTGACCAATGATCTATGTGTTCTCTACTTCTCAGCTCTGGCTTCAGCTCACCACATGGTGTCATTGTCTACTGTTCTGGACATCGAAGAGAGGCGTACATTAAATCTTATTGTAGCCCCTGTGGTGTACTGTCACTGTAGAAGACAGACAGGTGAGGTAAGGTACTCTATCGTTTTTTGTCTCATTAGTAAAAGTAGGGGCTTTGAATTCTGGCCACATGCAATAGGTACTGAGTCTCTAGAGACTTTCCCATATTGTGAGCAGACTTCTTCATCCATTTGTGACTCACAAATCTCCGTAGCTCATCGTTATAGCTGAACGTTTTACTGACGGCAAGACAGGTTAAGGACCTCTCTCAAGACGACAGCCCTGTCTCTGGCACGACTAATATCACTCTCTCAATCAGAAGTCATTCACTTGCTACCTTTTCTCTCTGACTCCAGGGCTGAGTTCCTCGTATGCAATTAGCATATTATTAGTTCTTTATACGTGAGAGGATAAACCACTCCAAGTGAGGAGATGAGTTCTATAGTGTTTTGATTGACTCGCCAGAGGTTCTTTGAGATGCATAACAGGTGCAGGCTTTCTGTCACTGCCGTCACGAGCAGCCTGTCACCTCCGGGCCTCCGTCCTTCCATCCTACCGCCCCTTTGCCGTGGCAAGATAATTAGAGTTTCAGTGATTCACATGAGAGGGCACGCTCTGATGCCAGCCAGCAGTCTCTCCAACTTTCCCAGCAAATGAGAAATGTCATCCAGAACCCAAACAGAGGCAGGCTGGAGGGGTACACTAGAAGGGTGTGACAGTTTGTTCCACTAAAGTTTGGTTGGCTGGTACCCACCAGACACATGGAGGAGGAGTAGGAATAGGAGGAGGAGGAAGAGGAGGAGGGGAGAAAGTAGAGGGAGTTTGAGTATCTACAGTATCTACGAGCTGCCAGAACAGCTTCAATCCTCCCTGGCCTAGATTATATACATGTCTGCAAATCTATTGAAGGGATGCTACACCATTCTTCCATGAGAAATTCATTTTTTTTATGGTGGTGGAAAATGCTGTTTCTGGCATTGATCCAGAATCTGTGTTCAAGTGTTCAATTGGGTTGAGATAATCTGATGACTGAGACACACACACACACACACACACACACACACACACACACACACACACACACACACTTAAAAAAACCTACACTACTTTGAGAACCTTCTTTCAAAGTCATTGATAGGGCAACTTGGCATTTTTATACATGACCCTAAGCATGAAAGGATGTTAATTGCTTAATTAACTCAGGAATCACACCTGTGTGGAAGCACCTGGTTAATATACTTATTCAATATACTGTACTTTGTATCCCTCATTTAGTAAATTGTTTCCTTTATTTTGACTGTTACCTGTACAGTACATTTTTTACGTGTCATTTTCCCCGCCCTGACACTTTGACACAGAGAGTGATGTGTGTGTGTGTGTGTGTGTGTGTGATGGTGCCACCATGTTAGCGTTCCTCTAATTGATCTGCTGCTCTCTTTGTGTTCATCTCGTTCACATTAACATCTCATGATATATTATCAATAAGTCCATGAATTGCAACATATGGCTTCCTCTATTACGCCTACCATGGTATTCCTAAATGTGTACCACAGAAAGACACAAAATCCAGTAAACCTGTTTTCTGATACTTTTCCACAGAGGATGTGGAAACAAACCAGTATAAACACGAACAAGTACATTCCTGTGTACCATTTTCTAAGTGTTCTCTAGCTAAGAGCCGCCTGCTCAGTGCTTGAACGTCCACCTCGTGGCAGAGGTTGAGAAGACCCACAGCGGGCCTGGAATTAGCCTGAGCACCACTTGTGTGCTGAATCAATGAATGAGATTTAAATTAAACTTAGGAGATGAAAGCCCTTCACCCAACGCAGCAGATGCTATCCAGCAGTTAGCTGCTGAATGGGCCACTGCCTGAGACGAGGAGGGGGGATCCAGCCAGAGAGCTCTCTCTCATTTCCTGGGTGATGTGGGCTAATGGTAGTGATATTCAATGGAGAAAATTAGCTCTCCTAAGGTCTTAAAGGCTCTGGTGAACATAACAGTCCATCCCAGGGAGAAGTGGATGCAGAGGAGGATGAGCCATTGTAAGTCCTTTTCAGAGCCATCACTTCCTATGTGACGCCACTCAGCAGAGCTGCTCTGGTGGGAGTACTGATTATAGAAACAATATGATAGTATACTGAATGACCCTATAATACAAGTAAGATTATAGTGTTCTGCCTTATGTTTGGAATGGAATGGTGGATCAAACTATAGTTCACTGATGGATAAAATATGTAAAATGTTAGGTTTGGAATGAAAAAGAAAATTTCAAGATGGATTGCAAATTGAGCACACATTGACAGATACTGTACATGAACCAAACAACAGAGCACATCTTTAAGAAACTTAGTGTTGCTCCCTCATTGTGAACCAGACAGTGTCCATGTTAGTGTTTACCATTCCCCTGCTTCTCTGTGTGTCTGCAGAGCACTAAATTGGATTTGTGATTTCCGTCTCCCGGCCTGGCTGAGAGGTGAGCGAGGAGCGATGAGCTAGACATTGGCTTGGCTGGGGGATGATTTGGCAGATCAATCCCTTTCCTCCGTACGATGACCGCCATCTATCATTGTTTACCCAGCCGCCTCTTGTGAGAAACTAGATGGCATCCATTCCCAGAATGCCTTTTTGCTCAGACATTTGCACCTGCCCTGCCCGCTTGCCTGCCTGTGTCGGCTGGCCAGCCTGCTCTGTTCTGCTGCTGTCGCTGTGTCTCAGCCAGACAGATAACACCCATTTGATCAGGGAGAAACTGTAATGGCCGGTAGGGAGTGTGGCTAAACGACTGTCTGTCATTGGTCCTTATGAGCAGGCCGTCCTCCCAGCCTGCCTGTCAGTAAATACATTGACCTTTTTAAAAACCTGCCATCCCACTGCTGCCACTGGTTGCTGGTTGTGAATTTGGTGTCACTCAGCTTCAATCATCTATGCCACAGTCTGGTATAGCCAAGGAACAGCTGGTTGGTCTCCTGTGGGGTATGTGTATATGTTCTCTCTCTCATGAGAAAGATGTGTTTGTGTGTGTGTGTGTGTGCGCGCGTGCGCATTTATGTGTGGGTGTGCACATTTGTGCATACATGTCTTTGGAAAATGGGACTGGCTGGAGAACAGGTCACCTGACACTACTCCCGTGTTTGGTTGGTCCTGCCCGCTGTGGCACACCTTGCCCCTCCTTGCCTGTCTCTGCCTTTCTCCACCAAAAAACATCCTCCTCCCCTGCAATCTGCCCAGCCTGGGAGGGGAAGTCTGGCCTGGCCTCATTCTCAATGGTGGTACCATCAGATCAAATAATGGCCCACAGATAAACTAGGCCTGCCATAAAATTATCAGAATTCTCACCTGTCTCTGGCATCTTATTTAACCAGACAGAAACACCTTTTACTCATGGACGATTGCTTGCAGGAATAGACAACTGTTCAGGTTAGCATCATCATGCACAGAGATGTGTAGGATTTTTTCATTTTTAATGGACTTTATCATATTAGACAAGCTTCCCTGACAAATGTGCCCATTCAAATTCCCCCTGAATAAGTAGATCACATATGTACACAAATGGTAATATTTTGGTGATACAGTATGTTGTATCAGTATTGATTTCCTCATGAAGTGTTCCTCTTGTGCTGCTGACATAGGCATTTTCAGGATCATATCCTTATCCTGTCACACTCGCAAATCAATGTTTTGAAGGTTAGATTTACATGGCAGGAACTTCCACATCCCTCCCCCCACAGATATAAGATTACACATTTCATCCTGAGACATATAATAGACAAACTAATCTGTTGTGCATGTACAAAATGTGTGACATTAGGTATTTAATGGGCCAGTAGAAAGCCAGTCTGACTGTGAACTGTGAACCCATGCAACACTTAGAGCAGATGGTCCACTGTCTGTCTCATAATGTTTTACATTGACATTTTAGTCATTTAGCAGACACTCTTATACAGAGCGACTTACAGTTGTGAGTGCATACATTTTCATAAATTTTTGTACTGGTCCCATGTGGTAATCGAATCCACAACCCTGGTGTTTCAAGTGCCATAATCTACGAAATGGGCCCAACTCCTGGATGGGTAGTGGGTGATGGACAACTGAGCAATCGGGGGAGAAGGGGCTTGGTAAGGGAGATGACCAAGAACCCGGTGGTCACTCTGACAGAGCTCCAGAGTGTTTACTTACAGTATGTATTATGTAACTACAAATATCATGATCTGTTGGTCTCCTATTTATCTCAGAACTTTCATAGGAATCCACTCTAGACAGTGCTTCTAATCAGAGTTGTGTAACATATCAAACTACTGTATGTGTGAAGGACTGTCAAACACATTTGTGGCACAATATCTCTACTGTGATTTGCCTTTAATTTGATAATCAATTGGTTTGTCTAAGATGCGAGATACTTTCTCCTTGAATCCGAATCTCCTGCCACGTCCCCCAGTGTGATTCTCAGTGTGTTTGTTGTGTGTGTGACAATTGCAATTAGCATATGAGATTAATTTCTATTAGGTCTAAATCAAGGACTGACAAATGTACGCACTTACAGTATATCACGAAACATATGAGACTAGAGTTGGGAGATATGGACCAAGATCCATATCACAATAAATTGCCTATAGTGATGGGATAACATTAAATAGAATGATACGTTACTATCATTAATATGCACCACAATTTGTTTTAAATTATTCTTTAAACTACTACTACTACGACTACAACTACTACCACTATAGCAATCAATTGTCCCATTAACAATCACCCATATAATCAAACTTATTTCATTTCAAACTTCACATTTCTCTAGTATAGACTACTTATCATAATCAGCTGAATGCCTGTGATAAGCAGTGGTGTAATGTACTGAAGTGAAAATACTTTAAAGTACTACTTAAGTACTTTTGGGGGGATCTGTACAGTCACTGAGTTACAGTTCATACAAGGAAATCAATCAAATTAAGAAATGCATTAGGCCCTAATCTATGGCTTTCACATGACTAGGAATACAGATCTGTTGGTCACATACTGTACAGTGTACCTTCAAAAAAAGTTAGGGGAGTGGATCAGAAAACCAGTCAATACAGAGTTGACCAGGCCACGACCCATTTTCAATGGGCTGGCTAAGGGAAGGAGGTTCTCACCCAAGATTTGAAGGTACATGGCCCCATCCATCGTCCCTTTCGTGCTGTGAAGTTGTCCTGTCCCCTGAGCAGGAAAACACTCCCAAAGCAGGAAAAAACACAGCGAGTTGAGTTGATGCATCTGATCACAACACTTTCACCTAGTTGTCCTCCCAAAGTCCTAATGTTTCCACCTCCATGGTCCCAGCTTTGAGATCATTGACAAGATGGGGATCTGTTCTCATGATCATTGGGTCTTGCATGGAGCCCCAGGCATTCTTTTGTGTTTCTTCCATTTGCTCCAAACACAGCGATGGCCTTGAGTTGATGCCAATCCTTGGAGAGCTCCATTTTTGGAATCTCATTGATCACAACACAAACTGAGATTAGGAGCACTCCCTTTAAGAGTGTGCTCCTAATCTCAGCTCGTTACCTGTATAAAAGACACCTGGGAGCCAGAAATCTTTCTGATTGAGAGGGGGTCAAATAATTATTTCCCTCATTAAAATGCAAATCAGTTTCTAACATTTTTGACATGAGTTTTTCTGGATTTTATTGTTGTTATTCTGTCTCTCACTGTTCAAATAAACCTACCATTAAAATTATAGACTGATAATTTCTTTGTCAGTGGGCAAACGTACAAAATCAGCAGGGGATCGAATACTTTTTTTCCCTCACTGTATCAAGAGAACATCCCTGGTATATCCTACTGCCTCTGATTAGGCGGACTCACTAATCACACATGTGTTGTTTGTAAATTATGTCTGAGCATGTGCCCCTGGCTATCCGTAAATTTAAAAAATAAGAAAATGTTACCATCCGGTTTGCTTGATAGAAGGAATTTGAAATGTAAAATGTTGCATTTGTTTCTGAAGTATATTTTAGCAATTAAATGTACTTTTGATACATAGTATATTTAAACCAAAAGCTTTTAGTCTTTAACTCAAGTAGTATTTTTCTGGGTGATTTTCACTTTTACTTGAATCATTTTTTATTAAGGTATTGTTACTTTTAAGTATGACAATTGGGTCGTTTTTCCACCACTAACGATAAAAGGAATATTGTCCCAGCTCTATATGAAACTCCGATATGATATCATAGTACAAACTCAAGTGGAGATTGTAGTGGAAATTTTAATCAACAATGAGGAGAGGCAAGGTCAATCACCAATCAGGATATTACTTTATTCAAAACGTACTAATAAGGAAAGCATAGAGTAATTGCTTCTATAATGATGAGGCTGGTCGGCTCAACACTTCCCAGTGTTGTGGCGAGTAGCTCTGACATACGAAGAACACAAATATATTTTATAGAAAAGATACGCCCTTTTAGTCTTCATGACAAACAACAGATGTATGGAATGGGTCACAAGCTGAAACTTGATATATGAGAAAGGAGTATCCCGTCAGATAGCATTTGCTATGAAGACTGTTCTTATTGTTTAGTCTGGCCCCTAAGACGAGGCTCTGATCTCGTTCCTGGTACTTCATAGCACAGAAACACATTTATTCTATGCATAAATCAGTTGTCAACTTCAGATACTCCCATCTCAAGTAAAACCCCTTCTTGACCAAATGCATGGACAAGCTCACTGAAGGGAGTGAGCCTCTAGGTCATTCACTCCCCCAGGATAGGTGCAACATCATAGATGACATACAATTGTTCCAGACACTACCTCACATATTTTTTCTCAGACCTTATCTCCCCCAAGGAGGGAGTGACTGGTGCACAGACATTGTGGAGACAAGTAAGTGGTTCCCCATCAATCACGCCATCCCTTCACATGGTTTAGAATAGTTAAAGACACATTCACATATGAAGACAATGTTCCTCCTGTCCTCTTCTCTTTCTGATATTCTGCGTAGCACCAGAGACATGTGAAAGACAAGCCTGACTTCTCCCCTCTATGGGCCCCAGGTGACTGAGCCCCAGCTGAGGGAGGAAGTGCAACTGCCATCACCAGAGTCCGAAGGGATACATTCTAATAACAAGCATATCATATAAGCATATTATGCAGATAAGAAATCTTAATTATCTATGTTACTGTACCTAACTAATTCTGATTCTTCCTCCACAAAAGCTGTGTTGTACAGTGTTATTATTATTATTATTATTAGGTAATATCATTAATTATTGTAGAACAGTTTTAACATCTACTTGAATTGAGCTAAATGCATGGGCTAGTTTGCTTGCTTTTGGTTAACTATTACCCGACAACAGTCAACAACATTTCTACTGTATGGAGTACATAAAGTGCAAATTTTATTAGAAGTGTCCATTATTGCTGTGCAAAAACAAGTATATATCTTTTTTTTAACATTTGCTGTCACTGTATCTGTGTTTATTTAACATTGCACGGCAGCTTACCTAATGAACTGTTGCCAACAGCCAACCTGCCAGCTAAAGCAAGGGCATTTTAACACCAGGTGCTTTGGAAGCTTAAGTATTGAGTCTAGTTAAGCGTGACATGAGATGATGCTTAAACATATAAACAGATATTGTAGCGATTGAACACTACCCCTGACTGTACACAGGCAATAGTTTTTTGCCATTTGATGTAGCACCACTCTCATGCTGAGCAAGATGTCGACAGCCAACGTCAACTTCTCACTCCACTGAGACACCTATCATCCCACTCAGATCAACAAGTACACTCTCAACAGCGTGGGGGAAATGTACAGTCTTGGCCAAATGTTTTGAGAATAACACAAATATTAATTTTCACAAAGTCTGCTGCCTCAGTTTGAATGATGGCAATTTGCATATATTCCAGAATGTTATGAAGAGTGATCAGATGAATTGCAATTAATTGCAAAGTCCCTCTTTGCCATGCAAATTAACTGAATCCCCCCAAAACATTTCCATTGCATTTCAGCCCTGCCACAAAAGCTTGTCCGGAGAAGACAAGGTGAGCGCTACCATCAGTCCTGTGTCATACCATCAGTCCTGTGTTATACCAACAGTAAAGCATCCTGAGACCATTCATGTGTGGGGTTGCTTCTCAGCCAAGGGAGTGGGCTCACTCACAATTTTGCCTAAGAACACAGCCATGAATAAAGGATGGTACCAACACATCCTCCGAGAGCAACTTCTCCCAACCATCCAGGAACAGTTTGGTTACGAACAATGCCTTTTCCAGCATGATGGAGCACCTTGCCATAAGGCAAAAGTGATAACCTAGAGGCTCGGGGAACAAAACATTGATATTTTGGGTCCATGGCCACTAAACTCCCCAGACCTTAATCCCATTGAGAACTTGTGGTCAATCCTCAAGAGGCGGGTGGAAAAACAAAAACCCACAAATTCTGACAAACTCCAAGTATTTATTATGCAAGAATGGGCTGCCATCAGTCAGGATGTGGCCCAGAAGTTAATTGACAGCATGCCAGGGTGGATTGCATAGGTCTTGAAAAAGGGTCAACACTGCAAATATTGACTCTTTGCATCAACTTCATGTAATTGTCAATAAAAGCCTTTGACACGTATGAAATGCTTGTAATTATACTTCAGTATTCCATAGTAACATCTGACAAAAATATCTAAAGACACCGAGGCAGCAAACTTTGCGAAAATTAATATTTATGTAATTCTCAAAACTTTTGGCCACGACTGTACTTAACATTATAAATACATTTGCACTCCTCATTAATAACTGATTCGTCATTTGAAGAGGGAAAAATTAAATTAAAAAATTATCAATAAATCAGAGCCCTATTTCTCCCTGTTGAGTCACACTCAAATTTGATGGTTTATGTGAATCAAATGCTGAAGTTTAAATAAAAGAAACACAGGAGGGAGTCATTTGGCCACAGCATGTTGATTGGTTGGTGATTGCATGCGTATTTGAGCTGCAGGAATATGTGTAAATGTTGTGGGAGGATGGATCGGATGAAAAACAAGAGTATCCTGTTTTTCCAACGCCAGTGCAAACTTCCACCAACGTTTGAAGAGTTTGTGACATGGCTCATTCCAAGTGTTTTTAATGGCACTTTGTCCATTCTAATTGTTTTATACTGATCAGTAAAACATTAACCAAAAGTTGGAATATAGTGGGCACTTTGAATATAGGGTTTGAACTAAAGTGTTGGTCAGTGTTTCCTTGTGTTGGTCGGTGTTACATTAAATATTTTTTATCTTTCTGTAGATTTGATGTAGCTAAAATATTAATATTCCCCTCTGATTTAGAATATACTGTTGCACAAACATCATGCTTATCTAAGCTTACACCAGCACTGGTATCAGGCTGGATTAGCTCACTATATAAGTTTGCTCTGACTAAGTACATTTAGCTAGCCAGCTAACTAGTGATTAGCATTAGCAGCTAACCATTTATTTTAGCCTCAACTTGCTAAGAAAAGACAAACTAGCTGTTTGCAGAAAGTAAAATACGCAAACTAATAGTGTGATTATAGAACGCTTGTGGATTTATATTAAGAAGCAAAGTGGAAAGCGACATCGTTATCACCAACATCTGCAGCATTGACCATGCAGACTGTCAGCGCAACTGGTTGTAGTGACTCGCGCAAAAACTGCTCTCCTTGAGTGATGGGGGGCAGGGCGTGTGTGGAAGGAGCGAGGGAGAGAGATGACTCAAGTAGCAAACAGAGTAAACTATAAAAACGTACATTATTACATGTGGCAATCAAACATTAAATCAAACATTAAACATTAAAATACCGTTATACAAGGTATAGTAAAAACTCAAACTTGTCCGTGCATCATTTACTATATACTATACCTGTACATAGTAAAATATGATATATCGCCTAGTCCTAGTCATGGGTACTCTCGCATCCCTGCTGTGAAAAAAAGAGTGAAACAAATAAAGAAGCAAATTTTGAGAATTTCCAAAGGTTTAGGAACTTGTTCACATGGCAGTTCTATCATCTCTTAATTAGTTGATATATGCATTATCTTTATGCTATTACTGTAGCCGCATGTTTATCTCTCTCTCTCTCTCTCTCTCTCTCTCTCTCTCTCTCTCTCTTTCTCTCTCTCTCTCTCGCTCTGTCTCGCTCTCTCTCTCGCTCTCTCTCGCTCTCTCTCTCTCTCTCGCTCTCTCTCGCTCTCTCTCGCTCTCTCTCGCTCTCTCTCGCTCTCTCTCGCTCTCTCCCCACTACATTTTCACGAGAACGCACCCAATAAACATCTCAAAAGGATTGCCATTACTCTGGTACAGTCACTGCAGTATCTGGAGATACAGTATGGTTTCTGTAGAGAAGGCTTGGATCAGGTCAATACACCAGAAGCTTTAGCGAGTCCATGGAGAGACAATAGCAGAGGATAGCACTTTCATTGCAGATATTTGAAAAGAGTACTATCCAGTATGATGGTAAAGACAACAACAACACGGATCATGACATACTGTAGAATGATTTGAGAACATGGAATAAGTGTTACAGGATCGTCCAGAGCGAATCTGTGCTGTGTTCTGTCGTCGTGTTGTGTTGTGTTGGAGGCGCGTTCTGTTGTGATGCCGTGTGTTGCATTGCATTGTGTTAAGAGGCATGTTGTGTTGCATTGAATTGCATTGTGGTGTGGTGTGCTGCGTTGAGTTTTGCTGTGTTGGAGGTGTGTAGTTGTGTTGGAGCCATGTTGTGTTGTGTTGAAGGAGAGTCAGATAAAGCCTTGGCCAGGGTATGGTAGGCCTAATGAGTTCTCACAACAGGCAGGGTGTCAGGAGAGCCAACCCAGTTTCTCTTCTGCCAGGGGTACAGTATGTGTCAAGCTCGGTATTTAGCCCGTGATTCATGCCAGTCCACTGGTCTAAATCCAATTTATCAGCAGTAATAGACTAGAGAAATTGTCTCTTATAATATAACTGGAGTACTAGAGGGACTAAGCAGAAATGAAAGGGCAACATAAGGCACTTCATTGACTACAGCACAGGCACTAACAGGTCAGTTCATAGTCTACAGTATAGAATCTGCTCTGAAACAGTAACCAACATGGACAGTTGAATAAATAAGACATCAGTCTGAACACGGAACAACTATCACACTCAGCTTGTGTGTTTGTGCGTGTGTGTTATCCCAGTAGATTACTGATGATGTTATTGCCCTGTTCTGCAGTGTTTAAGAGCAACGGACAGGCCACAGACAGTTGTGAGCGATGTGATTGAGATATGAGAGCCAACCCTTTTCCCCTGGCCTGTTTGCTCTCTCCATTTCCCAGGGTTGAACTATGGCACTCACGCTGCACATGATGTGGCTCAACAACAAAAACAACAACAACAACTGGTCAATTGTCACTCATTTGCTCTGAGGCACAGCAGTAGATATTGGGGGCAGTGTTCATATCTGCTGGGCTGCCATAAAAACAGGGGGTGGTGTGTGTGTGCCTGTGTGTGTGTGCGTGGTTGTTTGAGTATGTGTGGGATAGTAGGCATAGAGGGGTGTTGGGGACTATTTTTAAGCTAGGATATCCATCATGGGTCATTTCAACATTCGTCTTCCGCCATCCTGTCTCTTTTGCTCTCTCTCTCTCTCCCTCCCTCGCTACCTCTCTTTCCATCAGTATGAAGCTGCTGTCAATTTTCCACAGCTATGACTTATTTGTTTTGTTGGGATGCTCCTCTCTGAACATTGCTCTCTCGATGTCTATTTCAAGAGCACTGTAGCACAGGTAATGAACTCTCCTATTCTCTATTCTCATCTGGAGCTCAGCTAGGGAGGAGTGGGAGAGAATGGCTCCACCTGCGCCACAATGATTCATCTTCAGTCTCTGAGGACATAGTGATCCAAAGGCATGTAGTTACAGCCCCCAACACACCTAAATGCACCTCAATGCCATCAGATGCTCCTATTTATACACCATGCATGTCCACAGACATCATGTTTGACTTCTCATTTTAGGTTAATTGCTCTATTGCCATTAGTTGTAATCTCAATTAAAAAATATATTTTGCATTAAGGGACTCAGGTTTTCGAGCATGTTGATTCTGTGTTGACTCTCATCTGGGTGGGTGTCACAAATTGGTCAGCTAGTTCTGCCTGTTGACTGACTGGCCAAGACTTCCTCTTATCTTTAAAGCGAGGGACTCCTTCTGACCTGTCTCCTCTGCTCAACCTCTCCTTTCTTCTCCTCCCTTCACGCTCCACCAGCCAGGCCTCTTAAAGACTTCTCTCCATCCCTCTATCTTCTCTCTCTCACCCTTCCTCTCTCTTTCTCTTGTCGAGGCGTAGCTCTGGGGAACTTCCCCTCATGATTTTTTAATCACAGCCATATCTCAGGACACAGGTTGAGGTGAAATGCATTTTGTGTGATCAATGTTTTCTGGCTTCACATTTCGTTTTAATCAGGGTATCATCTCTTGTCATCGGAGAGAGCAAGAGAGCTCTGAGCCTGGTAGTCTGCTCCCTGAGCTGCTGCTGCTGCTGGAGCATTAGCTCATGTCAGGCTCCCTATCCTGGTGTCGTAGTCTTACTCAGTACAGGGAGATAGATGGGCTGGGGGAAGATGAAGTGTACACTCTTAGAAAAAAGGTGCTATCTTGAACCTGAAAGGGTTCTTCAGCTGTCCCCATAGGAAAACCCTTTGCGGGACCCTTTTTGGTTCCAGGTAGAACCCTTTCCTCAAAGCCCTTCCCACAAAGTGACCTACATGGAACCAAAAAGGGTTATACCTTGAAACCCAAATAACCCTTTTTCTACACTGAACAAAAATAGAAACACAATATGCAACAATTTCAAAGATTTTACTGAGTTACAGTTCATATATGGAAATCAGTCAACTGAAATAAATAAATTAGGCTAATCTACACAATTCACATGAATGGGAATCCAGATATCCATCTGTTGGGCACAGATACACTATTTATAAAAAAGTATGTGGACACCCCTTCAAATTAGTGGATTTGCCTATTTCAGCCACACCTGTTGCTGACAGGTCTATAACATCTACCACACAGCCATGCCATTTCCATTGACAAACATTGCCAGTAGAATGGCCTTACTGAAAAGCTCAGTGACTTTCAACATGGTACCATCAGTTCATCATATTTCTGCCCTGCTAGAGCTGCCCCAATCAACTGTAAGTGCTGTTATTGTGAAGAGGAAAGGAGCAACGGCTCAGCTGCGAAGTGGTAGGCCACACAAGCTCACAGAATGGGACCGCTGAGTGCTGAACGCGTAACAATCGTCTGTCCTCAGTTGCAACACTCACTTCCGAATTCCAAACTACCTCTGGGAGCAAATTCAGCACAAAAACAGTTTGGGGGTTTGTACTTGCAACCTCACGGTCACTAGTCCAACGCTCTAACCACTAGGCTACTCTGCCACCCCAGTAACACATGGTGGTGGCAGCATCATGCTGTGGGGATGTTTTTCATCGGCAGGGACTGGGAAACTGGTCAGAATTGAAGGAATGATGGATGGCGCTAAATGCAGGTAAATTCTTGAGGGAAACCCATTTCAGTCTTCCAGAGATTTGAGACTGGGACAGAGGTTCACCTTCCAGCAGGACAATGACCCTAAGCATACTGCCAAAGCAACGCTCGTTTGGTTTAAGGGGAAACATTTAAATGTCTTGGAATGGCCTAGTCAAAGCCCAGACCTCAATCCAATTTAGGATCTGTGGTATGACTTAAAACCCATCCAACTTGAAGGAGATTGGGCAGTTTTGCCTTGAAGAATGGGCAAAAATCAGAGTGGCTAGATGTGCCAAGCGTATAGAGACATACCCCAAGAGACTTGCAGCTGTAATTGGTGCAAAATGTGACTCTACACAATTTTGACTTTGGGGGGTGAATAGTTGTGCAGGGTCAAGTTTTCTGTTTCTTTTTGTCTTATTTCTTGTTTGTTTCACAATAAAAAATATTTTGCATCTTCAAAGTGGTCGGCATGTTGTGTAAATCAAATGATACAAACACCCCCCAAAAATATTTTAATTCCAGGTTGTAAGGCAAAAAAATCTGAAAAATGCCAAGGGGGTTGAATACTTTCGCAAGCCACTGTACATGTGAACGTGAGATTTTCACATGAGAAAACTTTTAACATGTGAAACTACAAATCTCATGTGCATCTGCATTTCAGGTGAGGTGAAAACATGTTGGTGGTGTTAATATGTGAACTTAATACATGTGAGAAAAAAATAGATGTTTTATTGTGACATACACCGGATAAGTAGAGTGAAATGTGTTGTTTTACAGGGTCACCCTGGAGCAAATTAAGGTTAAGTGCCTCAACATATTTTTCACATTGTCAGCTCAGGTATTCAAAACAGCGACCTTTCAGTTACTGTCCCAACGCTCTAACCGTTCATGCTAAGATTACACCTTATAGAGAAAATGTGATGATGTTGTGGTATCTCTGTGAACAACATTACAGCAGTGGCGGAACTTTGACATATCGTTTTGAGACAGCTGCTTCACTGACAAGCACCATTGTAACTCATCTAAAATGCTCTTTGTAGTTTTTCTCTCATAACATCAGCAGTAAGTGTGCATTTCTACGTTCACTTTCAGGTAAATATTACCATCTCTGGATCAGAGCTGCGATCATGTTACAGCAGCCTATCACATTGTTCCTATTGGAGTCTCCGGTGTGGGTTGGATCAAACAGGCTGCAGATCACACAGAATCACACAGAATCTAGTGCAGTCCTGAACTCCAGCAGGAGAAGGTCACGGCTCACTCCATTATTCATTGAGCCTGTACTATGGCTGCAGATTCTTAAGGAGAGAGAGAGAGAGAGAGAGAGAGAGAGAGAGAGAGAGAGAGAGAGAATCACTCTTCATACAGGGATCCCCCTCTCTCAGCCCCGGTAGTGAATCGTACCATTACTTGACACGGCAACCTCCTCTCTCCCTTCCTCTACTCAGACCCCCTCCTCTCTCCCTTCCTCTACTGAGACCCCCTCCTCTCTCCCTTCCTCTACTCAGACCCCCTCCTCTCTCTCTCTTCCTCTACTCAGACCCCCTCCTCTCTCCCTTCCTCTACTCAGACCCCCTCCTCTCTCCCTTTCCTCTACTGAGACCCCCTCCCCTCTCTCCCTTCCTATACTCAGACCCCCTCCCCTCCCCTCCCCTCTCTCTTTCCTCTACACAGACCCCCTCCCCTCTCTCCCTTCCTATACTCAGACCCCCTCCCTCTCTCTCTCTCCTCTACTCAGACCCCCTCCCCTCTCTCTCTTCCTCTACTCAGACCCCCTCCTCTCTCCCTTCCTATACTCAGACCCCCCTCCTCTCTCTCCCTTCCTATACTCAGACCCCCTCCTCTCTCCCTTCCTCTACTGAGACCCCCTCCCTTCTCTCCCTTCCTATACTCAGACCCCCTCCCCTCCCCTCCCCTCTCTCTCTCCTCTACTCAGACCCCCTCCCCTCTCTCCCTTCCTATACTCAGACCCCCTCCTCTCTCTCCCTTCCTATACTCAGACCCCCTCCTCTCTCCCTTCCTCTACTCAGACCCCCCTCCTCTCTCTCTCTTCCTCTACTAAGACCCCCTCCTCTCACTCCCTTCCTCTACTCAGACCCCCTCCCCTCTCTCCCTTCTTCTACTCAGACCCCCTCCCCTCTCTCCCTTCCTATACTCAGAACGCCTCCTCTCTCTCCCTTCCTCTACTCAGACCCCCTCCCCTCTCTCCCCACCTATACTCAGAACCCCTCCTCTCTCTCCCTTCCTCTACTCAGACCCCTCTTTCTCCCCACCTACACTCAGACCCCTCTCCCCTCTCTCCCCTCCTCTACGCAAACCTCCTCTCTCTCCCCAACTCTGATAAACCCACCTATACACAGACTCCTCTCTCTCCCCACCTATACACAGACTCCTCCTCTCCCTACCTATACTCAGACCCACTCTCTCTCCCACGTCTACTCAGACCCCCTCTCACCCCCCACCTATACTCAGACCCCCTCTCTCCCCCAACTATACTCAGACCCCCTCTCTCTCCTCAGTGTCCCCCCAACCCCATGCTACCTCATCAAATAACCCTTTTTTATTCAGGGATCCTCTCTGCAGCTCCACTACCAGATGTCTCCAGGTGTCTCCTCAACCATGCCACCAGAGCCCTTGTTAGAGACCCCTTACCCCTGGGGAAGATGAAGATAGGATAGAGAGAACAGAGATAAAGACCCCTCTATCTCTACAGATATCCCCCCCATGAGCTTTGCTAGCCCACAACACAACTCCCTATATCAGCTATCTCTATCAACACCCTCTCTCCAGGAAGGAGAGACCCTTAACCTACAATCACTACTCCTCTGCTTACTGTAGATCTAGGATACTAAGCCTTTGCCCCAATGCAAACTTTTCACCTTTGCATTCTCAGATGGGAAGAGAAGACAGAAAACACAAAACTATGTTTATTTACACTACACTCTTAGAAGAAAAGGTTCCAAAAGGGTTCCTCGGCTGTCCCCATAGGATAAACCTTTTTGGTTCAAGATGTAAGCCTTTTGGGTTCCAGAGAGAACACTATGTAGAAAGGTTTCTACATTGAACCTAAAAAGGGTTCAACCTGGAACCAAAAAGGGTTCTTCAAAGGGTTCTCCTATGGGTACAGTCAAAGAACCCTTTAAGGTTCTAGAGGGGCCTAAATATCATATTCCTTCTCTTGCCCTCATTGTACCTTTTTGTTTTAACTTGCATGAGTTGTTCCCTCTGGATAACGATTGCAGGGTTCTCCAATGATGTAAACGCTTAGTAAATCCCATAGCAACCTCTTTCACACACTGCGTAAACCCTCAACCCCTTTTAGCCAGCTACCATAGAAACATACAGAAATCTCTTCTTATAAGTCCAATCACCCCTGGAAATCTCCAGAGAGACTTAAACAGGGAAATCTAAACTGAGTGTGCAAAACCTTAGGAACGCCTGCTCTTTCAATTATGTAGACTGACCAGGTGAATCCAGGTGAACGCTATAATTCCTTATTGATGTCGCCCGTTAAATCCACTTCAATTAGTGTAGATGAAGGGGAGGAGACAGGTTAAAGAAGGAGTTTTAAGCCTTGAGACAATTGAGACTTGGATTGTGTATGTGTGCCATTCAGAGGGTGAATGAGCAATACAAAAGAGGTTAGTGCCTTTGAACAGGGTATGGTAGTAGGTGCCAGGCACACTGGTTTGAGTGTGTAAAGAACTGCACAGCTGCAGGGTTTTTCACGCTCAACAGTTTCCCATGTCTATTAAGAATGGTCCAACACCCAAGGACATCAGTCAACTTGACACAACTGTGGGAAGCATTGTAGTCAACATGGGCCAGCATCCCTGTGGAATGCTTTTGACACCTTCTAGAGTCAATGCCTGGAAACATTGAGGCTGTTCTGAGGCCAAAAAGCAGTGCAACTCAATATTAGGAATGTGGTCCTAATGTTTTTTACACTCCGTGTATATCTTACATCACATCCCCGCATCCACTATTCACCACCTCCACAGAACAATGAAGAATGGGATAATTCCAGGCCTGCAAACTCCACCTCAACTTTTAATAGCAGCATACAGTATCAGCAGAATTACCAGTAGCTCATCTCACAACGCAGGAGCCCTGCAAGAGTGTGTCAGCCCCAGAGGGGTTTACCAGGGCTTTGATCTAACGCACAATACACACTTGAGAGCACGCACGCACATACACATACGCAGACACACACATGCAGACACACACAACACACACAAACTTAGACACACTTCCAAGCCCTTTGATATGGTTCCAGGCTCTTAGTGGGTGATTAGAAGAGGCGACCCAGCTAAGGTTAGAGTAATGGGAGGAAACAGAAACCTGCTGCTGTTTAGTCAGAGGAAACCAGGGCTCTCTTTATTTAGAAAGAGGAGAGGAGAAGAAAGATTCTGCTTAGGGGATGGGGGAGGAGAGGAGGGGAGGAGTGGAGGATGGGGGAGCCTTGGGAGGAGAGGAGAGGTGAGGGGGGAAAGAGGTGAGAGGTAGGGGGTCTTTGCTAAGAGTTCAATTTACACCCCAGTATGTCACCCCTCAGACGGCAATTACAATTTCTGTACAGAGGATGTACATGCGTCTATGCGTGTGTATTTATGTGTGTATAACCCTGTAGGTCTAAGCCTTTGGGTGGGAATTGTTCTAAGATTGATCATACTATGGATCATTTAGCTATTTAGCTATTAAAGGTGGCCTTTACTGCTATAGCACAGAGAAACCTATTGAATAACACATTCATAAATGTCAAAAAACATAGTCTCCAAATAAATCAGAAGAAACAAGGTTTGGAAGTGTTTGTCCGATATTTAGGAGATATAAGAATGCTCAGGAGATATATATTATTATTTATAATTATTATTATTAATATTTAACACATATTTAACATATCTTCATACTTTCATTCATACCTTCAGACGAGTCCCCTGACACTTGTAGAGGAAAACGGAGAACACCATTGTGTTCATGAGAGTCTCCCCTTTCCACAGAGTGGTCATAACCATTCAGACGCTACAGATGTATTCGTGAGAAGACCGATTTTCGGGATGTCTCCTGGTCTGACAAACACCGCTCTAGTTCTGCCACCTTTCACCGCAGATGTGGAAGCGTGACATAGGCAGATGCTGTGGATTGAGACGAATCCAATACAAAATATCTCTAGCTTAAACTGACGGATTTTGATGGGGATGTTTTTATTATGTAACCAATGCGTCAATTGACTCTAGGAATATACACATATGTGTGTGGCCATGTGCGTATGTGTTTTTTCCAAATGTTACACCTGCACTTGTTGGTGGTATAAGGTCCATTAAATATTAATGCCCCTCTCCTCTTAATGATTCATACATTGTATTTGGATACTCACCTCTCTCCTCTTCATAATTGGTTTGTTAAATAAAGATGGAGGAAAAAGGCTTTCACAGAGCCAGTGGAATTCGGTGTCTGTTTAGAGAAGAAAATAGCTCTGAACTCCCAGTACAACGCACATAAAATTAGCCCTAGCAATCAGGAAAGAGGTACTGATTTATTAACAATATTAAAGCTCTCATTATCAGGGGTGAGTTGAAAGTGGTTTGATTTTCAGATCTGCAGAGAAATATGTTGTGCCAGTTTAATGTGTTGATCTAAAATAAACACATTTCCATTATGATGGTTTATACCCCGATTACAATCGATTGGAAGGCCACAGTTACCGTTTCAGGCTGATTAAAATAAGTTATCTCCATCACACTGTAAGCATCTCTCTCTCTCTGTCTCTCTCTCTCTGTCTCTCTCTCTCACTCTCTCTGTCACTCTCTCTGTCTCTCTCTCTCTCTCTCTCTCTCTCTCTCTCTCTGTCTCTCTCTGTCTCTTTCGCTCTGTCTTGCTCTCAACTCTCTCTCTCTCTCTCTCTGTCTCTCTCTGTCTCTCTCTCTCTCTCTCTCTCCCTCTCTCTCTCTCAGTCACTCTCTCTGTCTCTCTCTCTGTCTCTCTCTCACTCTCTGTCACTCTCTCTCTCTCTCTGTCTCTCTCTCTGTCTCTCTCTGTCTCTTTCTCTCTCTGTCTCTTTCTCTCTGTCTCTCTCTGTCTCTTTCTCTGTCTTGCTCTCAACTCTCTCTCTCTCTCTCTGTCTCTCTCTGTCTCTCTCTCTCTGTCTCTCTCTGTCTCTCTCTCTCTCTCTCTCTCTCTGTCTCTCTCTCTCTGTCTCTCTCTGTCTCTTTCTCTCTGTCTTGCTCTCAACTCTCTCTCTCTCTCTCTCTCTGTCTCTCTCTCTCTCTCTCTCTCTCTCTTTCTGGCCATTCATCTTGGGTGGAGCAGCAGTAAACAGTAATAGGGTTGTGGGTGAAGGGAAAGTAATGAAGTGAATTGCGTGGCCTGCAGTAGGTTAGGCAGTTGATTGCCAGTATGTCTCAGTGTCAGTAATATAGGGTTACCTCCTAAATGTAATCAGTTCCAGTTACTATTGTAGTTACCTGTATCAGAATTGCAATCATTAACGTAACTTTAACATAATCTGATTGCTTTCAGTTACTTTTGTATTACTTTCCTCGTAGCCCTTTACATTCGTACCCATATACGGGTTGAAAATGACACTGATAAGCGCCTAAGTTGGAACGCAGTGGCAGTACAGTTACATGTTACACATGGCGTCAGAGCTCAGTGTCTTCGCTGTGTTTGATGTACAGTTACACGATGACATGGCGTTATACCCGGGGTTGTCCTGAACAGATTGAGCCTATGTTTGTTCTATTGGGAACCACATTTGTTGCGGACTATGCACATCTGAATACACTCATGACGCCATCTCTGAACTGCCTTGTGATAGCCTAGCACTATAATTTAGCTAGTCATTTTTGGCAGTAGAACAAGCTTTCAAATTATGCCCACCTTACCCAGATTGCTATTTATAATAGACCATTTTTGAATTGCATAAACAACGACATTAAGTGTGCAAAAGCAGGGATGCAGGACTGTGTTCCAAACAAAATAACTACATGTGATCTTGCTCTAGTTCCTCAGCGTCACAGCTAGGAGAGCTACAAAAAAACACCTTATAGTTGAAGACGTTTCTTTGAGTCATAGAAGGGCATTGACATTTCCTAGGAACTATGTACACTTTTCCCATAGCGTCCAAACTGTTCCCTTATAATTGCTACCATGGTTATGCTTTCCATATTTCTTCTGTAAGAAACATTTCAATTTAGCCCTATCCATATAGGCCAATTCCCACGAGCGTAAGGGGTTAACAAGACATTTGGTGTGTCATCATAGTGGTTTCTGACTCGCTCCGGTGCAACAGACTTGAACTTGTGCCTTTTTTTCAATGCTGAATTAATTGGATGTCATTGAGGAAAGAGAAAGGTGTCATAATGTATTTATTCGCGAACATCCTTTCTGAGTGTAAAAGTAATCCAATAACAATCATCTAGTTTTTCAAAAGTATCTGTAACCAGTGGGGTAGTGGTGCCTGGAGAAGTGGGTATACTCTAATGTTGCCAAAAAAGGGCCCACCCTGTGAACGAAAGGCGCCATGTGTGAGTTTCCTATATATATTTTTTCATTATTTCACTTCGAAAACCACACTTTTTATAGAAACATGACCACATCTGATGTTTTAACTCCACTACAATGTTTAAACCATAATTTCAAATATTTTGGGGAGGGTGAAGTTTCCCTTTAATTCAATTGCACACTTAGCAAAAGATAACTTGGCTAGCAATGTTTAATGTACTGTACAATATTCGCCTACAATTGACATGTGATGGCAATGCCATCCTCATTGATAATCATCATCGTGATATCCTTCTGCCAGGTAGGCCTACTTTGCAGACAACCTTTACTTGGGAAGCTTTCAGAAATGCTCATTCAAACAGCACATGATGACTGAATTGACATCCCATAGACTCAACTAAGACTTAGGACCAAACCTTTTTCAATACCTGGTTTGCATACCCATTGTTGCTTTAGTTAGCATTTACTGGTACATATCATAGGTTAAAACACTTTTCCTACCTACCCTACCCACAAAGATGTTTGTGATAATGAGATAATTGAGATAATTCAAAAATATATATATATATATATATTTTAATTCAACATTTAGAGGGGGTGCTGCAGTGCCCTCAGCACCCGTACTGCCCGCAGCTATGACCCTATCTGCTACCGATGTAGTTCCTCTCCTGTGAGCTGCTCCTTGCCACAACCAGTTGAGAGAGCTCGCTCTTGTTGCCTGAAAGATGATATTCCATTGAAACTAGGCTGTGTGCAGCGCTCAGGTCAATATATTTCACGTGCTTGGCAGTTGTGTAGGATTTCTCTATTGTACTACATAATTGATAAATCTTATACCTCCACTACACTAATTTGATACGCATCAGTGGGGATAAAGAAGTGAGTATATTATAGCCACAACACCACTGGTAATCTGGTTACTATATTTTTGCTGGTAATTTCACTGATTACAGTTGCCGTTTTTTGTGATTAGATTACATGTAGCAGTTACTCCCCAACACTGGTTGTCGGTTGAGCCTTCTGTTGCAGAGAGAGAGGCTAGTGCATACATGGATACACTCAATTGAGTAGGCACACGAATGTGAATGCGCACACAAACATCATGCTCATATCAGGCAGGGTAGGACTTCTGAGAGACTCGACTGTAAGCCTTTGACATGGGTGAGCTGATCTCTCAGTACGTCACCATCTAGCTCAACTCTTACAGGCTTAGAAAGTTCTCCTAAGTGTGCTGCATCCGGGGCCAGTATTATTTTTGTGTTCATGTACAACAAAGATAACTCATTTAGCTCGTGCAACATGGATATTCCAGAGTCTGCTATATCTGAAGTGTGTAAACGGCATTCAGTGACCTCAGTGTAAATCGCGTTATAGGATGGTTAACAGAGTTAAGCTGGCTAGCTACTGTATTAGCATGAACACAATATTTTCCTACTACCTCGGGTTCAGGGAAATGATTTCCGTGGTGCACCATAGCAAACTCTTTTCTGCCTCGATTTGGAGCCACGCCTCAAAGTCGTGTGATTTGCTCAGCATTTGAATTGATTATCATGCCACTTAGTAAATCCACACCTCCTAAGTCTCAAACAGCCCCACACTATTACCAGGTTCTATGCCCCAGCTATTCGAGCCTAGGGACGAGGTTATATGGATAGTAACCTGAGCCACTCTCCTAACCTGAGCCTCCTCTCTACAGTAAAATTATCAAAGACATTTCAATTACAAAGGCACCCTGTGTCGTTAACAAATTTGTGCTAGATCATATAACTGGATGCTCTGTTTAACTACCATACTGAATATTACTGTCATTATTTTTGACGCAGATGCCAGAAGGACCCTATCGCCCATGTGATAGCATGGGATTTCAAACATGTCATTTAAACTCACCCCCATGCAACACTCTATCGATTGTTAGCTTTACTTCAAAGTTAATTCTCGTCGGTGATGTCGCACCGTGGAAAGAAAAAACTAAAACGATAAACTACAAGGTTTGGAGGAGGCACTCAATAACCTGGTTTCTCCTCAATAACCCTCCCTCGCTCTTCTCTACAGGAAAGGTCAGACCCTAGTGAATCTATCGACACGCACTGCCATAGATATCTCCCCCAGTGACAGGGGGCACTTTTTTATCTCCCCAAGCCGACGTTGGCCAATGACTAATGAAGATGGATTCAGTATATTATGGGGACAATAACTTCCAGGAAGAAATAAATCCTGTCAGGGATGTTGTCGAGGACGGGGAAAAGGTAGAGAGAGGAGGGAGGGAGAGGGGAAGACGGAGGGAGCGAGTGAAAGGGACAGAAATACAGAGACATGGAGATTGATAGAGAGAGTGTGAAAGGAATAGAAAGAAGGAGAGATGTAGATGAGAGAAAGGGAACAAGAGGGCTAGACAGAGGGGGAGAGGGAGAGAGAGAGGGATAGACAGAGGAGGGGCGGGAGCAAGAGGGATAGACAGAAGGAGAGACAGAGACAGAGATGGAGTGAGAGCGAGAGGGACAGACAGAGGGAGAGAGATGAAGAGCTGTAGTGTTGGAAGAGAGCAGCTCTCAGGGGCATTTATTCTACTGACTATCAAGACACGTCATCCAGGGGCTGGCATGGGGATGTGTGGGTGTGCTGCTGATGCTGTGTGGTGCACGATCATGATGTAAGACTGGGATAACAAAGACCTGACAGAGAGGTACTGATGGAGAGATCATGGGAGAAGACATATTCACACAAACTGCACATTGCATACAGTACATACTGTACTTTATCTCTCTGGTCGTCTGTCGGTTTTGCCGATGACGACTCGTGCATGTCACTTCGGTTTATTGTGGGTTCTTAAGTGGCTCAGGAGTCCGAGTTTTGAAATGCAGACACTGAGGCACGACAGTACACAAACAAATGTGCAAAAACTAGCAAATGCAATGCATATAAATCACTCGCAAAGTATAGACTAATCACACAGACACATAACATGTCAGGATTGAACCTCCTTGTTGAGTTCTCTGAAGATAGCAGTAGCCACCCACATCAGAGAGAAATCAACACTTGTGCTCTGAGGAGAGGCTGCTAACAGCTCTGATGGATGGGTAAATGACATACTGCACACCAAGTACAGAGCACACAATTATAGCCCTTCATCATAACTGTACTACCCGAGGGGAATACTAAGAAAACAATCTTTCCAAGACTGCTACACTCTTAGAAAAAAAGGGTTCCAAAGGTGTTCTTCGGCTGTCCCCATAGGAGATCCCTTTTTGGTTCCAGGTCGAACCCTTTTAGGTTTTAGATAGCACCTTTTTTATCTAAGAGTGTATGTGTACTCACGTGAGATAGACACACTGTACATGCTCCTGTTAGTCGTACACACACACACTCCGTGAGCTCTGGACAAAGACGGACCCTTTCATCTTCACACAATGTGTCTTACACGAGCAGGCGTCTTCCCTCGCAAAGGCAAGGGGAAAGAAAAAACCAAATGTTTTTTGCCTGCTTGCATGATATAACACACTGACACTTTAATAGCCTTATGTAAGCGTGCCCTCGTGAGGCATATCTCTCTCTCCCCCCTCCCTCCACACCCCCTCTCATGTCCTGTCACTCTTTCCCCTGTAGCCACTAATCATATCACTGACAATGCCATCTCCCCACGCACACAGACTAGTTGGAGATTGCTGTTACGGGTAACTAGCCCCCATCTCTCTCCCCTCCCCTCAACCCATGTCATGGGGTTTGAATGCATGGTGGAGTGAGCTCCTCTCCATCCCCTCCGCCTCCATCTGATCTGGATAGCCAGCTCCCACCCCCGTGCTGTCCCTTCCTTTCCCCACTCTGGGGTTATGTTGTGATGGGTAGAGACATGCGTCCAAGCCCTTAGGCCCCGCATCTGGAGCCTGCCACCACCATTCTGAGCCAGCATGCCTATGAGCAGCAGTGACGACCACCCCAGGGCCCCTGTCCCCTCTCGCCAGGTTAGGAGCACAGGGGTGGCATGCTACAACACTGCCAGCTGGGCTGCCTTTCCTCACGGGAGCTCTGGCACGGGAGCTCTGTGTGTGGCTGTGTGTGTGTGTGTGTGTGTGTGTGTGTGTGTGTGTGTGTGTGTGTGTGTGTGTGTGTGTGTGTGTGTGTGTGTGTGTGTGTGTGTGTGTGTGTGTGTGTGTGTGTGTGTGTGTGTGTGTGTGTATGCATGCCAGACACTAGCGGGATGTTTTATTTTGTTGTAGAGGAGAGAGGAGTAGAAGAGAGGAGACCTAATAGGAATGAATGGTTGCTGTGGCGCGGTCTATAGAGAGACAGCCCTCCATCTCACTTACCTCCTTGTTTGCTCAATTTCCTCCATGTACCACAGAGCACCTGGGGTCTGCTAACAGTCTCCCACTGCAACTCAAAACAGGGGCCACCCGAGATAATAGCCAATCCAGCTCTGCCGTTCCCAAATCCGAGAGGGCCAAAAGACCCTGCTCTTTGTTTAAGATTTCCAATGAACAAACCCATGTCTCTGTGTCTGCCTGCAAACCATTCCAAACCATCCAACCTTATATAATGAACTTTTTTTCTCTTTCTCTTTGCAATGATGCTGAAAATGACTTCGAAGTCTGCCGTTTTTATAGGCTCCTAAACAATTGTGCTATTATGTGTGTTTTTTTGTGTTATTTGTAACTTGTACATAAAGTTTCTGTCACCATCTCTTATGACCAAAAATAGCTTCTGGATATCAGAAAAATGATTACTCTCCTTGTACTGGACAAAACATTTTTCTTTAACGAGTTGGACATGAAGGATTTACTTCAGACAAAGGCCCAAATCCACGTCATTTGCATGAAGAAGAGACAAAGAGGGTTTGTAGGTCTGGGTGCCTTGTGGCGAGTGTGTAAACCGCATCTACCGTCAGTCCTATTAGCCAACGTGCAATCAGTGGATAATAAACTGGATGAGCTCCGATCAACACTATCCTACCAACAGGACATTAAAAACTGAAATAGCTTATGTTTCACTGAGCCGTGGCTGAATGACGACACGGATAACATACAGCTGGCTGGGTTTTCCGTGCATCGGCAAGATAGAACAGCTGCCTCCGGTAAGACAAGGGGTGGCGGTCTATGTCTATTTGTCAATAACAGCTGGTGCACGAAATCTAATATTAATGAATTCTCTAGGTTTTACTCAACTGGGGTAGAGTATCTCATGATAAGCTAATAAGACCACATTATTTACCAAGATAGTTTTCATCTATATTTTTCATAGCTGTTTATTTACCACCACAATGTTGGCACTAAGACCTCACTAAACCAACTCTATAAGGCCATAACCAAACAAGAAAATGCTCATCCAGAGGTGGCGCTCCTAGTGGCCGAGGACTTTAATGCAGGAAAATCCATTTTACCTCATTTCTACCAGCATGTTACATGTGCAAACAGAGGGAAAAAAACTCTAGACCACCTTTACTCCACACACAGAAACATGTTCAAAGCTCTCTTGCGCCCTCCATTTGACAAATCTGACCATAACTCTGTGCTCCTGATTCCTGCTTACAAGCAAAAACTAAAGCAGGAAGTACCAGTGACTCGATCAATACGGAAATGGTCAGATGACGCAGATGCTAAGCTAGACGACTGTTTTGCTAGCACAGACTGGAACACATTCCGGGATTCTTCCGATGTCACTGAGGAGTACATCACATCAGTCACTGGCTTCATCAATAAGTGCATCGATGAAGTCGTCCCCACAGTGACCTGTACATACCCCAACCAAAAGCCATGGATTACAGGCAACATCTGCACTGAGCTAAAGGGTAGAGCTACCGCTTTCAAGGAGCGGGACTCTAACACTGACGCTTATAAGAAACCCCACTATCCCCTCTGACGAACCATCAAATAGGCAAAGTGCCGACTCATGTCTGTAGTCATGAAGTGCTTTGAAAGGCTGGTCATGGCTCACATCAACACCATTATCGCAGAAATCTTAGACCCACTCTAATTTGCATACCGCCCCAACAGATCCACAAATTATGTTATCTCTATTGCACTCCACACTGCCCTTTTCCACCTGGACAAAAGGAACACCTACGTGAGAATGCTATTCATTAACTACAGCTCAGTGTTAAACACCATAGTGCCCTCAAATCTCATTACTAAGCTAAGGACCCTGGGACTAAACACCTCCCTCTGCAACTGGATCCTGGACTTCCTGATGGGCCACCCCCAGGTGGTAAGGGTAGGTAACAACAAATCAGCCACGCTGATCCTCAACATGGGGGCCCCTCAGGGGTGCGTGCTCAGTCCCCGCCTGTACTCCCTGTTAACCCCTGACTGCATGGCCAAGCACGACTCCAACACCATCATTAAGTTTGCAGACGACACAACAGTGTCGTCATTAGACCTGATCTCCGACAACGATGAGACAGCCTATGGAAAGGAGTTCAGAGACCTGGCAGTATGGTGCCAGGATAACAACCAAGACAAAGGAGATGATTGTGGACTACAGGAAAAAGAGGTCCGAGCATGCCCCCATTCTCCTCGACAGGGCTGTGGTGGAGCAGATTGAGAGCTTCAAGTTCCTGGGTGTCCACATCACCAACAAACTAACATGGTCCAAACACACCAGGGCATTTGTGAAGCGGGCATAACAATGCCTATTCCCCCTCAGGAGAATTGGCATAGGTCCTAAGATCCTCAAATAGTCCTACAGCTGCACCATCGATAGCATCCTGACTGGTTGCATCACCTCGTGGTATGTTAACTGCTTGGCCTCCGACCACAAGCCACTGCAGACGGTAGTGCGTACGGCCCAGTACATCCTGCCATCCAGGACCTCTATACCAGCCACCAAAGAGTCCAGCCACCCTAGTCATAGACTCTCTCAGAGTGGTATCTTTCTATACATAATATTAGGGCCCTATAAAAGTTCCCATTTAGTTTTTCTAGAGGTCTGAAAAAAATCTAAGATCTTTATTTTTGGGTCTAGTTACCCTTTAATTCAAGTGGCACCAGCCAGAGACTGTTCTTTGGTTAGCAATGTTTCTGTAGCACTCATAAGACTGCAATTAGCTAAACAAATAGCCACTGGATTGATGCAATTATATGCATTAGCATATTATATGCTAATATAAAAAAAATGCATCTGAATTCTAAGCAAATACTGCTAAATGAACTAGTGTAGCCCACAGCCATATGGCATAGCCATATCAGGGCCTAACATAAGGACAAGTCAAAGTATGCTATTCTGTTCTTCTAAAATAGACTACATTTTCTTCATGTCATGTGTGGTTAGACCTGTCTAAAATAAAGAATGGATTTATTGTGATGGTGTAGGTTATATTAAATTGATTTATTAGACTTTTTAAAGTGTCGATGTTACAAAGAGCTGCATCAGTGGCTATGCGTGGAAGCCAGGAGATGCTAAACGTGTTTACGTTAATTAATGGTCAATTACCAGTAACCGGCAGTTACTGGCTGACAAAAGTTCATGACCACTACAGCCCTAGTCAGACCATGAGATCCTGAAAATCGGTCTTCTCACGAAAACAGTTTTACCTCCGATTTGCTTCCTTTAATACTCCAGGCCACAAGGTGGCAGTAGCTTGTTTGGCTTGTGCCTACTGTAGCTAATATAAGCTAACTATCAAGCTGCACCAATGCGGTTGCTAGCTCGCTAGAATTTGTAGTAAGCTTTTGTTGATACTAACTAGATGGTCACAACTGGAGAAGTTGTGTAGCTAGCAACATTACAATTAAATCACAATGGATTTGATTTTGAATTAAGCAGCTGAACAAGAATAGTCAAAATCATGTTTTTCACAAAATTGTATTATTTTTTGATCAAACCAAATCAAAGCGTGATTACCAAAGTATAAAAAATTACTGTTGCATCTACATTGATAAAGTTTGATCATAAAGTTACTGGTCCCCTCACCCCATGTCAAACACTTGGATTCAGGAGGTGGAATTATTAAGGGGATAGGGTGACATCACTCTGTCATTTTAATAGACCATTTAATAAATGTTTTCTTACTTAATTTTTTATAAGTGCCTCCTTGTAACCAACATCGGACAAGGCATGTTTGTAGAGGGGTGTGGTTTATATCACTAGATAGCTACTCTACTGGTCTCAAAAATTGACTGTACGGTGTCAGTAAATATAACAAAAAGTTTACACTCTTTCTCTGTGTCTGGTGTTAGCTAGTTACTGGCTAACTAGGTCTTCAGCTGGCATGGAACAAAAGCCAGGGAATGGTTGTTCAAAACTCTGATGCAGTTGTCATGTGAAAATACCATCAGTGCTGCTTTGAATTGCAACACAATATGCATGCAAAATGGGAGACATATCACAGAAATTGATATCACTGATCTAATTTCAATGATGTTTGAGTTGCTTTGTGTTTCACCAAATGAGCTTGGGAAGATTTTACTGCAACACTGCTTACTGCATCCAAGTTTCTTGACATAAGCATTTCAAAGAGCTGTCAGTCAAGGTGAGCTCATGAATATAAGCTACCCACCCACTCGGCCTGTCTTTTCCAACTTCCTTGTAGTTAGCCATTAAAGAAAAATTACTTTTTATGAAATTGTGAGCATTTCTATTCCCCCCAAAAATGATGGGTGATATTTTAGTCACTCAAAAGGCTATTTTACATGGGAATCAGAATGACTGTTCTGGACCTTTAAAAAAATAATTGGGGAACCCTTGGAGGTTAGGGACCGTGGGCAAGTGTGCCTGATTGGTATTCGGCAATGATTACTACAAGTATAGATAAATGACTAGAAAAAAATGTTAACTGACATGGTTAATTGAGTGAATGTCAGTGACTGACAAAACAAGATGAAAAGTTCTGATGCACAACCCAATTTCGAACTTGCGCCTTGTGTATTCTATGATTCGAACACTCAACAGCAAGTTGAGACCCTGACTGAGTAAAACAAAATGTTTCTTAAGTCGCGTATGCTTGGAGCCGGCACTGTTCAGAACTGACCCAGCTGTTCATTAGATGGCAGTGGTACATGTACAGTATAGGAAAATGCTTAACAGTGTCACTGTGTTAGTCAGAGATGAGCAAGGCAGATACACTACATGATGAAAAGTATGTGGACACCTGCATGTTGAACATCTCATTCCAAAATCATGGGCATTAATATGGAGTTGGTCCCCCCTTTGCTGCTATAACATCCTCCACTCTTCTGGGAAGGCTTTCCACTAGATGTTGGAACATTGCTGCAGAGACTTTCTTCCATTCAGCCACAAGAGCATTAGTGAGGTCGGGCACTGATGTTGGGCGATTAGGCCTGGCTCGCAGTCTGTGTTTCCATTCATCCAAAAGTTGTTCGATGGGGTTGAGGTCTGGGCTCTGTGCAGGCCAGTAAAGTTCTTCCATACAAATTCCAACAAAACATTTCTGTATGGACCTCCTTTTGTGTATGGGGGCATTGTCATGATGAAACAGGAAAGGGCCTTTCCCAAACTGTTGCCACAAAGTTGGATGCACAGAATCTTCTAGAATGTCATTGTATGCTATAAAGTTAAGATTTCCCTTCACTGGAACTAAGAGGCCTAGCCCGAACCATGAAAAACAGCTCCAGATCATTATTTCTCCTCCACCACACTTTACAGTTGCCACTATCTATTTCGGCAGGTAGCGTTCTCCTGGCATCTGCCAAACCCAGATGAATCCATTCGACTGCAATGGTGAAGCGTTCATCACTCCAGGGAACGCATTTCCACTACTCAAGAGTCCAATGACAGCGAGCTTTGCACCTCTCCAGCCGATGCTTGGCTTTGCACATGGT
Organism: Oncorhynchus tshawytscha; assembly: GCF_018296145.1. NCBI lineage: Eukaryota > Metazoa > Chordata > Actinopteri > Salmoniformes > Salmonidae > Oncorhynchus > Oncorhynchus tshawytscha. The sequence goes on along the minus strand of NC_056435.1, from coordinate 34,485,084 downwards.
GTGCGGCTGCTTGGCCATGGAAATCCATTTCATGAACCTCCAGACTAACAGTTATTGTGCTGATGTTGCTTCCAAAGGCAGTTTGGAACTCGGTAGTGAGTGTTGCAGCTGAGGACAGATTATGTTTAGCACTCAGTGGTCCCGTTTTGTGAGCTTGTGTGGCCTACCACTGAAATGTTTCCACTTCACAGTAACAGCGCTTACAGATGACCGGGGTCGCTCCAGCAGGGCAGAAATTTAATGAACTGACTTGTTGGATGGTGTCCTATGATGGTGCCACGTTGAAAGTCACTGAGCCCTTCAGTAAGGTCATTCTACTGTCAATGTTTATCTATAGAGATTGCATGGATTTGTGCTAAATTTTATACATCTGTCAGCAATGGGTGTGGCTGAAATAGACAAATTCATTCATTTGAAGGGGTGTCCACATACTTTTGTATATATAGTGTACATACCGCAGCCCATCCCAAGGGCATGGTCTTTCTGATAAATCAGGATGGGAAGCATCGGAATCGTTAGGAAACTCAAACCCTTAAACCTGAGTTTAAATCGATGAGTAGAGCTGCTTGTAAAGAGTGCAGCTAAACAAACAGCGTTCGACTTCCCGATTGCCACACTATCAACATTTCACCCTGATATGACGGGACGCTGGGAAAACCACTTGGTTCCTGTCCATCATGCCAGAGACATATGAGCCCAGCTCTTCACAGGAGAAAACAAACACAGAGCCCATGAAGAAGCAGTCGGATAGGCTATACAACACACTGACAGCTAGCTAGCCATGTAGCTAGCACATTTAGTAAGCACATTTAGTAGAAGGAATCTGATCTGAGTTAGAGTGTTGGGCCAGTACCCGAAAGGTTGCTAAATCGAATCCCTGAGCTGACAAGGTAAAAAATCTGTTGTTCTGCCCTTGAACAAGGCAGCTAACCCACTATTCCTAGGCTGTCATTGTAAATAAGAATTTGTTCTTAACTGTTTAATAAAAAATAAAGAGGAAGTAGATATGGCGGGTCATGTTTCCTTTTTTTAATAGGCCCTTCTCTAGCTAATGCTTTTAAATGATAGATTAAACAAGGGCTCTCCACGGTACAAAGGGTAGTTTGGTGATCCCACGCTTGAGAGTAATCAGAATGAAGAGAAGAGGAGAGGTGTCTCTTTCAGCTCAGAGGCAGTCCAGCCCCAGACAGGGGTAGTGAATAAGACATGGTCTGCTGGCCTTTAAGTCCCACATAACGCACACGAGACAAACTGAACGACTGACTCTCTCTCCTCAACCCAGGGCCTCGCAATTAAACACACTGGAATTAAAATCGCACATCTCTTCATTAACATGAGGTTTAAGGCATAGAAGCACAAATTAATCCCTCGTTACAATAGCCTGAGTACCATCACATAATGGTACTTTTGCTGAGCAATTAGGCTAGGTCTTTGAGTGAGACGGCCATGCAGGCAGAGTTGTATCGGATGGTGTCAGCCTTTCATGATTGTTGTTTTTTTAATTGTGGTTTCAGATAGGCCTCAGGAGAGATATCATTATGAGGGAAGGGAATGGTGCTGTGGTCTTTAAATACACATATTTAAACCTGATGCATAAAATAGACTAGTTGAACATCTGGTGGTTGTACACTACTCTTGCTGCCTGTGCATTAAAACCCTGTTACTCACAATGGCTCCTACCAGCGTGGCAGAGAAAAAAACTTGTTCTACAATGTCAAGAGAAAGTCAAAGAATGCTTGTTAGCTTAATTGAATTAATTCATGGTAAATAAATCAATGGCAAAGTCTCTAAGAGCTTTGCACACCTGGATTGTACAATTATGCTTTTCAACATTTTTCAAGCTCTGTCAAGTTGGTTGTTTATCATTGCTAGACAGCTTAGATTGTTTTGATTGTTAAACATTGTTTTAAAAAGGCCTGAATCAGGCAAGTGTTTGGAGAATTATCTGTCAGACAGGACACAATGTGTGATTTCTGATAGTGTTAGGTCTAGTTTGCCGGATATTCCTGAAAGGTGTACCGTAAGGGGTCAGTATTGGGACCTGTTCCTTTTACCATTTACAAAAATAACATTGTCTATCTGTCTATATTGTCTACCCCCTAACGTGGGCTAATGTGATTAGCATGAGATATATGTATGGGCAGAAGGCTTAAATTCTTGTTAATCTAACTTCACTGTCCAATTCACAGCAGCTATTACAGTGAAAGAATACCATGCTATTGTTTAAGGAGAGTGCACAGTTATGGACTTGAATATGTATCAATAAACCAATTAGGCACATTTGGGCAAACTTATATAATATCTTGAACAGAATTGCAATGGTTCATTGGATCAGTCTAAAACTTTGCACATACACTGCTACCATTTAGTGGGCAAAATCTAAATTGTGACTAAACTGGAAAAATACATTATGGTCTTAGCTTGCATTTCAAAGATGATTTTTTTCTTTGGATTATCTTTTACCTATTTTTTTTATATTCTTCTACATTCATTTAACATTCCCAAAACTTCATAGTTTTTCCTTTCAAATGGTATCAAGAATATTTATATCCTTGCTTCAGGTCCTGAGTTACAGGCAGATAGATTTGGGTATGTCATTTTAGGCAAAAATGTATCCTTTTAAGAAGGTCATACCAAGGATCATTTGATTTTGAATTTTAAGGCCCCTTGAAGTATCCATTTTTATGTTTTTATTATGCTTATTAGACTTCTGCTGGACCGCAGAAACTCTAAGAGGTTAAAAAACATACTGATGAGCTGGTAGAGAGCTGGTTTAGAAATATATCTTGCCTCTCCCTAAACAGATATGTACTGTATTTCTATTTTATTTGACATTGTGTTGATGGATTTTTTGTTTCATATTGTATTTGATTGTTGTCTTGGGACAGTTAGTATCAACTTTATTTTAAGAATGTGAAATGTCAGAATAATAGTAGAGAGAATGATTTATTTCAGCTTCTTTTTCTTTAATCACATTCCCAGTAGGTCAGAAGTTTACATACACACACTTAGTATTTGGTAGCATTGCCTTCAAATTGTTTAACTTGGGTCAATCGTTTTGGGCAGCCTTCCACAAGCTATGGGATTGAGGTCAGGGCGTTGTGATGACCACTCAAATACCTTGACTTTGTTGTCCTTAACTTCTTATGGCTGGGGGCAGTATTGAGTAGCTTGGATGAATAAGGTGCCCAGAGTAAACTGCCTGCTACTCAGGCCCAGTTGCTAATATATGCATATTATTAGGAGATTTGGATAGAAAACTCTCTGAAGTTTCTAAAACTGTTTGAATGATGTCTGTGAGTATAACAGAACTCATATGGCAGGCAAAAACCTGAGAAAAAATCCAACCAGGAAGTGGGAAATCTGAGGTTTGTAGTTTTAGCTGTTAGCTTAGAAGTTAGCTGCGTTCTATCGCATTTCTACAGACAAAGGAATTCTCCGGTTGAAACATTATTGAAGATTTATGCTAAAAAAATCCTAAAGATTGAATCTATACTTCGTTTGACATGTTTCTACGAACTGTAATATGACCTTTTCGTCTGAACTTTCGCCTTGGACATGCCCGCGCCTCGTCATTTTGCATTGTGTACTAAACGCGCTAACAAAAATTAGGTATTTGGACAAATCAAACATTTATTGTGAAACTGAGATTCCTGGGAGTGCATTCTGATGAAGATCAAACTCAGTTTACCATTTTATCTGTGGATTAATTGTTGGAGTAGAGAAACTTGTGCATTTCAGGTAAAATTAACAAACCAATGTTTAAATCCCAGGACAAATTAGCTAGCAACAGCAAGCTAGCTTGCTAAATTACCATAAGAGTTTGCTTATCGACCTGTCCCCAAATTAATGTCATCGGTTCAGAGTTAGTTTTGATATTTCAACCTGTGTGTCCTGATCGCGTCTGATGTGGAGGCACAAAATCAACATGTGCACAATGGTGCAGGCAGACGCATGTGCGCGTGCGGTCTGGTCAGCATGTTAGTCTCAGTCTTGGGACATTCATTGGGACCTCACTCTTCATCTGCAAACAACCGTTCACAGTTTTCCATATCTAAGGGCAGAAAACATCTAACAATCAGGCTTCATTATATTTAAATTAGATAGCACTGAATATTATGTTGGTATTAACTCTAGGGTGTCCACATTTAAAATACCCAAAGGCAGACAACAGGATGATTTTGTGGGACATTAGCCGGACAGTGACTTCTACGTGAATAATTTGGAAGCACAGCCCTAAATTTAAAACGTCTACATAACATAACCATCCTAAAATCTCAACCATCTAAAGAAATTAGATGATGTTTGTGGTGTAATAGTAAAATTATACTATGCATTCATATTTGGTTATGTTATGTAAAATACTAACCCACTGAGCACACACTGGTTAAATCAATGTTGCTTCAACATCCTTTCAATTAAATTACGTTGAAGTCGTTATGCAATCTTGCAAGACATTGATTCAGCTTTAATCTAACTTTACTAAACAAGCACCATTGTGAGAAGTGAGAAGCCAATGCACTACAATATGCACTTTATTGAACAAAACATACATGTAATGTGTAACATGAAGTCCTATGAGTGTCATCTGATGAAGATCATCAAAGGTTAGTGATTCATTTTATCTCTATTTGTGCTTTTGTGACTCCTCTCTTTGGCAGGGAAAATGGCTGAATTTTTCTGTGAGTTGGTGGTGACCTAACATAATCGTTTGTGGTGCTTTCGCTGTAAAGCCTATTTGAAATCGGACACTGTGGTGGGATTAACAACAAGATAACCTTTAAAATGGTATAAAATACATGTATGTTTGAGGAATTTGAATGATGAGATTTCTGTTGTTTTGAATTTGGCGCCCTGCACTTTCACTGGCTGTTGTCATATCGATCCTGTTAACGGGATTGCAGCCATAAGAAGATGTTAACCTGTCTCCTTCCCTTAATCTACACTGATTGAAGTGGATTTAACAAGTGACATCAATAAGGGATCATATCTTTCACCTGGATTCACCTGGTTAGTCTATGTCATGGAAAGAGCAGGTGATCTTAATGTTTTGTGAACTCATTATATATATTTTCATAAGCGCAACATGACTGCAATAGACAGGTTGGACTGTTTGACTGACATACGGGACCAATCAACCTTTTTTTCTAAATAATTGGTGTTTGAATTTGTTGATTAAAATGTGGAGTATAATTGTTTGGTTGAGGGACAAAATATGATACTGGTCACCCTAATTATCACTGTGTCCTCAAAGATTTCCCCTCTAAGGACTAGAAATTGAAAATCTTTTCATAATTCCCTCCCACAAGATATCCTGCCCTATCCAGTAGCCCACACTCTCCCTTTATTGACAGCTGGAATTGCAATTTGTTTTTAATTTACAATGATTACATCAAGATAGCTAGCTAATGGGACATTAGCTAGCTGCTTATATTTATTTCACTCTGCTAACTAAACAGTGTGTAAAGTTGGCTGGCTAGCTAGCAGCTCAGTTGAGTAAGCCTACAAAGTGGCTTGATTATTCATGTCATTCTTAGCTTAGCTAAGTGGTATAGTCGTTGTGTGTTCTCAATGGACATTATTCATCACTCTGGCTATCAGTCCTTCTTAGAGTGCAGAAGGACTGATGAATTTACGAACGCTCAACACCCATTGAATATAACCTGTGTCAGTAAATGTCGGCAAAAAAACATAATTAAATTGGTTGCGTGCAGCACAGTTACAGTCACCAACGGTCTGGATAACATGAAAAAAGCCTAACCAGCTCTACTAGGGAGAGTAAAATGGTCAGAGTGAGGTGTTCTCTCATGTGTCTGGAAGTAGCTAGCGAGCTAGGCAACGTTAGCCAGTTAGCTAGGGTGCTTGATTGCCATTGTGACGTCAGAACGCGTGGATCAACCCTACTCCTCAGCCAGAGCTCCCAGTGACATGTGCACTCTGAGCGCTCCGAGAACAAAACGCTCTGAATTTACGAACAGACAATCTGACAACGCTCTGAATTTATGAACGCCCAGAGCGCACTATGGCACTACAGATTGAATTTACAAACACACCCGAAATCGTAGGATGTCTAGCTAGTAATGTGTAATGCTAATAAGCTAGCAAGAGGTTGCATAGTAACAGCATCAACTTCCGGTAGACAGGTGAATCGCTAGTACGTTCAACTGAAAGGATACCGTTCGTTTACAGTATACTACAATTAACTAATAGTATATAGTATGCAGTATATACTCATTAGGTATGTAGTATTTATTTATTTCTCACTGCCTCCGATTTTCTCAGACTCAATCTATCCAACAATGACGACAAACCTGTTCATGCTTTGTGTTCTTGTTCCGAGTAGAGTGTTCTGTGTGTTGTTTTTGGAACTTGATGCCACTACCTACTTTTTCTGACTCCGGGACAGGGGCATATCCAAGGGTGGGGTGGTCCAGTCCGGGTGAAGATGCCACTGAGTGCTGCTAGAATCAGTTTCCCTGCCACGAATGCTACATGAGGAAAGTGTAATACTAACAGATCAGCTCTCACTTGCACATGTCGCTGGTCCCACTTCATTAGGTTGATCAACTTCACTAATGATCTATCAGATCTCATATTTAAGGGGGGTGGGGGGCACCCAGGGCCACCCTGGGCCAGCCCTTGGACACGCAACACTGTATGGGACCAAATACTAAACTTTTGATTACTTTATTTATAAGAATATTTAGAGGTGTCATTAATTTTGACCCTTTCCTTTTTGAGACAAATGTATATTAGTTGTTAAACAAAGTCTTTTTCTTTGAGCAATTGTATTATAATTTCCATTATTTTATACCATATAGTATTTGAATTATTTTATTTTATACAGTCATTATTACACATTTATATCAAGGGTGTCAATAGTTGCGGACCCTACTGTGCCTCTCTGCCAGACACGGTACACTGGATCTGAATGCTTCACTTTATTAGAGTCAGTGTGGCTGTGGCAAGGCCACTCCACCATGCTATTGATTAAGAAGAGATTGCACTGTTAATCTTGTTTTTTAGATGGTAAGAGAAGTCATGTTGAAGATAATTAAGCTATACCTTGCCTTTTGTAATATTGTCTAGTGAGAGGGAGGGAGAGGAGGGATGGAAGGGTAAAAAGTTTGAGAAGAGAGAGTTGGAGAAAGGGAGAGAGCGAAGGTCAGTTCAGCATGTGAAAGAAAAGCTTTCAGTGGTTCCACCAAAATGAGAAAGGACAGTCATAGAATAAGAGTTTGTGCTGTGCAAATCAGTGTTTTCTTCTTTTTGTTGATGAATCTGAATAAATTACCTTGTTTTCATTGTATTAAACCGTGTCCATATTAGGAATGCACCCTTTCCCTATCCCATGATTGGGTAAATTGACAATGTCACCTTCCTGATTGCCTTTGGGAAGAAGAAAGGCTTCCTGTGTGTGCTTGTCTTTAAATGTGATTGATTTAGTGGTTTACGTCATAGCTGACAAAAGACATTGGTTTAATCCCCACAATGGTGGTCTTGAAGACTAGGCTCACTATGTCAGGTAGGTGATACCTTTGAATACTTTAGAGAGTCTTAAACTAAAACCTCACTAAAAGCCAGGCCTTGAAAAGGTCATTAGCTAGCTTTCTACTGTCTGCAGAATCCTCCGAGGCATAGGTTTTCAAAGTTTCTCTTGGTTCAAGCAGAAGCTCCTTCAAGATATAAATCAATTAATTCTCTGTTTATTATTTACCAACTCAGCACCCGTAAACAATGTGGTACCTCTTCTATATACACCTTAACCGGCCTCTAAGCGTAGTTCCTCAGGGAGTAAACAATGTGGATTTTAGCCAAATGTGGTACCTCTTCTATATACACCTTAACCGGCCTCTAAGCGTAGTTCCTCTAAACAATGTATATACACCTTAACCGGCCTCTAAGCGTAGTTCCTCAGGGAGTAAACAATGTGGATTTTAGCCAAATGTGGTACCTCTTCTATATACACCTTAACCGGCCTCTAAGCGTAGTTCCTCAGGGAGTAAACAATGTGGATTTTAGCCAAATGTGGTACCTCTTCTATATACACCTTAACCGGCCTCTAAGCGTAGTTCCTCAGGGAGTAAACAATGTGGATTTTAGCCAAATGTGGTACCTCTTCTATATACACCTTAACCGGCCTCTAAGCGTAGTTCCTCAGGGAGTAAACAATGTGGATTTTAGCCAAATGTGGTACCTCTTCTATATACACCTTAACCGGCCTCTAAGCGTAGTTCCTCAGGGAGTAAACAATGTGGATTTTAGCCAAATGTGGTACCTCTTCTATATACACCTTAACCGGCCTCTAAGCTTAGCTCCTCAGGGAGTAAACAATGTGGATTTTAGCCAAATGTGGTCCCTCTTCTATATACACCTTAACCGGCCTCTAAGCTTAGCTCCTCAGGGAGTAAACAATGTGGATTTTAGCTGTCCATCTCCACATCCATTCTCTTCACCTTCTATTGTGCCTACCACTCTTCCAGCTCATAGAGCTCCAAATGTTAAAAACACACGCGCTACATGGCAAAGAACATTGTCTGCCGCTCACAATTATATGACTTATTCATAACAACCAGAAAGTGGGAGGAACAGAGTGACAGAGAGAGAGAGTAATGGAGAGACAGAGAGAGACAGAAAGAGAGGGATACAGATGTAACATAAAAAGACTGGTGAAAAGATGAAGTGATGGCTCCTTGGCGCCATGGTAACAAACAGCAGCTCTCACTCACCTAGCGGCTCTGGGCTTGATGCTAATGTCTGGTGACATCCCAGTCAGCCTGCTCATGGGGACTAAGCAGGACATCCCTCCAGCAGGGCTTGTGAACAGTCACAGAGGACCCCTCTCTCTCTCTCTCTCTCTCTCTCTCTCTCTCTCTCTATCTCTCTCTCTTTCTCACTCTACACTCACACACACACACACACACACACACACACACACACACACACACACACACACACACACACACACACACACACACACACACACACACACGCACACAGAGAGAGAGAGGAGGTTTGTACAATGTACTTAGCTCAAATCTGGCATGTGCAGAAGCTTAAACAGCATGATAATACAGCTCAAAAGCTACACTAGTTATTTGTGGCCAGGTCTCTGTTGGAGAATATCTTACTTCTCTTTCAAATGTTGAATTAATTGGATTATATAACTAAATCAGATCTCTAGAGCTGTTGTGCCTTCAGAAATAATTCACACCCCTTTTTCCACATTTTGTTGTGTTACAGCCTGAATTTAAAATGGATTAAATCGAGATGTTTTTGTAACTGGCCTACGCACAATACCCCATAATATCAAAGTGGAATTCTGTTTTTAATTTGTACAAATGAATTAAAAATGTAAAGCTGAAATGTATTGAGTCAATAAGTATTCAACACCTTTGTTAAAGGCAGCCTAAATAAGTTCAGGAATAAAAATGTGTTTAACAAGTCAGATAATGAGTTGCATTAACTCACTCTGGGTGCAATAATAGTGTTTCACATGATTTTTGAATGACTGCCTCATCTCTACCCCACACATACAATTGTCTGTAAGTTCCCTCAGTCGAGACGTGAATTTCAAACACAGGTTCAACCAAAAAGACCAGCGAAGTTTTCCAATGCCTCACAAAGAAGAGCACCTATTAGTAGATTAGTAAAAATAAACAAAACAGACATTGAATATCCCTTTGAGAATGGTGCAGTTATTAATTACACTTTGGATGGTGTATCAATACACCCAGTCACTACAAAGTTACAGGCTTCCTTCCTAACTCAGTTGCCAGAGAGAAATGAAACCGCTCAGGGATTTTATCATGAAGTCAATGGTGACTTTATAACAGTATAATGGCTGTGATAGGAGAAAACTGAGGATGGATCTACATTGTAGTTACTCCACAAAACAAACCTAATTGACAGAGTGAAAAGAAGGTAGCCTGTACATATAAAATATTAAAACATGCATAAACATGCATAAAACATGCATCCTGTTTGCACAAGGCAATAAAGTAATACTGCAAAAATTGTGGCAATGCAATTAACTTTATGTCCTGAGTGTCACGGATCCCTCCGGAACTTTCATCACGCACACCTGTCCCCTATTCCCACTGATTAGTATTTGTATATATGTGCCCTTTGGTTTCCATTGAGGGGGTGATTATTGTTACAATGTCCATTGGTGCGTGTGAGTACCTGTGCTGTGTGTTTTGGGTTTCAACCCTGTGTTTTTGTTATGTTGTTTTGGTCTTCGTCCCCGTACTTTTACAGAGCATGCTGTAATATGGGCTTAATAAAAAAAAACTATTACGCATTCCTGCGCCTGTCTTCCGAATCATTCATGCCAACGTGACACTGAGTACCACTTTCCATATGTTCAAGCATAGTGGTGGCTGCATAATGTTTTGGGTATGCTTGTAATCGTTAAGGACAGGGGAGTTTTTCAGGATACATTTTTTAAAATGGAATTCAGCCCAGTCAAAATCCTAGAGGAACATTTGGTTCAGTCTGCTTTCCACCAGACACTGGGAGATGAATTCACCTTTCAGCCAGTGCTTCATTTGAGCCAGATCCACCTCTCGCGGCATGATTTATTAATTGTTTCCCTGTTCGCACTATAGACATTTTAATATAAACGATCTGTGTTAAATCAAGTTGCCTCCTTGTTATTTCTCCCGCCCCGCAAAAAGACCATGTAAAAGTGAGGAGATCCTTCTTGTTACGATAAATGAGTGAGGAGGTGTTACGGTTTTCTAGTGGTGATGAAGGAGAGTCGGACCAAACTGCAGCGTGTCGATTGAGATTCATGTTTAATCAAATAAAGAAACACGAACACTACACAAAACAATAAACGTAATCAAAACCGAAACAGCCTATCTAGTGCAAACTAACCGAGAGTACACATAGGACACTAAGGACAATCACCCACGACAAACTCAAAGAATATGGCTGCCTAAATATGGTTCCCAATCAGAGACAACGATAAGCATCTGCCTCTGATTGAGAACCACTCCAGACAGCCATAGACTTTGCTAGATAACCCACTAAGCTACAATCCCAATACCACCACCAAAACCCCAAGACAAACACACCACAATTACAAAAACCCCATGCCACACCCTGGCCTGACCAAATACATAAAGAAAACACAAAATACTTTGACATGGGCGTGACAGAACCCCCCCCCCTAAGGTGCGGACTCCCGAACGCACAACCTAAACCTGTAGGGGAGGGTCTGGGTGGGCATCTCTCCGCGGTGGCGGCTCTGGTGCTGGACGTGGACCCCACTCCATAATTGTCTTAGTCCACCTCCTTAGTGTCCCTTGAGTGGCGACCCTCGCCGCTAACCTTGGCCTAGGAAACCTAACAACGGGCCCCACTGGACTGAGGTAGCTCGGGACCGAGGGGAAGCTCGGGACCGAGGGGAAGCTCGGGACCGAGGGGAAGCTCGGGAGTGAGAGGAAGCTCGGGAGTGAGAGGAAGCTCGGGAGTGAGAGGAAGCTCGGGAGTGAGAGGAAGCTCGGGAGTGAGAGGAAGCTCAGGAGTGAGGGGAAGCTCAGGAAGGTTGATGGATCCACCAGATCCTGGCTGGCTGGTGGTTCCGGCAGATCCTGGCTGACTGGCACTTCTGGCGGATCCTGGCTGACTGGTGGATCCTGGCAGACTGGCGGATCCTGGCAGACTGGCGGATCCTGGCAGACTGGCGGATCCTGGCAGACTGGCGGATCCTGGCAGACTGGCGGATCCTGGCTGAATGGCGGATCTAACTGATCCTGGCAGACTGGCGGATCCTGGCTGACTGGCAGATCCTGGCCGACTGGCAGATCCTGGCCGACTGGCAGATCCTGGCCGACTGGCAGACTGGCGGATCTGGCGGCGGATCCTGGCAGACTGGCGGATCCTGGCCGACTGGCGGATCCTGGCTGACTGGCACTTCTGGATCCTGGCAGACTGGCAGTTCTGGCGGATCCTGGCTGACTGGCACTTCTGGTGGATCCTGGCAGACTGGCGGATCCTGGCTGATCTGGCCGACTGGATCCTGGCTTCTGGCGGATCCTGGCTGACTGGCACTTCTGGTGGATCCTGGCAGACTGGCGGATCCTGGCTGACTGGTGGATCCTGGCTGACTGGCGGATCCTGGCCGACTGGCGGATCCTGGCCGACTGGCAGTTCTGGCGGATCCTGGCTGACTGGCACTTCTGGTGGATCCTGGCAGACTGGCGGATCCTGGCTGACTGGTGGATCCTGGCTGACTGGCGGATCCTGGCAGACTGGCGGATCCTGGCAGACTGGCGGATCCTGGCAGACTGGCGGATCCTGGCTGAATGGCGGATCCAACTGATCCTGGCAGACTGGCGGATCCTGGCAGACTGGCGGATCCTGGCCGACTGGCGGATCCTGGCCGACTGGCAGTTCTGGCGGATCCTGGCCGACTGGCAGTTCTGGCGGATCCTGGCCGACTGGCGGATCTGGAAGAGTCTGATTGACTGGCAGATCTGGAAGAGTCTGGTTGACTGGCAGATCTGGCGGCGCTGGGCAGACTGGTGGCGCTGGGCAGACTGGCGATGCTGGGCAGACTGGCGGCGCTGGGCAGACTGGCGGCGCTGGGCAGACTGGCGGTGCTGGGCAGACTGACGACGCTGGGCAGACTGACGACGCTGGGCAGACTGGCGACGCTGGGCAGACTGGCGGTGCTGGGCAGACTGGCGGTGCTGGGCAGACAGACTGGCGCTGGACAGACTGGCGACTGGGCAGACTGACGCTGGGCAGACTGACGACGCTGGGCAGACTGGCGGTGCTGGGCAGACTGGCGGTGCTGGGCCGACTGGCGACGCTGGGCAGACTGGCGGTGCTGGGCAGACTGGCGATGCTGGGCAGACTGACGGCGCTGGGCAGACTGGCGACGCTGGGCAGACTGGGGGCACTGGCGGCGCTGGGCAGACTGGCGGCACTAGCTGCTCCATATAGGCTGACAGCTCTGGCGGCTTCTTACAGACTGACCGCTCTGGCGGCTCCGTGCTGACTGGCAGCTCCTTGCAGACTGGCAGCTCCTTACAGACTGACAGCTCCTTGCAGACTGACAGCTCCTTGCAGACTGACAGCTCCTTGCAGACTGACAGCTCCGTGCAGACTGACAGCTCCGTGCAGACTGGCAGCTCCTTGCAGACTGGCAGCTCCTTGCAGACTGGCAGCTCCTTGCAGACTGGCAGCTCCATGCAGACTGGCAGCTCCATGCAGACTGGCTGCTCTATGCAGACTGACAGCTCTGGCTGCTTCATGCAGACTGACAGCTCTGGCTGCTCCATGTAGACTGGCTGCTTCATGCAGACTGGCAGCTCGGGCTGCTTCATGTAGACTGGCTGCTTCATGCAGACTGACAGCTCTGGCTGCTTCATGCAGACTGGCAGCTCTGGCTGCGCTGAACAGGCGGGAGACTCCTGCAGCGCTGTGTCGGAGGAAGGCTCTGGCTGCGCTAAACAGGCGGGAGACTCCAGCAGCACAGGAGAGGAGAAAAGCGCTGGCTGCGCTGAACAGGCGAGGCACACTGAAGGCCTGGTGCGTGGTGCTGGAACTGGTGGTACGGGATCGAGGACACGCACAGGAAGCCTGGTGCGGGGAGCTGCTACCGGAGGACTGGAGTGTGAAGGTGGCACAGGATGGGCTAGACCGTGAAGGCGTACTGGAGATCTTGAGAGCAGTGTTGGCACAGGACGTGCAAGGCTAGGGATGTGCACAGGAGGCCTGGTGCGTGAGGCTGGCACCAACTTCACCAGCCGACTAACACGCACCTCAGGAAGAGTATGGAGCGCTAACCCAGGTGCCATCAAATCCCCAACACGTTCCGTCGGGCGAATTCCATGCAAAAAGCACCAACACAGCAACTCCCTCATTTCTCTCTCCTCCAATTTCCCCATTAACTCCTTCACAGTCTCTGTTTCGCTCACCTCCAACACCGGCTCTGGTTCTGGTCTCCTCCTTGGCTCCTCACGATAAACAGGGAGAGTTGGCTCAGGTCTGACTCCTGACTCTGCCACACTCTCCCTGAGCCCCCCCCCCCCAAGACATTTTTGGGGCTGACTCTCAGGCTTCCATCCGCTACGCCGTGCTGCCTCCTCATATCTGCGCCTCTCAGCTTTCGCCGCCTCCAGTTCTTCCTTGGGGCGGCGATATTCTCCAGGCTGAGCCCAGGGTCCTTTACCGTCCAGTTCTTCCTCCCATGTCCATTTCTCCAGGTGGTGCAGCCTCTCCCACTGCAGCTGCTGCTGCTCCTGCTGCTGCTGCCTGTTAACACGCTGCTTGGTCCGTTGAAGGTGGGTGATTCTGTTACGGTTTTCTAGTGGTGATGAAGGAGAGTCGGACCAAACTGCAGCGTGTCGATTGAGATTCATGTTTAATCAAATAAAGAAACACGAACACTACACAAAACAATAAACGTAATCAAAACCGAAACAGCCTATCTAGTGCAAACTAACCGAGAGTACACATAGGACACTAAGGACAATCACCCACGACAAACTCAAAGAATATGGCTGCCTAAATATGGTTCCCAATCAGAGACAACGATAAGCATCTGCCTCTGATTGAGAACCACTCCAGACAGCCATAGACTTTGCTAGATAACCCACTAAGCTACAATCCCAATACCACCACCAAAACCCCAAGACAAACACACCACAATTACAAAAACCCCATGCCACACCCTGGCCTGACCAAATACATAAAGAAAACACAAAATACTTTGACCAGGGCGTGACAGGAGGTGTGGAGTCAGGCGCAGAGAGCAAAGGATGTGGGAAAAAACACGCTTTAATGTCCCGGAAACATAACATGAACCAAAAGTAAAAAACAAATGATCAGAAATATAAACGGACAGCGTGAAACCCAAATACAAACAAAATACACTCAAACAACAAAACAGACTAACAAGTCCGCACGAAACAGAAGCGGGCTGAACAAACTATATATAACCCTACCCTAACAACCAAACAAGAAACAGGTGATACCAATCAGACAAAACCAAAGGAACACAGAACAACGGATCGGCGATAGCTAGTAGACCGGTGACGACCGCCGAGCGCCACCCGAACAAGAAGGGGAGTCACCTTCGGTAATATTCGTGACACTTCTGCGTAATCATCCTATCCTGCCACACTGATTCCAGACCTGCTCTCTTATTTGTGCATACTGTAGATGTTATGGGGGGTGGGCTAAGTTACTGATCTTGACACAGGTCTTTGTAGTGGTGGTCAGCTGGTGAAGCGGTCCCAACGTAATCATGTCACATAACCTAGGCTAGAAGTCTCCCTACTGAATTTGAAACGTGGTAAAGCCAAATAAAAAATGGATAAGAAAAGGCAATCGAGGTTGATGACATTTTTCAAGTCCAAAAATCCAGAAAAACATTGTGAATCGAACCCAGAACAATCCAGATAACTTTCAGTGCCGGATGAGAGGAGTGAGGGGCAAACAGTTCCTAAAGGCAATGCCTTAGCTAGCAGCGCTGCTAATACCACCAGTTCTGCATTCCCACCAGCACCTCCACCAACGAAGAGCTCGTAGCAGGTGCGATTTGCAGTTCAAGAACAAGCAAATGTATAACCACTGGCTAGTCAAGAACAATTAGTAAAAACACAACAAAGAGCACTCAGAAAAAGGTTTTTGAACATGCCCGATCCAAGGCACGTTTTGGTGGCAGAAAGCATGACAGACAAGGCTAAAGAGGACACCCAGGTTATAGTTAACTCTCAAAATGAAAAAATAAACACAACTGCTTGACTCTTCAGAACAGCCTTAGAAGGAGGCTAAACGTCACAGCCACATGCCCGCTTATGGCTTTGAGCAAGAAATTAACTGTCAGGAGTTAAATGGACTTGACATGGAGAAAGCCACTGTGGGAGGTTTTGAAAACTAAGCTAGAAACATGGTTTTCCTTTACAAACTTGTTCTGTACTGTGAAGTTAATCTGAATATGTGCCTCATATTATCACATAGGCAGAAGGCCTATATATTATCATATGTGTTCTGCTGTAGCCTACATTGATTTATTTTATTTGAAGTTCTATTTGTGATATGTGTTTTACTGTTTCATTGAAGTCTCGAAAATGGTATGAAATTCGGGTCTTGTCAGCTGAGTATGTGTGCATATGTTGCTATACATTGCTATACATTGATGTCTAGAAAATTAGGCTATAAGAAATTCTGACATGTGTAAGACCCACAGCTACAGTATACTCAAGTATGTGGGCATACTGCAGTGACGTCTAAAATGCTTTTGAATTAATCAGCTCCTTGGAGAGTACTGTCCGTTTCACCACCTTAGATATTAGGCTACTTGGATGTTTATTCTGTCTGCTGCGCTGCTACATTTGTGTTTGTCACTTTTTTCTCAATGTGTACATCAGAGCCCCCCGGAACCCCCCCCATCTCGCGCTCACTATGTTTTCCGGGACCTCCCGATTTACAAATGAAGCGCTGCTTTCAGCAGGACAATAACCTAAAGCACAAGGCGAAATCTACACTGAAGTTGCTTACCAATATTCCTGAGTTGCCAAGTTACAGTTTTTACTTAAATCTACATGAAAATCAATGACAAGACCTGAAAACGGTTGTCAAGCAATGATCATCAACCAATTTGACAGAGCTTGAAGAATTTTGAAGAGAATAATGTAGCTTTCCACACAATCCAGGTGTGGAAAGCTCTTATAGACTTACCCAGAAAGACTCTAATCGCTGCCAAAGATGCTTAAAAAAAACAATTAAAAAACAAGCTGCAACAAAACTAAATGTGGAATATGTCAAGGGGTGTGAGCTCTTTCTGTAAACCCTCTGTCTAATGCTGGATTACAGTGAAAACACTGTCATATCACACCTCATACTAAGGACCCTACCCATCACTTCTTCTTAGGAGGCACAAGAGCTTCTCTGAGACATGGTGACAAATTATACATCACTGGAGCAGTTATGCTTTTGCAATACATTGCTAGCCAAGGTGAAGACAAGTTTGGCTTTTGACTTAGAGTTAAGTAAGGTCTTTTAAACTCAATCAGCATTCTCCCCAATGGCTCATCGTGGATTCTGTTTGAAGAGCCTGATACATGAATTAAGTTATTTGCAACTTCCAAAGAGCAGCTGTTTTACAGATTAAAGGATCAGACACTCGCCTCATACTCGCCTCACACATCTTCACACTGCGTCAGACCCAGACATTAGTGAACACTCCACATTCAAAAAGAGTCGAGAGAAGACACAGGAGATGTGCGTGTTATTATAGTTTTTTATTTATTTTTTATTTCACCTTTATTTAACCAGGTAGGCTAGTTGAGAACAAGTTCTCATTTACAACTGCAACCTGGCCAAGATAAAGCAAAGCAGTGTGAACAGACAGCAACACAGAGTTACACATGGAGTAAACAATAAACAAGTCACAAGGAAAATAAATATTGAATAAAAAAAGAGTCTATATACATTGTGTGCAAAAGGCATGAGGAGGTAGGCGAATAATTACAATTTAGCAGATTAACACTGGAGTGATAAATGATCAGATGGTCATGTGCAGGTAGAGATACTGGTGTGCAAAAGAGCAGAAAAGTAAATAAATAAAAACAGCATGGGGATGAGGTAGGTAAATTGGGTGGGCTATTTACCAATGGACTATGTACAGCTGCAGCGATCGGTTAGCTGCTCAGATAGCAGATGTTTAAAGTTGGTGAGGGAGATAAAAGTCCCCCTCACCAGTAATCTCAAGTTGACTCGCATCAATGATTCAATGCATGTAATATGAAAATAACGTGGGTGTTACTGTCAGAATGATGAACAACCTCTTCCATATGTAACATGTACCAAACCTGCTGGGGTTCTATAGAATGCTCCCATGATATTGTATCCCAGCTTCTGTGTTTCTGAGGCAATAGTTACAATACTTCAGGTCTTTATTTCACAAGACTTTACTGTCACACAATACATACCACCTCTATTACACACAAACAGCATGTTCCTCCAGTATGTGCATGTGTGGATTATGTTGTTACACAGTCTCCCACCGCTCCACCATAAGTAA
This sequence comes from Oncorhynchus tshawytscha, assembly GCF_018296145.1. Lineage (NCBI taxonomy): Eukaryota > Metazoa > Chordata > Actinopteri > Salmoniformes > Salmonidae > Oncorhynchus > Oncorhynchus tshawytscha. The sequence continues at coordinate 34,467,038 of NC_056435.1, read as the reverse complement.
AGCTACGTGAGCGATGAGCACCCCCATTGCCAACAGCTTCATTAATTAGAATGCTGTGTGCATCCTCTCCATCTGACTCCGGCAGCTGTTCACAGATGACTTGTTCCATGGGAGGATCCTTGGGCCTAAGAAAACATTTCCCCACAGCCCCACCGGCTCTCCAGCTGCTGTATGTCTCACATTGCAACGGCATCCACCATGGGCCCAGGGTAGAGACGCCTCCATGGCTACCGGTTCCGGTAACACCAGTTAAGGAGAAGGTGGGATAGGAAGAGAATGGACGTACCGATAAAAATCTGTTCATCCCGGTCATTGTTTGATTGCTCACCCTGGTCATCAATCACAATCCTGTCAAACAGACAGCAGATGTCTGAGCCAAGTGTTGAACACGTTGTTGCCCTTAGACAAAGAACACTGGTGGAGACTTCATGCAGGGCCACGTGATGCAGTTTGAGGGTTGCCATGGAGACGCCAATCTGGACTGCATAAATTAGGAGCTTTAAAAAACCCTCAGGTATGTAGCTTAGATACTTGAGTCTCGCCAACTAAGTGCCTGTATCATCAGACAGACAGCACAACATCTGTTCAGATAGAGATGGATTAGGAAAACATTTAGCACATAAAGACAGTTTGACACTTGGTCTGCCTTCCTGCCTCCATGGACTCATTAAGGTAGAGAATGCATAGTGCTGCCCACCAGTATAACTGTTACAGTACATAATAACCTACATTGTTCTCTTGATGAAAATGTCTTCATGGCTCACATAACTGCTGTTTCTATAGAATAAATGTGTAGTCTTCGAAACTGTCGTATGTGAGCTTGAGAGGGCTCATGGGCCAGAGCCTGAGTGAACTGAAATCATTACGATCTCTTGGACCCGGCTCTGCAGAAATCGAGCTCTCCACACAGGGCTGGGGAGTAGGGGTCAGGGGACAAATGGTGGCTGGGGAATGGGTCAGTGATTACAGTAAGAGGCCCAGTCGCTTATCGATCCCCTGGTTCAGGCTGGTGGTAGTGAGCGACTGGGGCTCCATCTCACACGTAGACAGAGCTGATGCTGTGAAACTGGGAGAGGAGAAGGCCAAGGAGAGAACAAGGTCATACAGATACAGTGGCTTACTCTATGAAGTGTTCCAAAATGGAATGGGAAGTGGCATGTCAGTATGTTTCATGTCAGGAAAACATAGAACATGTGTGAAGTGATCCCTATTCCAAACCCGTAACCCAAGAGCACATTTTCATCATGATGAAATACAGTATTTCTTCTGCCGTTCTACATCCAAAAGGAAGGAAACATTGCAGTTGTGCTATCTTTAGTCGCCCAGTAGCAGTACTTAGTCGCCCAGTAATGTTTTTTTTGCTGTAGTTGATTGGAACTCAAGAATAGCAGTACTTAATCAACTTTTATCACTGATCTGCAATTGTGGATTACGTTTTACTGGTCATAGACCTGCATGACCATTTTTATGACTAATTGTGCAATGTACTTATTCACAGAGAAATAATACAAAGTTAATTGCCTATTCAGACATTATCTTTGGCCATGTGAAATTGTAAAAGGACCAGAAAGAAAAGTGCGTGACGACATTTTCAAACTTCATAAAAGAGCTGTCAAGCTATAATGGAAAATGCCAAGCTGTGTGATGATGGCTTTTCCACAGCCATAACAGAGACCACATTTTTAAAAGTTTGACCCACTCCATCATCTTTCCTCCTCTGAAAATCTATAAACAGAGGTAGAGTGTTGTTAAAAAAAGGTATTTAAAAAAAGTATAATTTAACTAGGTATGTGTGTGTTAATATGTGTTAAAATTACCATACAAATGCATTGTGAAAAGGTACCTGTAAAAATACAGACATAAAGTAGTGTCTTGCATTGAATATAATTAGTTAACTCAGAGCTTGTTGGCTGCTGCTTTTGAGTGTTAATTAAACAATGGTAGTGGTGTAGGAATAGTACTGATTCCTATTTACCTGGATACACAGGGTCAGGGCATCAATGGCTATGTTCCATGTCACGCACACGCACGTGCACACACACACACAATGCGTACATACTGTGGGGACACACAATTCAGTCCTAGTCAAAATCCTATTTTCCCTAAAACTTAACCCTAACCACAAAACCTAACCTCAACCCTAAACTAGCCATTACTCTTAACCCTAACCCTAGTTCCTAACTTACAGTGCCCACAAATATAGTTAAACATGTCCATACATCACAGACCCCTATTGTTGTACCACTTCTTCCCAGATACACACCTCTCATTACCTGCCCTCATCATCCAGGACCCAGTCCTCACAGTCACTGTGATAATCAGAAGTGCTGGCTGCAGTCTACCTCTATACACACCCATGCATGCACACATGCACCAAACCCACAGTGGTCTGCCTCTCAACTCTGTAATCTGCCTGGCCTTCTCCCCTGGTGAGAGTTTGGGAGACTGTGCTGTGTAGGGCTGAGATGAGGAACGGGAAGTTAATGCAGTGATGCTAGTTGGAGCAGTAATCGTGGGTCCATTGTACCACAGGACTTTCTCTTTCTCCCTCTGCTACCCCAGTTCAGTGCTGCATGACAGGGACATATATTATACCATTCCCCTCCTCCCAAGAACAATGGCACCATGAAGTTACGCAATATTTAAATGTCTCCAGTATGGTCTCTGCAATGGATGCGTGTTCTATGCATTATTTCCCTAGACATCTCTGTTTTATCGAGTGCTGCTCACTGGTTTGGAAATGATAGGAGCAGAGGCAGATGACCAAATAAATCAAATTACTCTGTTTAACAGAAGCCGCCGCTTGCCGCCACTAAAAATAGAAGTCCGTTTTTAGAGTTTCTTTTCATCAACACAGGGGCCTGTGCCAAGCATATAATTTTCCCATCATCCAATTTGGCAGAAAGTTTGGACTTCATCATTTGATCACGCTGTGATTGTCTGCTGGCAGGGAGAGGGTAGCCTTGCTCGACGGGACATCTGCCACCAAGCTGAGTAGAGGTTTTTGCCTGTTTGTTTGTCTTAAACAGCATACTGTACTGGAAACTGTACAACAAAACTACAGCCAGAGATGTTGGCAAGGGAACAAGAGTTTTAGCAGGAAGTTTGGAAGTTGGTTGGGTTCCTTGATATGCTGATTAGTATGTTCCTGGATGGTACTGTATACACAGGGTAAATCATTGTAGATGTTTTCCCTGAAATAAAGCACATATGACTTAATGTATTCATAGTGAAAGTATGAATACTATAGCAACAACGTGCAACTTTAACAATTATATAAAGTATATGAGTCGAATGCCCTGAACTAATCCATTTGTTTTTTGGACAAAATAAACTAACTGTGGTGCTCACGGTTTCTTGAGGGGGATGCACTTACTTATTCATGTTTCAATAATTCATGGCTCTGCTGTTGTAATATTTTTTCTTTGTCAAAATGAGAGAGAGGCAGACTCTATCCAGCCGAGTTGCCCGCAGTAATGATTTGGTGTTTACGGAGATTCTGTAAAGAAGAAATGTTTTTAAAAAAGCTAACGAATGACAGGAGCCTGGGAAAATAAAGTGATAGACGTAAAGGCAGGTAGAGATGGAGCCGGAAAGGAGAAGTTGTTGCCCTCTGTACAGATTTAGAGACAGAGAAAGCAGGGGCCTGGGGGCTAGGGACTAGATTAAGACTTAGGTGACTAACTGCACCTGGACTGTCACTGCAGCTTAGAACAATAAGAAAGAAGCACGCAGCAGTAACACAGGCTAGGGATATCCCACCTGGAATGAATGCACATACACACACACACACTATGTATTGCTGACACAATTTGTAGTCAGTTAACATCTTGAGTACTTGGGGAATTATTTTCTTTCTTTTAGCCTTTTCTGGTTGGCATATTCAATATGAAAGTAATTCATATTGAATCATTTGGAAAGAATAACATTACTGCCCATGACAGCCAGTTTAGAAACAGCCCTCTAAGGCAGAAGCTTTTAATGCGAGGACATTATCTAGGGCATTGCCAAAATGAGTCTCTGTTCTCCTTCTCTACAGTCCTATCGGAATCCACTCTGCTATCTCTAATGATAGAAGAGAGGGAATAACACACTGAAAGGGAAAAGAGCTAGGCTATATTTTTATTTGGGATATGTTTATGCAATAACTCATGCTGACAATATAAGCGCGCATCTTACATCATGTACCCGTATCATATGACATATGTTATCATCTTAGTATCCATGTCCTGCTTCTCTCAACCATTCAAGGGTTTTTCTTTATTTTTACTATTTTCAACATTTGGAATAATAGTGAAGGAATCAAAGCTATGAAATAACATATATGGAATAATGTAGTAACCAAAAATGTTGCCTTGATGACAGCTTTGCACACTCTTGCCATTCTCTCAACCAGCTTCATGAGGTAGTCACCTGGAATGCATTTCAATTAACAGGTGTGCCTTGTTAAAAGTTCATTTGTGTCTTTCTTTCTTAATGCGTTTGAGCCAATCATTTGTGTTGTGACAAGGTAGTGGTGGTATACAGAAGATAGCCCTATTTAAAAGACCAAGTCCAAATTATGGCAAAAACTGCTAAAATAAGCAAATAGAAATGACAGTCCATCATTACTTTAAGACATGAAGGTCAGTCAATATGGAACATTTCTAGAACTTTGAAAGTTTCTTCAAGTACAGTCGCAAAAACTATCAAGCGCTCCTGTATGATGTAACTGTCTCTCATGAGGACCACCACAGGAATAGAAGACCCAGAGTTAACTCTGCTGCAGAGGATAAATTTATTAGAGTTACCAGTCTCAGAAATTGCAGCCGAAATAAATGCGTCACAGAGTTCAAGTAGCAGACACATCTCAACATCAACTTTTCAGAGGCCTTCATTGTTAAATTGCTGCAAAAAAGCACTACTAAAGGACACCAAGAAAAAGAAGAGACTTGTTGGGCCAAGAAACACGAGCAATGGACATTAGCCGGTGGAAATCTGTCCTTTGGTCTGATTAGTCAAATTTGAGATTTTTGGTTCCAACCACCGTGTCTTTGTGAGACGCAGAGTAGGTGAACGGATGATCTCTGCATGTGTGGTTCCCACCGTGAAGCATGGAGGAGATGGTGTGGGGGGGGGCGTTGCTGGTGACAGTGTCAGTGATTTATTTAGAATTCAAGGCACACTTAACCAGCATGGCTACCAAAGCATTCTGCAGCGATACGCCACCCCCTCTGGTTTGCGTTTAGTGGGACTATCATTTGTTTTTCAACAGGACAAAGACCCAACACACATCCAGGCTGTGTAAGGGCTATTTGACCAAGAAGGAGAGTGATGGAGTGATTGCATTAGATGATTTGGCCTTCACAATCAACCGACCTCAACCCAATTGAGATGATTTAGGATGAGTTGGACTGCAGAGTGAAGGAATAGCAGTCAATAAGTATGCTGAGCATTCCAGGTGAAGCTGGTTGAGAGAATGCCAAGAGTGTTCAAAGCTTTTGACTGGTGCTGCATATACATTGAACAAAAATATGAATGCAACATATAAAGTGTTGGTCCAATGTTTCATGAGCTGAAATGAAAGGTTCCAGAAATATTCAATTTCTCTGTTTACATCCCCATTAGTGAGCATTTCTCCTTTGCCAAGATAATCCATCCAGCTGACACTTATGGCATATCAAGAAGCTGATTAAAATAGCATGACCACTACACAGGTGCACCTTATGCTGGGGACAATGTACAGTTTTGTCACACAACACAATATCACAGATGTCTTAAGTTTTGAGGGAGTGTGCAATTGGCATGCTAACTGCAGGAATGTCCACCTGAGCTGTTGCCGGAGAATTCATTGTTAATTTCTCTACCATAATGTCATTTTAGAACTAGCCTCACAAACGCAGACCACATGTATGGTGTTGTGTGGTCGAGTGGTTTGCTGATGTCAACGTTGTGAACAGAGTGCCCCATGGTGGCGGTGAGGTTATGGTATGGGCAGGCATAAGCTACTGACAAAAAACACAATTACATTTTATCAATGCCAATTTGAATGCACAGTTATAGCTTGACAAGATCCTGAGGACCATGTCATTCATCTGCCGCCATTACCTCATGTTTCAGCGTGATAATGCATGGCCCCATGTCGCAAGGATCTATACACATTTCCTGGAAGCTGAAAATGTCCCAGATCTTCCATGGCCTGCAAATTGTCACCAGACACGTCACCCATTAAGCATGTTTAGGATGCTCTGGAGTGACGTGTACACTGGAGTTCCCTCCAATATCCAGCATCTTCGCACAGCCATTGAAAAAGAGTGGGACAACATTCTACATCCCACAATCAATAGCCTGAAAAACTCTATGTGAAGAAGACATCTTGCTCTGCATGAGGCAAATAGTAGTCACACCAGATACTGACTGGTTTTCTGATCCATGCCCTTACTTTTTTTAAGGTATCTGTGACCAACATATGGTATCTGTATTCCCAGGCATGTGAAATTCATAGATTGGGGCCTAATGAGTTTATTTCAATTGACCGATATCCTTATATGAACTGTAACTCAGTAAAATCATTGAAATTGTGGCATGTTGCTTGAATGTTTGGTTCAGTGTATAAACTGAGTGTACAAAACTTTAGAAACACCTTCCTAATATTGAGTTGCACCTCCTTTTGCCCTTAGAACAGCCTCGATTCGTCAGGGCACGGACTACAAGGTTTCAAAAGTGTTCCACAGGGATGCTGGCCCATGTTGACTCAAATACTTCCCACAGTTGTGTCAAGTTGGCTGGATGTCCTTTGGATGGTGGACCACTCTTGATACAAACAGGAAATTGTTGAGTGTGAAAAACTCAGCAGCTTTGCAGCGTGTGCCTTCCACCTACTACCATACGCTGTTCAAAGGCGCTTAAATGTTTTGTCTTACCCATTCACCCTCAGTGGCACACATTACACAATCCATGTCTCAATTGTCCCCTTCATCAATAAGGGATCATAGCTTTCACCTTCACATTTTTTAACGATTATAGAAACACCCAGTATTAAGCCAGTTTTACACTGACAGCTTTGAAGGTTTATTTTGTTAGGTCACCCTGCAACTGAATATGGTGTATTATTCCATGAAGGCACATACTGGGTTACATTTCGATTCCTTCTGCTGAACTTAACCCCTAAGAATTCTGTAGTTTGACAGAAGCTGGATCAAAATCTTAAGTGAGACTTTTGCCAGTGAAATGCAATTCTGACATAGCTGCTGCGCCTTCTTCACGATGCTGTCTGTGTGGGTGGACCAATTCAGTTTGTCTGTGATGTGTACGCTGAGGAACTTAAAACTTACTACCCTCTCCACTACTGTTCCATCGATGTGGATAGAGGGGTGTTCCCTCTGCTGTTTCCTGAAGTCCACAATCATCTCCTTAGTTTTGTTGACGTTGAGTGTGAGGTTATTTTCCTGACACCACACTCCAAGGGCCCTTACCTCCTCCCTGTAGGCCGTCTTGTCGTTGTTGGTAATCAAGCCTACCACTGTTGTGTCGTCCGCAAACTTGATGATTGAGTTGGAGGCGTGCGTAGCCACACAGTCGTGGGTGAACAGGGAGTACAGGAGAGGGCTCAGAACGCACCCTTGTGGGGCCCCAGTGTTGAGGATCAGCGGGGTGGAAATGTTGTTGCCTACCCTCACCACCTGGGGGCGGCCCGTCAGGAAGTCCAGTACCCAGTTGCACAGGGCGGGGTCGAGACCCAGGGTCTCGAGCTTGATGACGAGCTTGGAGGGCACTATGGTGTTAAATGCCGAGCTGTAGTCGATGAACAGCATTCTCACATAGGTATTCCTCTTGTCCAGATGGGATAGGGCAGTGTGCAGTGTGGTTGAGATTGCATCGTAAGCAAATTGGAGTGGGTCTAGGGTGTCAGGTAGGGTGGAGGTGATATGGTCCTTGACTAGTCTCTCAAAGCGCCTTCATGATGACGGAAGTGAGTGCTACGGGGCGGTAGTCGTTTAGCTCAGTTACCTTAGCTTTCTTGGGAACAGGAACAATGGTGGCCCTCTTGAAGCATGTGGGAACAACAGACTGGGATAGGGATTGATTGAATATGTCCGTAAACACACCAGCCAGCTGGTCTGCGCATGCTCTGAGTGCGCGGCTGGGGATGCCGTCTGGGCCTGCAGCCTTGCGAGGGTTAACACGTTTAAATGTTTTCCTCACGTCGGCTGCAGTGAATGAGAGTCTGCATGTTTTGGTTGCGGGCCGTGTCAGTGGCACTGTATTGTCCTCAAAGCGGGCAAAAAAGTTATTTAGTCTGCCTGGGAGCAAGACATCCTGGTCCGTGACGGGGCTGGTTTTCTTTTTGTAATCCGTGATTGACTGTAGACCCTGCCACATACCTCTTGTGTCTGAGCCGTTGAATTGAGATTCTACTTTGTCTCTATACTGACGCTTAGCTTGTTTGATTGCCTTGCGGAGGGAATAGCTACACTGTTTGTATTCGGTCATGTTTCCGGTCACCTTGCCCTGATTAAAAGCAGTGGTTCGCACTTTCAGTTTCACGCGAATGCTGCCATCAATCCACGGTTTCTGGTTTGGGAATGTTTTAATCATTGCTATGGGAACGACATCTTCAACGCACGTTCTAATGAACTCGCTCACCGAATCAGCGTATTCTCAATGTTGTTGTTTGATGCAATACGAAACATATCCCAGTCCACGTGATGGAAGCAGTCTTGGAGTGTGGAATCAGATTGGTCGGACCAGCGTTGAACAGACCTCAGCGCGGGAGCTTCTTGTTTTAGTTTCTGTCTGTAGGCAGGGATCAACAAAATGGAGTCGTGGTCAGCTTTTCTGAAAGGAGAGCGGGGCAGGTCCTTATATGCATCGCGGAAGTTAGAATAGCAATGATCCAAGGTTTTTCCAGCCCTGGTTGCTCAATCGATATGCTGATACAATTTAGGGAGTCTTGTTTTCAGATTAGCCTCGTTAAAATCCCCTGCTACAATGAATGCAGCCTCAGGATATATGGATTCCAGTTTGCAAAGAGTCAAATAAAGTTTGTTCAGAGCCATCGATGTGTCTGCTTGGGGGGGAATATATACGGCTGTGATTATAATCGAAGAGAATTCCCTTGGTAGATAACGCGGTCGACATTTGATTGTGAGGAATTCTAAATCAGGTGAACAGAAGGACTTGAGTTCCTGTATGTTGTTGTGACCACACCACGTCTCGTTAACCATGAAGCATATGCCCCCGCCCCTCTTCTTACCAGAAAGATGTTTGTTTCTGTCGGCGCGATGCGTGGAGAAACCAGCTGGCTGCACCGACTCCGATAGCGTTTCTCCAGTGAGCCATGTTTCCGTGAAGCAAAGAACGTTACAGTCTCTGATGTCCCTCTGGAATGCTACCCTTGCTCGGATTTCATCAACCTTGTTGTCAAGAGACTGGACATTGGCGAGTAGAATGCTAGGGAGTGGCGCGCGATGTGCCCGTCTCCGGAGCCTGACCAGAAGACCGCTTCGTTTTCCCCTTTTACGAAGTCTTTAGTTTTTATGGGTCGCCGGCTGGGATCCATTCCGTTGTCCTGGGTGAAAGGCAGAACACAGGATCCGCTTCGCGAAAGTCATATTCTGGTCGTACTGATGGTGAGTTGACGCTGCTCTTATATTCAGTAGTTCTTCTCGACTGTATGTAATGAAACCTAAGATGACCTGGGGTACCAATGTAAGAAATAACACGTAAAAAAAACAAAAAACTGCATAGTTTCCTAGGAACGCGAAGCGAGGCGGCCATCTCTGTCGGCGCCGGAAGTAGGGGAGGTCTTCAAGTTACAGGCAACTTTGTAAGTCTTCAAGTTTATGGAACTTTGTTTAACAGCACTAAATCCATTGTGGTGTTGTGTGCTTTTCATCCCATTCCCTGTCATCCACACTTGGAAGATGGCTAACAGAGACTCTTTTCGTTTGACTGGAAGGCTCTGTTCGTTTGACTGCATGTTATTTGTAGTCCCACCAGGGATAACACACACTCTCCTCCATGTCCTCTGGCTTAATCACATCTGATCGCTCGTCACATTTCGAACTGCTCGTCTTCACAACACCACGGCCTGACAGAGACAACACCAACCAGGTGTGCCTTCTGCCTTTGCAGGGGAGAGAGGGGGTGTTTCATCTACAAGTCTTCTCCACTTTTCATCTCCTTATCTATTCATCTATTTATCTGCATTTAAATTGAGTATGCATGATGCATGGACGCTAGCACAGGGAACCACTCAAAGGAAAGCTGCGTTGTGCTGCGTTGGGGGCTGAGGGGTTTGTTCCATGGATTGTCTCTGAAACACAGATGTTTGTGATGGCTCTGCTATTTTCCTATTGTTATCACTGCTCTTTGGATAAGACGAGGAAGTGTCTTGGGCTTTTACTTGACAGATAAAGAAACAGAATGATAAATTGTCCCACCAGCTTTCAACACCCCCCCTGCTGGAGATAACACATAAAACAGCAGATTATGTAGTAATACACAGACAGATACAAGCAGAACAGGAGTGACAGAGTGACTCTTTCTCTTTTATCCTGCTGCCACAGGAAAAACAGTGCATTAATTAGTGAGATGATGACAATACTCTCTTCTCAGAGAAGATTTTAGAGAGATAGAAAGAATAGATATAGACAGTGATAGATAGATATGAGAGAGACGGGGGGATAAAGATGTGCTCGAGTCATGGGTGACCATGTGTGATTTCCGACTAGACAGTGGAAGTGGTTTAACTCCATCAAGGTAATCATGCATCCCACAGTTCATGCTCTTGCTAATCAGGCATTTTACAGCTTCCCATTTTCCACTGTATAAATTCATGCTAATTAGCCCTGGGAACAAAGAACTGTACTTTTTGATCCTTCCTAAAGACTGCTGACTGCAATGGGCTTTAGTATAACAGTAATTAACTGCAGCATCTAAATCACCTTAGAATAACCTCTTACATGCCTGTTTGAAATTGAGCCCAGCATCTTAGCTGCAAAGCTACGAATGAACCATGTGAGGTGTTTTTTTTAGCCTCTGATTGTGGATGATGGTACCATGCTTTGGTGCAGTACATTGAGTGACCTGGGTGCAGATTCAGTGAGAGCAGACATATACAGAACAAAAGGTAATTAACAGTGAGTAGAAGGAGGGAACTGCTGACATGAAAATAGCAAAGAACAAAGAACCAGCAACGAATTAAAGAAGTAGCACATACTGTATTAATAACAAAGTAAACTGTTAACTGTGGAGGTGGAGAAACTGCACCTCTGTACAGTATATACAAAAATTATCAGAGGGTTGTCATGGCACCAATTACCTCTCCACTAATGCACCACTCTTATTTATATACTGTACACGAGAAATGCACACAATACATCAAATGGCCAGAATATAGACAGTTGGCTTATGCCTTAAAAAGTATTCACACCCCCTTGACTTTTTCCCCATGTTGTTGTGTTACAGCCTACACACAATGCCCCATAACGTCAAAGTGGAATTATGTTTTTCAAACGTTTTACAAATGTATTAAAGATGAAAAGATTAAATGTCTTGCGTCAATAAATATTCAACCCCTTTGTTAAGGCAAGCCTAAATAAATTCTGGAAATGTACTTAAAATGTCTTAAAATGTACTTACAATGTCATATAATAAGTTGCATGGACTCACTCCTAGTGCAATACTAGTGTTTAGCATGATTTTTGAATGAAGACCTCTTATCTGTACCCACAGATACCATTATCTGTAAGGTCCTATCAGTCGAGCAGTGAATTTCACAAACCACAAACACGAGGGAGGTTTTTGGTAAATGGGTAAAAAAAAAAATGCAGACATTTGAATATCCTTTAGAACATGGTGAAGTTATTACTTACACTTTGGATGGTGTATCAATACACCCAGTCACTACAAAGATACAGGCATCCTTCCTATCTCAGTTGCCAAAGAGGAAGGAAACCCCTCAGGGATTTCACCATGAGGCCAATGGTGACTTTGAGACAGTTACAGACTTTAATGGCTGTGATAGGAGAAAACTGAGGATAGATCAACAACATTGTATTTACACCTTTCAGCAGGACAATTACCTAAAACACAAGGCCAAAAACACACTGGAGTTGCTTACCAAGACGACATTAATGTTCCTATGTTACCGAGTTAAAATTTTTACTTAAATCGGCTTTAAAAATCCAATTGCCTGTTGAGCAATTATCAACAACCAACTTGACAGAGATTGAATATTTTTTTTAAAGAATAAATGTGCAAATGTTGCACAATCCAGGTGTGGAAAGCTCCTAGATACTTACTAAGAAATACTCACAGCTGTAATCACTGCCGAAGGTACTTCTACTTCTAAGTATTGACTCAGGGGTGTGAAAACTTCTTTAAATGAGATATTTCTGTAGTTCATGTTTTTTTTTAATCTAAAAACATTATGGCGTATTGTGTATAGATGCGGGGAAAAATAGATTTAATACATTTTGAATTCAGGGTCTAACACAACAATATGTGGAATGAATATGGAAATGGGGTATGAATACTTTCCGAAGGCACTGTAAGGATGAATGCTGTTTTTACATTTCTATTGGTTTTCCTGAAGATCTCCAGAGCCCCATGATACTGTATGTCATCTATATTCAGGGTTTCTCACTGCAGGCAAGGCCTGCTGAGCTCCTCAAGGATGCAGAGAGCCTCACAGCCCTAGCGCAGAACTTCACAGCCTCAGCTCAGAGGTCAACCTCAGAGCTGCACCACACACTAGTGCACCAGTGGCTCCACATCCCAGTGCAAAACGTCAGTCTGCTTCATGCTTTTGGTGGTCGAATAGAAAGTGCTTTCGAAAAAGTATTCATTGAACATCCTTGACGTGTTTTTACAACTTGATTGGAGTCCACCTGTGGTAAATTCAAGTGATTGGACATGATTTGGAAAGGCTCACACCTGTCTATATAAGGCCCCACAGTTGACAGTCCATGTCAGAGCAAAAACCAAGCCATGGGTGCGAAGGGATTGTCCGTAGAACTCCGAGACAGGATTGGCAAACACCTGTCTATATAAGCGAAAACCAAGCCATGATGTCAAAGGAATTGTCTGTAGTGCTCAGAGGCAGGATTGTGTCGAGGCACAGATCTGGGTAAGGGTACCAAAAAAAATTATTCAGCACTGAAGGTCCCCAAGAACAGAGTGGCCTCCATCATTCTTCAATGGGAAGAAGTTTGGAACCACCAAGACTATTCCTAGAGCTGGCCGTCCGGCCAAACTGAGCAATCGGGTGAGAAGAGACTTGGTCAGGGAGGTGACCAAGAACCCGATGGTCACTCTGACAGAGCTCCAGAGTTCCTCTGTGGAGAAATTTCCAGAAGGACAGACTTCTCTCCAGCACTCCACCAATCGGGCATTTATGGTAGAGTGGCCAGACAGAACCCACTCCTCAATAAAAAACACACAACAGCCCACTTGAAGTTTGCCAAACGTCACCTAAAGACTCTCAGACCATGAGAAACAAGATTCTCTGGTCTGATGAAACCAAGGTTGAGTTATTTGGCCTGAATGCCAAGCTTCACGTCTGGAGGAAAACTGGCACCATGCCTATGGTGAAGCATGGTGGTGGCAACATCATGCTGTGGGGATGTTTTTCACCGTCATGGACTGGGGAACTAGTCAGGATCGAGGCAAAGATGAATGGAGCAAAGTACAGAGAGATATGTGATGAAAACCTGCTCCAGAGCATGCTGGACCTAAGACTGGGGTGAAGGTTCACCTTCCAACAGGACAACGACCATAAGAACACAGCCAAGAAAATACAGGTGCGCCATGCTTGTAGTGTCATACCGAAGAAAACTCAGTGCTGTAATCACTGCCAAAGGTGCTTCAACAAAGTACTGAGTAAACTGTCTGATGCTTATGTAAATGTGATATTTCAGTTTTATTTATATCTTTTATGAGCTAAAATGTCTAAAAAACTGTCTTTGCTTTGTAATTAGGGGGTAGTGTGTGTAGATTTATGAGGGACAAAACGTTTTAATACATTTTAGAATAAGGCTGTAACCTAATAAAATGTGGACAAAGTCAAGGTGTGAATACTTTCCGAAGGCACAGTAAGTTTCCTCCTAACGCACACAGGAGCAATTCAGCTGATGTGTAACATTCGTTTCCCGTGATGTTAGTCAGATTTTTATCAGCGTTAAACTTTAACATGCCCTCAAGACGGCCGTCCGGGAGAGACATGCAAGACACCCGAGGGCTACGCGAGAAGATGACTGTCCCCTCTGAGTGTGACACTTTCAAAACTGGCACGGCAAAACTTGGAAGAAATTTTCAGATTTCGTCCAGTCGGATGCCTCTAAGTGTGCTGGGGCAGTGTGAGCTGAAATGGTTTTCTCTGTCTGCTGGGGCAATTACAGTAGAGGAGAAAATAAGATACATTGGAGACTGTACTGAATAAACAGTGTTTTGATTGAGTGTGTGTGTGTGTGTGTGTGTGTGTGTGTGTGTGTGTGTGTGTGTGTGTGTGTGTGTGTGTGTGTGTGTGTGTGTGTGTGTGTGTGTGTGTGCAGACTTTTATGGGAGACTGAATCAACTCAAGCCTTGAATGTTGTCTCTTACCCTATATTTAATGCTTCATGAAGCTTGTTGGTCAAACAATTGCACTCAGCAAACAATTACACTATAGAGTTGAGATATAGGGCCATTGCTATAAAGCTCGTTGAAGTGTTCTCTCTGTGTGTGTATGAATACGTTTTTGGTCTAAATTGAATCAGGGATGCTGATTATTGTGACAATGTCATTCAAATGCATTTACTGTCTTCTATTGTAAACGAGATAGCAGAGCAATGTCTGAAGATTCATTTATGAATGGACTTCATTTCAATGGACCTCACATTGTGCTCTGAAAGCCTCATTCTTAATCATTTTCCATTCAATATCAGGCCAGGTTTATCCTTGGTCAAGATGGTGTGGCCTGTTGAGGGAGAATTTAGTATTACACTGATAAACACATCTCTTCTCTCTCAACTTCACCCTTCCACTGTACATTTCAAATGGTATGGATGTGTATTTAATACAGTATGTTCAGTGTTAGTGATAGCAATATGATTAAGGAAAGGTATGCTTAGCCTTTTGTATTGTGATTTGAGTGGGTTTGTGTCGGCTTATTGCCCACCCAAGGAACAGCTAAAGTAGCATACTGTAGTTTTTTTCTCTCTTTTTGACTTTTGCCTTCATCTCCACCAGCTGGATATAATCCATGAAGAAAGACCTTCCCTTTCCTAGTTCATCATTTCTTAAACTAATCCAATTGGCCACGGCTAGACAGAAGCGGGAACTTGCCTTAACACTATCTATAGTGCTCCCAATTCTGTTGAACTTCAATTACTTTTGGGTTGGAAAATTCTTTCATCTTGGCCATGATAGCCTTTCTTTATTAAAGGCATGGATTATCCTTGGATGCTTCTCAAAGAGTATTATACAGTGTGCCCCAAATCTAACATGAGGTTAAACATGTAACTCTGGGCTTATCAGGGAAGGGAGGGGGTCGATCTCCCTATGCACTATTGCAATGAACTGTGATGTGTGGTGAACTTCTGATCTATGTCCACTAGCTCTATGTAACAGAACACAATATCCCTATTGACACTATTCCCATGTGTGAGTCGGCAGAGTTTGTGACTGTGAATATTTACAACGCATACTTACCCTCCCTTCAGGGAACAATGTGGAGATCAATATGATGGTTTAGGGGGTTTGCTCTTGGAAGAGAAATAATTACAAAGAGCTTTATTTACAAAAGTCAATACATAACATCTCACGTTAAAACCCTGTTGTGGATTACGCACATGAAGAACAAGTAGAGAACAAAACTTATTTGGTTTAGCGACATCAGACACATAAAATAAAATATGTGCTCTACTTCTCCCACAGTTGCAGGTTGACGTTTATTGTCATGAGTGGTGAGACGCGGGATAATGTTTTCGATCATGTGGACTGGAATATGTTCCGGGTCGCCTCTGGAGATAACATGAATGAATACGCCGACTCAGTCACTGGATTCATCAAAAAATGCATAGATAAGGTGATAGCAATATAGTCTTTCAAAATGTTCCCGAATCAGAGATGATACAAGGTTGCAATTGGATATCACGAAAAAGGGGGTAAAATAAAATAAAAAAGTTCGGGTTAGGTTTAAAATCTGATTTTATGACTTTGCAGCCATGCCAGCCAGCCACCATGCAGAGTTTGCCTCCAGGACAAGATTCATGATGAAAAACGCTAACTTGCCTCATAGTCAGCAGCCAATAGAGCTAATATAGTACCATGGCTAACACAAGTTCCTATACATTGTACTATACATGCTTTCTTAGGGATACTATCGACCTTCTAGAGCAGTGCTTCCTCCACGTTCTCTCAGTGAGGCTTGGCTTTCTGGTTCCTGCCCACCGTCTGCCGCTCTGCTTCAGGCCCACCTGTGTATCCTTGTCCCTTCTAACGCCACACAGAGCCAGAACGGGTCTGTAGTACAGATTAACATATGTCCTCAGTGGAGACTGAGTGTGTAGCCCATGTTTTCATCGGGGGCTCTCCTCGGCAGCTCAGGTTCATTGTGTTCGAATCGTGAGAAAAGGTATTTAGTTCCTTTGGTAGGGTGGCATTGGTGACCGCGATGTGGCTGGCTTTCTTTTTATAACCTTTGATCGTTAGGAGCCCCTGCCACATACGCCTTGTGTCCGACCCGCTGAATTCCTCCTCCACTTTGTCCCTAAACTTGTGTTTTGCCATCTTGATCGAACTGTATAGGTCTTATTTGTACTGCTTAACCTAACTATTGTTCCCGGTCACCTTGCTCTGTTTATAAACAGCATCTCTCTCTTTCAGTTTTCCTACAAGGCTGCTATCAATCCACATTTTTTGATTCGGGAACGTTTTAAAAGACTATAATGCTGTCACGTTATCTATGCATTTTTTTATGAATCTGGTGACTGAGTCGGCGTATTCATTCATGTTATCTCCAGAGGCGACCCGGAATATCTTCCAGTCCACGTGATCAAAAACATTATCCCACGTCTCGCCACATCATCATAATCTATTATACTGTCGCTCTCTGGTGAGAAGCTCCTCTGCCACGCATATTAATGGTCAACTCACTGTGCTGTTTAGGCGGACACACACACACGCACATATACACACAGACACACACACACTTTGTTATGTTGTTGTTGTTGATTTTAATCCATCCGGGTACTCAGGTCCAGAGGACGCCAGCAGATGCAGCAGTTTAATAAGCCCATTAATGTAAGACTAAGTGATTTGATTAGTAGACACTTAGTAGACACACATTTCAACAGGGGGTATGTCTGGTGGTTTGGGCCTGTGTGTGTGTGTGTTTGAGATATTCCTAAGCTTTTGCAGAGCTGAGTAGGGGGAAATAGCTCTAATGGAAAGACAAGGAGTGCTGAGGGGGCTAATTAATTTATCATTTGAGTGACAGCTCGGCGGGAATCTCACCAGATAGCCAACACACAAAAAAGTACTACAGTTTACTATAGAATTATATAGTATTATTTAGTAAACTGTATAATACTATACAACACTCTGTAGTATCCCTCGATCATGTGTAGTACTTACTATATCATTTTGTAGTATACTGTAGGATACTATGCTTCACACTGGCCGTGTCCGAATACCTTTAATTTGTTTTATTTTTTATTTAACCTTTATTTAACTAGGCAAGTCAGTTAAGAACAAATTCTTATTGACAATAACGGCTTACCAGAAGGCAAAAGGCCTCATTCAGGGACGGGGCCTGGGATTAAAATAAATACAATACAAATTAAGGACAAAATACACATCACAACAAGAGAGACACAACACTACATAAAGAGAGACCTAAGACAACAACATAACAAGGCAGCAACACATGACAACACAGCGTGGTAGCAACACAACATGACAACAACATGGTAGCAACACAACATGGTAGCAGCAAAAAACCTGGTACAAACATTATTGGGCAAAGTCAACAGCACAAAGTTCAAGAATGTAGAGGCAACAGTACATCACACAAAGCAGTGTTGGGGTAGGTTCCTTGTTCCATGTCAATCATTGGCTTATTGGTGAAATCAGCAATCAGACAATATCTTCTTTAACTAAATCAATTAAACCTTTATTAATGCAATTACAGACAGAAGGTGACAATGGAAACACAGCACGCATGTTTCAGAGTAAATTCTGCAAAATAAAAAAGGTAAAAGTTGCTTTAATATACTTGCGTTCCCTAGTGATGTAACTGCCTACGTCAACAACTTCTACTCATGAGACCAAGTCCATGCATATACAGTTATTCAAACTTGCAGGGGAAAACAATAGTCCAGTGTTTTCTAAGGGCTCAGCAGTAATTTCCCATTACCATGTGGCTTACAGTGGTGTGTCTGACTTGTTTCTTATCTATTTACTCCCCTGTAGGGGTCTGTGTCTATGTATCTCTTTTCGCCTTGAGGCGCTTTCTCACAGACACCCTGTTTTGACTGCAATGGCTCACACATCTGCTCAGACCATTTCTTATAAGAGGCAAAGACTAGAAAAGAACTGTGGAACAGTCTTAAACCTTATAATAAATATATTGCTAATCTGTAGTCCAGGACCCTACAGATGTAGTGAGGGAGGGGTCTTATAGCCCTTCCCCTTCTATTAATACAAAATAAGCATAATCAATTATTATAATACATCAATCATTTGGTGCAGCCCCTATCATGACCCCAAGGTGAACCCCATAAGCAGCCACAACTGTCAGTAACAGTATCCATAATTGAGTCTTTGAATGTAGCGATTGAGATAAAACTGTCCAGTTTAAGTGTTTGTTGCAGCTCGTTCCAGTCGCTAGCTGCAGCGAACTGAAAAGAGGAGCGACCCAAGGATGAGTGTGCTTTGGGGACCTATATCTATACTAGCGTACTACATACTTATCTTGCCTATGCCGCTCCGTCATTGCTTATCCATATATTTATATGTATATATTCTTATTCCATTTCTTTACTTAGATTTGTGTGTATTAGGTAGTTGTTGTGGAATTGTTAGATTACATATTAGATATTGCTGCACTGTCGGAACTAGAAGCACAAGCATTTTTCTACACTCGCAATAACATCTGCTAATCATCTGTATGTGACCAATAAAATGTAATTTGATTTGATTTCAACTGCCTGCTATGTACTCATTGTCGCATACTTAGTATTTAGCATTTATTGTTTCGAAAAATGTATGCAGTATGCCACAGCCACAACACAGTAATGGATTCTGACTGGTGGGGTGGGCCAAGTGCGCATGGATTTGACCAAATTCAACAGCCATGCATCGCATTAACCAGCTCATTTCAAATTTGATTAATTTCTCTAAACTCTGAATAGAATAGGAATGGAGGTATAGGCAGACTATCAAATTTGACCTATATTTCAACATATGTATTAATGATCGTGAAGTGCTTACTATAGAATTGTGTAGTATACTCTAGCATACTATACTACACAGTGTAATACTCTTTGATCGTGTAGTGCTTACCATAGCCACAGGAAGTAGGGGTGCTGGAGGTGTGGCAACCCCCTGTTAAATTGAAATAATTTTTCCAAAATTATATAACAAATATAACCCCAAGACATGCTGAACTCTCACCATTACCAATAACAGGGGAGGTTAACATGTCCTGGGAATATGATCTCTGACCCTCTGTATCACTCATCATTATTCACAATCCATTCAGGATTATCCATAATTATGGTAGCATCCACATTAATACAATAAAAGTGACTCCAAAAAGGACTGAAGACAGCCTACATCTGTCGGGGCATATAACTCTAAAACATTTTGAAAGCGTTCCACAGGGATGCTGGCCCATGTTGACTCCAATGCTTCCCACAGTTGTGTCAGGTTGGCTGGATGTCCTTTGAGTGGTGGACCATTCTTGATACAAACAGGAAACTGTTGAGCATGAAAAACCCAGCAGCATTGCAGTTCTTTAAACACTCAAACAGGTGCACTTGGCACCTACTACCATATCCCATTCAAATGCACTTACAGTTTTTTTTACAATCCCTTTGGCACTAATTTCAGAACCTTGTGGTCATTTTTAAAAACTCTAGACACAAAACTCAAAACGGTCTTCACTTGTAACACAGGCTGTCCAATGTTCAAAACATTGCATTGTGCATTCATATCTTTAAAGAAACCTTGCACTTGCAGAATCATTGGTTCATTGGTTACAACGGCTGCAACTAATTTATCATGAAATACCATGGGAACATTCATTTAGATCACCCACACACAAGATACCGATAGTTTCACTGTGTAGTTGTTCATACAATCATTAAATATGGTAGTACAAAATATGTGATACATGTTTCATTATGCTACCACACGTAAATACATCACTGTAAAAGGACTAGTAAAAGAGTACTACAGACACAGTGGAATCATTGAACAAAATCTGATATTTATTGATGAAATACAATAAATCATTCATAGGTTTCTTCGAATCAAAGCAAAAATATTTAGCTGCAAAAAAAGAAAAAAACTACTTGTACTTACTTATTTCCCTCAACCCTGTCTTGTGGATTTGGCCATAGGTTCTCATCCACATCACAATGGATGTTTTCGTTAGCCAAACATCTTGGGAAGAATCTTCGGCAGGGCGAATCCAGGCCTGACGCTGGTCTGCAGTGATGTCATTGCATGCGTCATCCATGGCCTGGAGAAGGGTGGCTTATTCGTGAGGGTGCCTATCATATACCTTCCACCTCCATGTGGAGAAAAATTCCTCAATCGGGTTTTAAGTAAGGAGAGTACGGGGGTAAGTACAGGGTGGTAAATTGTGGATGGGCCTGAAACCATGCTTGCACCATTTGAGCAAGGTGGAAGCTGACATTATCCCACAAAATGACATAGGTCATGCCATCAGCTCTACAGACCTGATTTAGCCCATCAAGGAAGGTTACATTCGAACAGCGAATCATGTGGCTGCCTGCAACTCAATATATAGAGTCTATAGAGTAGAGAGCTTTAGTTGTTGTTCGACCTTAAATTAGAACGGGCAAGATGCGTAATCTAAGCAACTTTGACAGTGGTATGATTGTTGATGCTACACATGGTTATTCCAGCATCTCAGAAACAGCTGCCTTCCTGGGATTTTTACGCACTACAGTCTCTAGAGTTTACAGAGAATGGTACGATAAACAAAACACATTCAGTGAGCGGCATTTCTGTGGGCAAAAACACCTTGTTAATGAGAGAGGTCAGAGGAGAATGTCCAGACTCATTCAAGCTAACAGAAAGGCCACAAATGCTGGTCCTACCCAGTAATAAATAGAGGAACCTAATAAAGTGGCTGGTGAGTGTACAGTAATGTCAAATCTGAAAACATGGTCCGGAAAAGTGGTACATGGGACCATAGAAACAGTGTCTGATAAAGAATGATGATGAAATATTACATCCATAGATAATGTAGTCCAATTGGTTCATGTTCCACGGTAATTGGTGTCAATGGATCTCGTTATTCTGAAACTTTCATGATATTAACATGGAATATTGTTTGTCAGTTTCCAAAACACTATGCATTACGTAAGTGTAATGCAACAGTTATTTATCATTTTGAGCAGTTGTATCAATTGATACTTAGATCATTGTAATGAAATTAATACTCAGTCATCTCAGATGTAATGTGTGAATTTCATTTTGAAATGGTAATACTTTGAGTTGTGTTATTTTGAACAGGTGATTTTAGTTCAATGAACAAATGATCTTAGCTTTATGTATATTGTATCCAAGTAATAGGAAAAAGTGTTTGAGTTTTGAAAAATTTGCATTTTGATCATTGGTTGAGTTTTGTGTCTAGAGTTTTGAAAAATTACATCAAGGTTTCCGAAATTTGTGCCAAAAGTGATTGTAAAAAACTGTAAATATTTTGTCTTTACCATTCACCCTCTGAATAGCACACATACACAATCCATGTCTCAAATGTCTCAAGGCTTAAAAATCCTTATTTATCCTGTCTCCTCCCCTTCATCTACACTGATTGAAGTGTTGATTTATGAGATGTATCTACTGTAGTATGGGGTGTGTGTGTGTGTGTGTGTGTGTGTGTGTGTGTGTGTGTGTGTGTGTGTGTGTGTGTGTGTGTGTGTGTGTGTGTGTGTGTGTGTGCATTACTACCTATGTGTGTGGTTACTGAGAGTAAGCATTCAGGATGGAGGTATCCATCAAGTTGCAGATTAACAACAGGGATCAGAGTTCAATGAGTGCAGATCAAAGGAAACATTGGCTTCTGAATGATTGACTCCTCCCTCTCAGATGATCCATTTCCCCAATCCCCAATTAAAAGCCAAGGAGGAAGAGAAAAATAAATCTTCAATTATTTCTGAGTTCAAGGATGGCCCAGTCAATCTCCCTCCTAAAAATACTATGCTTAAATTACCCAGCGTCTCTTAGAATCATCCGCAGCTGACTTTAACAGACATATTTTTGCTGCATCATTTATTTTAAACATGTCTTCTTGGCTGTGTCTGCCCTGGATAAAGTCTGACACCTTTAGACAATGCCCCCAACACAGACATATCAATAGGACTATATTGACAATACGGAGGAAGAATCTAGGGCTGCGGGTGTTGACTGAAGCACAGGAGGAAACTGTCTGCCAGGTCTCTACATTAATCCCTGATTCCTGGGGCAGGTCAGATTTACCTCGCATCATGCTGTTATCGCTCGATACGGATGCAGGCTCTACACACACACACACACACACACACACACACACACACACACACACACACACACACACACACACACACACACACACACACACAGGTGCTTGCTCATGCACGCACGCACGCTGAATACAGACACATCCTGCTGATCAGTCAATACGGACACAGCACCTGACAGGGCTTGTCAAAGCCTCCCCAGAGAGAGAGATGAGTATGTTGGACATAAGCACACACAGGTACACACAAACACGCACACACACACACACACCATGTTGTTCTTCTGCAGGCATGTTAATCTCTGCTTTGATTACCTGTGTGGTTAAACGGATAGCCCCTGTGCTGTCATTTGGAGGGGAAGCCATGCAGCTCTGATCCTCCTCAGTCAGCAAGGTGTCCTTAATGTAGAGAAGGAGAAATTGACAGGAACGTCTCAACTTCTGAGGAACAAATCAATAACCATGCCATATCCTCTCCTGTAAGGGTACAGGATATTTTAATCACAGACAATTTCATTGCCCCCTTACAACGGCTGCAGAAAGAGCCCACCGAGTAAATTCAATGAAATAACGTTGAACCAATGTAGAATAGACGTTTAATTGACGTTTGTGCCCAGTAGGTAGCAACATTAAAGTGACACGCCGTGGGCTGGGAACGTCTTCTCTGAGATGCTGACTTCATTCTGGAGGTTGCCACAAAGTGCATGCATTGTCTCCGACTGTCTGCATAGGCGTGATGGCTGGACATTTTCTATCGGCTGTTGATCTTAGGCTGTGACCCATGGATATTTGTCAGGTACTTTTCAATGTTTTTGAAAAATGACTTGTAGAAGGCAAATGTCAAGTTGTAGGGCGCCAGGTAGCCTAGTGGTTAAGAGTGTTGCGACATTAACCGAAAGGTCGCTGGTTTGAATTCCCAAGCCAACTAGGTGAACAGTTTGTCGATGTGTCCTTGAGCAAGGCACTTAACCTTAATTGCCCCTGTAAGTCACTCTGGAATAGAGTGTGTGGTAAATGTAAATCCATATTTTCCAGCAAGGAATAGCATTGAATGTGTTACAGTGGGGAGAACAAGTATTTGATACACTGCTGATTTTGCAGGTTTTCCTACTTACAAAGCATGTAGAGGTATGTAATTTTTATCATAGGTACACTTCAACTGTGAGAGATGGAATCTAAAACAAAAATCCAGAAAATCACATTGTATGATTTCTAAGTAATTAATTAGCATTTTATTGCATGACATAAGTATTTGATACATCAGAAAAGCAGAACTTAATATTTGGTACAGAAACCTTTGTTTGCAATTACAGAGATCATACGTTTCCTGTAGTAATTGACCAGGTTTGCACACACTGCAGCAGGGATTTTGGCCCACTCCTTCATACAGACCTGCTCCAGATCCTTCAGGTTTCGGGGCTGTCGCTGGGCAATACGGACTTTCAGCTCCCTCCAAAGATTTTCTATTGGGTTCAAGTCTGGAGACTGGCTAGGCCACTCCATGACCTTGAGATACTTCTTACGAAGCCAGTCCTTAGTTGCCCTGGCTGTGTGTTTCGGGTCATTGTCATGCTGGAAGACCCAGCCATGACCCATCTTCAATGCTCTAACTGAGGGAAGGAGGTTGTTGGCCAAGATCTCACGATACATGACCCCATCCATCCTCCCCTCAATAGGGTGCAGTCGTCCTGTCCCCTTTGCAGAAAAGCATCCCCAATGAATGATGCTTCCACCTCCATGCTTCACAGTTGGGATGGTGTTCTTGGGGTTGTACTCATCATTCTTCTTCCTCCAAACACGGCGAGTGGAGTTTAGACCAAAAAGCTCTATTTTTGAAAAAAAAAGCAAAGGCCAGCTTCTTCAGGCAGAAGTTTGCATCCTGTAGCTCCAACTCCAAAAAGTTCTGGGACACTGTGAAGTCCATGGAGAACAAGAGCACCTCCTCCCAGCTGCCCACTACACTGAGGCTAGGTAACACGGTCACCACCGATAAATCCATGATTACCGAAAACTTCAACAAGCATTTCTCAACAGCTGGCCAAGCCTTCCGCCTGGCTACTCCAACCTCAGCCAACAGCTTCGCCCCCCCCGCAGCTACTCGCCCAAGCCTCTCCAGGTTCTCCTTTACCCAAATCCAGATAGCAGATGTTCTGAAAGAGCTGCAAAACCTGGACCCGTACAAATCAGCTGGGCTTGACAATCTGGACCCTCTATTTCTGAAACTATCCACCGCCATTGTCGCAACCCCTATTACCAGCCTGTTCAACCTCTCTTTCATATCGTCTGAGATCCCCAAGGATTGGAAAGCTGCCGCAGTCATCCCCCTCTTCAAAGGGGGAGACACCCTGGACCCAAACTGTTACAGACCTATATCCATCCTGCCCTGCCTGTCTAAGGTCTTCGAAAGCCAAGTCAACAAACAGGTCACTGACCATCTCGAATCCCACCGTACCTTCTCCGCTGTGCAATCGGGTTTCCGAGTCGGTCACGGGTGCACCTCAGCCACGCTCAAGGTACTAAACGATATCATAACCGCCATCGATAAAAGACAGTACTGTGCAGCCGTCTTCATCGACCTTGCTTCGACTCTGTCAATCACCATATTCTTATCGGCAGACTCAGTAGCCTCGGTTTTTCGGATGACTGCCTTGCCTGGTTCACCAATTACTTTGCAGACAGAGTTCAGTGTGTCAAATCGGAGGGCATGCTGTCCGGTCCTCTGGCAGTCTCTATGGGGGTGCCACAGGGTTCAATCCTCGGGCCGACTCTTTTCTCTGTATATATCAATGATGTTGCTCTTGCTGCGGGCGATTCCCTGATCCACCTCTACGCAGACGACACCATTCTATATACTTCCGGCCCGTCCTTGGACACTGTGCTATCTAACCTCCAAACGAGCTTCAATGCCATACAACACTCCTTCCGTGGCCTCCAACTGCTCTTAAACGCTAGTAAAACCAAATGCATGCTTTTCAACCGTTCGCTGCCTGCACCCGCACGCCTGACCAGCATCACCACCCTGGATGGTTCCGACCTTGAATATGTGGACGTCTATAAGTACCTAGGTGTCTGGCTAGACTGTAAACTCTCCTTCCAGACTCATATCAAACATCTCCAATCGAAAATCAAATCAAGAATCGGCTTTCTATTCCGCAACAAAGCCTCCTTCACTCACGCCGCCAAACTTACCCTAGTAAAACTGACTATCCTACCGATCCTCGACTTCGGCGATGTCATCTACAAAATTGCTTCCAACACTCTACTCAGCAAACTGGATGCAGTTTATCACAGTGCCATCCGTTTTGTCACTAAAGCACCTTATACCACCCACCACTGCGACTTGTATGCTCTAGTCGGTTGGCCCTCGCTACATATTCGTCGCCAGACCCACTGGCTCCAGGTCATCTACAAGTCCATGCTAGGTAAAGCTCCGCCTTATCTCAGTTCACTGGTCACGATGGCAACACCCATCCGTAGCACGTGCTCCATCTCACTGATCATCCCTAAAGCCAACACCTCATTTGGCCGCCTTTCGTTCCAGTTCTCTGCTGCCTGTGACTGGAACGAATTGCAAAAATCGCTGAAGTTGGAGACTTTTATCTCCCTCACCAACTTCAAACATCTGCTGTCTGAGCAGTTAACCGATCGCTGCAGCTGTACATAGTCTATCGGTAAATAGCCCACCCATTTTTACCTACCTCATCCCCATACTGTTTTTATTTATTTACTTTTCTGCTCTTTTGCACACCAATATCTCTACCTGTACATGACCATCTGATCATTTATCACTCCAGTGTTATTAATCTGCAAAATTGTAATTATTCGCCTACCCCCTCATGCCTTTTGCACACAATGTATATAGACTCTTTTTTTTCTACTGTGTTATTGACTTGTTAATTGTTTACTCCATGTGTAACTCTGTGTTGTCTGTTCACACTGCTATGCTTTATCTTGGCCAGGTCGCAGTTGCAAATGAGAACTTGTTCTCAACTAGCCTACCTGGTTAAATAAAGGTGAAATAAAAAAATATTTAAAAAATCCTTCTTCCTCCAAACACGGCGAGTGGAGTTTAGACCTAAAAGCTCTATTTTTGTATCATCAGACCACATGACCTTCTCCCATTCCTCCTCTGGATCATCCAGATGGTCATTGGCAAACTTCAGACAGGCCTGGACTAGCGCTGGCTTGAGCAGGGGGACCTTGTGTGCGCTGCAGGATTTTAATCCATGACGGCGTAGTGTGTTACTAATGGTTTTCTTTGAGACTGTGGTCCCAGCTCTCTTCAGGTCATTGACCAGGTCCTGCCGTGTAGTTCTGGGCTGCTCCCTCACCTTCCTCATGATCATTTATGCCCCATGAGGTGAGATCTTGCATGGAGCCCCAGACCAAGGGTGATTGACCGTCATCTTGAATTTCTTCCATTTTCTAATAATTGCGCCAACAGTTGTTGCCTTCTCACCAAGCTGCTTGCCTATTGTCCTGTAGCCCATCCCAGCCTTGTGCAGGTCTACAATTATAATCCTGATGTCCTTACACAGCTCTCTGGTCTTGGCCATTGTTGGAGTCTGTTTGACTGAATGTGTGGACAGGTGTCTTTTATACAGGTAACGAGTTCAAACAGGTGCAGTTAATAAGGGTAATGAGTGGAGAACAGGAGGGCTTCTCAAAGAAAAACTAACAGGTCTGTGAGAGCCAGAATTTTTACTGGTTGGTAGGTGATCAAATACTTATGTCATGCAATAAAATGCAAATTAATTACATAAAAATCATACAATGTGATTTTCTGGATTTTTGTTTTAGATTCTGTCTCTCACAATTGAAGTGTACCTATGATAAAAAGTACAGACCTCTACTTGCTTTGTAAGTAGGAAAACCTGCAAAATCGGCAGTGTATCAAATCCTTGTTCTCTCCCACTGTATGTTTGAACAGCCAGTCATTCTATTTAGGCCTGAATGGACTTGAATTTAGTTACAATACTATTTTAGATAAAAATATGACAGTACAGCTTTTGGTCCACCACGGCACATTATCACATGTCTCAGCTTCAAGAAATTGAAATACTAAGATACCACTTTGTAGGTGGTATTACAATGGGAATTGAGAATGCTTTAGTTACTGTACCATATATATGTTATTTAATTTTGTCATATCTCTGTAGGCCTATATTTAGTTTATTTACTTTGAATAGTCATTTTTTGTCAAAAGCTTTACATTAAATCCATTCAACTCAACAAAAAGTCCATTACTGTACACCTCTGCATAAGTATTGACCAACCTGCAGCAGGTAGGCAGTAAGCTTTTGTTTTAGACTTTGATTTTAAAAAAAATATATAAAGATTTATCATTTTGTCTCTCCCTTTTATTGTCTGTAGGATACACATGTGAGTTGGTGTTGATAGAGCTGCACTGTACTGTGTATACTGTAGCGATAATGTTATTATATTGCTTCATCTCTAATCCCCAGCACACACACGTTCATAAATACAGATGAACACACCTTGACGCTTCAAAGAGCTCTGTGTTGTCAGCAACAATAAGAGGAGAGGGGGATGTTAACCAGATATGGAAGTGTAGCCTGGATTCCAGTGATGTGCTATAGACTCACAGTGGTTAGAGCGTTGGACTAGTAACCGAAAGGTTGCAAGTTCAAATCCCCAAGCTGACAAGGTACAAATCTGTCATTCTGCCCCTGATCAGGCAGTTAACCCACTGTTTCTAGGCCATCATTGAAAATAAGAATTTGTTCTTATTAACTGACTTGCCTAGTTAAATGAAAAGGTTTTAAAAATAAAATTGTCTCTGAGGGGTGCTTCCTCAGTCCTCCCACCTCAGAGCCAGAAGTCAATCTCATCCTAGGGCATTCTGTACACTGCTCAGACTGGACGTTGCAACGTCAACCTCACTGTGCATTTTATCCAGCTTGTCATGTCTCGGTCTACAGTACAAACTACTCATGGGTTGCACATTTTGTCACAATATTGTTCTGAGCGTTCTCTTGAAGTCTAAAGTGGGTTATGGTGACTTGGAAACGCAATTACATTTCTGGAGGGGGCAGATAATTGGTGGGAAAACCTTGTTATCTTTGTGATGTCGCCAGATTTAATTTAGATGTAGTATAACGTCAGCTAGCTTTCTAAGAGTGAGGGGAGAGGACAGATTTTAACGTTGGGTATTTTTTATTAACTTTGCTAGCTAATTACAACATTGCCATCTGTCTTGAGTAGGGATGCAGAATCTTTGGTAATTGACAGGCAATCTATGGTATCTTTGATAATTTATACTTAAATCATTTTTAAAAAGTGTATATATATATATATACATATAGTCTTCTATATATATATAGTCTTCATATTTTACATCAGTAACCATATTGTTTGTGAGTTTAGTGGATAGACAATATGGTTCAAGAGAAAATAGACAAATTAATGAAAAAAGCATCTAATCAACAATAGCACTCTTTTTTTTTCAATAGAGCGATGGATCTTTCAGTAGTTTGTAGGCCATACCGTTCGGATGCTACATACAATTTTGTGAGAAGACCGATTTTCAGGATGTCTCAAGGTCTGACGAACACCGCTCTAGCTCTGCCACCTTTCACCGCAGGTGTGGAAGGGCAACAACGGTGAAAGTGGTGGATTGAGACGCAGCCCATGTATTATGTTAATTCGATTTTGTCACCTTGTCTAATGATTGGAGACAGGTGCAGGCATATGTAATAGGGGGTTTATTTACTCCACCCAGACAAACATACAACAGCACAGGTGCTAACAGGACCAACGGACCTGGTAACAATAACCGACAAGGACAATGGGGAACAATCAGGGGGAATGGGAACCAGGTGTGCGTAATGAGACAATACAGTCCGGGGTTGGTGGTGATGATCCAGTTCAGTGACACCTAGAAGGCCGGTGACGTAGATCTCCGGAGCTGGTGAACAGAATGAGCAGCAGTACCGGGGGGATCCATGAAAGATTTCCGCAGGGGCACAACCATTTACTTTTTTCAAAACTGCCAACAGTTTGTCGCAAAAACATTTACAACAAAGACAGACATAATTAAATAAATAAAAGTGTAAAAAAAAATATAAAGGACATTTCATGCTGAAACCCTCATATTAAACATTAATAGAATTCACAACGTTGATGGTTTATATTTAGGGTAATGTTTTACAGCTTGTCATTGAAAAAAAATCAATTTTATTTGATTATTTTATATATTTTAACGTGTGATAAGACCACACAGAGGGCCAGAGATAATTTCAGACACCTGTGATAATCTTTAGTACCCAAAAGAGCCACTAGATGTTTTGTGATAAATGACATAAAATCCTTGAAAGTTTCCAAAAATCAAGTAGTTTACAAGTAATGTACCATCCCTTTGCAACCCTAGTCTGGTCCAAATGTGATGACATAATAGTGATGACAGGGTTGTGTCTTCCTAGTTGGTTTGTTGCACAAAATGGGTGCCTTTTAGACATGCAAAATATCTTCTTTCAACATTCATTTGCATAGAGGATATGTTCAGCCTACTGGAAAAAATATATTTTCCATCTCAGGCCTTAAAATCCTATGAACTAAGAACATTTTATTTAAAGTTGTACCACACTGTCTGTCAAACCTGTTACAGACACTTATTAAACTGTCTAATTATTATTTAAAATAATTTTTTTGACAAATATATCCCTTGTACAAATATCCCAAGGGCAAATAAACCCACATACAGTGCATTCAGAAAAAGTTCAGACGCCATGACTTTGTCCACATATTGTTACGTTACAGCCTTATTCTAAAATGTATAAAACATATTTTATCCTCATCAATCTACACACAATACCCCACAATGACAAAGCAAAACATGGATTTAGGAATTTTTGCTAATTTATTAAAAATAAAAAACTGAAATAACATGTTCACACAACTATTCAGACCCTTTACTCAGTACTCTATTGAAGCACCTTTGACAGCGATGACAGCATCAAGTCTTCTTGGGTATGTCGCTACAAGATTGGCACACCTGTATTTGGGGAGTTTCTCCCATTCTTCTCTGCAGATCCTCTCAAGCTCTGTCAGGTTAGACAGGGAGCGTTGCTGTACAGCTTTTTTTCAGGTCTCTCCAGAGATGTTCGATTGGGTTCAAGTCCAGGCTCTGGCTGGGCCACTCAAGGACATTCAGACACTTGTCCCGAAGCCATTCCTGCGTTGTCTTGGCTGTGTGCTTATGGTCGTTGTCCTCTTGGAAGGTGAACCTTTGCCCCAGTGTGAGGTCCTGAGTGTTCTGGAACAGGTTTTCATCAAGGATCTCTCTGTACTTTGCCCCATTCATCTTTGCCTCAATCCTGACTAGTCTCCCAGTCCCTGCCACTGAAAAATATCCCCACAGCATGGTGCTGCCACCACCATGCTTCACCGTGGGGGTGATGCCAGGTTTCCTCCAGACGTGACGCTTGGCATTCAGGCCACAGAACTCAATCTTGGTTTCTTCAGACCAGAGAATCTTGTTTCTCATGGTCTGGGAGTTTTTAGGTGCCTTTTGGCAAACTTCAAGTGGGCTGTCATCTGTTTTTTGCTTCGTTCTGGCCACTCTACCATAAATGCCCGATTGGTGGAGTGCTGCAGAGATGGTTGTCCTTCTGGAAGGTTCTACCATCTCCACAGAGGAGATGTCAGAGTGACTATCGGGGTCTTGGTCACCTCCCTGACCAAGCCCCTTCTCCCCCGATTGCTCAGTTTGGCCGGGCGGCCAGCTCTATGAAGAGTCTTGGTGGTTCCAAACTTCTTCCATTGATGAATGATGGAGGCACTGTGTTCTTGGGGACCTTCAATGCTGCAGACGTTTTTTGGTACCCTTCCCCAGATCTGTGCCTCGACTCAATCCTGTCTCAAAGCTCTAAGGACAATTCCTTTGACCTCATGGCTTGGTTTTTGCTTTGACATGCACTGTCAACTGTGTGATCTTATGTGGATAGTTGTTTGCCTTTCCAAATCATGTCCAATCATTTGAATTTACAAAGTGGACCCCAATCAAGTTCAAGAAATATCTCAAGGATGATTAATGGAAACAGGATGCACCTGAGCACAATTTCAAGTCTGAATACTTATGTTAAAAACATTTTTTAAAGAACAATTGAAATAAATGTGCAAAAATGTCTAAAAACCTGTTTTTGCATTGTCATTATGGGGTATTGTATGCAGATTAATGAGATGTTTTATTTATTTAATCCATTTTAGAATAAAGCGGTAACATAACAAAATGTAGAAAAAGACAAGAGGTCTCAATACTTTCCAAAGGCATTGTATAATATCAAACTGAACAAATCAAACTTTATTTGTCACACGCGTCGAATACAACAAGTGTAGACCTTACCGTGAAAGTTACTTACAAGCCTTTAACCAACTGTGCAGTTAAAGAAGAGTTAAGAAAATATTTATCAAATGAACTAAAGTAAAAAATGTAACAATAACGAGGCTATTTACAGGGGGTACCGGTACCGAGTGGGTGTGCGGGGTTACAGGTTATTTTGGGCAATTTCTACATGTCTATAGGATGTGAAGTGACATGTCAACCCTGTTTGCTCAATTGATTTTAGGAAAACTTTCATTATGTGTGGAACATGTGTACATTTCCTAATTTCATGAACACCATGTGTCACCGCTGGGCCATTTGAAAGGGTTAATGAGAACAAGGTTGAGGTTTTAGCTATAGATCAGCTAAAACATTACTCCTTATGTGGTGAAGAGCATTGGGACTACCTGGTGTTCATGAAATTAGGAATTATACATACGTTCCACACATGATGAAAGTGACATCAAATGAAAGTTTTCCTAACATCAATTGAGCGAACAGGGTTTACATGTCGAGCTCGACCACCTCAGTCAAGGATAATGAAACAATTATGAATAGACCAAAAAACAGAATACTTACTTCCTTTCCACCATGCTGTTCAGAGGACCCAAATGATATCACCTGCAGTGAATAACTTATCTTGGTGGAATGGTCCGTCATTTTATAGGGGTAAATTGTTTGCTTAAATCAAATCAAATCAAATGTATTTATATAGCCCTTCTTACATCAGCTGATATCTCAAAGTGCTGTACAGAAACCCAGCCTAAAACCCCAAACAGCAAGCAATGCAGGTGTAGATGCACGGTGGCTAGGAAAAACTCCCTAGAAAGGCCAAAACCTAGGAAGAAACCTAGAGAGGAACCATGCTATGTGGGGTGGCCAGTCCTCTTCTGGCTGTGCCGGGTGGAGATTATAACAGAACATGGCCAAGATGTTCAAATGTTCATGAAAGACCAGCATGGTCAAATAATAATAATCACAGGCAGAACAGTTGAAACTGGAGCAGCAGCACGGCCAGGTGGACTGGGGACAGCAAGGAGTCATCATGCCAGGTAGTCCTGAGGCATGGTCCTAGGGCTCAGGTCCTCCGAGAGAGAGAAAGAAAGAGAGAAAGAGAGAATTAGAGAGAGCATACTTAAATTCACACAGGACACCGGATAGGACAGGAGAAGTACTCCAGATATAAAAAACTGACCCTAGCCCCCCGACACATAAACTACTGCAGCATAAATACTGGAGGCTGAGACAGGAGGGGTCAGGAGACACTGTGGCCACATCCGATGACACCCCTGGACAGGGCCAAACAGGCAGGATATAACCTCACCCACTTTGCCAAAGCACAGCCCCCACACCACTAGAGGGATATCTTCAACCACCAACTTACCATCCTGAGACAAGGCCGAGTATAGCCCACAAAGATCTCCGCCACGGCACAACCCAAGGGGGGGCGCCAACCCAGACAGGAAGATCACATCAGTGACTCAACCCACTCAAGTGGGCACCCCTCCTAGGGACGGTATGAAAGAGCCCTAGTAAGCCAGTGACTCAGCCCCTGTAATAGGGTTAGAGGCAGAGAATCCCAGTGGAAAGAGGGGAACCGGCCAGGCAGAGACAGCAAGGGCGATTCTTTGCTCCAGAGCCTTTCCGTTCACCTTCACACTCCTGGGCCAGACTACACTCAATCATATGACCCACTGAAGAGATGAGTCTTCAGTAAAGACTTAAAGGTTGCGACCGAGTTTGCGTCTCTCACATGGGTAGGCAGACCATTCCATGAAAATGGAGCTCTAGCTCTAGGAGAAAGCCCTGCCTCCAGCTGTTTGCTTAGAAATTCTAGGGACAATTAGGAGGCCTGCGTCTTGTGACCGTAGCATACGTGTAGGTATGTACGTCAGGACAAAATCAGAGAGATAGGTAGGAGCAAGCCCATGTAATGCTTTGTAGGTTAGCAGTAAAACCTTGAAATCAGCCCTTGCCTTGACAGGAAGCCAGTGTAGGGAGGCTAGCACTGGAGTAATATGATCACATTTTTTGGTTCTAGTCAGGATTCTAGCAGCCGTATTTAGCACTAACTAATTTAGTGCTTTATCCGGGTGGCCGTAAAGGAGAGCACTGCAATAGTCCAACCTAGAAGTGACAAAAGCATGGACTAATTCTTCTGCATCATTTTTGGACAGAAAGTTTCTGATTTTTGCAATGTTACGTAGATGGAAAAAAGCTGTCCTTGAAACAGTCTTGATATGTTCTTCAAAAGAGAGATCAGGGTCCAGAGTAACACCGAGGTCCTTCACAGTTTTATGTGAGACGTCTGTACAACCATTAAGATTAATTGTCAGATTCAACAGAAGATCTCTTTGTTTCTTGGGACCTAGAACAAGCATCTCTGTTTTGTCCGAGTTTAAAAGTAGAACGTTTGCAGCCATCCACTTCCTTATGTCTGAAACACAAGTTTCTAGCGAGGGCAATTTTGGGGCTTCACCATGTCTCATTGAAATGTATGGCTGTGTGTCATCCACAAAGCAGTGAAAGTAAACATTATGTTTTCGAATGACATCCCCAAGAGTTAAAATATATAGTGAAAACAATAGTGGTCCTAAAACGGAACCTTGAGAAACACCGAAATTTACAGTTGATTTGTCAGAGCTTAAGAGGGTTTGCCTTAAAATGAGGGACAGACATACATATACATAATCATCTTCAGTTTGTCAAAGCAGCAAAAATAACTAGGCCTTTGCAATGATGGTGAAACTTGGAGACATTTTTGGGTTTAAATATTCCTAGAAGTGACACTGGGTTAATAGAGGAACATGTCAAAATGCAGAATGTTGGCACTTTAACAAGCCTTTACTCATATAAAAAAAATTGGATTAATTGAATTCTCCATGTGGTCTATATTGAAGTGCACATCATTTAATATAACAGGCTGTTACAAAAAAAGGCACTATTGATGCATAACTTCTACTTAAAATATCAAAGGGACACAAATGGCACCCATTTCGTGGAACGACACCGTTATTTTCTTAATCTGACAGTGTCGTCGTGTTCCAGGACTTTAAGTTGTAGTTCAGACGCAACAATCATTAGCCCCCTTTAAGAATGACTGGGCACCAGTAAACTCTTGGGCGACAATATGCTAGAGAGAGTCTTACAAAAATTCCTAACAATGGTGTGACGCGACCGAGTGACAGAGGTGAATACTACATAGACTGGCTGAATTGTTACATCTGCAGTATATTTATAAAGCATAGCCTAGCTGTAATGGCAGCATAATGCTCTTGCTGCTGTCCCTAAGAAGGTGGTATGACTCTTTATTCTGCATCAGTTCTGTGTCTGGCGTCTGATGACAGACATTCTCCGTGGACTGATTCAGTTCACAGATTTGGCAAGAAGCCTTGTTTTGAGGAATAAAAAGAGAGGCTACATTCACTGCGGGCCATTTTCCACATCGTTTCACTGAGAAATTGTGTTTCTTTTGCAACATCTCTGCGACATTAGTGAGGAATTACCGTACTTGTCGGGTTCCGACTACGACAACACCACTTCATTATCAGCAGTACGATCCACTGAATCGCAAATAATTATGGTGTGTGGTTACGTGTCACATTAAATCCCCTACAGGAAGGAAGGACTGTGGGGATAATGCAGAGCTTGCGAACGTTTCTCCGATGCATTAGCTGCCTTGTGGAGCAGCGAGGAGCTGGCAGGGCCCTACGACACAGAACAGCGCAGCTCACTCTCTACTAGCCCACAGATAAGAAGTGTTACACTGGAACGTCAACTCATGCTTTCCAGGGTCATCTCTGTGAACTAGACGTGCCTCACACTCACGCTCACATACTGCACAGAGCCCTGATGAATGAGTCAGTGTAAGGTTGAGTGTGAAGAAGTGTCTCAGGCTACCGTTTATAGCTTAGCCCAATGAGGCCCGTATGAAGAGATGAATAAGTGGTTTCTCCACAACCCATTAGCCAGCCAGCTAGGGGAGCAGTCTGGAATGAGAGGTGGCTTAGTTGAAATCAGTTGCTTCAATTGAATGGCATAAAGCCGGTAGAATGGAGGTTTTAATTTGTTGAGGTAAAATACATCGCCGAGAGGTCTGGCGAACAACAAAAGAGTAGAAATACAGAGCAGGATGAATGATGCAAATAGCATGTGGTCCCTATTTCTGGGCCAGGCTGTATGTAAATGAGGTTGGCTTAGAAGTTGCACATATTTGTAAATGAGGAGGTTTTAAAAACAGCGAGAGCATTGCAGATTGGTGTTTTATTGGGGTGACCTTTGAGTGAGATGAATATGTGCAGGCAGCACTTTGGAGCCTGATGAATAGCTGAGGTCCTGTCCCAGCTGGAAGAGCAGATGCTGAGAGGAGAAAACCAACATGTTTTTTATCCTCCATCCTTTGCTCCCTCTCTCCCTCTCTCTAATCTTATATTAGAGATGGGGGTAGACTCAAGAGATGACAGACTATTAACTTCCCCAGCGTTAATCTTAATGCCGCATGGTAGAGAACTATACACAGTCCATTTTAATGCAATTTGTTGTTGCCAGAGAAGATGAGTTATTCAATGGGAGCCTAATTGCATCCTCAAGTTTTTACAGTGTTCCATTCTAGGGATATAATTACATTTATGCATAGTTTAACATGCCTGGGCTGACCCCCCCCCCCCCCACCCCCTCCACACACACATATTTTATCTGATTATTAGAATTACAGAGAGCGGGTTTGCTCAGTAGGATACTGTGGTAGATTTCCAAGCAGTTATGACCCTCATATAATTTAGATTGTGGTACAGGCCTGGTGAGTGATGGCTAGACGTCAGATGTATTACCCTGAGGGGGCTGCCGGGGCTCCCCACTGCCCCACAAAGCTAGCTATCTGCCCGGATCATATTAAACACAGGAGGGTCAGGATCCTCTCATCTCAGCCTGGGCTGCTGCTGCCCTGCTCAGTCTGCTGCAGAAGAGAGTGTGGGGGCAGACTATGACGATGATGCACAATATACAGTACATGCAAATAGAATCTCAAATCCTCTCATATCTCTCTCTCTCTCTCGCTCTAATAGAATGTCTCTCTATTGCTATCTCTCTCCCTGCATCCAATTCATTCCCATCCCCTTCAAATCTCGCAGACCGCCCATCTCTTTAGAGATGCCTTGTGCAGATTCCCTCATCTTAATATTGTCCTCCTATCCAACCTGCCCTTTTCCCTGTGCCATCAATGTTTACAACACCCCTCCACTCTTTCCACAAACACATGTCCTTTGTAACAGGTGCCACATCCCCCCTGGCTGTTTTTCCAATCCCTCTCTCTTCCATTTGTCAAGGCTTGATGTTTGTGGGAGCCTCTGAACGACTGAACCCAATCTGAAGGGAGTGACTGCCGATACCGTACACAGTGACTTACTGGAATACCGGAGTACAGAAGCAGTGTGGGGAGATAGGAGGGGAGGCGATGGTGCCGGAGATAGCAGGATTACATAGCTGTTTAAGATGTGGCCTTGATAAGTAAGTTTGATGACTTTGCTCTCAGCAGTGTCGCTGCCATGCTCCTCATCTCTCCTCTCCACAGGAGTGAGCGAGGATGAGGTGATATCAGATGTACCATGGAACAGTGTGCTCCGACAGGGTTTCATATAATACTAGCTGTCTGTATGTACCCCCCAGACATTGTTCCATTCATGCAAACTGAAGAAATGGACTATTCCCAATTCATTTCATGTGCAGACATTTATAAATGGGTTTCATAAAATTTGTAGGGAGACAATTAGAGTTCCCGACATTGTCTGAGAAGTCAAAAGGACATTTTCCACCCTGAATCAACCATCCTTTATTATTCCTTTACATGTGAATTCACTTGCCCACCTCTTGGAAAATACAACCATTAACTACATTTTCTGACTCGCCTGACATGGTTACCATACAGCACACTGGATGAGAACCAGAGCAATAAATCAATATTAGATGAGATGGATGGTCTGAGGAACATTAGCTAGTATGAAAGGCGTACAGTATTACATATAACCTAATACGTCATATCTATGCAGATATTACCAGCGATACAACACATTAGCAGCATATTCATTACCTCTTTCTGATGACACACACAGCATTTAAAGCATGCGTATATGGATGTCCACCTAAGGTAGTATCCCTGTGGGGCATTGCTTAAATCAAATCAAATCAAATTGTATTTGTCACATACACATGGTTAGCAGGTGTTAATGCGAGTGTAGCGAAATGCTTGTGCTTCTAGTTCCGACAATGCAGTAATAACCAACAAGTAATCTAGCGAACAATTCCAAAACTACTACCTTATAGACACAAGTGTAAGGGGATAAAGAATATGTACATAAGGATATATGAATGAGTGATGGTACAGAGCGGCATAGGCAAGATACAGTAGATGGTATTGAGTGCAGTATATACATATGAGATGAGTATGTAAACAAAGTGGCATAGTTAAAGTGGCTAGTGATACATGTATTACATAAAGATGCAGTAGATGATATAGAGTACAGTATATACATATACATATGAGATGAATAATGTAGGGTATGTAAACATTATATTAGGTAGAATTGTTTAAAGTGGCTAGTGATATATTTTACATCATTCCCATCAATTCCCATTATTAAAGTGGCTGGAGTTGAGTCAGTGTGTTGGCAGCAGCCACTCAATGTTAGTGGTGGCTGTTTAACAGTCTGATGGCCTTGAGATAGAAGCTGTTTTTCAGTCTCTCGGTCCCAGCTTTGATGCACCTGTACTGACCTCGCCTTCTGGATGATAGCGGGGTGAACAGGAAGTGGCTCGGGTGGTTGTTGTCCTTGATGATCTTTATGGCCTTCCTGTGACATCGGGTGGTGTAGGTGTCCTGGAGGGCAGGTAGTTTGCCCCCGGTGATGCGTTGCGCAGACCTCACTACCCTCTGGAGAGCCTTACGGTTGTGGGCGGAGCAGTTGCCGTACCAGGCGGTGATACAGCCAGACAGGATGCTCTCGATTGTGCATCTGTAGAAGTTTGTGAGTGCTTTTGGTGACAAGCCGAATTTCTTCAGCC
The DNA here is from genome assembly GCF_018296145.1 of Oncorhynchus tshawytscha. NCBI lineage: Eukaryota > Metazoa > Chordata > Actinopteri > Salmoniformes > Salmonidae > Oncorhynchus > Oncorhynchus tshawytscha. The sequence continues at coordinate 34,427,919 of NC_056435.1, read as the reverse complement.
TCCTGAGGTTGAAGAGGCGCTGCTGCGCCTTCTTCACGATGCTGTCTGTGTGGGTGGACCAATTCAGTTTGTCTGTGATGTGTACGCCGAGGAACTTAAAACTTACTACCCTCTCCACTACTGTTCCATCGATGTGGATAGGGGGGTGTTCCCTCTGCTGTTTCCTGAAGTCCACAATCATCTCCTTAGTTTTGTTGACGTTGAGTGTGAGGTTATTTTCCTGACATCACACTCCAAGGGCCCACACCTCCTCCCTGTAGGCCGTCTCGTCGTTGTTGGTAATCAAGCCTACCACTGTTGTGTCGTCCGCAAACTTGATGATTGAGTTGGAGGCGTGCGTGGCCACGCAATCGTGGGTGAACCGGGAGTACAGGAGAGGGCTCAGAACGCACCCTTGTGGGGCCCCAGTGTTGAGGATCAGCGGGGTGGAAATGTTGTTGCCTACCCTCACCACCTGGGGGCGGCCCGTCAGGAAGTCCAGTACCCAGTTGCACAGGGCGGGGTTGAGACCCAGGGTCTCGAGCTTGATGACGAGCTTGGAGGGCACTATGGTGTTAAATGCCGAGCTGTAGTCGATGAACAGCATTCTCACATAGGTATTCCTCTTGTCCAGATGGGTTAGGGCAGTGTGCAGTGTGGTTGAGATTGCATCGTCTGTGGACCTATTTGGGCGGTAAGCAAATTGGAGTGGGTCTAGGGTGTCAGGTAGGGTGGAGGTGATATGGTCCTTGACTAGTCTCTCAAAGCACTTCATGATGACGGAAGTGAGTGCTACGGGGCGGTAGTCGTTTAGCTCAGTTACCTTAGCTTTCTTGGGAACAGGAACAATGGTGGCCCTCTTGAAGCATGTGGGAACAACAGACTGGGATGTCTGTGTAAATAGCTGTCTTTGTCTCTGAGATGTAAGGTCACCAGCTGCCCTAGAGAGACAGGCCTCTCGCTGCATAATCTTAGTAAGTATCTCATGGATACAGTGCCTTACAAAAGTATTCATCCCCCTTGGTGTTTTTCCTTTTTTGTACCTGTAATTAAATAGATTTTTATTTGGATTTCATTCAGACATACACAACTTGTTTTTAAAAAATTAAACAAAAAAAACAACAACGGAAAAGTGGTGTGTGCATATGTATTCACCCCCTTTGCTATGAAGCCCCTAAATAAGATCTGGTGCAACCAATTACCTTCAAAGTAACATAATTAGTTAAATAAAGTCCACCAGTGTGCAATCTAAGTGTGAAATGATCTGTCACATGATCTCAGTATGTATACACCTGTTCTGCAACACCACTAAGCAAGGGGCACCAAGAAGAATAAGGAGCTATCCAAACAGTTCAGGGACAAAGTTGTGGAGAAGTACAGATCCGTGTTGGGTTATAAAAAAATATCTGTAAACATCCCACGAAGCACCATTAAATCCATTAAATCCATTATTAAAATATTGAAAGAATATGGCACCACAACGAACCTGCCAAGAGAGGGCCGCCCCCCAAAACTCACAGACCAGGCAAGGAGGGCATTAATCAGAGAGGCAACAAAGAGGCCAAAGATAACCCTGAAGGAGCTGCAAAGCTCTACAGCAGAGATTGGAGTATCTGTCCATAGGACCACTTTAAGCCATACACTCCACAAAGCTAGGCTTTAAGGAAGAGTGTCCAGAAAAAAAGCCATTGCTTAAAGAAAAAAATAAGCAAACACGTTTGGTGTTTGCCAAAAGGCATGTGGGAGACTCCCCAAACATATGGAAAAAGGTAATCTGATCAGATGAGACTAAAATTGAGCTTTTTGGCTATCAAGGAAAACCCTACGTCTGGCGCAAACCCAACACCTCTCATTACCCCGAGAATACCATCCCCACAGTGAAGCATGGTGGTGGAAGTATCCCCACAGCATGATGCTTCAACCACCATGTTTCACTGTGGGGATGTTTTTCATCAGCAGGGACTGGGAAACTGGTCAGAATTGAAGGAATGATGGATGGTGCTAAATACAGAGAAATTATTAAGGGAAACCTGTTTCAGTCTTCCAGAGATTTGAGACTGGGACAAACCCTAAGCATAATGCTAAAGCAACACTCAAGTGGTTTAAGGGAAAACATTTAAATGTCTTGGAATGGCCTAGTCAAAGCCCAGACCTCAATCAAATTGAGAATCTGTGGTATGACTTAAAGATTGCTGTATACCAGCGGAACCCATCCAACTTGAAGGAGCTGGAGCAGTTTTGCCTTGAAGAATGGGCAAAAATCCCAGTGGCAAGATGTGCCAAGCTTATAGAGACCCACCCCCAAATACTTGCTACTGTAATTGCTGCAAAAGGTAGAGCTAAGTTTTCAGTGTTTTTTGTCTTATTTGTTTCACAATAAAAAATAAAAAAGTGGTAGGCATGTTGTGTAAATCAAATGATGCAAACCCCCCCAAAAAATCTATTTTAATTCCAGGTTGTAAGGCAACAAAATTGGAAAAATGCCAAAGGGGGTGAATACTTTCGCAAGCCACTGTATGTGGTTGAGATGAGGGTTAGGTTGGCTGGTGCTGGTGAATTCTGTACAGTGGCCATGGGCAGCCTGCAGGCCATGTCAGACTGAGAACAGCAGAGGCCCAAGGTCCTCACAGAACCACTCAGCTCTACAGCCTGCAGGGAACTCATTACTAATGTATGGAGGTGTCCGGGCTATAGTGAAGGTCCAATGAACTGTTACAAGACACTCTCAAACGTATGGTTTTATAACGGGACTGAAAGGCTTTCTTGGCCTCCTAAAGCCAATACAAAAGAAAGCACGGACTGTGCCAATCTGTAAGTGGTCTATGAAATTATTGGATGCACCATAAACTCTTCTCATGGAGGCTGTAGACATAAATCTGTGGAATCTTGAACAAGGCTGTCTGGATGCTGAGTGAAAGCCTCCAGGCCTAATATGGGAAAAATGTTACTGAAGGCCTAACAGTGGAGTGTTTGCAATCCAACAGTGTTTTTGACCTATGTATAGATGCAGGTCCTTGGTGCACTCTAATGATCTGTGCCCTTCACACTGGCACCCTCAGCTGTCTGTCTGTCTGTCTGTCTGTCTGTCTGCCAGCAGCATGTTCACATGCACTGACCCTTCCTACGTCTGGACCATTGCTGATGAGCAGCTTTTCTGTAAACCTTTGCAGATTTCCTGTGGTTCTCAGGGGCATGTAATATATTCTGAGCCTCCCCTCCTGCAGCAGGGCTGTCCTTGTGTAGGTTTGAGCGGAGCAGATGCCATTGCATCGGGTAGAGAGAGCCCTAGAGGATGCAGCATGGGTAACAGCAGACCACAGCTCCCTACAGATGCCCTTCAGTCCATGGGTTTGACCTGTCACCACCTACACACATACCATCCATACTGTATGTAATTTCCCACATATACGCCATACACTTAGCCCCCCCCACCCACACTCTTACTCCCCTTACACACATACACCCGAATGACATTCCCTTAATCCCAGACTCCATTGAGCCACAGAGTCATTATATTGACCTACTCTTGCAGCCGTGTTTTTGACTTCCTCTTTTTCCCCAACTTCTCTCAGGATTACCAAGATGTGTTCTACCTCTCAGCTGGAGGAGCAGAGTGTGCATACGGAGTGTGTACATATGCACTCCTTTCGTGCTGCTGACGTTTTATCTCGCACAGACAATTAAAATGGGGCTACTTGGGAGGAAGTACATCAGTGGTAGTGGAGCACTACATAATCACAATATCTCTTGTTGAGGAATAATATCCTACTCATGCAGAGGCAGAAAGAGAATATAACTGTACGCCCTTGTGGGTTAGGCACGTCTCACCATACAGACAGACACCTAGCATGCTCATTTATAAATGATCTGAGAGTTTGATTCAGCCATAGAAAAACGTGTAGCTGACCAAGTTTATTTCACTAGTGAGTGAGTGTTATATACGGGAGACTGGATTTCCGATGAGAGCATTCTATTCTGTGTGAAACACTACCGTGCCGTAGAAGCCTTAGGCTAGGAGCGTAGACATTTTGTAGCTTCTTCATTGATGTCCTTCTGGGTGAATTGGACTACAGTGTGTAAACACAATTCTATTTCTACAGCCAGCCTGTGTGTCTCAATGGTGCATGCTGCAATCAATGGCATTTTGTATCTTTTCTCCGAGAACAAAATGTATGGAGAAGAATGTAAAGTGAAAAGAGAATTCACATTGTCCATCCATTCCATATCTCTTTTATTCCATTTACTCTGTTAATTTGCCCAGGTATGAACATACTGGATAGACCTATAACAACAAAATACCAGCCTCAGAATGTCTGAGTGGCAAACATTTATGTGGCATTTTTCTTTCCCCCGAGCACGTCTGGTGAGGTTATTGCACTCATCCAATACAGCCAGAGGATGTATGGGGGAGTGAGAGTGACACATACTGTACACTGTAAAGCCTTCTCTGTACCCTGGCAGATAGATGAACAAACCAAACAAATGAACACATAAACAGAACATAAATAGATCCTTCAAAATGATGTCATCATGATCAGAGGGCCTTAAAACTGTATCAATTGTCAATTGCATATGTGTTTTTCTACAGTAACGGTCAAAAGTTTGGACACACTCATTCAACAGTTTTTCTTTCTTTTTTTAAAACTATTTTCTACATTGTAGAATAACAGTGAAGCGATCAAAACTATGAAGTAACACATATGAAATCATGTAGTAACCAAAAAAGTGTTAAACAATCAAAATATATTTTCTTCAATGTAGCCACCCTTTGCCTTGATGACAGCTTTGCACACTCTTGGCATTCTCTCAACCTGCTTCACCTGGAATGCTTTTCCAACGGTCTTGAAGAAGTTCCCACGTATGCTGAGCACTTGTTGGCTGCTTTTCCGCAACTCTGCGGTCCAACTCATCCCAAACCATCTCAATTTATTGTGGAGTCCAGATCATCTGACGATGCAGAACTCTGTCATTCTCCTTCTTGGTCAAATAGCCCTTACACAGCCTGAAGGTGTGTTGGGTCATTGTCCTGTTGAAAAACAAATGATAATCCCACTAAACACAAACCAGATGGAATGGCGTATCGCTACAGAATGCTATGGTAGCCACGCTGGTTAAGTGTGCCTTGAATTCTAAATAAATCACTGGCAGTGTCATCAGCAAAGCATACTCACACCATCACACCACCGCCTCTATGGTTCACAGTGGGAACCACACATGCAGAAATCATCCGTTCACCTAGTCTGCATCTCAGAAAGACACGGTAGTTGGAATCAAAAATCTCACATTTGGGATTTCTAATGTCCATTGTTCATGTTTCTTGGCCCAAGCAAGTCTCTTCTTCTTATTGGTGTCCTTTAGTAATGATTTCTTTGCAGCAATTCGACCACACAGTCTCCTCTGAAGAGTTGATGTTGAGATGTGTCTGTTACTTGAACTCTGTAAAGCATTTATTTGGGCTGCAATTTCTGAGGCTGGTAACTCTAATGAATTTGTCCTCTGCAGCAGAGGTAACTATGGATCTTGCTTTCCTGTGGCGGTCCTCATGAGAGACAGTTTAATCATGGTATTTGCAGTTGAAGAAACTTTAAAAGTTCTTGACTGACCTTAATGTGTTAAAGTAATGATGAACTGTCATTTCTCTTTGCTAATTTGAGCTGTTCTTGCCATAATATGGACTTAGTCTTTTACCAAATAGGGTTATCTTCTGTATACCACCCCTACCTTGTCACAACACAGCTGCTCAAATGCATTAATAAGGAAAGAAATTCCACAAATTAACTTATAACAATGCACACCTGTTAAAGGCCATGTTTCAATAATGAGAAGTGCATATATGTATGAATTTGATATGTCACTTTTTTTCAATCCGACATTGTAAATTAAAGATATAATCGATTATATACAGTACTTATGGGCTGAAAGTGGATACTTTTGAAACGCTGAGCCATTGACTGCCTGGCTACATCAGATGGCAGTGTAAGAGTGGGTTTCTTTTGACCATTGTTTTGACTATTGTTTTCAACCTAGGAGTGAGAAGTAATGCCTAATTGGTCAGAAAAGTATGGTAAGTTGATTGTCTTTTTTAACTGCATAGTTGGTTAGCTAGCTAGCTGCATTTTACACTTATCTAGTTAGCTAGCTAGCCTCATTTTACACTTATCTAGTTAGCTAGCTAGCTGCATTTTACACTTATCTAGTTAGCTAGCTAGTTGCATTTTATACTTATCTAGTTAGCTAGCTAGCTGCATTTTACACTTATCTAGTTAGCTAGCTAGCTGCATTTTACACTTATCTAGTAAGCTAGCTAGCTACATTTTACACTTATCTAGTTAGCTAGCTAGCTGCATTTTACACTTATCTAGTTAGCTAGCTAGCTGCATTTTACACTTATCTAGTTAGCTAGCTAGCTGCATTTTACACGTATCTAGTTAGCTAGCTGCATTTTACACTTATCAAGTTAGCAAGCTAGATAATGAACTAGTTGCAATTATAATAAACATTATCTAGATATCTACAGTAGCTAAATATCTGTCAGATGTAAAGTAAGCTGGATCGTGGCATGTCAGAAATAATGCATGTTGGCTAGCTAGCTCACATTAGAAATTATACATGGTGCCATAATATAAATAATATCTTAGTGTAACAGTATAACTTTAGACCGTCCCCTCGCCCATACCCGGGCGCGAACCAGGGACCCTCTGCACACATCAACAACAGTCACCCACGAAGCATCGTTACCCATCGCTCCACAAAAGCCGCGGCAATTGCAGAGCAAGGGGAACTACTACTTCAAGGTCTCAGAGCAAGTGACGTCACCGATTGAAACGCTATTTAGCGCGCACCGCTAACTAAGCTAGCCATTTCACATCTGTTTCACATCCGTTACATAAATTCACATGGATGCCATTTAATTTGTAGTAACCGATATCACAAAATGGTGTGCAATGGGTAGATATAGTACAAGTTGACAGAATGGTTGTGAGACAGAGAGACTGTTGCTGTACTCCCAGGTAAGGCCCTTGCTTCCGGAACCACAGAAGACCCCAGTATTCAGTCAGGAAGCTTGAAGATGTGTGTCACAATCCAAGCCCATGTCACAGCATGCAGTGATCTGATAGGGAGATGACAATAAATGCATCAATACCTTATAACGACAATGCAAAAACAGGTTTTTAGAAATGTTTGCAAATGTATTAAACATAAAAATCGGAAATATCAAATCTACATAAGTATTCAGACCCTTTATCCAGTACTATGTTGAAGCACCGTTGGCAGCGATTACATCTACAAGTCTTATTGAGTATGACACTAAAAGCTTGGCACACCTGTATTTGGGGAGTTTATCGCATTCTTCTCTGCAGATCTTCTCAAGCTCTGTTAGTTTGGATGGGGAGTCCGGGTTCTGGCTGGGCCACTCAAGGACATTCAGAGACATGTCCCGAAGCCCCTCCTGCGCTGTCTTGGCTGTGTCCTTAGGGTCATTGTCCTGTTGGAAGGTGAACCTTCGCCCCAGTCTGAGGTCCTGAGAGCTCTGGAGGTTTTTTATCAAGGATCTCTCTGTACTTTGCTCCGTTCATCTTTCCCTCGATCAATACTAGTCTCCCAGTCCCTGCCACTGAAAAACTTCCCCAAAGCATGCTGCCACCACAATGCTTCACCGTAGGGATGTTGCCAGGTTTTCTCCAGATATGATGATTGGCATTCAGGCCAAAGAGTTCAATCTTGGTTTCATCAGACCAGAGAATCCTGTTTCTCATGGTCTGAGAGTCTTTAGGTGCCTTTCGGCAAACTCGAAGCGGACTGTCATCGGCCTTTTACTGAGGAGTAGCTTCCATCTGGCAACTCTATTATAAAGGAACTCTGGAGCTCTGTCAGAGTGACCATCGGGTTCTTGGTCTTCTTCCTGTCCAAGGCCCTTCTCGGATTGCTCGGTTTGGTCAGGCGGCCAGCTCTATAAAGAGGCTTTGTGGTTCCAATCTTCTTCCATTTAAGAATGATGGAGGCCACTGTGTTCTTGGGGACCTTCAATGCTACAGAAATGTTACGTAACAAAATATGGAAAAAGGGAAGGGGTCTGAATACTTACCGAATGCCGTGTACCTTTCATCACCAAAGCCATGTTCACTGCACAAGTTCCTGAACAATTCAACCCTTTTGTTAGTGTTATTGATATGGAAATTCACATACAAATATTTAAGTTCAGAAGCATTGCCTGTACTATTGCTAGGGCCCAGTGTGAAAGACTGCTGAGCAAGTTCCACTAACTTGCGCTGCCATGTCACAATACCTGGTACTCTGGTCCTTGATCTTGGAGCCGCTACTCATGCAGGTTCAGGATTTGTTTCAGCCAGGGATTGTTTGCACTTCACACATGCTTTATAGTGCAGATCAGGGTACCAAACGCTCCACGATCCAGATCATAAGGGGATATGTGAAACTGCACTTTGCTAACTAATGAAACACTAATGTAAATGTGCACAAGCCTATTCATCCAAATTATACCAAAAGAACAGCCTATTTGCAGGGGAATTTTTCTTGCCAACTTTTCAGTCACCAATGCATCAATAAACAGGCAGGGGAATGAAGTAATTTGACAAAAAGTGTAAACAATACTCAGTATTATAGCAAGCAAATACAGTATATAGTTGTTAATTCTAGAAACCTAGCTAGAGTCCACTTAGCTGGCTAAGGTGGTGAACCCAGCCGTTTCAATCTAGCTAGCTGGCTATCTAATGCCATTGCTATCAACTTTATCAATCATACAGCTTGCCAGTTGTTGCTAGTAAAGTAGGATGAATAAGTCAGAAGCCAGCTAGCAATGCTAAGTTCATTCCTTTTACCAACAAAAATCATGTACACATTTAAAGGGCAGAGTATTAATAGCTACTTCTTTGTAGAACCGGTGTCTTCACCAGGTGCTGTCCGCTGTCAGCTCCGGATTCTTCACCTGAACGAACGTCAAAGGCAAAATCCCAGGCTGAGTCATGCACTTGAGGGGGCGTGGGTTACTAGCACATGTAGGAGGCGTGGGTGACTAACGCATATATATGTTGTATTTATATTGGCAAATTTAACTTGCAGCATGGCCTTTATTAAGGGAGGCCAGGACAGTGCCGGCTGGCCGGCTGGCCGGCTCCCCTGCCCTATCTCTCTCTCTACCTCTCCCCCTCTCCCCCTCTCTCCCTCTCTCTCGCTCTCTCTGCTGGGAGCCATCTGCACCTCCTCTTAGCTGCAGAAACAGCAGTAAAGTAACATGTTAGTAAATGGCCGAGCAGTCGGGGAAACATACATTTAACAGACAGACAAGGGGCCTTGTGAAAACATAACACCACCCCTTAACCTGCAAACACACTCAATCACCCTGTACTGGCCACTTACATAATACACCCACACTTATCACACACACACACATCTCATACTCACCCTAGGACACACTCACTCAATACACAAGTGTCAGGAGGTCTGCCAACAATCTAACTGAAAGTGAACTGGCGCTTCTAATACATTTCTGTAGTTTTCAGTATGCCCACTTGTTACAAATGGAATTGCAACAAGACACAATGACAGCAGTGCATTATGCCAGGAATATGAAATGTAGATAACAGGCTTGTATCTCATCCAGATAGAGGAGCACTACACAGGCATGCCCCTCCCCTTTCCCCATGACTTGGCTTCTCTAGCAGCTCTATGTGATCTACTGCAGGGCATTCTTCATCAACATCCCCTCCCCTAAAGACATTACAGGCTCTGGGTCAGACGTGAACTCAGCGCTGAGATGGATGACTGTGGGTCGTGGTGGTCAGGTGAAGCAGCCTGGCACCCTCTGCCACCCTCTGTCATGGTGCAGGTCTAGGACAGGCTAGGACAGGGTAACTCTGACAGCTGCTTGGCCCAGAGACAGGTCTAGATTAGGAGGGAGAGCTCTGCCAGCCCTCCTCTCTACACGCCTCTCTACTCCAGCTGCCAGAACCAGCCAGGACCATTACTCCACAGGTCAGCTCTGAGTCAATCCAGGAGCAGACTTCCACCTGTGAAGCGTTGCCCGTGTAATAATTCACTTCCCACAGAACCCAGACACAGACACATCCAAAGATGGCCCACCAGCCAAATCTGCATCCCAAGCAGCAGGCTCCACCACAGTTAGGTTGAGTCTAGGTTTGTTTCTTCCTCTTTTTGGTCATATTTCTGCTCAAGGTGACCGGGAGGCGGTTACCTGTTCCCTGCAGTCAGTCCTGTCCTTTCTTCTATGGCCCTGCTATGACAGAGCAGGGAGTTGAGGGTAATGAGATGGCATGATTGATCAGACACTGTCAAATGGCTTTCAGCTGGAGGCAGGCCAGTGCCGCGCTCAGGCCGGCGTGGCGTCGCAAATGGAGGGCTGTCTAACCCGGGAACTGGATGCAGGGAGGACGCAGGGAGGGTGTGTCCTGCTGTTCCCAACATCAGACCCCCGACATGACGCTGTTGATTGAAAAACACACACACTGTTTTTATGTTTTATTTCAAGGGCTTGTCAGCGTTGTCAGTACATGCAGTAGGGATATTTTCAGATGGTTATTAACAAGACAAGATAGAAAGAGAGCGTTGTTTGTTAGCGATAAGTATACTGTAATCATGTGATCTGATAACTGTTTAGGGCTGTGAATTGTGGAGATGGACTGTGAATGGCATAAATAAGTAAACATCTTTTCTTATGTTTTCATTGTCATTTATGTTTCGCTTTTTTTCACTTTCTCTTGTTCCCTGTCTCATTCACACACATAGGATTTGTGTGTGTCTCCTGGGATTATCTCTCTCCTCATCTTCAAAGTGAGTGTCTATAAACCTTCCACCAGTTCCTCTGGGTGGGGATAAAACAGGCCCTGGCCTCGCCCTGCTCGCCTGCTTTCACGGCCCAGCCCACTGCCACTGTGCCTGGGCTCAGTAGGGCGAGAATGACAGGGACCAGTGGAGGCTCTGAATATGAATGTAGGATGGGGAGGAGGGGAGATGGAGAGTGGAGGATCCAGGAGGCAGTGCTTGGCTGTCAAAGAGACGGTGGTGCAGAAAGCCTGACGTTATGCTGTGGTCTCCCCATTCAGAGGTTCTGGCTTGCCCAGGCCCTGCAGAGCTCCAGCACAATAGAGCGGAGAGAAACATTCTACAGTTTTACTGTTGAATAGCAACTTGATGCAACGCTACTCATGTGAGACGATACCTCTAAAGTTGGTGCATGGAAGGATAATTGAGTGAGAGAGAGTGTGTGAGTGATTGTTTAGTGACAACTCACCCCACACAATCTCACACTACACTCTGGACTGTGCATTGTCCAGTATGTTGGAGGTTACAGTACATTGTACAGTACATTGTTATACATACCAAAACAGAAATTAACCATAGTGCATTAATAATCCAAAAACAGCTGCAAATATACATTGGAAATTTTAGGAACAACCTTCAATTTGATAAATTCATATTGACAGTTTAATGAGGACTCCAATCGGGCCACTATGGCTTCAGATATGGTGAGCATTGCAGACTGGGAAATCTTAGGCGACATTATTAAAGCATTATTCCATGTAGAGAAAATTGAGGGTTTGTCTCTCTAAAGCTGATCTGAGCTCCTCTGAATCCCATCAAATATTATCATAGCGCCTCACACCTCCATCTTAGAACCTGAGAGGGAATATTTTCAGTGGGGAAAACATCAACAGGGATGTTGCATTCCTTTGTCGTGTGTGTGTGTGTGTGTGTGTGTGTGTGTGTGCTCCTGTGTGTATTCTTCCTTCAAAATCTTATATTACTCTCCACAAAGGTTAATTGAGTCTGTTGACCCAGCAGTCACAGCATTTCTCTGTTTGGGAAAAAATGTTTGTCTCACTTCCAGAACAAAATACTAATCTCTCTTTGTTCCAATGAAATAGCATCTAATGTGTCCAATCTGCCATCTCAATCCTTCCCTTCCGCAGCAAACAGCAGGAGCTGCTCACAGCACGGTGTGGAGATGGGATACCCTGACAGTATTATGACAGCATTGGGCTGCCTTGAATTTCCTCAATCAATCAGCACTGTCTGACTGTAGGGAATCACATCACATTACCAGCCCTTCACTAATATCATTACTGTTATTGTTCTGTGTGAGATGTGGACTTGGAGAATGTGATTAGGGCTGGTGATGAATTTGCCCTGTATTTTAGAGACCATTAACTGACTGGGATGATTGACCTAAACCAAAAGGCTTCTAGGCAGGTATTGATGTTTGCTGTGTGTTATTTTGTAATGACCGCATTCTAGTAATCAGGAGTTTTATTGCCCTAGGGCACCGGATTGGAGTTTGTCAACAACGAGTCAACAAAAGTTAAAGGGGGTGGTGGTTCGGGGTAGGGGAAAGTATGTAGTTGGTTTGGTGGTGCTCATACTCCTCTCCTGTTAGTTTCATCTGCTCTGTTTTGGGGAAGGTTTGGGAGGAGGGTTGGAAGGATACTGGGAGATCCAGAGAGACAGCTACAGCACTGCAGTATGTATCTCTGCAGGCCAGACACCTAGCTTAAAGAGGGGAGGCTGAGGCTGTGCAGAGACTGAGGCTCTGACTGAGGCTGTGTGGAGACTGAGGCTCTGACTGAGGCTGTGTGGGGACTGAGGCTCTGACTGAGGCTGTGTGGAGACTGAGGCTCTGACTGAGTGTGTGGGGACTGAGGCTCTGACTGAGGCTGTATGTTGGGAAACACACCACTCCCTGGTGGCCACAGCCTCATGGTTTTAGCTCACACAGGCAGAGTTGTTGGAGTAAACCCTCCACACGGTTCATTTTCTGCATCCTCAAGGAGTTGGTGAAAAACCCATGGTCATAACCCAATAGAGGAGAAAGAAAAAAGAGAGAAGATGAGGAGAGGAGAGAGTTGGAGAGAGATATAAAAGCAAGTGTATGAGGCATGCATGTGAAGGAGTGAGTGGCAGCATAGGTCCCATGTAGCCTGTCAATCACTGGGTTATCTGTGCACTCAAGCAGTCCCAGGAGGCCTTAACCTGGTCAAGTTATTCCCATGGGCTTCTCTGTGCTTCAGCCTGGAGCTTGAAGGGTGCAGAAATATACAGATGAATCTGGGACTCTGACATTAGCTTAGTATTCAACTCCAACACACAACACATGCAAATTACTTATAATGATAATAATATAATAATTTAGCAGATTCCTTTTTCAAGAGCGAATATTTAACACGGGAACCTTGTCAGCTCCACAAACATTGGGAAGGAAATGAAATAACAAACCTTACTCAGTCTGAGTCTCCTCAAACCTAATGGACACTGGACAGATACAGCTCCATTGTGTCTGTGCATTGGGGCATAGGGGCACAGATTAATAATGAGTGCATTGGGTGCATATCTCCTACTTTTAGGCTCTGAGAACCTTTCAGTGGGAGAGAGAGTGACATGGCTCACTGGGAGGGAGAGTGACATGGCTCACTGGGATAGAGAGTGACATGGCTCACTGGGAGGGAGAGTGACATGGCTCACTGGGAGAGAGAGTGACATGGCTCACTGGGAGGGAGAGTGACATGGCTCAGTGGGAGAGAGAGTGACATGGTTCAGTGGGAGAGAGAGTGACATGGCTCAGTGGGAGAGAGAGTGACATGGCTCACTGGGAGGGAGAGTGACATGGCTCAGTGGGAGAGAGAGTGACATGTCTCACTGGGAGGGAGAGTGACATGGCTCACTGGGAGGGAGAGTGACATGATTCAGTGGGAGAGAGAGTGACATGATTCAGTGGGAGAGAGAGTGACATGGCTCACTGGGAGGGAGAGTGACATGATTCAGTGGGAGAGAGAGTGACATGGTTCACTGGGAGGGAGAGTGACATGGTTCAATGGGAGAGAGAGTGACATGGTTCACTGGGAGAGAGAGTGACATGGTTCAGTGGGAGAGAGAGATGACATGGCTCACTGGGAGGGAGAGTGACATGGTTCACTGGGAGGGAGAGTGACATGGTTCAGTGGGAGGGAGAGTGACATGGTTCACTGGGAGGGAGAATGACATGATTCAGTGGGAGAGAGAGTGACATGGTTCACTGGGAGGGAGAATGACATGATTCAGTGGGAGAGAGAGTGACATGGTTCAGTGGGAGGGAGAGTGACATGGCTCAGTGGGAGAGAGAGTGACATGGCTCACTGGGAGAGAGAGTGACATGGTTCAGTGCGAGGGAGAGTGACAAGGTTCAGTGCGATAGAGAGTGACATGGTTCAGTGGGAGAGAGAGTGACATGATTCAGTGGGAGGGAGAGTGACAAGGTTCAGTGGGAGAGAGAGTGACATGGTTCAGTGGGAGAGAGAGTGACAAGGTTCAGTGGGAGAGAGAGTGACAAGGTTCAGTGGGAGAGAGAGTGACAAGGTTCAGTGGGAGAGAGAGTGACAAGGTTCAGTGGGATAGAGAGTGACATGGCTCAGTGGGAGAGAGAGTGACATGGTTCAGTGGGAGGGAGAGTTACATGGCTCAGTGGGAGAGAGAGTGACAAGGTTCAGTGGGAGGGAGAGTGACATGGCTCAGTGGGAGAGAGAGTGACATGGTTCAGTGGGAGGGAGAGTGACAAGGTTCAGTGCGATAGAGAGTGACATGGTTCAGTGGGAGAGAGAGTGACATGATTCAGTGGGAGGGAGAGTGACATGGCTCAGTGGGAGAGAGAGTGACAAGGTTCAGTGGGAGAGAGTGTGACAGGGTTCAGTGGGAGAGAGAGTGACATGGCTCAGTGGGAGAGAGAGTGACATGATTCAGTGGGAGGGAGAGTGACAAGGTTCAGTGGGATAGAGAGTTACATGGCTCAGTGGGAGAGAGAGTGACAAGGTTCAGTGGGAGGGAGAGTGACAAGGTTCAGTGGGAGAGAGAGTGACAAGGTTCAGTGGGAGAGAGAGTGACAAGGTTCAGTGGGAGGGAGAGTGACATGGCTCAGTGGGAGGGAGAGCGACAAGGTTCAGTGGGAGAGAGAGTGACAAGGTTCCGTGGGAGGGAGAGTGACATGGCTCAGTGGGAGAGAGAGTGACAAGGTTCAGTGGGATGGAGAGTGACAAGGTTCAGTGGGAGAGAGAGTGACATGGTTCACTGGGAGGGAGCGTGACATGATTCAGTGGGAGAGAGTGTGACAGGGTTCAGTGGGACAGAGAGTTATATGGTTCAGTGGGAGGGAGAGCGACAAGGTTCAGTGGGAGAGAGGGTAACAGGAGAGGTGGACAGAATTGGAGAGGTGGACAGGCTAGAATTGCAGGTTGATTATTTCCCATTATGCATTAATAACTGCGAACATCTGAGATGAAAAGGAAGTCATTGTAACATTTTTAATTGATTTTATTACATATAATGTTGTGTTAATATGTGCTCCACACCCATATTGTGTCCCTTATTGTAGGTTGCACTGTCATTCTTTTAGATTAGGTTGTATTCTTAAGATCTTATTCATGCTTTTCAGTGTTATAATACTGTCACGGAGTCTGTGCCTTTAAGACTGAACAAAATATAAACACAACACGCAACAATTTTAAACATTTAGCTGAGTTACAGTTCATATAAGGAATTCAGTCAATTGAAATAAATGAATTAGGCCCTAATCTATGGATTCCACGTGACTAGGCAGGGGTGTAGCCATGGGTGGGCCTGGGAGCGCTTACTGTAGGCCCATCCACTTGGGAGCCAGGCCAACCCACTGGGTTGGCCTGGCAGAATGAGTTTTTCGCTACAAAACGGCTTTATTACAAACAGAATAACTCCTCCGCAACCCCCCTCCCCTCTCTGAAAATCACGCAGGCGAAGAAACCAGATGTGGAGGTCCTAGGCTTTCGTGGTCACACATGGTCTGCAGCCTTGAGGCCGGTTGGACGTACTGCCAAATTCTCTAAAATGACATTGGAGGTGGCTTATGGTAGAGAGATGAACATTAAAATCTCTGGCAGCAGCTTTTGTGGACACTCCTGCAATCAGCATACCAATTGCACGCCCCCTCAAAACTTGAGACATCTGTGGCATTGTGTTGTGTGACAAAACTACACATTTTGGAGTGGCATTTTATTGTCCCCAGCACAAGGTGCACCTGTGTAATGATCGTGCTGTTTAATCAGCTTCTTGATATGCCACACCTGTCAGGTGGATGGATCATCTTGACAAAGGATAAAATGCTCACTAACAGGGATGTAGACAAATTTGTCCACACAATTTGAGAGAAATAAGCTGTTTGTGCATATGGAACACTTCTAGGATCTTTTATTTCAGCTCATGAAACATGTTCAGTGCATATGCTACCTACATATTGAATAACCTGACATTTGAACCGCTTTATGAGTTTATGAGAATGCACATTATTTATTGAGTATAATATTTGTTTAGCCATGTCCTCCAATCGGGCCACTTTGGTGTTGCCGATGTTTGCCTGCAACAAGAGAGAAAAGCATGTTAGAGTTTGTAGTCAAACGCCGACATTCATTTGGTTTTGGGCGCAGCATCCATTTGTCTTATCATTTCTTTCGTTATTAATGTTACCATTCGAGTGCACATGTTTTTGTAATGTTGTCACTGTTAAAGTTAAGAATCGTAGTTGAAGAAGTGAATGGTTTGTTCCTCTTTGTCATGTTGGGTGGCGAGGCCTGTCAAACAGAGCTGCGTTCAGGAGCGCTACTTATCCTGTGCTACTTGGTTCTGTAATGTGGTTGAATTATCCCGGTCTATTAGGACTATATGCTTTTGGTATGGTCTGCACTGTTATTGAGAGTGTGTATATTTATGGTGATGTTTGATTGATTACCTGAATATGTTATTGTGCTTTTAATGCCTTTATTTGAACCTGTTCATGTTAATTGTTATCATGTGCAATGGCTTTTTCCTACTGGCTCATGCATTGTGGGTAGTCCTGTAAGAAGCCTGTCCTTTCATTCTTTGTTGGACAGGAGTCGAGGACGGCGGCCGCTCACAGCTGCTAGCAACAAGCTAAGAAGGATCAATGGCGGAAGTGGATGTGAAACGAGAAGTGAGTGGAGTGAAGTGGAGTTGGAGAAGAATAATGGAGAACAGTAGTATCAAAGAAGGGAAAGAAAAAATTGAAAGTATTGAAAACTGAAGGGCATGATAAGTGTATGATTTTATAAGGATGTGTATCTAGGAGATCCGTTTGGGGTCTCGAAGAAGGTGAATCTTGTGGGATCAATCAGAGTGACCAGGAGTGGGCTTGTCCTGATTAATTGTGTCTCTAAGGAACAGAGGAAGAAGGCATTGGGCATCACAAGAGTTTGGACATCTGATGTGTTGTCCTTTGAACTCCGGAGTGGGGCACCTGTTAATACAGTCATTTCTGGGGTGTCGGTGGGAATAAGGGAGGAAATCCTTGCGACGAGAATCCCATGTGTGGTTCGGGACCGTTGCCTGACCGCATGGTGAATGGAGGAAAGGAAGCAGGTTTGTCAGTGTTGTTGTTTTCTGACAGTGAATATAGTATACATGAGGTACTGTGTGGAGTTAGAACCTCTGTCCAAAAACCACTACAATGCAAAAAACTGTAAAGGATCTGGTCCTGTTTCAAATGTGTGCACACCGAAGGAGTATATGAAAGATTGGATTGAAGAATGGTCATGTTGTAATTGTGGTGGGGTCATGACCCAGAGTTCATGGAGTGCCCTGTAAGGGTGGAGGAGGTTGAGGTGTCTTAGATAATGGCGGCCCATCGGATCTCCTATGCACAGCAATCAAAAGAATTGAAAGCAAAAGTGACACTAGTGTGGAAAAGATGGTTGTGGATGCACCACAGCCCATGGTTAATGTTTGTCAACCAGGAGAACCAGACATGCTGCTTATAAAGAAAGTGGATTTTGTGGCGTCCATTGCAACTGCGATAAACTGCACAGCTCAAGTAGCAAGAAAGTCAAAGAAATTGGACATAATTGTGGCTGAGGCAGGAAAGTATTCGAAGCTTCAGGAATTCACAGGTGAAGGGATAGCAAGGGTTATTGGCGACGGAAGATGTGCCGCTCTCCCAGGCTCCTGAGCCTGTGTAGGGATCAGACATGGATTATTGATCTTAACAATAGAGGCCCATGTGAGTATTTTTATACACATCATTTTTATCTTTTGTGATATTTTATTTTCATCCCTCACGGTAGGTGGCAGCAATACAACTTTTTGGACGTAGTCTGCCGTAAAACCCCAGCGAATAAGAAGTTTGTTGAATAAAGACCGGGTAAGAACGGCATGCTGCCGGAGTTCACAAACATTTATTGAGGCCTTGTTTCATTTGAGAGGGAAAGGGGGAAACCTAGTCAGTTGTACAACTGAATGCATTCAACTGAAATGTGTCTTCCGCATTTAACCCAACCCCTCTGAATCGGAGAGGTGCGGGGGGCTGCCATAATCAACATCTACGTCTTCGGGCGCCCAGGGATCAGTGGGTTAATTGCCTTGCTCTGGGGCAAAATGGCAGATTTTAACCTTGTTAGCTCAGGGATTTGATCCAGCAACCTTTCGGTTACTGGCCCAATGTTCTAACCACCAGGGTACCTTCCGCCCCAGAGCTCTACGATAATTTGATTAATTCAGTTTACCCCCAGTTTATGTTTTCTGTTTGTTAGCACCATGTTTGTTGTTTTGTTTGTACATATCTGTACAGATTCTACATAGCTCAGCACCGTGATTTCACCATTAAAGTCCTCACCATGTCACTGCACTGGGTCCATTTGTCTGCCTCCTCACTAAAACCTCCACCTCTAGGGAGGTCTCCCTTATAAATACCCACATTCTAGTGTGTTGCAGTCCATATGCTACAGAGAGAGTGTGTTACAGGCATATCCAGTATGTGTAACAGCACATATGTTCGTCAGAGTGTGTCCAGGCTCATTTGTATCGTGCATCATCGTGCCTATGTAACCGTGGTGACCTGTGTAGCCCCCAGACACAGGAGAGGAGAGGAGAGGAGAGGAGAGGAGAGGAGAGGAGAGGAGAGGAGAGGAGAGGAGAGGAGAGGAGAGGAGAGGAGAGGAGAGGAGAGGAGAGGAGAGGAGAGGAGAGGAGAGGAGGAGAGGAGAGGAGAGGGTTCAGCACTAACTAGCACTCTCATCCTCTACTGAGCATTTACATAGTATGGCAGAGTACTCCAACTCCATGCAAACAGGTGCACACACATGTACGTACAGACATACACACATAGCCTAGTACGCGCACACACACACACACACACACACACACACACACACACACACACACACACACACACACACACACAGTAGCTTGCTTGTATGGGCTATTCTACAACACAAGCCATATGCTACGTGGTATTCGTTAGCTGTAAAACCCAACACATGCTTCATTCATATGGGGTGACAAATCATACACTGTCATCTCTGATATGTATTGCGACTGTTGTTATGAAAACATGACGTGAATATTTAATTTGTATGAGCTCTAGCTAATTACAGTTCAGCTTGTACTGTATCTGTAATGATGTTATTCAATTCAGTTTTGCATAACGGGTGCTGTGAGTGCATGTATCCGAACATGACTCACAAAGTATGAACAAAGCTGTTTGTTTGTGTTAGAATCAGTGAAAATAATCCATAACTTTATGCCCCATTGTGTGCTGTGGTCACCTCCACTCTGGTCCCTTTACTTTAACAGTAGATGAATGCATCATCATTGTAAATGCCCTTATATGGTGAAATGATGATGCAAACCTGAAACCATTCTCCTGCTCCAATGTGTGTCTCTCTTCTCAGTCATAGAAACATTGTGCATACCAGTGGACGCTGTTGAGGGGAGGGTGGCTCATAGCAATGGCTGGAATGGAGTTAATAAAATCATATCAAACACATGAAAACAACGTGTTTGATACCAACACCATTCAATCCATTCTGGCCGTTATTATGAGCCGTCCTCCCCTCAACAGCCTCCACTGGTGCACACAAAGGTTCTAGTCAAAACTTAACCAGAGGGTTTTTAGAATCCCCCATACTAGATTGGTGGACTTGAGGTTTAGTTCTGTGTTTGTATCACTGCAGCCTGCCTCTCGGTCTACTGTAACAAAAGCATAACTCAGATCTCTAGCATTACAGCCGTGAGCTCAGGCATATGGTTACAAGTGCATGAGTCTTAGTAGGACAGACAGTAGCTTTACTCCACATGGTATGCAGGCTAACAATTCCTTGATCCACATCACATGGGGTAGGGGATTTGAGCTACGCACATGCACAAAGCTCTCTCACACGCAAACACAAACAGTTTTGTCAGTATACACACACACACACGCAGTACACACAAACAGCTCAGATTCAGGATGTGCTCCAGTCCCCAGCATCAAAGGTCTCATCTCTAGGAACCCATTGTGGTGTTGAATGGTCTTTCTTGGTGTGTGCTAAGAGTGTAGTACTGTGAGGATTATGTATGGTGTGGAATTGAAGCCCACACTACGCACTGGCCACAGACGTCAGTTAAACGGCTCATTTTGATTTACATTGGTGAATTCAATGTACAATCAACAAAACAATATAATGTCTTTGGATTTAGGTTAAAAGTTGGGCAAAAAAATGAAATGCCCTTACGTTAATGACTTTTTGCAAGTCCACTCAGTTTTCCATGTTGATTCAACATCATCACATAGATTTTCGGTGTTGAAATTACGTAGGTACAATGTTGATTCAACCCGTTTTGTCCCAGTTGGATACTACTTAATGGGATAGAACATGAGCCTAATCCCATTCTCCTTGTGCCATTACAGAGGCAAAGGAACAGAGAGTGTCTGTGATGTGTCAAATGTTGCATGAATCAGTCAAGTCTTGGTTGTCTAATCTGCCCTTTTGAGTGCTAGTGGGGATCCCCTGTGGCGGTGTACTCATGCCTTTCATCTCCTTTGTCTCTCTGTGTTTGTGTGCGTGTGTGCGTGTGTGTGCGTGTGAACGTGTGTGTGTGTGGGTGTGTGTGTGTGTGGGCGTGTGTGTGTGTGGGCGTGTGTGTGTGTGTGTGTGCTGTATGTGTCTTGACTAATGCTAGATACCTGCATGGTTTGATTTTGACCTTCTTCAAAATTCTCTCAATTTCTACAGTATTGGTTCAACTGCAAATCTTGTGTCACTTATCGTACCCGATTGCTGTGAATTTGAGGTAGTGCCACAGGTAAAGTATGTCATGCTTCTATCTTAAAATCAGGTTGTTGTTCTGATCTGGTGGTGATATGATGGGTGTAGAGTAAACCTGGTGGGTCCACCCTGCTTTCCAACCGGTGCAGAGAGGGGCTGGATCGCTGGTTTGGCGGGTGCATCACAGTGACATCACCATGCTCTCCCTGTAACACCCACCACCACGGGCATAGCAATGGGATTCCAAGAGCTTGTCAGCCAACGCTGCAGCACGATATATTGACAAGTCTCTCTTGGAGACAGAGAAAACAGGCCAGCATGTCATTGCAGCAAAGCTATTCCCCATGTCTCACACGTCATCAAGATGGATTTCTTTTCATCCCTTTAGTCAAAATGTTCTTTGCGATTTTTTGGTGAACTGTTGCAGTATATACATACTGTATACCGTAGGCGTACATGGTGATAGAGATGGTGAGGGAACGAGGAAGGGGAAAGACAGAAAGAAATAGAGAGAGAGAGAAGATTTGAGTAACAATGGTGCTGAAAGATGGAAGAATAGAAAAATCGGGCCCTGCCTACGGATGTTGTTGTCTTCGCATTCTCTCTCTCTCTCTCTCTCTCTCTCTCTCTCTCGCCCTCTCGCTCTCTCATGTATGGCTGTTATTAGCATGTGTTGGGTTGGTCCAGCCTGTATGCGCTGAGGGAGGGGCTTACTCTGCCAGTTCATATTTAATCCCCAAAATGAAAGATTCATAAGTCAGGTATGTGGTCTTAAAACAATGAGCGGCTGACTTCGAGCATCCTGCATCAATCCCGGCGGCGAAGAGTAGCCATGTGTGCGATAAAACGAGTGCCCTACTCGAAGCGATTTGGACTCTAAAATATTTTCATCCTCTATTTATCTAAACACATTAAAGCAGAATTATAGGGTATGCATCTTGTAATTACTGAAGGAATGCCCGCTGAAAACAGGCTCCCATGTGGATTGGCTGTTGTTATTGCTGTTATCATGGAGCTTGTCGGCAAAATAAATATGATTTTTTTTGTTCTGTTGTGAACAATTCTGGATTAGCACAGTGCAAACATCCCCTTGTCACAATCAGCTCAGTGGATTGGTTCAGGGAGTTATTCTACACACACGCGCACACTTTCCCCCATGCTCTCTTTAATTAAAGCCCTAGCTGGGCACAGTGTAGACACCCTGGTACATTTACCCACCATGGAATACACCACTGTGGGGAGCCTCCTTCTCCTGTCTGTCATCTCTGTCATCTCTCTCTCTCTCTCTCTCTCTCTCATTAGCTTTAATTATATTAAACTGCACATTTGATTCACCTTCCAATTAGGCCTCCATCAGATCAGATCACCACGCCACTACGTTGCTCCCTGCCTTCCTAGTCAGAGTCTATTTCCCCTCCAGGAGGAAGGATGGTGAAATATTAAAGACACCTGCTAGACGTTTTAACATTCTGCTCAGGTGCGGTTTGGTTCGGCAGGGCTCCCCTGTGTATGAGCCAAGGCAGAATCCTCAAGGTCTCCTCCCTGGGAGAAAAAAAAACAGGAGAAACCACCAAACTAAGCCACAGTCTGCACAGTCACACACATTATTAACATTCGCTGTCTCACATCTGAACATCATCTCCAAATCTTGTCCAGTTTACACAACATTTAGTGAGAAAGCCTGCGGACAAGCCTAGGGTCTCAGTTATAGTGATTGGAAGAGTAAGGCATACTCATTCCAATATACTGGTATTACACATGTAACATTGTTATAACTATACTCAATGTAACTGAGCTTCAACTACTTGACTACAGATGAACACATGTTGATGAAGGTTTTCTTGCCTCAACACTCTTGTATTGACCTATGTTATTTGACCACATTATTGACATCTCTGCAGGTTGCTTGCTGCATAGGTGTGAATTCCACTGTCACCAGGTCCCTATTGAGAGGGGGGGCGCGCTATGCAATCCGGTTTCCGAGCTGGTCACGGGTGCACCTCAGCCATGCTCAAGGTCCTAAACGATATCATAACCGCCATCGATAAAAGACAGTACTGTGCAGCAGTCTTCATCGACCTGGCCAAGGCTTTCGACTAGGTCAATCACCGTATTCTAATCGGTAGACTCAACAGCCTTGGTTTCTCTAATGACTGCCTCGCCTGGTTCACTAACTACTTCTCAGATAGAGTTCAGTGTGTCAAATTGGAGGGCCTGTTGTCCGGACCTCTGGCAGTCTCTATGGGGTGCCACAGGGTTAAATTCTCAGGCCGACTCTTTTCTCTGTATATATCAATTATTTCGCTCTTGCTGCAGGTGATTCTTTGATCCACCTCTACACAGATGACACCATTCTGTATACATCTGACACTTCTTTGGACACTGTGTTAACAAACCTCCAAACAAGCTTCAACGCCATACAACACTCCCTCCGTGGCCTCCAACTGCTCTTAAATGCAAGTAAAACGAAACGTATGCTCTTCAACCAATCGCTGCCCGCAAACGTCCGCCCGATTATTGTCACTAATCTGGACAGTTCTGACTTAAAATATGTGGACAACTATAAATATCTAGGTATCTGGCTAAACTGTAAACTCTCCTTCCAGACTCATATTAAGCATCTCCAATCCAAAATTAAATCTAGAATCGGTTTCCTCAATAAAGCCTCCTTCACTCATGCAGCCAAAGTACATTGCTACCAAATGCTATCAAAGTACATTAATCTCCTAGATATGAATGTACTGTGATGCGAAAAGTGCAAATCCCAGAACTACAGCAAAGGACATTGTGAAGATGCTGGAGGAAACAGGTACAAAAGTATCTATATCCACAGTAAAATCGAGTCCTATAGACATAACATGAAAGACCGCTCAGCACGGAAGAAGCCATTGATCCAAAACCGCAATAAAAAAGCCAGACTACGGTTTGCAACTGCACATGGGGACAAAGGTTGTACTTTTTGGAGAAACGTCCTCTGGTCTGATGAAACAAAAATGGAACTGTTTGGCCATAATGACCATTGTTATGTTTGGAGGGAAAAGGGGGAGGCTTGCAAGCCGGAGAACACCATCCCAAATGTGAAGCACGGGGGTTGCAGGATCATGTTGTGGGGGTGCTTTGCTGCAGGAGGGACTGGTGCAGTTCACAAAATAGATGAGGGAGGAAAATGTGGATATATTGAAGCAACATCAAGACATCAGTCAGGAAGTTAAAGCTTGGTCACAAACTGGTCTTCCGAATAAACAATGACTCTAAGCATACTTCCAAAGTTGTGGCAAAATGGCTTAAGGACAACAAAGTCAAGGTATTTGAGTGGCCATCACAAAGCCCTGACCTCAATCCCATAGGAAATTTAAGGACAGAACTGAAAAAAACATGTGCAAGCAAGGAGTCCTACAAACCTGACTTAGTTACTCCAACTCTGTCAGGAGGAATGGGCCAAAATTCACCCAACTTATTGTGGGAAGCTTGTGGAAGGCTAGCTGAAACATTTGACCCAAGTTAAACAATTTAAAGGCAATGCTACCAAATACTAATTGAGTGTATGTAAACTTCTGACCCACTGGGAATGTGATGATAGAAGTAAAAGCTGAAATACATTATTCGCTCTTATTATTCTGACATTTCACATTCTTAAAATAAAGTGGTGATCCTAACTAATCTAAGACAGGGAATTTTTACTTGGATTAAATGTCAGGAATTGTGAAAAACTGAGTTTAAATGTATTTGGCTAAGGTGTCTTTAAACTTCTGACATCAACTGTATATATACTTTTTTACCTTTATTTAACTTGGCAAGTCAGTTAAAGAACAAATTCTTATTTTACAATGACCGCCTCCACCGGCCAAACCCTCCCATAACTCTCGCCTAAACCGGACAATGCTGGGACAATTGTGCGCACCCCTATGATTGTAAGGGATTTCTTCCATTGACGGAGAGGCGGACCAAAGCGCAGCGTGGTTATTTTGATTCATGTTTTAATAAATCACTTCACATGAACAAACTAACAAAAACAAGAAATGTGAAAACCCAAAACAGCCCTATCTGGTGCAAAACACAGAGACAGGAACAATCACCCACAAACACAGTGAAACCCAGGCTACATAAATATGGTTCCCAATCAGAGACAATGACTAACACCTGCCTCTGATTGAGAACCATATCAGGCCAGACATAGAAATAGACAAACAAGACATCCAACATAGAATGCGCACTCAGATCACACCCTGACCAACCAAAACATACAAAGCAAACTATGGTCAGGGTGTGACAGTACCCCCCCCCCCAAGGTGCGGACTCCGGCCGCAAAACCTGAACCTATAGGGGAGGGTCTGGGTGGGCATCTGTCCGCGGTGGCGGCTCTGGTGCTGGACGTGGCCCCCACTTCACCATAGTCTTAGTCCCCCACCATGTCCGCTTCCGTGGCCTCCTAGCCACGGCGACCCTACTTAATGACACCACTGGACTGAGGGGCAGCTGCTCGGGACAGAGGGGCAGCTGCTCGGGACAGAGGGGCAGCTGCTCGGGACAGAGGGGCAGCTGCTCGGGACAGAGGGGCAGCTGCTCGGGACAGAGGGGCAGCTGCTCGGGACAGAGGGGCAGCTGCTCGGGACAGAGGGGCAGGTGCTCGGGACAGAGGGGCAGCTGCTCGGCTGATGGGCTCTGGCGCCTCTGGGCTGAGGGGCTCTGGCGCCTCTGGGCTGAGGGGCTCTGGCGCCTCTGGGCTGAGGGGCTCTGGCGCCTCAGACTCCGGCAGCAGCGCCGGACATGCGGGAGACTCCGGCAGCAGCGCCGGACAGGCGGGAGGCTCCGGCAGCAGCGCCGGACAGGCGGGAGGCTCCGGCAGCAGCGCCGGACAGGCGGGAGGCTCCGGCAGCAGCGCCGGACAGACAGGACCACCTGCAGGGAGGAGACAGAGACAGCCTGGTGCGTGGGGCTGCCACAGGAACCACCAGGCTGGGGAGTCCTTCAGGAGGCTTGGTGTTAGGAGGCACCTGAAGGACCGGGCTGTGGGGGAGCACTGGAGCTCTGGTGCGCAACCTTGGCACCACTTCCCCAGGCTGAACAACTACTCTAGCCCGGACCCTCCAGAGTGCAGGCACAGGTTGAACCGGGCTGTGGGTAAGCACGGGAGATCTAGTGCTTACTACACGCACCTCTCCCTTAGGCTCCACTCCCACATTTGCCCGGCACGAGCGGAGTGCAGGCAGAGGACATACTGCACCCTCCCAGCGCCCCGAAGACACAGCACGCAGAGCCGGCGCAGGATACCCTGGACCAAAACTGCGTACCGGCGACCAGACCCGCTGAGCAGGCACCATACGCCCTGGCTCGATGCCCACACTCGCATGGCACTTTCGGGGGGCTGCCCTATAGCGCACCGGGCTATGGGCACATACTGGCGACACCGTGCGCTTAACCGCATAACACGGTGCCTGACCAGTAATGTGCTGCTTATAATAAGCACAAGGAGTGAGCTCAGGTCTGCTACCTGGCTTAGTACCACACCTCGTCTGCCCCCCCCAAAAAATTTTTTGGGGCTGCCTCTCGTACCTGTCGCACTGCCGTGCTGGCTTCGCCAACCTCATTCTCCTGTAACCTTCCTTGCACTGCTCCATCGAATCCCAGGCGGGCTCCGGCACTCTCCCTGGGTCGACCGCCCACCTGTCTATCTCCTCCCAAGTTGTGTAGTCCAGATTCTGCTCCCATGTCCCGAAATCCTGACCTCACTGTTGCTGTTCCTTCTCCTGCTGCTGCTTTTGCTGCAGCTGCTGTTTACCACGCCGCTTGGTCCTGTTGTGGTGGGTGATTCTGTAAGGGATTTCTTCCATTGACGGAGAGGCGGACCAAAGCGCAGCGTGGTTATTTTGATTCATGTTTTAATAAATCACTTCACATGAACAAACTAACAAAAACAAGAACCGTGAAAACCCAAAACAGCCCTATCTGGTGCAAAACACAGAGACAGGAACAATCACCCAAAACACACAGTGAAACCCAGGCTACCTAAATATGGTTCCCAATCAGAGACAATGACTAACACCTGCCTCTGATTGAGAACCATATCAGGCCAGAAATAGAAATAGACAAACAAGACATCCAACATAGAATGCCCACTCAGATCACACCCTGACCAACCAAAACATAGAAACATACAAAGCAAACTATGGTCAGGGTGTGACAATGATGCTTGTTTCTAAACCAGAAGTAGTTATTTTTAAGATTGTTTTGTACATCAGGTCGGTCTCAGCTACAATATTATGAGCTGTGTGGGCTAATATAATCAACATGTTTGCCTTGAGGTAAATTGAGCCAGTGCCACTATGCCCCATGCAAATTATAATTACATTTTGTTAGTTAAAAGCATAATATGCATAGTATTTTTTAAATGTGTCATGCAAAAGAACTCAATATATATTTAAATTTTGACATTTTTACAGAGCAGACATCATCATGCCCCATGTATACAAACATAAAACAAGCGGGGGTCTCGCCCCCCTTGATGTTCATGAGAGATCAGCCAAGGAAGTCAGAGAAGGGAAGAAGTCCATTCGAGTAGCAGCAAGGGATTCAAAAATAGACCTTATGACACTGAAGAGGAACATTAACATAAAATAAACATGTACCTGTGTGAAAGAGAGGCTGTGGTAGACTAGCAGGAAGACACAAGGTCTTATCTGATGACATGGAGTCTGAGCTTGATAATGAAAGGCTGTGGTAGAGTAAAAGGAAGACACAAGGTCTTATCTGATGACATGAGCTTGCTAAACGTATCAAGAATCTCGTGGAACAGTCTCATGGGCTTAGTAGACTTATTCAGAGAACTTGACTATGATTTGGCACATCAAAACAACATCCCTGTTCCAGACAAATGGTCAAGAAACAGTAGGTGGTCTAGTGGTTAAGAGCGTTAAACTGGGAATCAAAATGTCGCTGGTTCAAATCCCCGAGCTGGCAAGGTGGTAAAATCTTCCATTCTGCCCTTGAGCAAGGTAGTTAAACCCCCCAAAACAACGGCACCCTGGGTGACGACAACATCGACTAAGGCAGTCCCCAACACCTTTATGATTCAGAGGGTTTGGGTTAAATGCGGAAGACATGTTTCAATTGAATGCATTCAGTTGTGCAACTCACTAGTTATTCCCCCTTACTTACCCAAAGGTGTCTCAACCCTGTCCTGTGGTTCGACTTACCCCATACCTGGGGTGCAGTTGTTGCTGGGGGTTAACTGCCTTGCTGAATGGCAGATTTGACCACCTTGACAGAAAGCTATGTTTTCAAAACTTTTATGTTTAAATGAATTCTTGCTTATTTCCAGGGATACACAACATCCTGAAATACATGTAGATATCTTTGTTAGAAAGAATACTATATTTCCCTTGACGTAGTGATGCTGAATGAAAAAAAAATTGGCAGGGAATCGCTGTGACATGTGAAATATGAGTGATAGTGTAATCACAAAGGAAAAATGTATGTACTGTAAGTGTTAGATTATTAAAGGTTCAATGCCGCCATTTTTTTCCTCAATATAAAATAATTTATTTGTATCAATGAATGACATAACTGTGATTGTTTTCAATTAAAACGGTAAAAAAAGAAGAAGCTTTTTAGCAAAGAGCAATTTCTCAAGCAAGAATTTAACTAGGACTGTCTGGGAGTGGTTTGAGTATGGAGAGGAAAACGAAAAACTAGCTGTTATTGTCAGAGATGTATGGATCTTTATTTCTTATTGGTCTATTAAAACCTGTCTAGGACACATGTTCCCCCCAACATTTCCCTGAAAAGGCAGCGCGGGAAATTCAAAAATATTTGGGGGAAATATTTAACTTTCACACATTATCAAGTCCAATACAGTGAAAGATAAATATCTTGTTAATCTACCCATCATGTTTTTTATGTTTTACAGCGAAAACACAACATATATTTATGTTAGATCACCACCAAATCCAAAAAAACCTCACCGCCATTTTCCTCAGCCAAAGATAGTCACAAAAGCAGAATTAGAGATAAAATTAATCACTAACCTTTGATAATCTTCATCAGATGACACTCATAGGTCATCATGTTACACAATACATTTATATTTTGTTTGATAATGTGCATATTTATATCCACAAATCTTGGTTTACATTGGCGCCATGTTCAGAAATGCCTCCAAAATATCCGGAGCAATTACAGAGAGCCACGTCATATAACAGTATAACAGAAATACTCATCATAAACTTTGACAAAAGATACATGTTTACATATAATTAAAGATACACTGGTTCTTAACTACATAATTTACAGCATGGTGACAGCAACATGGAAGACCAAAACTCCCTCCCACCTAAACAGGCTAAAAGGGCAATATCATAATTTAACAGTAGTATTCCTACCTCGTAGGGTGGAAACATACACTATACACGTTGCTCAATTGGTATCAAGGGAGCTAACAAGTGCCAGGAAAACTTTCCCCACACCATTACACCACCACAACCTGCCTGCACTGTTGACACCAGGCAGGATGGGGCCATGGACTCATGCAGCTTACGCCAAATCCTGACTCAGCCATCAGCATGAAGCAACAGGAACCAGGATTCGTCAGACCAGACAACGTTTTTCCACTCCTCATTTGTCCAGTGTTGGTCATCGGGTGGCCACTTCATCTTGTGCTTAGCTCATAGGAGTAGACCCCGGTGCGGTCGTCTGCTGCAATAGCCCATCCATGACCAGGACCGACAAAGTTGTGCGTTCCGAGATGCCGTTCTACACACCACTGTTGTACTGCACCACTATTTGCTTGCACCACTATTTGCTTGTGTTACACAGGACTGGCGCGACTGAATGTTTTTTTTTGCTGCAACATTCTCAGTAAATCCTAGACAATGTCATGCGGGAAAAGCCCAGGAGGCTGGCCATTTCTGAGATACTCACACACTGTCTGTAGGAGCAATCCATTTTCATGGACAGGGTGGTGTAACTAATAAACTGGCCACTGAATGTATATAAAACACATGGAAGTCACATTTTTGACTCCTTTAAGTGACATGCAGTCATATTCAAGTCCTGATTGGTCAATAACCTTATTTGAAGTGTTAAATAGTATTATTTGATGCATCAAATTACAAAACGTTGAATGACCCGAATATACATCTCTCTCTCTCTCTCTCTCTGGGATTTAGTTGTGTTTTTTTCTATGGTTTGGCAGGTAGTTAGGTTGATAAATGAACAGTGTTTGAGTTGAGAAAACAGAGCAGAGGAAATTGGAGTCAGCAGTGCAACGTTAGTCAGCTTCCTTAACTCTGTCTGTCACACCCCCAATCCACTTCCACTATCTTCTCTCCTCTTTTGGCAGTGACAGTTTAACAGGATAGAGTTGTCGTTGAACAGAGGGTGGGCTAACCATTTCCTTATGTCATGAAAGGGAAGGTGAGGAGTTGGTACTGATGCTCACTCCTTCAAGGAACATAGCTTGTACTGTACATTACAAACTTTTTAAGAAAGAGAAATGTTCCAAAGAGCTGTCATGAGTTGGCCTGTGGGTAAGGTTTATGACCCCCCCCCATAAATACCTTTCTCCCTTCCCTCTCTCTTGACTCTACAGAGGGACTCTTGAATAGCCTTTCTTAAACATAGAGAGTCTGGGAACATCAAACAAGTGGAGGGAAAGGAACCATATTTTGGTCATACAACCAGTTGAAAATATGCGTTGGTACTTAATGAATATGTCAGTTCGATTGTCATCTGAGACATTATGACTGATGACAGGACAACCTAAACTGTATCTGGGAAAGTCTACACATTATAGTTCAGATTCACATGGAATTGTTGTGCAATTCAAATGTTTAAATATAAAATTGTTTAAATATAAAATTATTTGTTAAAAGATTAAATTTAATTTTAACTTCCAAATTAGAGATTTGGGTTTTCATAAGGTTAGAGCTCTGCTCAATCAGTGGCCCGCCCCTGTGAAGAGACATGGGTTATAAACTATGAAACACACCCTTCTCCCTCCACTATATGAGCCCTTGACGAAAATGTAACCTTCTGTCAGTGTAACGGTTTTCTTCCGCTGAAGGAGAGGAGGACCAAAATGCAGCGTGGTTAGTGTTCAACATCTTTAATATAGGCGAATAACGAGAACACTACAAAATACAAAACAACAAATGTGAAAACCGAAAACAGTCCTATCTGGTGCAATGACACAAAGACAGAAGACAATCACCCACAAAATACCCAAAGAACATGGCCTAAATATGGTTCCCAATCAGAGACAACGATAGACACCTGCCTCTAATTGAGAACCAATCTAGGCAACCATAGACTTACATAAACACCTAGACTAGGGAACACCCCATAAACATACAAAACCCCTAGACCAGGGAAAAACACATAAATCTCCCATGTCACACCCTGACCTAACCAAAATAATAAAGAAAACAAAGATAACTAAGGCCAGGGTGTGACATTCAGAAGGATTCTGATAATAAATACAGAATGAAGCCAACCTCAGCGTGAGCTTTGGTTGCGAATGATATGAACTCTTATTTGCTGTTGAGTTAGCAGGGGCCGCTGTAAACGTGGGCTAGGAAAGGATGGACAGAGTATCCCGTCTACCACACAACGATGACACTACAATGTTTCCCATTCACCACCAGAGACACTCTTCAAAGGACAAAGGACTCTGTTGGGCAACACGGCCTTCCATCTACCACCAACCTATTGAAGCGCAGCTCAGAGTAAATATTTATTGCATTTTCATTTTCCAAATGGGCAGTAATTTAGAACGCATAAGATTCTGTATTTACAATAGAGTAGCTGCCTATGGCCTGTAGCACAGCTTCTCCCTTTGTTCTTCAGTCTTCTCGCTCTTTCACTAAAACCCAGCCCCCTTTTCTTTGTGTAACCAGCTGTTATATCTGTTCTGTCCGCTAGGGACGTTTTCCTTTATGACGTAATTTGTAATCAAGGTATGATTCATTCTGTGTATATGTAATTCTGTGTGATTAGTTAGGTATTTAGTAAATAAATAATTAAACCCAATTTTGTATTGCTGATTCAACTTGTTAGCCAGGGTTCGTGATGATAACCAAGAATTTACAACTTTCAGATGAGACTGAAATAAGGTCACGATTATTATTGACTGCTATTGATGTAAAATATTACTAGGTCTTTAAAGGTTAATCGGAAGATAACTGCTCTATAAATATTATTTTGTGGTGCCCCGACTTTCTAGTTAATTACATTTACATGATTAGCTCAATCAGGTAATATTAATTACAGAGAAAGGATTTTATAGAATAGCAGGTCCTATCACTTAATCCGGCATAGCCAAAGACACGACGGAGCTTAACCTGGATCCGGCGGAGAGGAGGAAGTTGTTGGCTTTAAGTGGAATGCTCTGTACCCATTCCTTCACCTGAGAGTGAGGCACGGTCTGGAGCCATTTTATTGTGTGTGTGAGACTGTCCTGCTGCTCCCACACAGCAGTGCCAATGGAGAAAGAGGCATGCTGAACACAGGCCGTTCGCCACCATTCTGAGAGGATTTAAGAGACATAAAAAATACATTAGCATAATTCAATTTCTACCAGGTGAGTTCTGAACTTCTGGTCTCCATCAAGGTCAAAGCAACCCTACCCCTATTTCTATGCAAAATTCCTGCTTTTGTGGCTTAATGACTAAGCTTTCCATTACTGTATTGGGTTACATTATCCTAAAAGACATAAGAAATCTCATTCACAATTTCTAACTTATATCAATAACACTTTACATTTATTACAGTACCAGTCTCTTGATTACAAGTTCTTATATGGCCTTCTTAAAATTGAGTATAAGAGACTATGTATGAAACAGCAGCATCCCACCCAGGCAGGGTGTACTGTATGTACTAATTGCCCCATAGACAGGTTGATAGACCTGACCCCTGACTGATGCAGCCAGCTGGCTCACTACTAACAAGGGTCACGTGAACGCCACCCTTATTATACCACAGCAGCCTGATGCAAATGACTATGAAGCAGCAGTATGGCCATAAAACAGAGACAGTAAAAGGTTAGAAACAACCATTTCCTCTTCAAGGGGAAACCTGTCTCTGGGCCCGTCTGTCCTTCCTCAAGGTGAGCTCCCCTGTGCCATCATAATTGAAAATTAAGAATTTGCTGCGGTATAATTAAATGGTGCCCTTTGAACCCTGCAGAGATTTAAGTAGCATATTAAGAGCTGGGAGGGTCTGGGGAGCGGGCAGATACTGTGAGACAGTGAGACAGGACCAGGAGCTCACACACCTCAGTGGGAGAATTTAATAACACACAGTGACATCTCCTTCATTATCGCCCTGCCCAAGTCATTAAAGCATGGCTCCCATATCACCATATTTCCACTGTGCATAAGTTGGAGGAATATCTAATTTGTTTTTAATTAATTATCTGAAAGTGCCATAAAGAGAGGGGCCAAGCCCATCGTCAGCTCATTTTAATGCTTGAACTTGAACTTTGAGCTCTGTGTAAAACATTATTAGGCAAGTTATTGCTCTGTGCCTAATGGGGGGGGGTCCAATTAAAGCAGACTATCCTGGGTACATGTAGACAAACAATTACCCTGAATGTTTTTCAGTCCATACATTTAGTAGTCATGGAAGGTCATTTCCACGAAACAGGACCCAATGGGAAATGCATAGGATCACATCAAATTGGGTGTCAAATGAAAGCTCGGGGTCTATGGTTTGGGGAAATTAAAGCATAGATAAATGTTTCAACCATGTTCCATCATGTTCCATCGTTCCATTAGGCATAAGTAATGGCTTTGATTTCTGGTCAAACAGATGGAAAAGGGGTCTAAGAAAACATCTTGCAGAAAAAGTCTTAAGGTATTAGAAATACATCAAAACTCACTACTGTTGAAATAAAGACCCTGACAACTAATATCAACACTTATATTTAGTTTTAGAGAAATGATTTGCCTTCTGTAAGTTCAAATAAGAAACATTGCCTAGTGCCTTGTAATTCCGTTACCAAAAACCAGTGGTGAATTTAGCATGTAAATCTTGGTGGGGCAACTCCCCCAAATAAAGGTATGCCAACAGCAGAGCTTTCTTTTCAGCACCATTGAGTGAATTCTTACAACCGCAACACCTGGCTATCAGCAAAACAATTCATTCAGTCTCATTTACTGCCTTTTAAAAAACATAGCTGATATGGCTGACTTGCTTAAACAAACGTGGTTTCTACTGACAATTGAGATGTACAAATTATGTACATAAGGGAACGATGAGCAGATAAGAGGCGATCTGTAATTTCCATTCGGACATGAATTAATTAATGAGCGAGCTAGGATGGATGTAGTCAAAATAACTATTTCTTTAGCACTTTTGAAATGTACAGCGACAGAATTCAGAACATGGGCCATTATTACAGTAGTCTCCCTGTACACCAAGTCAGAAACGTAGGATAAATAAAGGGGGCATACTGTACGAGCAGGCAATGAAAATGTACAATATTCTAGGATCACATTCCTCTAAAACAGGCTATAGGCTACATGTGTATTACCAATTCCAAACAGTAGGCTATGTTATGAGGGGGAAAGAGACTAAATTATTAGGATGAGGCACATGGGCTACTAACAGATTACTACACAACATCCACTTAGTATTGCTTTCTTAGCTACAGTATACATATCTCCCTGGCTTATTACATAATCTATGCAGCAGCATACAATACATTTATGGACTCACCTTGTTGTGCTGTGCTCACTTAAACAGGAAGGTGGTGCGGCGGTCCTTCTTGTGGGCGAGTTTTGTCATCCAACTTTGTCATTAAAGTCTGGCATTCTCTGGATTTATGGTTGAATCATGACGTCAGTGATCTTCATGTCGGAGCTCTAGAAAGATGCCAGTTGGATGACCGTTCAAAACGTATTTTCCCAGACAGAGCTTGTTTTTATCAGAGTTCCCAGTTGTCTTGAACTCACTGAAGTCTGAGATTTCCCAGTTCCCAAATTTCCAGTTGTTTTGAGTGCAGCAGAAGTCGCGCTGGATTGACAGCATGGCCAATGTATTCAACCTTTTCTGGACCATGGTGTGTTGCGAGTGAATGTTTAGACTTGGACCACACACCCTCTCCACTGAATAGCAGGCTAGTGATTGCTTTGCAAATCTTGCAGTTAGCCACTGATTCCTTCCAAATCACTCATTGTTGAATTTGTGATTTCCAACTTGGTGTGTAATGTTTATGTCCAATGGCCAATAAGCACCGATACATTGTATCTATAATTTCTCTTTATATGACAAGGATTGAAAAGGATTTCCTAATAGATTGTCCACTTGAACCATGAAGATGACTGCTTGTCTAGCTTGCTAGCTAAGATTTTGAAAGTATGATGTTGACATGATCAGTCCAATCAAAGCTACGGTAGACATAATGTGTATTGACATCATTTTATCTGTGGCCAATGACCTTGAGCCTTCTTGGATGGGCACTTTTAATGTAAATCAACAGGCAGCACTCAAGGGGCTTGAATTTAGATTCAAGTAGATTTTAGATTTTGCGGTGACGTAGTGTTCCCATGAGTGACAAAACACTGAGCCAATCACAGCGCAACTAGAGAACATTAGCAAACCCTACGCTCCGTATTTTCTGCTGGCTGCCCCACCACCACAAAAAGCACTGAGCTAAACTTAAAATCCTATGTTTTGGAGCTGCCTTACTCAAGAAAGCAAAAAAAGAGACCATGTTTGTCTGCTGCTTTATTAACTAAATTATTATTATTTTTACATTGTTTGCAAACTGATATGTGACACGTAGTAATGCCAAAATAACATGCAAAACAGGCAACAAAAAATATACATATATATATATATATATATATATTGTGGGGTACAGCATGTCAGCCACCAGGGGGAGACTCGTCGAGGCCTGGTGACAGACAGAGTGTACATCAAAATCAAATCAAATAAAATTTATTTATATAGCCCTTCGTACATCAGCTGCTATCTCAAAGTGCTGTACAGAAACCCAGCCTAAAACCCCAAACAGCAAGCAATGCAGGTGTAGAAGCACGGTGGCTATGGCTCCATCTGCTGGACATGCCAGGTCTCGACACGCTCGCCGCTCAGGACTAATTGGGGCTGATTGGGGAGTTGCAATCAAGGGCTGATTGCTCACCAGCTGTACAAGCCCCATAAAGCTGCCAGAAGGGCAGCACACAGGAGAGGACTGGGGGAAGTAAGGTGACTTCCGTGTAGTTGGAGACGGTGCCCGAGGTAACACTGGTACATTTGTGGGCCCGACAGGATACAGCAAGACCTGGAGCCCAGAAGACGGTATCCCGGAGAGGGTCTCATAGGGGAGACCTCACTTTTTCTTTTAATTTATTATTTAATAAACACACTTGAAACTGAGCTAATCATACTCTCTCCCTGTCTGATCTGTTTAACGTCTTGACCAAACCCCCTGGTCTGCCACAATATACAGTACCAGTCAGAAGTTTGGACACACCTACTCATTCAAGGGTTTTTCTGTCACACCCTGACCTTAGAGAGTTTTTTTATGTCTCTATTTTGGTTTGGTCAGGGTGTGATTAGGGTGGGCATTCTACATTCTTTTTTTCTATGTTTTTGTATTTCTTTGTTTTGGCCGGGTATGGTTCTCAATCAGGGACAGCTGTCTATCGTTGTCTCTGATTGGGAACCATACTTAGGTAGCTTTTTCCCACATGATTTTTGTGGGTAGTTTTCTGTTTAGTGTTTTGCACCTGACAGGACTGTTTCGGTTTCGGTCATTCACTTTGTTATTTTTGTTTAGTGTTCAGTTTAAATAAAAAGTCATGAACACTTACACCGCTGCGCTTTGGTCCGATTCCTCTTCATCTGACGACGAAACCCGTTACATTTTCTTTATTTGTACTCTTTTCTACATTCTAAAACAATAGTGAAGACATCAAAACTATGAAATAACACCTATGGAATAATTTACTAACCAAAGAAATGTTACACAAATAAAAATATAGTTTATATTTGAGATTCTTCAAAGTAGCCACCCTTTGCTTTGTTCACAGCTTAGCACACTTGGCATTCTCTCAACCAGCTTCATGAGGTAATCACCTGGATGCATTTCAATTAACAGGTGTGCTTTGCTAATTGTACATTTATTGAATTTCTTTCCTTCTTAATGTGTTTGAGCCAATCAGTTGTCTTGTGACAAGGTAGGGGTGGGTATACAGAAGATAGACCTATTTGGTTAAAGACCAAGTCCAAATTATGGCAGTAAGCAAATAAGCAAAGAGAAATGACAGTCCATCTTTACTTTAAGACATAAAGGGCAGTCATTCTGGAAAATGTCAAAAACTTGTAACCTTTTTTCATGTGCAGTCGCAAAAAACATCAAGAGCTATGATGAAACTGGCTCTCATGAAGACCAAATAAATGCCCAAATAAATGCTTCACAGAGTTTCAGTAACAGACACATCTCAACATCAACTGTTCAGTGGAGACTGCGTGAATCAGGCCTTCCTGGTTGATTTGCTGCAAAGAAACCACTACTAAAGGACACCAATAATAAGAAGAGACTTACTTGGACCAAGAAACAGGAGCAATGGACGTTAGACAGGTGGAAGTCTGTCCTTTGGTCTGATGATTACAATTTGCGATTTCTGATTCCAACCGTTGTGTCTATGTGAGATGCAGGGTAGGTGAACAGATGATCTCTGCATGTGTGGGACTTTGTGAAGCATGGAGGGGGGGGTGTGATGGTGTGGGGGTTCTTTGCTGGTGACACTGTCTGTGATTTATTTAGAATTCAAGGAACACTTAACCAGCATGGCTACCACAGCATTCTGCAGCGATATGCCATCCCATCTGGTTTGCGCTTAGTGGGACTATCATTTGTTTTTCAACAGCACAATGACCCAACACATCTCCAGGCTGTGTAAGGACTATTTGACCAAGAAGGAGAATGACGGAGTGCTGCATCAGATGACCTGGCCTCCAGAATCACCCGACCTCAACCCAATTGAGATGGTTTGGGATGAGTTGGACCAGAGAGTGGAGAAAAAGCAGCCAGCAAGTGCTCAGCATATGTGGGAACTTCTTCAAGACTGTTGGAAAAGCATTCCTCATGAAGCTGGTTGAGAGAATGCCAAGAGTGTGCAAAGCTGTTATCAAGGAAAAAGGTGGTGACTTTGAAGAATCTCAAATGTTAAATATATTTTAACACTTTTTTGGTTACTACATGATTCCATATGTGTTATTTCATAGTTTGGTGTTTTCACTATTATTCTGCAATGTAGAAAATAGGAAAAATAAAGAAAAAACCCTTGACTGAGTAGGTGTGTCCAAACTTTTGACTGGTACTGTACATATATATATATATATATATTGTTTAGATAACTTCTTAGTGATCCCTTCCCGCGCCAATCCCGTTAACGGGATTGATTTGACAACACCCAGTGAAATAGCAGCACACCAAATTCAAAAACAGAAACACTCATAATAATAATTCATAAATCATACAAGTGTTATATATCGGTTTAAAGATGAACTACTTGTTAATCCAGCCACAGTGTCATGTTTCAAAAAGGCTTTATGACGAAAGCAAACCATGCTATTATCTGAGGACATCAAACAAACACATGAAAATCATAATTCAACCCACCAGGCGCGACACAAAGTCAGAAATAACGATATAATTCATGCCTTACCTTTGAAGATCTTCTTCTGTTGGCACTCCAATATGTCCATTAAACATCACAAATGGTCCTTTTGTTCGATAAATTCTGTCGTTATATCCCCAAAATGTCAATTTATTTGGCGGGTTTGATTCAGAAAGTACACCGGTTCCAACTTGCGCAAC
Organism: Oncorhynchus tshawytscha; assembly: GCF_018296145.1. Classification (NCBI taxonomy): domain Eukaryota; kingdom Metazoa; phylum Chordata; class Actinopteri; order Salmoniformes; family Salmonidae; genus Oncorhynchus; species Oncorhynchus tshawytscha. The sequence goes on along the minus strand of NC_056435.1, from coordinate 34,389,045 downwards.
ATGACTGCAAACTATCTAATAAGTTACCTATAAACTTGAACCAAACATTTCAAACACCGTTCCTAATCCAACTTTAGGTATTTTTAAATGTAAATAAACTATAACATTTAAGACAGAATAAACTGTGTTCAAGACGAAAACGAAGTGGAGCGAGCTTTCAGGTCGCGCGCCCCAACCACAACAGTACACTTGGCTATCCACCCAGATAGGAAATGGCTACTTCTTAATTTCTCAAAGGAAAAACATCAACCAATTTCTAAAGACATCTAATGGAAGCAATAGGAACTGCAAGCAAGTGCCTTAGAAATCCAGATCCACATAGAAACCCATTGAAAAGAGAGTGACCTCAAAATTTGTCCTCGGGATTTTGCCTGCCAAATAAGTTATGTTATACTCACAGACATAATTTAACCGTTTTAGACATTTTAGAGTGTTTTCTATCCAAATCTACCAGTTATATGCATATCCCAGCTTCTGGGCCTGAGTAGCGGCAGTTTACTTTGGGCACACTTTTCATCTGGATGTGAAAATAATGCCCTTTAGCCTTAAGAAGATAAACAGGTGGGGCCCCACCTGCACTGAATGACAGGTCACCACTTCCAAAAACCCATATATCTTTAAGATATTTTCAAATTTCTCTTATCCTCCTTATGAGGGAGGATAAGGAAAGTTCACAGAAGTAACAAGTTGAGGTAGACCTAGCAACTAGTTACAGTGATTGAACTGATATTCATTTTTATTCATGAATTTTTAAGTGATTAGAACTCTGTAACGGATTTGCTGCAATTGAATTGGCTACAATGGAAATCATAGAAGTCACAAAACGCAATTGGGTCACATGCTTCTGTCCTCCCTTCCACTGGCATGCTGTTATGTTCAGCTCATAGCCCAACTCTTTTCTTTCTCTTTCTGTTGTCTGGTGGTCAAAGCCTGACAGTGAAAACAGTCTGGACAACCCCTTGTCTGTCTAGCCAGACTCCTTGTTCTGGCCAAATCCTACGCCACGCCCACGGATGTTCGATTATTTTCCTCAATGAGTTGAGATCTGAGTACCTCCATGACCCTACACATTCGGGACAGTCTGGTTGGTCCAGAAACCGATAGCTTGGGACAAAATCAGAACACTTGGGTAAACCGGTGGTTTGAAAAATCGTTATTGGCTTTGATACTCTGATTGGTTAGAGATGATCCAATTGCTTGTACAACATCCCTTGTGCCCCTCGTCACCACAGTCGACTTCATTGATGGCAGGATCAGACTAGCGAACGACATAGCAGCAGAAGAATTTAGTGTGAGTTGTCAGGCTAGACAACCCCTCCCTCTCTTTCTCTCTTCCACTTTCTTCTTGCTCTCTCCAGTTAATTTTACCTCTCCTGGCTCTTACTGACACCTACCCATGAGCCCCCTATCTTTATATTTACTATAACCAGCATCCGAACCCACTAAGCACCAACCAACACCAGATGTCCATATACTTTGAAAAGTCGGACAAATTTAGTCAGTCCTCCCTGGCCTTGATTTCAACTTCCACAGACGCCGTTTTTGGTCCGGATCGGCCTTGATTTCAACGTCTGCAGAGTTTGGACTGCACAGTAGGGTACAGTGAGGCACAGTAGTATAGTTGAGTACAGTCCTGTATAATGTACTGTACTGTACTCTACTGTACTTTACTTTACTCTCCTCTACTCTACGGAACTATACTTTACTCTACTCTACTGAACTATACTTTACTTTACTCTGCTCTGCTCTACACTACTGAACTATACTTTACTTTACTGAACTTTACTCCACTGTACTGTACTCTACTGTTCTGTGCTGTGCTGTACTCTACTGTGCTCTACTTTGCTGTACTGTGATGTCCAAACGTGTGAAACATAAATGTATATGATTGGTTCAGATTTAGTCCGGTCCAGACCAACCAAATTTGGTCTTGTTTGAGGGCGAAGCTCATAGAATAATAGCCAGAGTGTAGAATAATATCCATACATGCAAAGGATAATATTGCATATTTCTACCTTTGTGTACCTATTTAGAATACATTACCATGAATAGAATGACACTCATATCAATAATTATGCATTTCTGCGTAGTGCAGTTCAGTAGGGTCATGGAGGTACTCAGACCTCTATTTCTGAAACTATCCACCGCCATTGTCGCAACCCCTATTACCAGCCTGTTCAACCTCTCTTTCATATCGTCTGAGATCCCCAAGGATTGGAAAGCTGCCGCAGTCATCCCCCTCTTCAAAGGGGGAGACACCCTGGACCCAAACTGTTACAGACCTATATCCATCCTGCCCTGCCTGTCTAAGGTCTTCAAAAGCCAAGTCAACAAACAGGTCACTGACCATCTTGAATCCCACCGTACCTTCTCCGCTGTGCAATCTGGTTTCCGAGCCGGTCACGGGTGCACCTCAGCCACGCTCAAGGTACTAAACGATATCATAACCACCATCGATAAAAGACAGTACTATGCAGCCGTCTTCATCGACCTTGCCAAGGCTTTTGACTCTGTCAATCACCATATTCTTATCGGCAGACTCAGTAGCCTCGGTTTTTCGGATGACTGCTTTGCCTGGTTCACCAACTACCTTGCAGACAGAGTTCAGTGTGTCAAATCGGAGTGCATGCTGTCCGGTCCTCTGGCAGTCTCTATGGGGGTGAAACAGGGTTCCATCCTCGGGCCGACTCTTTTCTCTGTATATATCAATGATGTTGCTCTTGCTGCGGGCGATTCCCTGATCCACCTCTACGCAGACGACACCATTCTATATACTTCCGGCCCGTCCTTGGACACTGTGCTATCTAACCTCCAAACGAGCTTCAATGCCATACAACACTCCTTCCGTGGCCTCCAACTGCTCTTAAACGCTAGTAAAACCAAATGCATGCTTTTCAACCGTTCGCTGCCTGCACCCGCACGCCTGACCAGCATCACCACCCTGGATGGTTCCGACCTTGAATATGTGGACATCTATAAGTACCTAGGTGTCTGGCTAGACTGTAAACTCTCCTTCCAGACTCATATCAAACATCTCCAATCGAAAATCAAATCTAGAGTCGGCTTTCTATTCCGCAACAAAGCCCCCTTCACTCACGCCGCCAAACTTACCCTAGTAAAACTAGCAAAAATCGCTGAAGTTGGAGACTTTTATCTCCCTCACCAACTTCAAACATCTGCTATCTGAGCAGCTAACCGATCGCTGCAGCTGTACATAGTCTATCGGTAAATAGCCCACCCATTTTTACCTACCTCATCCCCATACTGTTTTTATTTATTAACTTTTCTGCTCTTTTGCACACCAATATCTCTACCTGTACATGACCATCTGATCATTTATCACTCCAGTGTTAATCTGCAAAATTGTAATTATTCGCCCACCTCCTCATGCCTTTTGCACACAATGCATATAGACTCCCCTTTTTTTTCTACTGTGTTATTGACTTGTTAATTGTTTACTCCATGTGTAACTCTGTGTTGTCTGTTCACACTGCTATGCTTTATCTTGGCCAGGTCGCAGTTGCAAATGAGAACTTGTTCTCAACTAGCCTACCTGGTTAAATAAAGGTGAAATAAAAAAATAAAAAAATACACATGATGTACTTCGTTACCGTAATTCTGTTACCAGGTGTAAATCCACTTCACTTACTGTAATTCAATAACCAAAAGGGATTTTTTTCTAACTTGTCTGGATACAAATACTCTCTCTAGTAGTGCTTAATTGAAGTAGATTGAATTAGTATTTAATATTGAGGACTATGCCCACTACTCTAAAGTGAGCGGGCAAAGATGAATCTAGTTAATACAGACTGACAATTAATATGTCTTAGAGCTAGTGACCTTTCAGCAGGAAATGTGAACTGTATAACATACTGTATTTCGCCGATAGTGTTGGAAACTCAATTGAACTGAATTGTTGCTTTCATGTCTTTTGGCTGATAGGGTTACATTTGAAGGGATGGATGAAATCGGAATCCTTATCACGAATATGATGAAATGCCTATGGGTGTTGTAATTCTTTAGTCACATGGACTCAATAGTGTTAATTGTTCATTTTGTCTATCATCAATGGATTTCGAAACAGATACAGTTGGAGCTAAGCCATGCCCAGAGGTTTTCTTCTAAAGTAAAACCAAGATGTATTTTACCTGAAGTTGGGCCTTGATCTACAATACAGTCTACAATCTACAATACAATACAATATGGCTATGAAGGATTATAGGTTGAATAACAGGCTGATTTCGATATCAGATCACCACAAAACTAAGACCAAAGTTAACACAGGCCCCAAACCCTTGGTACAACCTGTGCCAAGATTATTTATTGTGCTAATTTGGGGCAGGCAGGTGGTGTCAAGGATTGATTAACCACTGAAAGTCTCCTGCTTAGGGAAAGAAGGTCTGCATTAGAAACAGAACAGCTTCATCTTGGACACAAAGTATGGCCAAGGCAATCAATAGCAGTAGAATGTACATCTTCCCCTCTGTTCTCTCTAGCCACTGTGTGATATCAGGAATTGGAGCACTACAGTACTCCTTAAAAGGTGCACTGCATAATTCAACCAAATGCCAGCTATCTGGCACTGTGTGTGAATACATTAGCTTGTTCACCCGTGCCGTGGAAATGGAGCTGAAACGTGTAGCGATAATGTATGCAAGAGACAACCCATGTAATGGGACTTTCTCTTAAACATGGTCTGATTGAATGAAAACCTTTTTTATTCGCTCACATATTTTTGGGGTTTGGGTTTTCCCTTTATCCGTCTAATTTAAAATAAATATGTCTGTGACATATTACACCTAGTCCTATCTCTCGACTCTGTCCACTGGCGTAGATTCCTCCGAATGAGGGATAAATCACTTCCCAGCGAGCTTATTACTTGAAATGAAGGAATTCATCATTGTGACAGTCGGCCATTGCAACACATTCATTGTGATTTATCTGGGAGAAATTGATTGATTCATTAACACTGCGTGAACAGTGCTTTCTGTGGTGCTACTGGTGCAGACTCTCCTGCTGTACGTTTCCAAGGCGTAGGCTTCTGTAGGCAGGCTAACCTCGGCCTGTCTTCCTGCCATATAAGGGCTCTCTGCTGCAGCTTATTAGCTAGTCAATGTAGTCTCTGGGAGCTGATGCCCTGTGGCAGGGAACACGCTGATCCTAATGAGTACATACGTATGCCTGCCCACGCCACTCAAATGAGTTATTTCACTGTGGTGGGAAGACTGGGCCCCGAGCACCAACACCTGATGCCATCCTGACTGCCTGGAGTCACAGAGGAGCCAAGCACATCAGTGAAGTGCAGTGAAGCAGTGTGATTCAACTAGTGTTAAACATGCAACACAGTAGCTGCCGCAGCACAGACACATCTGACTGTCATGTGAATCCTCTGGTGCTGGACAGAGCAATAGTCTGGAGGTGGAACCGAGGTCAATATCATACAATGTATGTTTTTCTATCTGCTTATTTCTGTATCTATTCTCGTTTTAGTTGTGCTTTCAGGATAGAAGGAGCTAGACTTTAAATATTGTAATACTGTTAGTGTTCGTGGAACCAGGACAAAGGTAAGAAGGGAATTGGATTCTAAGAATTTCTCCTCTCTGTCTGCTCTCTTCTATTCTGACCATAAACTTTTTATCAAAGTAGCAGAGTTTCAACTCTAGAAGTAGATAAGCAGATGATGTCTGAAACTTTGTCTTCTGTTTGATTATATCAGAGACAAGTATTTAATGGTTTCCTGATGTTAGGATCCAGACAACCGTTTAATTAAAGACATTCCCTGGCCTCCTTGCAAGGCTGACTGGGTGTACATCAATAGTTTTGTGATTGAAAAACCTTCAGGTAATTGAACATGGTTGACCTGTGTCAGTGTTTTTGTATTTTCTAAAAAGAGTGAACATTTGTTACGAAGTGGAGTCGTGTTAACCTTCCTGTTCTTTACAGTTCATGGAGAGAAAGTTGATTTTACATTGGTTAATTACTCGCTGACAAAAGTTGTTGTAATGAAACAAACTTAAGCTGAAAAAGCTGGTACACTGTGGTAGTCAACTTTCTCTCCCTCTCTCTTTCTCTCTCTCTCTCTCTCTCTTTCTCTCTCTCTCTCTCTCTCTCTCTCTCTCTCTCTCTCTCTCTCTCTCTCTTCCTTCTTCCCACATCTCTCTCCTAGAATATTAGTGTCAATGTTGTTTCTCAACATTATGTCCTCCAAGCTGTTTTTGTCATGCTCTGAAGTGCTTTGTCTGCTCTGGTGTTTGGCGGAGGGCTGACAGTGGGGTGGAGGGGGGATGATGGGGGTTGGTGGTGGGTTGGAGGGTGTAGACCCCAACAGGCAGTGCTGCGTAGGCAACCTGTCTGTTTTCTGGCTGATAATGGAACCTGATGAGCGGGTCCTTCATCCTCATCTCCTTCTCATCCTCCTTCACTCACCACAGCCCCCAGACATCAGGCACAGTAGGTGGGCTTTAGGGGAGGGGGCACTGAGCATTCGGGAGAAACAAAAGCTAGGCCACCCCCTGGAGAATACTCAACCCTGTCAGCCAAAAACAGGAATTTGATTAATTCAATTTCAAAGAAACCAGGCTGGACTTGAGGCATTTTGGTTTGAAAAGAGTAAGGTGTCTGTTGTTGTGATGATGACAACATGGTTGACAATAATCTGAGTAAAACAGATAGGAAAACTTTATTCATTCCAATAATAGTCATTGTACAGGCTGTATAAATTAGAGTAGGTTATGATGGGGGAAATGCCCCCTGACACAAAAAAAAGCATTTGGTAAGATTTAGATATGTGCATACTGGCTATCCTTAGGCAAACATATTTTAAAGGGAAATAAATGGGCAGAATGAATAGGGGATTGTTGTTTTTCCCCAAAACTGCCACCTCTGTGGGGCAAAGAGCCACTGAAGAAATGTTTTAGTTTGACATTTTGAGTAATTGACAATTAATAGCTAGTCAAAGTATCTTATTTTAATTGAATAAATCAAACATTGAAACAAAATGACATTGCATATTTCACTATTAATATCCTCATTATGAGGAGGTTTTGATGTAGTCCCTCTTTTCATTTTACTCTTCCTGTCCATATCATCCTAAAGTATATCTTAATATTGATTGTGTAACTTAATGAAGTTGGGGGGGAGTGGTTGCCCCAAACATGCTCACCTTAAGTTTGACTATTTTATTCAAAACAGATTTTTCTCTTTAAACAAGTTCATTATTTATCTTTAGGCTCCCCTACTGATATACTGTATATTATATTTTTAAAAGGTATATAACTTCATTAGATTATGTCACTTTATAACTTCATTAGATTATGTCACTTTTTCAAAATGGCAAAATCTTAGATCAATTTACCTCAAAATCATTTTGTTGGAGTGACATAAAAAGTTGAGATGAGACAGATTAAATGTTTAGTTGAGCAAGAGTAGTAGCAACCAGGGAAAGTGTTGGAAAAAATAATTGGTAACATAAAGTGGTTTCTATGAATGACGTTTTACCCCAAGACACTATTTATTTTACAGCAGATGTTACTGTCAGCCAGCTGAATTGTCTCTCAAAATAGGGATAATATGGTGGTTTTTCAGCTGCATGTGTTACGGTTACTGCTAGGGATTTACTCTGATACAGTTCAGACAGCCATCTGTTGCTGAGCCTTGAGTGCTCTAAATTAATTTGTGTTCCACACACAGCTGGCAAATTAATATAGTTATTATATTTTCTTCCATTTAGTTCACATAGGTGTTGACAAACCAAAAGCAATAATGTTGAAATTAATGTACAAATTATCCGATGATTAAATTAATCAGGCAATGCTGCTGCTCAACTCGTAGCAAAAAGTGAACCAATACAATTCCATTAGTTTTCACTTATGCTCATTTTACTTGAACTGTATTCAATATGGGGCTTCCTGTTGTGTTGCTTCACAAAAATCAGTAAACTGTAGTTACACTGTCTATCAGCACTACAGGACATGCTGAAGTAACCAGCACTGATGCAGCCCTACTACACACTGCAGACCTGGGTTCAAATACTGTTTCAAATATCTCAATACGTTCATGTATTCATATATATATATATATATATATATACATATATGTATTTTTAAACAAGTCGTTTAATATTTTAGTGTACATGGAAATTATTTGAATATAAGAAAAACACTGACTCAAATACACTCCCATGCATTTTATCCAGTTATTTGGAAGTAGTATTTGAAATAAGTATTTGAAAATACTCTCTCATGCAATTCGTTTTTTGATGTTTCTTTTATACAAATAACCATTCAAATACTCAAATGAAAGTACTTGTTTTGAGCTATCTATTTGAAAATACTCAAATACACAGAACAAAAAAATATAAGCGCCAGATACACAAATACACATGTATTTGAACCCAGGTCTGACACACTGACCACGTTTCCATCCACAGTTTTTATGGAAGTAAAGTTATACTGAAGAAAAGAAAAAAACATCACAACAGCTGTGATGGAAAGAGGAAGTTTTAGTACAATTGCACAAATGCCTATATCATTTGTTCGTTCGACATGGTGGGATCTTTTAATGTCTGTAAAATGTATTATGCGACAAATGGCGGTGAAAACACCTTTATGCGCAAATATTGATATAAAAACCATCATGTTGAAGGTAACTTGGAGTCAGGCAATGATATGGTGTGTGGTCCTCCCACTACGAGTCGGGAAATCAGGCAGTTTATTAGGCTACAGATAAAAGCTTATGATGAACTTCACAGGGTGGTGAAAGTGCGTGATGATCTTGATGCTCCTTTCCAATGATTCTGGTGACATGATGATTGATGCTTGGCTGCCGTTTGACAAATTAAAAATATTCTCGCTCTTATCCATAATAATCTCATTATGTAGACTAGCCTACTCGCACAGCCTTCTTGCACTGTACCTGCCAGCTGTTGGCTAGAGTGCACGTGCCAAAACCATTGTAGGCACATTTGCTATTTAACACAACAGTTTTTGTGACAAAACCATCGGAAGAGTTGAAAATGCCATGGAAACACATTCAACTGTAGATTTGACATCATCACTCACTCATTTTTCTCTGCAACAAGTCAGTTTGTTGGAAACACTCCACTGGTGGGAAAATGCTCAAATGTCCTATGCAGATTTTAGAATGTTTGCATGAAAATCTATCGCCAATAGAATGGAGATCTAGCTACTGCAGCTTTTTATTGGTCCACATCTCACATCTGCTCCTTGGCTGTTGTCTCAGTTACATGTTGATGCATCATCAGAAGCACCTGTGGCCCTGCGGACCCTGTCCGCTGTGCATCCACTGCCCTCACACTGCATACGGGTGACCTCTAAGTAATGAGAGCCGTCCATGGTACGGTCTGGCTCTTTCATACAAGACAGAGTTCAGGTCGGTCAGTTTGCTCCTGCATGCGTCCTGCAGCAGGAGAGGATTTTAATGAGATAAATGGGAGGAATAGAGAGTGAGAGAGGGGAAATATATAGAGGGAGAGATAGAAACATGTGGGAGATGGAGAGTCAGAAAAGGAGAGAGAGAGAGAGCGAGAGAGAGAGGAAGGAGAGAGAGATGGCAGGAACAAGAGAAACAGAGAAATAGGGAGAAAGAGAGGGAACAGGAGAGACGTTTAGAGGTGTAGAGACGAGTCCCACTAACAAGCGGCTTCATCACGGTGAGGGATGAGCTGCCATAAAGGATCTCTCTTTTGACCTACCTAGGATGGATGGCAGAAGAGAGGAGAGCTATTGATGTTGTCTGCAGAGGCAGCCTCCTCTACTGCTCCTCTGCTCTATCTCTGATCGGCTCACTTGCAGAGAAACAATAACTAACCTGCCAGCTCCCATCCCAGACTGAGCGCATAATGACACCATACAGAGTTCATAGCAGTGGAAATGATGATGAAGAGAGGGTGGTCGGTTGATGATGGGGACAGTGATAGTGGTTTTGTCAGCTGTAGTATTGTAGTAGAGGTGGTACTAGTTATGGTAGGAAATATGTATTAGTATTGTCTTTATTGCTCCAACTTAGCTATTACATAGTTGTTGTAGTAGTATATGTTATATTGTATTAGTAGCCGTGGAAGCACTAGTAGTGATATAAACAGTAGTAAAACATAGTAAAAGTCTCAAAAGATGGGGACACTAGCCTGGGTATATTTCTCTCCAATTGCACATTCTGAGAATGCCAACAGTAGATCAGATCAAGTCAATGTGTTGTTTTGAGAGATTTTCTTTGAAGAGCGATAGATATACTGGAGGCTTCACTCTCTCTCTCTCTCTAACTCTGTCTCCCCACAGGCTCAGGCATGGTTTCTACATTAGTATGCAACATCGAACCCAGTCACACTTTGATGTGCAGCCACATGATTTCACAGTCCACCCTGATGACAAAGATCACATTTATAGGTGTCTGCGGTCGAGACTGATGAGAAGACTGGTTCAGATTTAATCTATTCTCAAGAAGCAGTGTGCCTCTGGTGAGACGCCTACATACAGTAGACAGCTGAGACAGCTGAGAGCCTCTGGTGAGACACCTATATACAGTAGACAACTGAGAGCCTCTGGTGAGACACCTACATACAGTAGACAGCTGAAAGCCTCTGGTGAGACACCTACATACAGTAGACAGCTGAGAGCCTCTGGTGTGACACCTACATACAGTAGACAACTGAGAGCATCTGGTGTGACACCTACATACAGTAGACAGCTGAGAGCCTCTGGTGAGACACCTACATACAGTAGACAACTGAGAGCATCTGGTGAGACACCTACATACAGTAGACAGCTGAGAGCCTCTGGTGAGACACCTACAGTAGACAGACACCTACATACTGACAGAGCCTCTGGTGAGACACCTACATACAGTAGACAGCTGAGAGCCTCTGGTGAGACACCTACATACAGTAGACAGCTGAGAGCCTCTGGTGAGACACCTGACACCTACATACAGTAGACAGCTGAGAGCCTCTGGTGAGACACCTACATACAGTAGACAGCTGTGAGCCTCTGGTGAGACCCTACATACAGTAGACAGCTGAGAGCCTCTGGTGAGACACCTACATACAGTAGACAGCTGAGAGCCCTCTGGTGAGACACTGAGAGCCTCTGGTGACACCTACAACAGTAGACAGCTGAGAGCCTCTGGTGTGACACCTACATACAGTAGACAGCTGAGAGCCTCTGGTGAGACACCTACATACAGTAGACAGCTGAGAGCCTCTGGTGAGACACCTACATACAGTAGACAGCTGAGAGCCTCTGGTGAGACACCTACATACAGTAGACAGCTGAGAGCCTCTGGTGAGACACCTACATACAGTAGACAGCTGTGAGCCTCTGGTGAGACACTACATACAGTAGACAGCTGAGAGCCTCTGGTGAGACACCTACATACAGTACAGTAGAGCAGCTGTAGAGCCTCTGGTGAGACACCTACATACAGTAGACAGCTGTCTGGTGAGACACCTACATACAGTAGACTGTGAGCTGGTGAGACCTACATACAGTAGACAGCTGAGAGCCTCTGGTGAGACACCTACATACAGTAGACAGCTGAGAGACACCTACACAGTACCTCTGGTGAGACACCTACATACAGTAGACAGCTGAGAGCCTCTGGTGAGACACCTACATACAGTAGACAGTAGAGCCTCTGGTGTGACACCTACATACAGTAGACAGCTGAGAGCCTCTGGTGAGACACCTACATACAGTAGACAGCTGAGAGCCTCTGGTGAGACACCTACATACAGTAGACAGCTGAGAGCCTCTGGTGAGACACCTACATACAGTAGACAGCTGAGAGCCTCTGGTGAGACACCTACATACAGACAGCTGAGACAGCTGTAGACAGCCTCTGGTGAGACACCTACATACAGTAGACAGCTGAGAGCCTCTGGTGAGACACCTACATACAGTAGACAGCTGAGAGCCTCTGGTGAGACCTACATACAGTAGACAGCTGAGAGCCTCTGGTGAGACTACATACAGTAGACAGCTGAGAGCCTCTGGTGAGACACCTACATACAGTAGACAGCTGAGAGCCTCTGGTGAGACACCTACATACAGTAGACAGCTGAGAGCCTCTGGTGAGACACCTGTAGACAGCTGAGAGCCTCTGGTGAGACACCTACATACAGTAGACAGCTGAGAGCCTCTGGTGAGACACCTACATACAGTAGACAGTCTGGTGAGTAGACAGCTGAGAGCCTCTGGTGAGACACCTACATACAGTAGACAGCTGAGAGCCTCTGGTGAGACACCTACATACAGTAGACAGCTGAGAGCCTCTGGTGAGACAACTACATACAGTAGACAACTGAGAGCCTCTGGTGAGACACCTACATACAGTAGACAACTGAGAGCCTCTGGTGAGACACCTACATACAGTAGACAGCTGAGAGCCTCTGGTGTGAGACACCTACATACAGTAGACAACTGAGAGCCTCTGGTGAGACACCTACATACAGTAGACAGCTGAGAGCCTCTGGTGAGACACCTGTAGACAGCTGAGAGCCTCTGGTGAGACACCTACATACAGTAGACAACTGAGAGCCTCTGGTGAGACACCTACATACAGTAGACAGCTGAGAGCCTCTGGTGAGACACCTACATACAGTAGACAACTGAGAGCCTCTGGTGAGACACCTACATACAGTAGACAACTGAGAGCCTCTGGTGAGACACCTACATACAGTAGACAGCTGAGAGCCTCTGGTGTGACACCTACATACAGTAGACAGCTGAGAGCCTCTGGTGAGACACCTACATACAGTAGACAGCTGAGAGCTCTGACACCTACATACAGTAGACAGCTGAGAGCCTCTGGTGAGACACCTACATACAGTAGACAGCTGAGAGCCTCTGGTGAGACACCTACATACAGTAGACAACTGAGAGCCTCTGGTGAGACACCTACATACAGTAGACAGCTGAGAGCCTCTGGTGTGACACCTACATACAGTAGACAACTGAGAGCCTCTGGTGAGACACCTACATACAGTAGACAGCTGAGAGCCTCTGGTGAGACACCTACATACAGTAGACAGCTGAGAGCCTCTGGTGAGACACCTACATACAGTAGACAGCTGAGAGCCTCTGGTGAGACACCTACATACAGTAGACAGCTGAGAGCCTCTGGTGAGACACCTACGTACAGTAGACAACTGAGAGCCTCTGGTGAGACACCTACATACAGTAGACAGCTGTGAGCCTCTGGTGAGACACCTACATACAGTAGACAGCTGAGAGCCTCTGGTGAGACACCTACATACAGTAGACAACTGAGAGCATCTGGTGAGACACCTACGTACAGTAGACAACTGAGAGCAGTGTAGTTTATGTTATAAAGCTGCTATATGAATTTGTTTTTCTATTGTTTTTCTCTCTCATAATAATTTGTTGCAAACATGTGTTGTGTGGTAAAGTAAGTGTTAATTAGGAAATCTTAAATTTGTCATTTAAAGTCGTTTTTTTCCAGAAGGATTGAGCACTGTGGGCCAATTGCAACCATTGATGGCTGCTAGATTATCGCCATCTGTTCTCTTGGTAAACCATCAATACGTGCAAAAATCACCCACACAGTTGATCTCAATTGCAACCAAATAGGCCACTGATTTACCTCTCCCTAAAGCAGATGTTGTGGTTTACTCTTAGTCTTGATCGCTGCCAACCATTTTCAATAATATTTTGCGGTCTGGTGGGTATTATAATGGTAACAATTTAATCCTGCTATTTGAGGAGACTAAGAGCAATTAATATTTTTGACAATCATTCCAAACAACTGAAATAAAGTATTTAATTTGTTCACCAACAGCAAATCTAGCCTATCCTACACATTATGAATGGAAAAATCATAGTTTAGGATAAATTCTTAATTTCCAATTTATGTAATCCATTGATTATTTTTACTTGGCCTATGGACATTTCTTATCAAGAGGGGAAAATAAAATGTTCCTGATCCCGCAGGCTGCACATTTGACGGGCTATACTAAATCATGATAGTCTTGTGTTCTTCGTCAAATTATATTGTATTCTCATGAAATAATTTAAAAGTTGCACAAATGTAGTTATTTTTCATGCTATTATAATGATGTGTTTTTTAAATAATCACTTTCAAAAACAAAACAACATAGAAACAGTATACAGCTTGGCGTGATTGTCTGTGCGTGATGAGCTGTTTGTGGTTAGGCTGGTAGTGAAGAGTATCATTTGCAATGTTGTGTGGATAGCAGAGATTATTTCTTTATTTGTAGAACAACGTGATGATTAACAAATAATACATCAGAGGCCGTGTGGTCATAGCCATGAGTAGAAGCCAACAGATTTCATTACTATGGAACACAGGGGCGATCAAATTTCAATATTGCAACAATGTTGTAAATGTTGGAGATAATGTCTAGATCCTTTTTACCATGGAGATCAAGCTTATAAATTGCATGGCTGGGCAGTGGATCTGTAAAAGTAGTAGTAGTAGTAGTAGTAGCAGTGCGTTGCTAGGTTACGACATAAACAATGGTACTTTTTATGAATGTTCTGGCCATGTTGTCTACCATTTGTATATCATTGGCAGGATATGCTCTAACAAGGGGAATTCCAAGCCACCGTTATTTAACACTCAATAGTGATCCTTTATATTTCCTTACAGTATTACAGTAATTAGGCCAGTAGTCCTTCTGTGGCAGATTGTACTGTACTGAAGAAACAATGTCTGAATTGGAAAGAAATGTGGTAGCGAGACTGATGTTTTATTATTTGGAAGTTGTTATCTTAACCAAAGGAACAGATGCAATAATCACACATATTGCTGCAAACCATATTACTTTCATTCACAATGTGATAATTAATAACAAAGTTGGTCTACAACAACTTTATTTTGGCAGAAGAGTAGCCTCCATGTAAGCATAATTTGGCTAAGTAACTGTCTGCAATTAACACTCTTAACTAAATCCTTGTAATAGACTACATTTCCAGTTACATTTTTTACATTTCAGTTGGAATGTCATATTCTTTTCTGTATCTTCTTCCTATTTTGATTTAGTTGTTCCTGACAGGATGTTACCTCATTGGGGTTGGAGTAAGGAACGCAGACAGTTAGCATTTCCCATGCCATTTCCGCTGTCTAGTAGCAATGTCAAATCAGCTGGTCTGCTAATGAATTCCGCTGTTGTTTTTTGTTGCAACCACGGTCATTTTAGCTCTGAGCTCCGTGTAATCTCCCGTTAGTAGCATGTTAAGAAATCCAGCGGCAACATTCAGATGTGCCTTCTTCCTTGCAATGCACCCTCCGACTTGAATCTATCTCACAAACGATTACGTGTTTTGCAATTCGTCCTTTCTCTCTCCTGCTCTTCTGTATGAGTCCACAACCTTCAATAGCAGCAGGGGAATGAAATCAAATCAAAAGTGATCCTCATCCATTTAAGAAATTGACACCGGGTCTCTCTTGTCACCCAAAGATGACTCTAATCTTTCCACTTGAAGATTAGATTGTGTCATTCAACTTTGAATGGTTGAAACATTCAGAGATTGAACTATAAATGAGACATTCGTCTCTGAAGAGGCTATCTGCACACCGGGTGAGGTACTGCACTTGGAAGGGAGTGCACAAAACTCTTAACACCCTGACGACGGAATTCCCCTCTCAGTACGTCTAGCAAAAAAAACATCAAATTCACATTAACCTTACAGAGTGCAGGACCTGAACAAATGATAACTAGTCAGAGTCAAGTTTCTGCTCAACCATTCGTAACAATTCTAATTCTAGAACTCTACAGAGCAAGATATTGTAGGACACTGCAGCTTCAAACTAACTCGTTTTCTCCTTGTGTGATCATATGAAGATGTTATCTGTCATTTAATACTACCAACCAGTTTATTAGGACATAGTGACTGGCTTGTATTTTTGATTGATATCATTCACAGTAATCTGACACTAAATTGTGCTTCAGTTTTATATAGTCCCATTTCCATCTGAGTAAGGCTTTGAATAAATCATCCACATTTTTCTCTCTCTCTCTCTCTCTCTCTCTCTCTCTCTCTCTCTCTCTCTCTCTCAAATTCAATTCAATTTAAGGGCTTTATTGGCATGGGAAACAAATGTTTACATTGCCAAAGCAAGTGAAATAGATAATAAACACTGTGAAATAGACAATAAAAAAATGAACAGTGAAAATTTCACTTCCAAAAGTTCCAAAAGAACAAAGACATTTAAAATGTCATATTATGTCTACATACAGTGTTGTAATGATGTGCAAATAGTTTAAATATAAAAGTGAAAATAAATAAACATAAATATAGGTTGTATTTACAATGGCGTTTCTTCTTCACAGGTTGCCCTTTTCTTGTGGCAACAGGTCACAAATATTGCTGCTGTGATTGCACAGTGTGGTATTTCACCCAATAGATATGAGAGTTGATCAAAATTGGATATGTTTTCGAATTCTTTGTGTGTCTGTGTAATCGGAGGGAAATATGTGTCTCTAATATGGTCATACATTTGGCAGGAGGTTAGGAAGTACTGCACAGTTTCCACCTCATTTTGAGGGCAGTGTGTCTTCTCTTGAGAGCCATGTTTGCCTTCAGCAGCCTTTTTCAATAGAAAAGCTATGCTAACTGAATCTGTACATAGTCAAAGATTTCCTTAATTTTGTGTCAGTCACAGTGGTCAGGTATTCTGTCACTGTGTACTCTCTGTTCAGGGCCAAAAAGTATTCTAGTTTTCTCAGTTTTTTTTGTAAATTATTTCCAATGTGACAAGTAATTATCTTTTTGTATTCTCATGATTTGGTTTGGTTTATTGTGTCGCAGTCCTGGAGCTCTGTGGGGTCTGTGTTTGTGAACAGAGCCCCAGGACCAGCTTGCTTAGGGGGCTCTTCTCCAGGTTTATTTCTCTGTAGGTGATGGCTTTGTCATGGAAGGTTTTGGGAATGGCTTCCTTTTAGGTGGTTGTAGAATTTAACGGCTCTTTTCTGGATTTTGATCATTAGTGGGTATCGGCATAATTCTGCTCTGCGTGCATTATTTGGTGTTTTACTTTGTACATTGAGGATATCTTTGCAGAGTTCTGCATGCGTTCTCAATTTGGTGTTTGTCCCATTTTGTGAATTCTTGGTTGGTGAGCGGACCCCAGACCTCACAACCATAAGGAGCAATGGGTTCTAGAACTGATTCAAGTATTTTTAGCAAGATCCTAATTGGTATGTCAAATTTTATGTTCATTTTGACGGCATAGAATGCCCTTCTTGCCTTGTGTCTCAGATCTTTCACAGCTTTGTGGAAGTTACCTGTGGCGCTGATTTTTAGGCCGAGGTATGTATAGTCTTTTGTGTGCTAATGGGCAACGGTGTGTAAATGGAATTTAAATTTGTGGTCCTGAGAACTGGACCTTTTTTGGAACACCATTATTTTTGTCTTACTGAGATTTACTGTCAGGGCCCAGGTCTGACAGAATCTGTGCAGAAGATCTAGGTGTTGCTGTAGGCCCTCCTTGGTTTGGGACAGAAGCACCAGATCATTAGTGAACAGTAAACATTTGACATCAGATTCTAGTAGGGTGAGGCCAGGTGCTGCAGACTGTTTCTGGTGCCCTCGCCAATTCGTTGATCTATACACCATCATTCAAAATTTTGGGGTTACTGAGAAATGTCCTTGTTTTTGAAAAAAAAGCAAAAAATGTGTCCATTAAAATAACATCAAATTTATCAGAAATACAGTGTTGTAAATGACTATTGTAGCTGGAAACGGATGATTTTTAATGGAATATCTACAGAGGTGTCACGACTTCCGCCGAAGTTGGCTCCCCTGCCTGTTCGGGTGGTGCTCGGCGGTCGTCGTCACCGTCCTACTAGCCACTACCGATCCCTTTTTCGTTTGTCTGTTGGTTTTGTCTTATTAGTTTCACCTGTGTGTATTTTAGTTTAATTAGCGTCCTTATATATAGTAGGTTGTCCCGCCCTTGTTTTGTGCGGGATTGTTTTTGTTACTCTGTTGTATGGTGGTTTTCGTGTGGTTATTCTCCGGACTATTTTGGTCCTGTGTTTGGGCTGGTCAATTGTATGCGCCCTGTGTGTTGGAGTGACCGTTTTTGTGCGCCGGAGAATAAATTGACAATCTACTGAACCCTGCTCTCTGCGCCTGATTCCACCCACCAATCCTAGTAAATCGTGACAAGAGGCCCATTATCAGCAACCATCACTCCTGTGTTGCAATGGCACGTTGTGTTAGCTAATCCAAGTGTATCATTTTATCAATTTGATGTTATTTTAATGGACAAAAATGTGTTGCTTTTTCTTTCTTTATAAACAAGGAAAATTCTAAGTGACCCCAAACTATTGAACAGTAGTGTATGTTGAAGGGGGGGGCTTAAGCTGCTTCCCTGTCTCACCAACGGCCCTGTGGAAAGAAATGTCTGTGTTTTATTCCAATTTTAACTGCACACTTGTTGTTTGTGTAAATGGATTTTATAATGTCGTACGTTTTTCCCCCAACACCACTTTCCATCAATTTGTATAGCAGGCCCTGGTGCCACATTTTTTTTATCAACAAAGCATGAGAAGACTTTGCCTTTGTTTTGGTTTGTTTGTTTGTCAGTTAGTGTATGCAGGATGAATACATGATCTGTTTGTTTCCGCTGAAGAAATACGAGTCTGCTTTAAATTATAATGCAGAGGAATTTCCCACGGTTGCTGTTAACGCCAATTCCACGGTAGTTATTGGGGTCAAATGTATCTCCATTGTGGGAATATGCAGAGCTGAGCATGATGTTCAAGAGTTTAAGCATAGCAAATTGAAATGTTTGGTCTGTATATTTTATGTATCTCTCTCTCTCTCTCTCTTCCCTCACCCCCCTCCCACAGGAGGATTATGTCATCATGGGACCAAATTGAGATCTCATGGAACCTTTACTCAGTACTTTGGCAGCAATTACAGCCTCAAATCTTCTTGGATATGACGCTACAAGCTCGGCACACCTGTATTTGGGGAGTTTCTCCCATTCTTCTCTGCAGATCCTCTCAAACTCTGTCAGGTTGGATGAGGAGCGTCGCTTCACAGCTATTTTCAGGTCTCTCCAGAGATATTCAATTGGGTTCAAGTCCGGGCTCTGGCTGGGACACTCAAGGACATTCAGAGACTTGTCTTGAAGCCACTCCTGCATTGTCTTGGCTGTGTGCTTAGAGTCGTTGTCCTGTTGGAACATGGACCTTCGACCCAGTCTTAGGTCCTGAGCGCTCTGGAGCAGGCTTTTTATCATGGATCTTTCTGTATTCTCCCAGTCCATGCTTCTGAAAAACATACAAAAAGCATGATGCTGTCACCACCATGCTTCACCGTAGGGATGGTGCCAGGTTTCCTCCAGATGTGACACTTGGCATTCAGGCCAAAGAGTTCAATCTTGGTTTCATCAGACCAGCAAATCTTTTTTCTCATGGTCTGAGAGTCCTTTAAGTGCCTTTAAGCAAACTTCAAGCCGGCTGTCATATGCCTTTACTGGGGAGTTGCTTCCATCTGGAGACTCTACCATAAACCTCTTAATAATCAGACCCTTTTTTCAATTTTCACCTAAAATGACACACCCAAATCGAACTGGCTGTAGCTCTGGACCTGAAGCAAGGATATGCATCTCATTGATATCATTTCAAAGGCAACACTTTGAAGTTTGTAGGAGAATATAACACATTTGATCTGGTGAAAGATAATACAAATCAAAAAACACGCGTTCAAAAAAGAAAAGAATTATCATCTTTGAAATGCAAGAGAAAATTAGATTTTGGCCACTAGATGGCAGAAGTATTGATCCTGTGAAGCAGTTCATACTGGACAATATTTTGTATAGTCTTTCCAAATGTGCCGAATTGGTCAATTCATACATTTTTCAAGTACATAACTATAGAGAACATACAAAAAATGATATGGTAATAAAAATGTAAGTTTACACACTCCCAGGATTGTCATACATCATTAGCTTATAAACTTTCACACATCTAGATGGCCGGGCGGGGTGGGTGTAGAGCCAGACACAGCATGGGTTCAAACTATAGAACCCAGTTCCTACATTTGGATATAAAAATGGATTTTATCAAATAAAACTATAATACATTTTATCTCTGGGACCCTCAGGATGACAAATCAGAGCAAGATTACTGAATGTAAGTACATTATTTACCTTGGTGAATGTATCAAACCAGTTGCCATGATACAAGTGTTTTGTTGTTGTGCACTGTCCTCAAACAACAGCATAGTATTTTTTCACCTTAATAGCTTCTGTAAATTGGACAGTGCATTTAGATTAACAAGAATTTAAGCTTTCTGCCCATATAAGACATGTGTATGTCCAGGGATTTTTTTTTGTTACTTCCAATGTCACGCTAATCACATTAGCGCACGTTAGCTCAACCGTCGCAGTGGAGGAACACTGATCACGAAGAGGTTTTAATAAAAGGAAATAATATTGACCGAATGTTTATAAGGCAAGCAAACTCGATGATCAAAACATTTGATTACATAAAATAAGCCTGAATTGGTTCATCTACTTCCAAACTATGCAGAAAGTGTACTGTTGTAATTTAACATAGTTATACCCAGGGGTGAAACTAGATTTAAATTCTTACCGGTACGGGACACCCAAGCACGCACAACGTTTTTTATAGCCTAGATGTAATCAAAGAATTACATATAGAATCCCTATTCATTTTATATGATCTCTGTGGGCCTAGTAAAGATTTGTCATATCACCTTTAAGATGTATTAGCTTGTCAAGTGGTATGAACACAACCTGTTTTCAAGCTGTCAACCATTCACTTCAAAAAGGCCCCCTGGGTACAAGGTTTGTATTTGATTCAAATAATCAGAGCTTGACGATGAGATGGGGGGCCAAGTTTGGGAAATCACCACTGTAGGCTACCTGCACACATTTTACCACTCACAAGATAATTCCAGCATCCAAACAGTGCACTGTGCACCCACAATTTCATGAATGGAAAGAGACATCTGTTCCAAAACACCTAAAAATATATTGTTATGACATGATGCAATTTTCATTAGACCTGCAATTGCAGCATACATTGATTCATCCACTGCTGTCCACGCGTCTTGGTCTCGGCCACTTATCTCCGCCTTGGTAAAATGTAAGTGTTGTTGTCAAACTACAATGCAACTAGGATCATATACCACCCGGTTTCAAGTCAATTCGTACATTTTTCATGCGGCTGACATGTGGCCATGTTAAATAATGGTGTAATAGCCTATAGTTTTCTTATAATTTTGTGTTATGTATTGTGGTGTGTTCATGTTTTACCGGTACAGCATACCCCCACTATTTATTTTGCTGGGAAGCTGTACCGGACTGGCTTACTTTCACCCAAGTAGGCTACTTACTTACAATCCAAAGTCAGTAAGTCACAGTTTCTGATCTATGAACAAGTAAAATACTGGCTGGGATTCGCAGTTCATACTTCACACCTGGATGGTCTTGTAGCAGGTTTTTGGCCTGCCCAAAAGCTGCTTGCTGCTTGGACACAGTGGGGGAGCAGTCCTGGTAGACAGAGAAGCTCTGTCCTTGAAAGCTCAGAGTGGTATTTGATTCGTTGGAGAATCTCCATCTTCTTATTGAAAAAGTGCACTCGAAGAATGATGTCACGGGGCTTCACACCGTCTCAGGGCTTTGGGCGCAGTGACCGGTGGGCAAGATTGATCAGTGCTTCTCATCCATGGCGAGAACATTCTTTAGCAGGAGACGAAATCTGTGGCTCGAGGCATTTCCGCTGACTCTGGGATCGATACCAGTCTGAGGTTATTGCGGCAAGAAAATCCCTCTAATCTCACAAAGCTATCCTACACCTTTTTCAGATCCGTAGTCAGGCTTTTCACGCCGGCCTCCAGAGAGATAGTCAGGCTTTTTATGCCGGCCTCCAGAGAGATAGTCTGGCTTTTTATGCCGTCCTCCAGAGAGATTGGCAGGCTTTTCACGCCGGCCTCCAGAGAGATAGTCAGGTCGGAGGCACTGGTAGCGGAGGTCTCCAGCGCTGAAATCGTTGTGTTGTGCAACTCTGTCGTTGTTTTGAGTGGTGATAACAGGCACTGTCTCATTTCGCAGATTAGTTAAATCTGCTTGGATTTGGGCCTCAATCGTAGCAACTACCTCCTTTTCATTTAATCTCAGAGTGTAGTAATTTGATGCCCTCTAGAGTTCATTTCAGAGACCCCCCCCAGGTAGAGCTGCATCCCCATGCACAGCGTTGGCCTCGGTTGAGGAGAGGTGATGAAACTGGCTCTTGTAGGCCAGGTTTTCTCAAAGTCTTGTTTTTGGCCTTTGGTATCATCGACATGCTGACATTTGAAAGTCATGTAGTCTTCGGTACTTCAGGAATAATACTTGAAAATAAATATGGTTTTAATGCAAAATTCACGTACATTTTAAGAAAACTGTGAGAGCAAACGGAAAACACACCATTCGCACATTGCGGCCCCAGTTTCCCATACCAACCTTTTCTTGCAACATAATACATGGCACCTCTGGCTTGCAGGGAGAGCAAGGCCAGGCACTAAATAATCCATCTGACTCTATTGCTCTGCATTGTCACCTTGAAACTCGCTGCTTAAGACATTGATTTTCTCCCCTTTTCATGTTACCCAGACTGATGGTCATTTGAACGTCTCTGGCTGAGAGAAGGATCAATGTTGTTCCTTACAATTGTCATTTAGTAAAGACTTATACAATGGGATCTCATAAGCCAATTATTATTTGAAAAATCAGCTTCCAGGAAAGTACTGTTGAAAAAAAATCAAGAAACGACATTCAACGTAAGTAGAGAAAACAGCCTCGATCTCTGCATTGGTCATTTAACATGACCAATGTGCATTAATGAACAAACTGTGCTTTTTTAAAGGGAAAGTGTTGAATAGATATTGTAGTGTGGGTGTATAGTGTGGGAGCCACACAGCACAGTGGCCTTCAGTGTTATGAAACGCGACAGTCAGTCTTGCCAGACCAGACCACCTTAGCACAAATGGTTTACAAGCGTAACTGTCCCTACCAATTACACACAATGCATGACAAAGCAGAGTCCCTTTTCACAACTGTGTTACTGCGATGGCCTCGGTGCCCTGGGGGGTGTTTGTGCGGAGAAGGGAGGAGAGAGCACAGAATAGCAGCGCTGAATTAGCAGACAGACACTGGGATATAGCCAGCTGCATTTAATGCTTTAAGAAAACATTCAAACATGGAAATGTGTGGCAGGCAGAGAGGGGGAGCTGATTAACTTTCATTGCAAATGAGGCCCTGTTATGGAAAATCATTCCAGTCCCTGATGTTCTGGTTTAATAGAAAGTGGCTAGATTATTCACGCTGCAGAGTGAGTGAGCCTTTTTCCATATGTAACACTGGGATTTTTTTGCATGCACTTATAATTGGAAGCGGATAAGTGGCTTGTGATGCATAATGCATATTAGCTAATGTATTGTATGTAATCTGGGCACATTGAACTGACTGGAACAGGTCATTTAGAGAGGAGACAGACTGACCGCTGCATGGTGGAAGAGCCAGCTCTGAATGTTTCCACCTAACACCTCAACACGTCATGTCTTTTCATCAACACATTCATATATGATATATGACTCACCTATACAGGAAGGTGGTTTTAGATTAACCCATGTACAGCAATGTGTCTGAGTGGCAGTGATGCATTCCTCACCCTGGTTCGATTACTAACTCACACTGTAAAAAAAAGTGTAGTTGTTTCAATTAATTATTATTAATTAACAGTTTCCGCAGCATTTTTCAGTCCAAGTGTTCCCTGAAAAAAAGGTAGCTCCAACAATGTCACTCCCTGACCTTAGAGATCCTGTTTATGTCTCTATTTTGGTTTGGTCAGGGTGTGAGTTGGGGTGGGTATTCTAAACTCTATTTTTTGTATTTCTATGTTTTGGCCGGGTAGGTTTATCAATCAGGGACAGCTGTCTATCGTTGTCTCTGATTGAGAACCATACTTAGGTAGCCACCTGTGTTTGTTGGGAAGTTGACTTTGTTTAGGGCACATAGCCTTTAGCTTCACGGTTTGTTTTTGAAGTGTTTATTGTTTTGTTCGGCGTCATTTTAATTAATAAAATAACATGTACGCTCACCACGCTGCACCTTGGTCCTCTTCTTTTAATGGCCGTGACAAACAAGGAAAAAATTCAGTCAACTTAAAATTATGTGTTTGCTCAACTTGTCTCATATGTTCATTCAACTTGATACTAGTAACACACATGCTGCTTTTAACGTACAATGTTTGCAACTTACATATTTGACACACATTGACATACATGATTACATTGTGCATGTTTGTTTTAAGTTTAAGGGTTTTCTCAAGTTGGAGCCAAGTTTGGGCCAACCATTTTGGTTGTTGTTCAGGTAATACTGGACGTGGAACCAGTTACTTAATGATGATTAGTTTAAATAATTGAAAAAAATTAAGTGCAGACATTACGCTTTTCTCCCCTATGTTTTAGTTACTGCATTTACATACTGCAATCCAGGTTCAGTGTGTTTCTCTTTATCAAAACAGCAGTGCAATAGGGTCAGTCCACCAATTTGGTGCCTTTTGAGAAGTATAACGTGCTCAATGTTGGGGGATTTAACTGAATTGTTACATTCTGTCATAAAGAGAATATGAAAACATAAAAAAACATGTTTTCCCATCTCAAAATTACTATAGTAAGTGACTATTAAGTGCCAAAATAAAGTAATCATCTTAAATCAAGCCGAAATCCCTTTATGACCGGGCGAAAGGAAGCTTGATGTGTGCAACAGGGAGGGGCAATTGAATGCAAGCTTCAAAAAGAAATTGAAATTGTTAAAAACATTTCTAGCTTGTCTATCTGCAGTATGGGTAACAGAGTTGACGCGTTATGCTCGACCCCTCTCCATTTTCCACCACAAAACACCAGAAAATTGTGAAAAAGAGTAACCTGCTTTTTTACTATGATTTGAATATTAGATGGTCAATGTTTCTTTTGACATTTGTTTTAAATAAATAGTTTCACCATAATAAACAAGTTTAGTTCATATAACAGGGTTGACCTTAAGATTATGGACCAACATAAATGAATCACTAATGACAATCTTTAGAAATTACTTTGTCAAAGCAACAGAATGACTAGGGCTTTTACAATAATGTTGAGAACTTGGAGACATTTTTGAGTTAAGTGGGTTAAAATCTTCCTAGCCACAGAGGGTACACGGAGGGACAAATTGCTGAACGTGTTTGCACATCAGATTTATTGAATTCTCCATGTGGTTTAACTTAAAGGATACTTCATTTAATTTAACAGACTTTTTAAAATATACATATTTCTTCTTAAAATATCAAAAGGCACTCTTTTCATGGAACGACCCAATACTATACTGAACAAAAATATTGTCACGTCTGCTCCTGCTCCTCCCCTCCGGCGTATGACGTCGCCAGAGTACTAACCACTGGTCCTGAGATTCATCATTACGCACACCTGGAACTCATCATTATGCGCACCTGTGAATCATTGATTCACACCTGGACATCATACCCTTCATCATTTCCTCCCCTTTATATGTCACTCTCCCATGTTCACTCACCAGTTGGTATTGTTCTTGTGTATCGGCGGTCTGCCTTATGTTAGTGGTGTGTTCTTGGTTTTGTTGTTTTATTAAAACGTTTCACCTGCTTCAGACTCACCGCCCCATCATTACAGAAAACCAACTCAAAATATGGAAGCAGCAGGACAACCGGATATCTCCCAGACGATTGATGAACAAGGTTACCTTTTTCGTCAACACCATGATCAGTTGGCTCAACTGGGGACGGCCATGGAAGATGTTCTCCGCAGTCTACAACGTCTCAACAGCAGAGGATATTTTAGAGCCCGTCTACTGAACGAGTCAGCACACCAGCCTATCCAGCAAGTCAGCGATGGATGTCTATCCCTCCCCGAGAAATATGACCTGACACCTATGAGGTCTAAGGTTGCCACGGTTATTTCTCTGCTGACTGGGCGGGCATTGGAATGGGCTACAGCCATCTGGGAGAGGTGAGGAGGAGCTTGAGTCTTATGAGTGGTTCGTGGCTCTGTTTAAATGTATTTTCGATCATCCCATGGAGGGCAGAAAGGGAGGTGAGCGTCTGCTTCAGCTCCAGCAGGGGAATGACAGCTGCTGAGAATGCGTTTACCTTCCGGACAGTATCAGCTTCCAGTGGATGGAACGAGCCAGTGCTCAGCATGTTATTTAGAAGTCTGCGGGAGGAGGTCCAGATGGAACTGGCCTGCCGAGATGACAACCTCACCCTGGATGCACTCATTGTGATGGCCATCCATCTGGATAACCTCCTGCGGGAGCGTCAGCATCTACATCTCTTCTCTCCCTCCTTCGGCGAGTGTTCGGGATCAGAGCCTGAACCAATGGCGGTAGGGGTCACACGCCTTCCCGCGGTGGAACGACAAAGACGGATACAGCTGAGGCTCTGTCTGTACTGTGGCCAGGGAGGGCACATGCGCCAGCGGTGTCTTTACTTCAGAATCCAGGATCCACTGCAGCAGAAGGATGGTCACGGGATGTTACATCCCCTGGACTAGGAGTGAGTATTCCATCTACTGCCTGTTAGACTGTTTTTAGAACCCATCACTCTGGCTGACTGTCCCAAATGCCCTGTGTATACAGCTTTAGTGGATTCCGCCGCCGCGGAGAACTTTATGAATCAGACCCTTGCCGCCTCTTTCAATATTATTCCATTCCCGCTCTCCTCTCCTTTTCCTGTTCAAGGTCTCGACTGTCGGCCTCTAGGATCCGGAACCATCACACACATCACCCAACCACTCACCCTCACCATGGAGCCCAATCACCAGGAAAACATCCCCTTCATCACTAGTGCACCAGTTCACAAGATCATCCTCGGCCTACCTTGGCTTCAGCGCCATAACCCTACCATCTCATGGTCGAGGGTGAGAATCACCGACTGGTCACCTGAATGCCGGAGGACCTGCTTCCCTGTCCCCTGTGGTTCCATGTTGGTTGAGAGTCCTGCGGTTTCCCTCCAGCTCAACATCCCGGAGGAATACCAGGATCTAAGGAGGTATTCTCCAAGACCAGCGCTACCTGTCCCTCTCCTCATCGCCCCTCGGACTGTGCCATTGACCTGTTTTCCAGGTGCTACACCTCTGCGCAGACGCATCTACCAGTTGGTGTTGGATTCCAGTGGAGGAAATACTGGACACAGACATCATCCGTGATTTCGACCTTCGCCGACCGACCCGCTCCTCGTCCTCAGATCATCTCCCTGATCGGTGTCGTCTGCTCCTTCCTTCCGGTGTACGATGTCGCCAGAGTACTAACCAGCGATCCTGTGATTCATCATTACGCACACCTGGCACTCATAATTTTGCGCACCTGTTAATCATTATGATTCACACCTGGACTCCATTACCTTCATCTCCTCCCCTTTATGTTACTCTCCCATGTTCACTCACCAGTTGGTATTGTTCTTGTGTATCAGCATTCTGCCTTATGTTAGTGTTGTGTTCTTGGGTTTGTTGTTTAATTAAAACGTTGCACCTGCTTCTGACTCATCACCTCATTACAAAAATAAACACAACATGTGAAGTGTTGGTCCCATGTTTCATGAGCTGAAATAGAAGATCCCAGAAATGTTCCATACATATAAAAATCTTATTTCTCTAAAATGTTGTTTACAAATTTGTTTACATCCCTGTTAGTGAGCATTTCTCTTTTAGTAGTATGTCAAACCGGCCTCACAACCACAGACCACGTGTAACCGCTCCAACCCAGGACCGCTACATCCAGCTTCTTCACCTGTGGGATCATCTGAGACCAGCAACCCAGACAGCTGATGAAACTGTGGGTGTGCAAATCCAAAAAGTTTCTGCATAAACTGACAGAAACCGTCTCAGGGAAGCTCCTCTGCGTGCTCGTCATCTTCAACTGGGTCTTGCATACAGTTCGGAGTTGCAACAGACTCCTGCGGGCAAATGCTCACCTTCGATGGTCACTGGTACGCTGGAGAAGTGTTATTCACGGATGAATTCCATTTTCAACTGTACCAAGCAGATGGACAATAGCATGCATAGTGGTGTGTGGGTGAGTGGTTTGCTGATGTCAAAGTTGCGAACAGAGTGCCTCACGGTACTGTACCAGTGGGGTTATGGTATGGGCAGCCATATGCTACGGACAATGAACAGAATAGCATTTTATCGATGCCAATTTGAATAGACAGAGATATTGTGACGAGATCCTGAGGCCCATTGTCGTGTCATTCATCCACTGCCACCACTTCATATTTCAGCAAGATTATGCACTGCTCCATGTCGCAAGGATCTGTACACAATTCCTGGAAGCTGAAAATGTCCCTGTTCTTTCAGGGCCTGCATACTCACCAGACATGTCACCGATTGATCAAGTTTGGGTTGCTCTGGATCGACGTGTAAGACAGCGTGTTCCAGTTCTTGCCAATATCCAGCCATGTCCTACTGCCTTTGAAGAGGAGTGGAACAACTTTCCACAGGGCAAAATCAACAGCTGATCAATTCTATGAGAAGGAGATATGTCATGCTGTATGAGGCAAATGGTGGTCACACCAGATACTGTCTGGTTTTCTGATCCACACCCTTACCTTTTTGGTATATGTTCAACAGATGGATTTCTGTATTCTCAATCATGTGAAATTGTCACGTTCTGACCTTAGTGCCTTTGTTTTGTCTTTGTTTTAGTATGGTCAGGGCATGAGTTGGGGTGGGCAGTCTATGTTTGTTTTTCTATGTTGGTTTTTGAGTTTGGCCTGGTATGGTTCTCAATCAGAGGCAGATGTTGTTGTCTCTGATTGAGAATCATACTTAGGTATCCTTTTTCCACCTGTGTTTCTGGGGTGTTTATTTTCTGTTTTGTGTGTCATTCACTAGACAGGACTGTTTCGTTTGTTCGTTCTCCTAGTTGTTATTTTGTTTATTGTTCAGTTTTGATTATATTAAAAATCATGAACACTTACGATGCTGCACCTTGGTCCTCACCTTCTTCCTTCGACGACGGCCATTACAGAAATCCATAGATTAGGGCCTAATGAATTGATTTAAATTGACTTTCTTTGTAAAAACTGTAACTCAGTAAAATCTTTGAAACTGTTGCGTGTTGCGTTTATATTTTTGTTGTTTTGTGTATATCCATCATCCTCTGATCAGCCCATTGTTCCTGGCTCAACCAACATTTTTCTTCAAAGTAATACCATTTCAGCAAGGCTGTCCTGTGATTGCTTCAGAAAAAGCTATTTTATGATTTTGAATGGACAATTCAGCTGCTAGTTTCAGCTGCCTGTTCTCATTTAATGTGCTCAGTGACATGCATCATACGGACATTCACCGAGGTCAGACGTTGGCCAATGTGTTTGTGCATCACACAGCCACACACACTGTGAAGGAAACGGGACATTCGGGATATTTAAGAGGAAAGACAAGAGCTTTCTCTTCCTCTTTCATTTTAGGAACAGACTTTTAAGTCTCTCAGCCCAACATGAGAAAATACCTGCCACTTCTTTGACATGATATCCAACAAAGTAATGTGGGTGAATACTTGTACCTTTAAAAACACAGAACTAGGTTACATGCATACAGTGCCTTGCGAAAGTATTCGGCCCCCTTGAACTTTGCGACCTTTTGCCACATTTCAGGCTTCAAACATAAAGATATAAAACTGTATTTTTTGTGAAGAATCAACAACAAGTGCGACACAATCATGAAGTGGAACGACATTTATTGGATATTAGAAACTTTTTTAACAAATCAAAAACTGAAAAATTGGGTGTGCAAAATTATTCAGCCCCCTTAAGTTAATACTTTGTAGCGCCACCTTTTGCTGTGATTACAGCTGTAAGTCGCTTGGGGTATGTCTCTACAGTTTTGCACATCGAGAGACTGAAATTTTTTCCCATTCCTCCTTGCAAAACAGCTCAGCTCAGTGAGGTTGGATGGAGAGCATTTGTGAACAGCAGTTTTCAGTTCTTTCCACAGATTCTCGATTGTTCAGGTCTGGACTTTGACTTGGCCATTCTAACACCTGGATATGTTTATTTTTGAACCATTCCATTGTAGATTTTGCTTTATGTTTTGGATCATTGTCTTGTTGGAAGACAAATCTCCATCCCAGTCTCAGGTCTTTTTTTTCAGACTCCATCAGGTTTTCTTCCAGAATGGTCCTGTATTTGGCTCCATCCATCTTCCAATCAATTTTAACCATCTTCCCTGTCCCTGCTGAAGAAAAGCAGAACCAAACCATGATGCTGCCACCACCATGTTTGACAGTGGGGATGGTGTGCTTTCTGATGAGCTGTGTTGCATTTACGCCAAACATAACGTTTTGCATTGTTGCCAAAAGTTCAATTTTGGTTTCATCTGACCAGAGCACCTTCCAGGTCTCCCAGGTGGCTTGTGGCAAACTTTAAATGACACTTTTTATGGATATCTTTAAGAAATGGCTTTCTTCTTGCCACTCTTCCATAAAGGCCAGATTTGTGCAATATACGACTGATTGTTGTCCTAAATGGACAGAGTCTCCCACCTCAGCTGTAGATCTCTGCAGTTAATCCAGAATCATGGGCCTCTTGGCTGCATCTCCGATCAGTCTTCTTTGTATGAGCTGAAAGTTTGAGGGACCCAGGTCTTGGTAGATTTGCAGTGGTCTGATACTCCTTCCATTTCAATATTATCGCTTGCACAGTGCTCCTTGGGATGTTTAAAGCTTGGGAAATCTTTTTGTATCCAAATCCGGCTTTAAACTTCTTCACAACAGTATCTCAGACCTGCCTGGTGTGTTCCTTGTGCTTCATGATGCTCTCTGCGCTTTTAACGGACCTCTGAGACTATCATCAGTGCAGGTGCATTTATACGGAGACTTGGTTACACACAGGTGGATTGTATTTATCATCATTAGTCATTTAGGTCAACATTGGATCATTCAGAGATCCTCACTGAACTTCTGGAGAGAGTTTGCTGCACTGAAAGTAAAGGGGCTGAATAATTTTCACGCCCAATTTTTCAGTTTTTGATTTGTTAAAAAAGTTTGAAATATCCAATAAATGTCGTTCCACTTCATGATTGTGTCCCACTTGTTGTTGATTCTTCACAAAAAAATACAGTTTTATATCTTTATGTTTGAAGCATGAAATGTGGCAAAAGGTCGCAAAGTTCAAGGGGGCCGAATACTTTCGCAAGGCACTGTATATTTATCATGGTCATTTACTTTCTCATATTCCTCTTTAGAGAAAGTTCTGATCACTTTTATTTTTCAGGTGCCTTTTTCATTAATCATATTTATCGCAGATCTGCATGGAAATCATGTGTAGGATCATTTCCACGCAAAGCGTGAGATGTATTAATATGGACGTTTGCGTATGAGTGTGTGTAAATTTAGGCACAGCCATGACCATGCTTACGCGCAGTGCCAAGTGTTGAAATAACGGAACTGCTTGTCAAGCGTAGAATGAGGAAAATATATGTTGAAAATGTGTGAAATTGTGAGTGAAATAATTCAATAATTTTTTAGATGTCATTGTATTTCCATTGTGAATTCATGTAATATATATTGATAGGCTGTATAGTATAATTCTACCACATCAGTGAATTTGTTATGATAATAATCAATCTAAAGTGGATTAATTTGTTCAATTAGAGGCACGTCATCATCAGCAAAACAGTAACATGTCATTTCCATACACCATAGCACAACAGGTTGAAGTCGAGGGGGGTTTCTTTGCCATGATGCCATCAAAGGGTTCCCAAATATGAACGGAGCAATAGACGGCACACACATCGCCATAAAGCACCATCCCAAATGAGTTCAAATGTGAACAGAAAAGGCTTCCACTCTTAATGTGCAGGTGATAGGTTATATGATGCGCAAAAGACACTGTCGAATGTGGTGGCAAGGTGGCCAGGTGGAACGCATAACTCGTTCATTCTGCGGAACAGCAATGTTGG
This sequence comes from Oncorhynchus tshawytscha, assembly GCF_018296145.1. Lineage (NCBI taxonomy): Eukaryota > Metazoa > Chordata > Actinopteri > Salmoniformes > Salmonidae > Oncorhynchus > Oncorhynchus tshawytscha. Next base: position 34,357,060 of record NC_056435.1, on the reverse strand, counting down.
CCTATACGCCTACAGGAGGGAGCTGTTGAGGATGGATGGCTTATTGGTGAATGTTGCCTTACTAATTTGAAGTATATTTGCCACTGTTAAAGCAACTTGAATTGTCTTAATGGTCCTCTCTTTGTAGCTATGTTTTTATTTTTACTGGTCAAGCCACAACTGAACGAGCCAAATAAAACCTTTTGTTTGTACTCAGTCTCTGGCATTAGCACCTCTATTTCATTCTATTTCGTAGCATTTCTTGGTTGTGCAGCTGTATTTCATGGTACTACTTTGTATATTCCCCACACGCTATAAACAGATGATTTTGACCATATCAGGTTAATTAGGGGCATTTCGAAATGCAAATAGCCAATTCTGTGCATTAGCACTGAGGCTGAAAACAATTGGTATTTATCAGTGGTTATATCCTAACGGTGTCTGTATGATGGACGTAGGAATGTTTGATAAGTCACACATTTTCTATGCCTATAAATATTCTAAATTCCGTTCGTAAGTATTTCAGAATAGTTTTTACGCAATATTAATAAATGAGGCCACCGGCATAGTCGTATAGTTGCTGCGACATGTGTTTTCATACACTTGCTATATGTTTTCTGTACAGTCGTGGCCAAATGTTTCGAGAATGACACAAATATTAATTTCCACAAAGTTTACTGCTTCAGTGTCTTTAGATATTTTTGTCAGATGTTACTATGGAATACTGAAGTATAATTATAAGCATTTCATTAGTGTCAAAGGCTTTTATTGACAATTACATGAAGTTGATGCAAAGAGTCAATATTTGCGGTGTTGACCCTTCTTTTTCAAGACCCCTGCAATCCGCCCTTGCATACTGTCAATTAACTTCTGGGCCACATCCTGACTGATGGCAGCCCATTCTTGCATAATCAATGCTTGGAGTTTGTCAGAATTTGTGTGTTTTTGTTTGTCCACACGCCTCTTGAGGATTGACCACAAGTTCTCAATGGGATTAAAGTCTGGGGAGTTTCCTGGCCATGGACACCACAAAATCAATGTTTTGTTCCCCGAGCCACTTAGTTATCACTTTTGCCTTATGGCAAGGTGCTCCATCATGCTGGAAAAGGCATTGTTCGTCACCAAACTGTTCCTGGATGGTTGGGAGAAGTTGCTCTCGGAGGATGTGTTAATACCATTCTTTATTCATGGCTGTGTTCTAAGGCAAAATTGTGAGTGAGCCCACTCCCTTGACTGAGAAGCAACCCCACACATGAATGGTCTCAGGATGCTTTACTGTTGGCATAACACAGGACTGATGGTAGCGCTCACCTTGTCTTCTCCGGACAAGGTTTTTTCCGGATGCCCCAAACAATCAGAAAGGGGATTCATAAGAAAAAATGACTGTACCCCAGTCCTCAGCAGTCCAGTCCCTGTACCTTCCTGAGCAAGCTCTGCACTGGTGGTGCCCCGATCCCGCAGCTGAATCAACTTTAGGAGATGGTCCTGGTGCTTGCTGGACTTTCTTGGGCACCCTGTAGCCTTCTTCACAACAATTGAACCACTCTCCTTGAAGTTCTTGATGATCCGATAAATGGTTGATTTATATGCAATCTTACTGGCAGCAATATCCTTGCCTGTGAAGCCCTTTTTGTGCAATGCAATGATGACGGCACGTGTTTCCTTGCAGGTAACCATGGATGACAGAGGAAGAACAATGATTTCAAGCACCACCTTCCTCTTGAAGCTTTCAGTCTGTTATTCGAACTCAATCAGCATGACAGAGTGATCTCCAGCCTTGTCCTCGTCAACACTCACACCTGTGTTAATGAGAGAATCACTGACATGATGTCAGCTGGTCCTTTTGTGGCAGGGCTGAAATACAGTGGAAATGTTTTTGGGGGATTCAGTTCATTTTCATGGCAAAGAGGGACTTTGAAATGAATTGCAATCACTCTCTGATCACTTTTCATAACATTCTGGAGTATATGCAAATTGCCATCATACAAACTGCAGACTTGGTGAAAATTAATATTTGTGTCATTCTCAAAACTTTTGGCCACGACTGTATACATAGAAGCTATTAGGGACATCAACAACCCCTAGCAACTATCCCCCACCCCATTGGATCTAGGGATTAGGGCGTTTTGAAGCCAGCTCACTCCTGGACATTGACCATTTTACACTTGAGCCTTACAGACAAGAATTTCACTGTACCTTGTAATTACATCTGCAACCCTGTACATGTGACTATTAAACTCTCTAATCTCTAGCCTAATTTCTTAATCAGATTTGTCACAGTGCTCCCACTGGACCTAGGTAATGTCATGGTGCTGAACTGGTATTGATAGTGCGGGTAAATGAGGCACGCAATAATCGTTAACGTTAATAACCATAAAGATGTGGGCATCTGATTCATATGGCCCAGGTGTGGTATTCCATATAGGTCATTAAGAATTGACCAGGAATGAGGCCGTGCGACCCCCCTCCCACCTCCCGTTCACTTCAGTAGAATGACTAGTTAGAGATATCATTACTACCAGTCTACCAGTAGTACACCATTACTACTACAACAAACAAAATAAATATTCTGCTATTCTTTGTTTATAGTATTTTTACCTTTTTAACTCACAACTTACTAACCACTGTGGGGCACTCGATGCACATGGAAGAGGGTACCAATTATTTAACCAGGATGAAAGGCATTGTGTTGATTGAAGATAGAGACAGAGACATTCTCTCTCCATCTACCGGTTACCAGGACGATAGATGTGGGTCAGTGTGTGTCTCTGCGATGATGTTTAAAATTCAGTGGCTGTTTTTTTTCGGCTTTTGAGATAAGCTGTTCTAGCTGAGGGAAAACCACAATTGATTCTTGTGAATCCACTGTAGCTGGGTCAGTGGTTTCTCCCTGCCAGTCTGTCTGTCTGTCTGAGCTCTGCTCGGGAGCAGGAGAGTTCCCCACTCTCAGCTCACAGACAGCAAGCAGCCTGTTAGCTTCAGGCACTGCTAACTGGATGTCCACTTGTTTGTCTTCTCCAGTTACTGTAGGTAATGTTGCCCTGAGGGTGTGTGGATGGAGATATGGGCCAGAGATGAGTCACTGAGAAACAACCAGGGGTAAATTCACCAACATCAGAGCAGCAAAGGCATGCCATTGGTCAAAGTCAATTCAGCAAAGATTACATAACATTATATCAACTGAATCGACACTGTACACAATACATTCATTTCTCAAGGCTTTCTCTGAGATAATGGAAAGGCATTTCATGATGCATTTTTTTTTAAACACGCTGGCTGCCATCCAGAGTACTTCAATATATTTAGGGACGATTGGCATGAACGTATTTCAGTGCCCGCATCCTCAGGGTAGCCTTTCTTATTGAGCCATGTTGGCTAGCATCAGTGTTGTGAACACAGTGCTGTAGCAGGGCTGTCTAAGTCTGGATGGGGATCACGTCCTACCAGATGACTCACTCACATGGCTCGGGGCACTTTGGATTCTTTTTAGTGTGAACTTTTGTGTCGAGCCAAGATGTAACCGATTCCTTATGCTTTTACAGGCATAATGTCATGCCCTTCCTCCAAACATTTTTTCTCACCCATATACACACAATATCCTATCCTCATAATGACAGAGTGAAAACATGTTTTTAGACATTTTGCAAATGTATTGAAAATGAAATACTGAAAAATCAAATCAAACTTTATTTACCACAAGCTCCGAATACAACAAGTGTAGACTTTACTGTGAAATGCTTACTTACAAGCCCTTAACCAACAGTGCAGATTCAAGAAGAAGAAAATATTTAGGCTAAAATAAAAAGTAATAATAAAAAGTAACACAATAAGAATAACAATAACCAGGCTATATACAGGGGGCACCGGTACAGAGTCAGTGTGCAGGGGTACAGGCTAGTTGAGGTAATCGGTACATGTAGGTGGGGGTGAAGTGACTATGCATAGCTAACAAACAAACAGCGAGTAGCAGCAGTGTACAAAAGGGAGGGGGTGGCAATGTAAATTGTCCTGTGGTGATTTTTATGAATTGTTCAGCAGTCTAATGGCTTGGGGGTAGAAGCTGTTGAGGAGCCTTTTGGTCCTAGAATTGGCACTCTGGAACCGCTTGCCGTGCGGTAGCAGAGAAAACAGTCTATAACTTGGGTGACTGGAGTCTCTGACAATTTTGTGGGCTTTCCTCTGATGGCTGGAAGCTTGGCCCCAGTGATGTACTGGGCCGTTCGCACTACCCTCTGTAGCACCTTATGGTCAGATCCCGAGCAGTTGCCATACCAGGTGGTGATGCAACCAGTCAGGATGCTCTTGATGGTGCAGCTGTAGAACCTTTTGAGGATCTGGGGAACCATGCCAAATATTTTCAGTCTCATGCAGGGGAAAAGGTTTTGTTGTGCCCTCTTCACAACTGTCTTAGTATGTTTGGACCATGACAGTTCATTGGTGATGTGGACACCAAGGAACTTGAAACTCTCGACCTGCTCCACTACAGCCCCGTCAATGTTAATGGGGGCCTGTTTGGCCGCCTTTTCCTGTCATCCATGATCAGCTCCTTTGTCTTGCTCACATTGAGATAGAGGTTGTCCTGGCACCACACTGCCAGATCTCTGTCCTCCTCCCTATAGGCCATCTCATCATTGTTGGTGATCAGGCCTACCACTGTTGTGTCGTCAGCAAACTTAATGATGGTGTTGGAGTCGTGTTTGGCCACGCATTCGTTTGTGAACAGGGAATACAGGAGGGGACTAATTACACACACCTGAGGGGCCCCAGTGTTAAGGATCAGCGTGGCAGACATGTTGTTGCCTACTCTTACCACCTGGGGGTGGCCCGTCAGGAAGTCCAGGATCCAGTTGCAGAGGGAGGTGTTTAGTCCCAGAGTCCTTAGCTTAGTGATGAACTTCGTGGGCACTATGGTGTTGAAAGCTGAGCTGTAGTCAATGAACAGCATTCTCACATAGGTGTTCCATTTGTCCAGGTGAGGAAGGGCAGTGTGGAGTGCGATTGAGATTGCGTCAACTGTGGATCTGTTGGGGTAGTATGCGAATTGGAGTGGGTCTCGTGTGTCCGGGAGCATGCTGTTGATGTGAGCCATGACCAACCTTTCAAATTACTTCATGGCTACCGACGTGAGTGTCACGGGGCGGTAATCATTTAGGCAGGTTACCTTCGCTTCCTTGGGCACAGGGACTATGGTGGTCTGCTTGAAACATGTAGGTAATTCCCGGCTCTGTCAGGGAGAGGTTGAAAATGTCAGTGAAGACACTTGACATTTGGTCTGCGCATGCTTTGAGCTGGTCCGCACATGCCAATATCTAATTTACACAAGCATTCATACCCCTGAGTCAATACTTTGTAGATTCACCTTTGGCAGCAATTACAGCTGTGAGTCATTCTGGGTAAGTCTCTAAGAGCTTTCCTCAACTGGACTGTGCAACATTTGTCCATTATGTCAAATTGTCAAAATGGTTGTTGATCGATTGCTAGACAGATATTTTCAGGTTTTGCCATAGATTTTCAAATGTATTTTTGTCAAAACTGTAACTCGGCCACTCAGGAACATTCACTGTCTTCTTGGTAAGCATCTACAGTGTAGATTTTGACCTTGTGTTTTAGGTTAGGTTATTTATCTCAGAGTGTCTGGTGGAAAGCACACACAACCAGGTTTTCCTCTATAATTTTGCCTGTGCTTAGCTCCATCCCTATTCTTTTTAATCCTGAGAAACCCACCGGTCCGTAAACATTACAAGCATATTGTAATGGATTTGCCCCAAATATAATACTTTGTATTCAGGACGACACGTTAATTGCATTGCTATATTTTTTGCAGTATTACTTTAGTGCCTTGTTTAAAACAGGATGCATGTTTTAGAATATTTTTGTTCTGTACAGGCTTCCTTCTTTTCACCCTGTCAAATAGGTTAGTATTTTGGAGTAACTACAATGATGTTGCTCCATCCTCTGCATTCTTCTATCACAGCCATTCAACTCTGTAACTGTTTTAAGTCACCATTGGCCTCATGGTGAAATCCCTGAGAGGTTTCCTTCCTCTCCGGCAACAAAGTCAAGTTAATAACTTCACCATGCTCAAAGGGATATTCAATGTATGCTTTTTCTACCAATAGGTGCCCTTCTTTGCTAGCCATTGGAAAACACAAAACAAACATAATACCACTTTGACATTATGGGATATTGTGGGTAGGCCTGTGCCAAAATAATCTTAATTTATTAATGGTTCAAATCAGGCTGTCGCAATATTGGCGATAGCTTTGTGAGATCTGACATGCCCCCTGAGCCCACTCAGGCACTCCTGACACCTATCCCAAATGGGAACTACAAATGTGGCTCATGCACACAGTGTAATAGCACTATAAAAACATCCTTCATGAGACACCCACATACAGGTCAAAAAATCCCTGTTAGGGGTATTATCTCATGCAAGACCAAGGGAGTAATCGATCTCATCACCTGTTCATGTGGAAAAGCCTACATAGGACAAACAAACAACGCGTAGCTGAAGACTGCAGCTTAATGAAATGTAAGAACATTGACTATCCAGTAGCAGCTCACTTTGTTGAAGCTAATCATCCAATCTCCTTCCTCAAATAAACAGGCATTGAGCACGTTGCTCTACCAAGGAGAGGAGGTAACATCGAGATCCTACTACTACAAAGAGAGGCTTACTGGATATCCTATCTAAAAACATTGACCCCTAGTGGTCTGAATATTGACTCAGATCTCAGGCCCTTCTTATGAACAGCTCTTTCTTTTATGAACAAGTCTTATAAATTGATATATTCTTTCTACAGTTTGTTAGCGTACACCTAATGTGTTCCCCCTGTTGATGACCCTCATTATACATTAAGGTTGAACCAAAATATTACATGTAACAAATATGAAGTGAAATACGAAACAATTAAATATCTGAAATTGAATTAAACAATAATGTATGTTGATGCTTATATGATGTACATGTTTCTATATGATAACAAAAGCCTAATATATTTAATATGCCATGTACTATTTTTTTTACAGTTTCACTAATTCATTCTAATTAACTTAATCACTATTGTCATTGGTTTCACTAATTGTCTACATAACCTGGTTCAAGTATTCATGACATGACCCTGAAGAAGGCACAGTGATGCCGAAACATTGGTAAATACCCAAATAACTTACTGGGAGTTTAAATGTGGAGTGTGAGACTTTCTTTATTTTGATAGTTTACCAAATCAGGCTGTAACACAACAAAATGTGGAAAAGGTACAGTACTTTCTGAAGGCACAGTACATACAGACTAACACACGCTCCCTACTTCTGTTCCTTCACACGTTCCTTTTCTTCATCGGGAGGTGTTAGTCAAAGAGTGTTAATGGCAGCGAGGCAGTATGACAGCCTAGGCAGCACACTTCCCTGGGAGATGACCTGGTCAGGGTGTGTGTGAACCCACAAGGTACTGGGGCCCGGGCGCCAAGGCCACCATCAGAATACAACACCAGGCTCATTTCCACCAATCCACACACAGAACACTTGCTGCCTGTTTAAACACGCATTGCTTGTATGGATTTAGGGTCTTTCGTATGAAAGACACCAAGGCCTTCAGTGCTAGTCATGGGGGTGTGTAATTTCAATAACGTTCTGACTCAGAAGGTGCATTTAAGCAGATGAAATATGGAAGGCACTAAGTGCAGTCAGAGGGGAACGACATGAAGAGTTTTTCTGGCGAGGCTCGAGGCCCCGATATCGTCACATTAGTCCATATTATGTTGCTTTGTAGTGCATTTTAACATTTTCTTAAACTAATCAGGGGATTGTTCCTGGAGTTCCTCCTTGATGTTTTAGTAATGATGAGCTAAATCCCTTTGCCTGGCTGATGATGCAGCACCATTAAAGATACATGCACAGGGACAGCTGGGGCTCATCCACTTTGATGCCTCTGCCTCCTAAAACAAGTCATTAATATCTCCCATTTTCTTTCTTAATTTCTGATGCTAGTTGATTAACACGCCACCCTTTAAAGACCCAGCTAACTGATATAAAAAACACAGACTTGGCCAAACAGAATAGAGCTGTTTTGATATCAGACTTAATTGTCAGCAATCAAAAGCACTTCACTATGAATGTACTGCACCTAAAGTATGTCTGCCACTCAAGCGTAAATACGTTGTCTGAAAAGAAGCGCCTGTTCCATAATGCATGGCCTTATTCCACTATATTCCAGTGTGATTGAAAACAATCCACTTCGATGCTGAAGATAATGAAATGCTGTTGGTGCTTTAATAGAGATGTTTTTCACTGAGAAAAGATTAAGAAAAGATTGTTTTAAGGTTCATAGCCAAAGAGCACTGGAGGGGATAAGGAACTCAATTTGATATTCATCAGCTGCTTCAAACAAACTACAAATGAACACAGCTCCCAGTTAGTTCCAAAAATGAAACAAAAATGAACACATTTTTCTGTTCTTTTTTTGGGGGTATTTTTCCCTTATCTATTTATTGAATGTGATCATTATAACCACACTCTTCAAATTGAGTCTGTCTGCCATTTAAAACTAAACTATTTGCTGTCAGTTAGTGAGAGACTGCCAAAGAAAAAAAACTCACACAGAGAGAAAAGGTAGAACGAAGGACACCCTCTTATCTGCCAAAACAAAACACCCACTCAAACATGCAGGGAAATTGAATTGTGATTAAGATGTTGTGGGTTGAGAGGTAGTCTTTGAGTTATTTAGAGTGGGCCTCTCTGTCTTAGGTGTTTGTTGTTATAGCGATACATTACAGTATAATGGCAGCTCTGAGGGAGAGAGAGACAGAGAGCTCTTGAAGAATCCTGGCAGAGTCTCTGTCAATGATTACGAATCAGGGCACACTCTGCATAAATTAGAGTGCTGTTAATTCTTAGAAGAGGTGAGGAAACTGGGAACAATCCCAGAACATTAGCTAAGATTCCCGTTAAGTTCTATACTAAGCAAAAATATAAACGCAAAATTCAACAATTTCAACGATTGTATTGAGTTATGTTTCATATAAGGAAAGTAGTCAATTGAAATAAATGAATTACAGTAAGCCCTAATCTATGGATTTCAGATGACTGAGCAGGGGCGCAGCCCTTGTGGGCCTAGGTGTCACATTCTGACCTTAGTTCTTTTGTTTTGTCTTTGTTTAAGTATGGTCAGGGCGTGATTTGGGTGGGTTGTCTATGTTAGTTTTTCTATGATTTGGTATTTCTGTGTTTGGCCTGGTGTGGTTCTCAATCAGAGGCAGCTGTCAATCGTTGTCCCTGATTGAGAACCATACTTAGGTAGCCTGTTTTTCACCCTTGAGTTGTGGGTGATTGTTTTTATGTTTTGTGTCTACACCAGACAGGACTGTTTCGTTTCTGTCATTCTCCTTTGTTATTTTGTTTAGTGTTCTTGTGATAATAAATTATCAATATGGACACTTCCAACGCTGCGCATTGGTCCTCACCTTCTTCCACCAACAACGGCCGCTACACTAGGAAGGCATAGGCCCACCCACTTGGGAGCCAGGCCCACTCACTGGTGGGCCATGTCCAGCCAATCAGAATTAGTTTTCCCACAAAAGGGATAATGTTTCATTAGGTTGTGGGTACAGTCTGGTGGGAACATTGTTGGGAAATCACAAAAGATGATTTTCACAAAACACAAAAACTGTCCAGCTGTGTGGATGATTCTACAATGTTTCTTTTAGGATGCAAAAAAACAAACATTCATCTGATGTTGCATGAATGTTCCTAGAACACATTTAATCTGTTTTTTAAAGGTTCTCCGAATGTTTCATTAGGTTGTGGGAACAGTCTGGTGAGAACATTGTGGGGACATCCCAAACCACAAAACGGTCCGGTTGTGCTGACATTCAGATCATGTCTGTATCAGGTTGCACAAAACATTCCTTTGATGTTGCAACAATTTTTACAGAACAGCCTTTCTGAGTTCTTTAAAAGTTCACAGAACATTTAATTAGGTTGTGGGCACAGTGTGGATCCATTACAAGAGATAGGTTCCCAAAATACAATATGCTCAGTTGTGATGACATTCATACCATGTTTTATTAAGTTAGGTTGCACCGGATGTTCGCTGTAAGAATGTTGTAAGAATGTAAGAACGCTGTAAGAATGTTGACAGAACACCTGGTCTATTTTCATTAAAAGATGCCAGAACATTGAATTATGTTATGGGACTTGTCTGGGATGTTGCAAGAATATTCTTGTGATATTCACATAGGTTGCACAGAACATTCCCACAATGTTGCACAATGTTCCACAATTTTGAAATAAGTCCATAAGTCCATAAATAAGTCCATAAGTCCATAAATAAGTCCATAAGTCAACAATATTCCATTGGTGTTCATACAATATGCATTTGAACTTGTCTTGGAGGTCCTCTGAACATTTTAAGGACATTTGGAACATGTTATATTTAAATCTTACCTGATACTGCCACACAATGCTCCGCATGCAAATTTGTAGCTCCTTAAAGCATAAAACAGCAGATTGGAAAAAATCCCTATTTATGTTTCTCTCCAGGTTTAATGGCAATTCACATTTGAGGGCTGTATTGTAGGCCCACTTGAAGGTTATATAGACACATGGCATTTTAATTTAATTCATAGGACATTTAAACATCATTTAATCATTCAACAACCATATTTTATTAATTGACAATCTGCACATTATTTCATTCATAGGACATTTGAACAGTACAGAAGTCCTGAAGCCAAAGCACAAAAAAAAAAAAAAAAAAAAAACGTAGGCTCTTGGAATGATCTTGTTTGAACGACTTAGTACGTCGTTTGAACGACTTAGTACCTCATTTGAACGACAGTATCTTGTTTGAGCGACTTAATTGTTCTGTTGTCTAATTAGGCCTCATTTTCTATGCAGCTAGTCAGACCGTGTAATGGTTGCTGTAGCCATTCATTCACTGATTCCATCCATTGATATGATTATTCATTATTCATGATTATTCATTGCTGGTTCATTGATATCCTAAAGCATCTAAATGGGTGAGTGTGGAGCGAGTAGCAGAGTGTAATTCAAGCAGATCTCTTTTTTTTAAATGGTGTCGGCCTTCTCCCCCGCTTAAATTTTGCACTGGTACTGCGCAGCCACAAGCTCTGGGCATGCTCCACCTATAGCATTATTTGTTTCCTTTATCACTTTTACTTTAATTAGGCCTATTCGGTTGTAATTAGTTAGCCTTCCCCAACCACAGCATCCTATATCTAGTTTGTGTGTTCTACTTTCTACCATTAGGATATGTGCTTTCTATTTTGAAGTACTTGAAATGTATTAACTGATTTAGGTAGGCAATACATAGGCTACTGTACAATGTATTAACTGATTTAGGTAGGCAATACATAGGCTACTGTACAATGTATTAACTGATTTAGGTAGGCAATACATAGGCTACTGTACAATGTATTAACTGATTTAGGTAGGCAATACATAGGCTACTGTACAATGTATTAACTGATTTAGGTAGGCAATACATAGGCTACTGTACAATGCATTTTAGTTTTTATAGGAATAGAAACTCCATAATTAATCTAAAATAGCAGAATTACATTGTAAATAATATAGGCCAGTATCAGCTTCTTTTCATAAACAAACGGGAAGTAATCAACTCAAACTGCAGCGGTCAAATGATTTGTGCACAGAAGCATGAAAAGAAGCTGATACTGGCCTTTATTATTTATTTATGAAATTGTAGCTTAATTAAATTGATTTGTATTATGGTGTTTCTATCCCCCCCAAAACGAAAATACATTTGACATTATCCTATGTATTGCCCACCTAAAAATTATGTTGACACATTTGATGTCCTTCGTAATAGAAACAACACATCCAGATGTTAGAAAGTATAATATAAACTAGATATAAGGCTACTGTGGGTGGGTAGGCTAAATGACTACAACCGAATAGGCATAATTCAAAGAATAATGATAAAGGAAACTAAAAACGCTAGGCAGAGCATGCCCAGAGCCTGTGGGTGAGCAGTACCAGAGCGAAATTGGAATCGGAGGGAAGGCTGACACCATTTTTCCCCAGTCTGCTATAATTATGCTTTGCTCCTTGCTCCACACTCACCCACTTACAGTGCCTTCAGAAAGTATTCATACCCCTTGTCTTATTCCACATTTGTGATCGACAGGCTCAAATCGGTCTAATGTAGCAACATTTGGAATTGTGTTCTGTTTTTTACGTTGGATAAAGGTAGAGACACAGAGCTACAAAATGGTATATCATACACTACAGTTGAGGAACAATGGGAAAGTCATTTTGCTTTGACAGTTGATAAACTTGTAAACTCACTTTTGAGAAAATGGCCTTTGAATGTTTTGGTACTACTATTGGAGAGCCCTTCTTTGTCTACACCCATTCAGCATCGTTCACACCTTTCTTAAGCTTTAGCCCCACCCATCTCTTTAAGGGTTGATCTGAGCGTTCTGTACTAACAGCAGTCAAGCACCCATGCTAACTTGCTAGCTACTTCCAAACAACTAAGTGAGAGAGAACAGCTCACTGAACATTACTCACCCTAGCAGAACTGGTTAGGCTGTTATGTTATCCAGAGCATTGGTGACTGCAACTGTGCTGTCAGATTGTCAGTTCGTGAACTCAGAACCTTTCACATTCAGAGCGCACACTGGGCGCTTTGGCCGATGAGTAGGGTTGATCTGAACATTCTGACCTCACAACGGCAGTCAAGCACCCAAGCTAACTGGCTAATATTGGCTAGCATGCTAGCTACTTCCAGATACATAATGAGGGAACACCCCATTCTGACCATTTTAGATGCCCTAGCAGAGCTGGTTAGGCTGTTTTCATGTTATCCAGAGTGTTCGTGACTGTAACTGTGCTGCTGCCTAAAATGTAATTGTGCTTTTTTGCCAACGTTTACTGACACCAGCCATATTCAACTGGTGTTTAGCCTTCGTAAATTCATCAGTTATTCTGGGCTCTGGCACACTAAGATGAGTCTTTTATTAAGACATGTAGCTAGCTAACTAGCTAGGTAAACAATGAACCTTAATCCCGACTCATGACGTTACTGCCCTACATGAATCTGCAGGTAGCTAACCAACCAGGTTAAATGTTAGCTAGCTTGCATTAGGCTATAACTAGTGGCTCTGAGATACGAATTATAAGATCATACACCTAACATTAGTAAGTGAGCAAGAAAACTCATGTTAGCTAGCTAGCTAACAGTACACTTTAACTTGAAATGAAAAGACTTTATGTCAAAATTAGAAAGTGAAATATCTGAAAATGTAGCCAGCTAGACTAACTTACCGATGGTCTGAAAACGGAGTAGATAGCCACAGCGAATTTATCAGCTAGTTCGTCTATCAACAATTGTTGCAGTGACAGGGTATTGAAATGGATATTTGGATTATGGAGTCTTTTGTTAAGACATGTAGCTAGCTAGCTTAACAATGAACCATAATCCTGACTCATGATGTTACTAGCCTGCATGTACACTTTAAGTACACTTTAAATTTAAATTAAATCACATTCTGTCAAAATTAGAAATGTGTAATATCTGAAAAAATAACTAGCTAGACTATCTTAATGTATACATCATTGTTGGACGTGTCTCCTGTCGGATGCCAAGTTGCCCTTAGTTTGAAGATGTAATCAGGAGACGTGTTTTCTCCATCTCCTTAGCTATCATACTCGAATTCCATTGACTTCAAATCTCGGTCCTCCAGAAAGTGGAGCGCATTCATGTAACGTTGGCCAGCAAGCCAGTCAGCGAACGTTAGCTAGCTAACAGTACACTTTAACTTGACATTAGGTTTATGCAGTTTTACTAGGCGGTACATAAAAAAATGTGTTAGACAGGATTACCTAGACATACTGACCAGCTCAAAAAGACAGAAGCGTGCTATTTGGCAGACCAATCCAAACTAATCTCTCAGCATGTTCAGCCCACTCATTATCTTAGCCAATCATGGCTAGTGGAAGGTTGCTGACTTTGTCTGTGGCTAAACCAACTAGGCTTGTAATTTAACAATTGCATTTTGTATTTACAGATGGCATACACGTTAGTTATTAAGGCACATTAAAGTTCACATGTTCGAGAAGGAATTTTCTGCCAAAAAACACATTTTGATTTTTTTTTAAAGTTTACCTCCAAATGGCTTTCGTGTGAAGTAGTGACCCCGCGACATACACTTAGTTTACAGAAACAGGTCACATGTTGTTATGTTACAGCCTGAATTCAAAATTGATTCAATTGGAGGGTTTTCTCACCCATATACACACAATACTCCATAATGACAAAGTGAAAATGTCTTTTTGGAAAACGTTACTAATTTGTAAAAAGGAAATACTGAAATATCTCATTTACATGAGCATTTACACCCCTGAGTCAATACTTTGTAGAAGCACTTTTGGCAGCTATTACAAATGTGAGGTTTTCTGGGTAAGTCTCTAAACGCTATCCAAGCCTGAATTGTGCTACGTTTGCTCATTATTCTTGCCAAATTATTCAAGCTCTGTCAAATTGGTTGTTGATCATTGCTAGATGTCCATTTTCAGGTCTTACCATATATTTCCAAGTAGATTTAAGTCAAGGTCACTCAGGAACATTCACTGTCTTCTTGGTAAGGAACTCCAGTGTAGATTTGGCCTTCTGTTTTATGCTACTGTCCTGCTGAAAAGGTGAATTCATCTCCCAGTGTCTGGTGGAAAGCACCAGGTTTTCCTCTGGGGTTTTGCCTATGCTTAGATCCATTCAGCTTATTTGTTATCCTGAAAAACTGCCCAATCCTTAATTATTCCAAGCATACCCATAACATGATGCAGCCACCCCAATACTTGAAAATATGGAGACTGGTATTCAGTAAGATGTTAAATTCGATTTTCCCCCAACATAACACTTTGTATTTAGGACAAAAAGTTAATTAAACTGGCCCATTTGGGCTAGTTGAATACTATGTACAGCAGCATTTGATGGGTTTGAGATAGCAGATGTTTAAATTGGTGAGAAAGAAAACAGTCTCCAAACTTCAGTCTATTTTGTTCAATTTGTTTCCAGTCACAAATGCAGCAGAAACTGAAGGAAAGGCGGCTACAAAACAGGTGTTGGCTTTAACTGATCAGTGAGATACACCTGCTGGAGCGTGTGCTAAACTGGGTGTTGCCATCATGACCAGTGAACTGAGATAAGGCAGAGCTTTTGCCTAGCATGGACTTGTAGATGACCTGGTCTCAGCCAGTGGGTCTGGCGACTCGGGGATGTCGGCCTTCTAGGACCAGCCGATGGGCTGGCCTTCTAGGCAGTAGAGCATACAGGTCGCAGTGGTGGGTATAATGGTGCTTTAGTAACAAAACAGATGGCACTATGATAAACTGCATCTGTTTGCTGAGTCACTAAAGATTGGAAGCTATTTTGTAGATGACATCGCACCTCGAGGATTGGTGAGGATAGTCAGTTTTACGAGGTAAGTTTGCTGTGACGTGAGTGAAGGAGGCTTTGTTGCGGAATAGAAAGCCGACTCTAGATTTGATTTTAGATTGGAGATGTTTGATATGAGTCTGGAAGGAGAGTTTACAGTCTAGCCAGACACCTAGGTACTTATAGATGTCCACATATTCTAGGTCGGAACCATCCAGGGTGGTGATGCTATTTGGGCGTGTGGGTGCAGGCAACGAACGGTTGAAAAGCATGCATTTGGTTTTACTAGCGTTTAAGAGTAGTTGGAGGCCACAGAAGGAATGTTGTATGGCATTGAAGCTCGTTTGGAGGTTAGATAGCACAGTGTCCAAGGAAGGGCCAGAAGTATACAGAATGGCGTCGTCTGCGTAGAGGGGAATCAGGGAATCGCCCGCAGCAAGAGCAACATTATTGATATATAAAGAGAAAAGAGTCGGCCCGAGAATTTAACCCTGTGGCACCCCCATAGAGACTGCCAGAGGAACGGACAACATGCCCTCCGATTTGACACACTGAACTCTGTCTGCAAAGTAGTTGGTGAACCAGGCAAGGCAGTCATTAGAAAAACCGAGGCTACTGAGTCTGCCGATAAGAATATGGGGATTGACAGAGTCGAAGGCCTTGGCCAGTTTATGAAGACGGCTGCACAGTACTGTCTTTTATCGATGGCGGTTCTGATATCGTTTAGTACCTTGAGCGTGGCTGAGGTGCACCCGTGACCGGCTCGGAAACCAGATTGCACAGCGGAGAAGGTACGGTGGGATTCGAGATGGTCAGTGATCTGTTTGTTGACTAGGCTTACGAAGGCCTTAGATAGGCAGAGCAGGATGGATATAGGTCTGTAACAGTTTGGGTCCAGGGTGTCTCCCACTTTGAAGAGGGGGATGACTGCGGCAGCTTTCCAATCCTTGGGGATCTAAGACGATATGAAAGAGAGGTTGAACAGGCTGGTAATAGGGGCTGCGACAATGGCGGCAGATAGGTTCAGAAATAGAGGGTCCAGATTGTCAAGACCAGCTGATTTGTACGGGTCCAGGTTTTGCAGCTCTTTCAGAACATCTGCTATCTGGATTTGGGTAAAGGAGAAGCTGGGGAGGCTTGGGCGAGTAACTGCGGAGCTGTTGGCCGAGGTTGGAGTGGCCAGGAGGAAGGCATGGCCAGCCGTTGAGAAATGCTTATTGAAGTTTTCGATTATCATGGATTTATCAGTGGTGACCGTGTTACCTAGCCTCAGTGCAGTGGGCAGATGGGAGGAGCTGCTCTTGTTCTCCATGGACTTTACAGTGTCCCAGAACTTTTTGGAGTTAGAGCTACAGGATGCAAATTTCTGCTTGAAAAAGCTGGCCTTTGCTTTCGTGACTGACTGCGTGTATTGGTTCCTGACTTCCCTGAACAGTTGCATATCGCGGGGACTATTCGATGCTATTGCAGTCCGCCACAGGATGTTTTTGTGCTGTCGAGGGCAGTCAGGTCTGGAGTGAATCAAGGGCTATATCTGTTCTTAGATCTGCATTTTTTTAACAGAGCATGCTTATCTAAGATGGTGAGGAAGTTACTTTTAAAGAATGACCATGCATCCTCAACTGACGGGATGAGGTCAATATCCTTCCAGGATACCCAGGCTAGGTCGATTAGAAAGGCCTGCTCGCAGAAGTGTTTTAGGGAGCATTTGACAGTGATGAGGGGTGGTCGTTTGACTGCGGGCCTGTAGCGGATACAGGCAATGAGGCAGTGATCGCTGAGATCCTGATTGAAGACAGCGGAGGTGTATTTGGAGGGCCAGTTGGTCAGGATAACGTCTATGAGGGTGTCCTTGTTTACAGATTTAGGGTTGTACCTGGTGGTAATAATGCAAATGGCTCTAAGATACAAATAATATTACTACACAGATCATACACGTAATGTTAGCTAGCGAGCCAGCCTGCTAACATTAGCTAGCTAGCTAACAGTACGCTTTAACTTGCATGAAAATGACTTTCTGACAAAACTAGAAACATATAATATCTTAAAATGTTGCTAGCTAGACTCTTTTACAAGGATGAATGCTTCTCCCTCTCTGTCACAGATGCCATGGTTGCCATTATTTTGAAGATGTAATCCAGAGACAGGTGTTTTATAAAAAAGCTTGGCTAAACCAACTAAGCTCATAATTTAACAATTGTATTTGTATTTACAGATGGATTCAAGTTTGTAATTAAGGAACATGAAAGTTCACATGTTCCAGAAGGCATTTCTGCCAAAAAACACATTTTTATTTAAAAAAAATGTTCACTTGTGAAGTAGTGACACGCGACATACGCCTACTTTCCTAAAACAATTCACAATTTTGGTTTTCTGGGGAGGCGTTCTGTTATCTCTGCACTGACATAGACAAAAACAGTGCTATTGTCTCCATGTCTGAACTGGACAGATTTAGTGACAGGGGAGATGGTATCCCGCACACCCCTGTCCCCCAAAGTGTCAAAACACAAAGCTCCTTCTCTTTCCAGTGAGTTTTCTCTTCATCTGATGTTGCCATAGGAGATTCATACTGGAATGTGCATATGCGAGGGTGTATACAATACACACCATGCAGCACACATCCAATCCTACCTTACTACTCCTTTCAAACTTGGGTTTCTTTGCTTTTTAATCATGAGCGGTTAATTCATTACTGTGAATAATGACTCTGATCTGTAAGCTTCCATTTCTCATCTCTTCTTTCTCTTCATATTCCAGCGCTCCTTCGTTAGTGGGGTTTTAATTGGCCGTTGGGCTAAGCTGAAAACAATGAAGAATTGATTTCCTTAAACATAATCACCTAAACCAGTCGCCTAATGACTGCTGTCACTGTGGGCTCCGAGGAGAAAAATGACCAGTCGATGCTCTCATTGATGCCCTTCACCTCATCCCACCAAAGGGTAGAAAGCAGAACCACCTACCCCATCTTACCTGTTTGAATGAACCCTTCTAGCTGAGTGACAGCCTGTGTACAGTCCATCCATCAAACACACATGCACGCGCGCATGCACACATACATGTACAGTGCACCTTGTTTACATTCACATACACAAAGACAAATACACAGACACACACACAAATGTGCACACACAGGCCAGGAACAGATGCACACACATAGGCATGCAGCACACAGGCATGCAGCCCACAGGCATGCAGCACACAGGCATGCAGCACACAGGCATGCAGCACACAGACATGCAGCACACAGGCATGCAAGCACACACACACACACACACAAACAGAATAGACACGTATTAGCCCCATGCTGACATGGTCCAAGTGAGCTTAGGTGTACTGTATGTGGACAGCATAATGTACTGTCCAAGTGCCCATTTGTCCTCTGCATATCACTCCCCTCTGGCCCCATGGTGTCCGATCAGGTCTATTGTACTGCTTACATTCTCTGTCTGCACAGATGGTACTGAGTTAACTGCTCTAATGTCCACCTGGCTGATGGCTGGACATAGAGCTGCTTATCTCACCCCAGGGTCTGGAGCTAAATAACACACACATGCATGCGCATACACGTACACATACACACATGCGTGCACACACAGGTACGCACACACAATCACACACACGCATGCATTCTGATACATATACACACAGGCATGCCCAAATGCAAGAACACACACACACACACATACACAAACACACAAACAGACACACACACGCAAGTCCTATGTTTTGATAAAATATCCCATATGGAGGTGAGATAGAAGAGATGAGTTTGGAAGAAGAGATGATACCATATTCGTTGAATGTCCTTTGAAATTCATTTCAGACAGATATCCAATCTTAATTTGTCCAGTTTCTCGCATCAGAAAAATAATTCTACAGCAACAGGACATGTGAATTATATGGATTATAAATAATGGAAATATTTTTAGAAGTTGATACATTTTTCATTAGGGCAAATCAAGTCTGACATATTTAAGTGGAATTTACAAACTTGAGAAGCCTTTTTAAATCTTGAAAATGCTCTGTGACAACAGAGTGTTGATCACACCGGTTTGCATTTCTTATTGACAGAATAATTGATTCCTCATAGCAATGCATTTTCAGAATTTAGGAGTCTTATGGAATCATTGTGGGTTTTGACCAACATCGACAAAAGGCCAAGGGGTATAATAAATATTCCCTAAGTAGTCAGGACTTGAAGGTGGGCATTTTGTGAGGGCTGCCTCTACAACAGGCTTGAAAGCATGTCTCCAGGCAGGAAACTACCAGTAAAATATTGAATAAATCCAACATATTGTGAGTTTTGGGGTTTAAATATAGTGCACTCAAGGGATTCTTTCCTCACTTTTATGGTTTGTGTTATGCCTCATGGCCGTTATACTGTATCAAAAACTAAGCTTGTGGAGAGTGACATTAATTCTGCAGGACAGCGGTGGCCAACATAACTGCAAATGTACTCCTTTTAATCCCAGTCTTCTCTGCCTGTGGTCTGGGCATGGCAGACCTTGATGAAAATGTGAAAAGAAAAGTGTTACCAAGCTCAGTTCAGATATTTTTTTCAAGATCCAGCAACTTCAAACGTTGACACAGTCATCCTCCAATAAGACAATATAACGATTTTACCAGCATGTTTAAAATGCAATACCACCACGAAGAAAATCACACTGCTACAAAAAGAGGAAAAGTTATTTGGCTCCCATTTACCTATTCTCCCTCTGATCATCCCTCTCTCCTCTCCTCTGTGAGCTCCAGTTTAATTGTTGGACGATGGTGTCTGTGGTGACGGCTGTCAGAGGAAGATGAAGAGTTTTTCCTGGGGCGTGAGGAGAGGGCCACACGGTGATGGAGGGCCCCTCTCCTGCAGCTCCGCTGGCTGCATTAGCACGCCACTTTATAACTATGTGAAAGGGGCACTACCAGTGGCTCCCTCATTACTCACCGGCCCAGTCGGTGCTCTGGCAGGCCCCTGCCCTCTCTCTCTCTATCCATCCTCTCTCTCCATTCTCCTCTCTCCATTTTTTGGAGAGGAGGGACGTCCCTAGGCTCCATCAGCCCCTCGCTCCCCAGGGTGATCCCTATTGTTACTTTGACCCATCAGTGGCACATTTCTCCTCCACATTATTTTGACAACCTCTTTTGTCAGAACGAGGTCCATTGTGCTGCAGTTGTTGTAAATGATGTCACCTCTGTAGAAGAGCCATTGTTAGTGGAGGCTGGTTTAACCCAGTCAGCCTGGTTAAGGCCTGGTGTGTGTTGTAATAATGAGATTTAATTGCTCCGTTTCTCCAGGCCTTCACTCCTGAACCTACTGGAACAGATGATTATCATTTGCAGGCTCTCAGGGATGCAAGGAGAGCCACATTAATGCAAGAGCAGAGCATGATTTCCTCATCAGGGAGGGATTTGTAATGGATTGAGAAACACCCTGAGAGTCAAATTAGAATCATCTAAATGCCTCTAGGGGCAATTTGCAGCGCATGCTGTGGTGAAGAGGATAACATAGTAATTGCATGTTATGTGCCTTACATTTATTTTCAGCAGTATTTTTACAATGTGTACTATGTGATTATATGAACTCATGATTGAATTAAGTTCAGGTTGTTAAAAACAACAGAAAGGTATTTACCCTCAGATAAATGTAGCCATTTAAAAAGATGAAGTGAGTAACCATAGAAGCTAATTAAAATAAGCATTATGGGCCTATTTAGTACAATGTATTTTTTAGCACACCGTCAATCATTTGTTCTATATAGAATTCCCATCAGGGATCTATTTCATTTCTAACACCATTTTGTACATATACCAATCATCATCGAACATCAACCCTACTCTTGACGTTGTAGTATATGGTCCACAGTAATTAACCAACCAAACTCCTCAGCTCCATGTGTCGGCTAACCACGTGTCTCTATCCCTCTGTGTGTGTCCTCAGAAGGAGGGACGTGTGAGGTGATCGCAGCCCACCGGTGCTGTAATAAGAACCGTATTGAGGAGCGCTCCCAGACCGTCAAGTGCTCCTGTCTACCGGGAAAGGTGGCCGGGACGACACGCAACAAACCCTCTTGTGTGGATGGTAAGGACATGTTCATAGCATGTTTTTCCCTTTTTAATAACACATATGGCTTAATATTCTCAAAAGAAGTAGTTCTCTAAATGTATTGTAGAGGTACTTTTTTTTTAACAATCATTTATAGCTAATTGTAATTACAACATTGCTGGCTTTTACATACTTTTGAATGAGACTGCCACACGTTGAGGTGTTTCAACAGCTTTCTACCTAATGCGGCTCATTCTTACATGAGTAGGGTTGCAAAGCTAGTATTTTACCCACGTTACTGGAATTTTCAGTAATTTTAGTAATTAACTGATAATCTATGGCAGAAATTTAGGTAATTTATACTTGAATAACTTTCAAAAAATGTAGTCATATATCGTATTCATTTTCATATCTCGTCCATATTGTCCATGTAGATACACCATATTGTTCAAGATAAAATAGTCTAATTAATGAAAGGACAAAGGCACTATTTTCAATTACCTTTGCAACTTGTCCAACTATTGACATTTTTCACAACTGTCACCAGTTCGACGCCACAACGTTTACATATTGACATAGTAAAATAAATCAGTGTAAAAAAAAATAGGAAGGATATTTCATGCTGAAATCCTCATATTAAACGACCAAGGGTGTTGATGTTTTATATTTACGATAATGTTTTACAGCTTTGTCATCCCATTTTATTAATTAAAAAAGAATGTTATTGAATTATTTCATATAGTTTTCATGTGATAAGGCCACACAGAGGGACAGAGATAATTACACCTGTGATAATCTGAAGCATCCCAAAAGGGCCACTCGATACTAGTCTACGATCCTTGAAAGATGCCAACATTCTGGTAGTTTACTGGTAAACTTCAAAAGTGTCAAATAATATACTCTATGCATGACTCTCTTCTGTCCTAATGAAGTCAATTAAGATAATATCAAAGCACTCTAAATTGGAGACTAAATCGAATCTGGGTGAGTGCTGCAAAGGATTGTGGGAGACAAGCAATACCTTAGAAGCACAGCTGAGGACATGAGAATTACCCATGTTGAATATTGCATGGCCCAAGGCATCTTAGGTTCATAAATGAAAAAATAAAAAACTGTCCTCACAAAGGAACGACATAGTCTTCATCATGAATGACGGTACTATGAGGAGGCGTATGTCTGCCCTCTTCAATCCATTTCATTGGCTTGTTTAACTACATCTGACACATGAGACCGCGAGACAACGGCGTAAACTTTTTGAAAGTTCTGAACTGAGCTCCTAAGGCTAAGGACTCCGAACTTGGTTGACTTACTAAATTTAAGAAAGCCGGCGTGGTCCACAGCTACTGGTTGCGTGCCATGTCATCAACTGTGTCATTGACTGACACATTTCTATGACATACAGTTGAAGTCGGGAGTCTACATACACCTTAGCCAATTACATTTAAACTCAGTTTTTCAAAATTCCTGACATTTTATCAGAGTAAAAATTCCCTGTTTTAGGTCAGTTAGGATCACCGCTTTATTTTAAGAATGTGAAATGTCAGAATAATAGTAGAGAGAATGATTTATTTCAGCTTTTATTTCTTTCATCACATTCCCAGTGGGTTAGAAGGTTACATACACTCAATTAGTATTTGATAGCATTGCCTTTAAATTGTTTAACTTGGGTCAAACATTTTGGGTAGCCTTACACAAGTTTTCCACAATAAGTTGGGTAAGAGTCAGGTTTGAGTCAGTCAGGTTTGTAGGCCTCCTTACTCGCACACGCTTTTTCAGTTCTGCCCACAAAATGTCAATAGGATTGAGGTCAGGGCTTTGTAATGGCCACTCCAATACCTTGACTTTGTTGTCCTTAAGCCATTTTGCCACAACTTTGGAAGTTTTCTTGGGGTCATTGTCCATTTGGAGGATCCATTTGTGACCAATCTTTAACTTCCTGACTGATGTCTTGAGATATTGCTTCAATATATCCACATAATTGTCCTCCCTCATGATGCCATCTATTTTGTGAAGTGCACCAGTTCCTCCTGCAGCAAAGCATCCCCACAACATGAAGCTGCCACCTCCCGTGCTTCACAGTTGGGATGGTGTTCTTCGGCTTGCAGGCCTCCTGGTCAATATTGCCAAACAGTTCTATTTTTGTTTCATCAGACCAGAGAACGTTTCTCCAAAAAGTATGATCTTTGTCCCCATGTGTAGTTGCAAACTGTAGTCTGGGTTTTTTATGGCGGTTTTGGAGCAGTTGCTTCTTCCTTTCTGGGTGTCCTTTCAGGTTATGTCTATATAGGACTAGTTTTACTGTGGATATAGATACTTTTGGAGCTGTTTCCTCCAGCATCTTCACAAGGTCCTTTGCTGTTGTTCTGGGATAATTTGCACTTTTTGCACTACAGTGCGTTCATCTCTAAGAGACAGAACGCGTCTTCTTCCTGAGCGGTATGACTGCTGCGTGGTCCTATGGTGTTTATACTTGCGTACTATCGTTTGTACAGATGAATGTGGTATCTTCAGGCATTTGGAAATTGCTACCAAGGATGATCCAGACTTGTGGAGGTCTACAATATTATTTCTGAGGTCTTGGCTGATTTCTTTTGATTTTCCCATGATGTCAAGCAAAGAGACACTGAGTTTGAAGGTAAGCCTTGAAATATATCCACAGGTACACCTCCAATTGACTCAAATTATATCAATTAGCCTATCAGAAGTTTCTAAAGCCATGACATCATTTTTTGGAATTTTCAAAGCTGCTAAAAGGCACAGTCGACTTAGTGTATGTAAACTTCTAAAACACTGGAATTGTGATAAGGTGAATTATAAGGGAAATAATCTGTCTGTAAACAATTGTTGGAAACATTACTTGTGTCATGCACAAAGTTGATGGCCTAACCGACTTGCCAAAACTATATTTTGTTAACAAGAAATTTGTGGTGGTTGAAAAACAAGTTTTAATGACTCCAACCTAAGTGTATGTAAACTTCCGACTTCAACTGTATATTGCTTTAGCTGATACTTCAAATACCTATCCAGCCGTTGTAAGCTCTGTTAAGCATCCACAATGTCTGAGCATAGGAATGCACCCAGCATGTTATTAAGTCCATTTCACAAAGAGAAAACCCACCTGATTGAAAGGATATAGTGTAGCATGTTAGACTGATTGATATCCTTACATTGCCTTGGTGTGATAGAGTTTGATATGCTCAAGATATGAGGAGAGTTGAGAGGGTGGGGAGGGGAAAATGAATGGAGATGGTAGAAGAAGGGGATAGGGGGATGCAGAGGAGGGAAGGGAGGGCTGGGAGATGCTCACACTTCATGCCTCTGTGCTCCTGGCTCCTGCAGTGAGGAAAGAATCCCTGTACCTGTTACTGTATTAATTAACAGCCTGTTATATAGAGAGAGGGGATGGAAATGGAACTGACAAGTCACTGAGCAGCGTTGTTCCAGCAGTGAGCACCACGGCACCCCAGAAGGAGGGAGGGAGCATGCCAGTGGTGCATATACCTCTTTCAGGTGAAACTACAGAGAAAAAAAAACAGATGCCATTTTGTACTCATGATTATAACACTGCATTTACATTTTTGTCATTTAGGAGACACTCTTATTCAGAGCGACTTACAGGAGCAATTAGGGTTAAGTGCCTTGCTCAAGGGCACATAGACAGATTTTTTTACCTAGTCGGCTCATGGAATAGAACCAGTTGGTACAATTCGCGGGAGTCCGCAATCAAGGAACATCAATGAAAGTGTTAAGACTTTAGTGTGTGAACATTCTCTGAAAGTTGTTTGTTTGGAGCCTGCGGGCCCCTGTTCAACTCCGTGAGGGATTATAGACCTGTGTAGTCAATGTCCTGTGACTGTCCCCTCAGTGGTGGGGTGGGGCATGGTGGGGTGCTCTGGCCCAGATGGAACTCATCCCCAGGTCTCCTATTATTAATGCTGCATCTTCGATGAGTAACGATGCTGCTACCCAGCCGGGCTCATCTTACCCTCCAGTGGGTACCTGCTGTGTTTGTCCCATAGACACAGACACACACACTCAGCACCCTATCTTCCCAACACGTGCACCAGGACTCCTGTACTGAGTGGCAAGACGTAGAGATCGATTACTCTCCTTTGAGACAGCATCCTGGTTGTATTAACTGTCATTAGCATCAAACCAGGCAAACCCCTCAACAGAACAGAGAAAAGGGACTGCATTAAGATAAAACAGTTCCACTTACATTCTTTTATATGTAATATTTACTCCTTTGTGGATATGCGAGATGTGTATTTGTGTGATTCTTCCTTCGGGATTGGTAAATGATTGGGGTATTTATTAATGCATGGGAATGTGGTGCTTGTGTTGGAGGCTGGTGCCTCACATACTCGGTGGGGGAGTGCTGTAAGCTTATCCCTGCATGGGAATTGATTATTAGCTTTGACAAGTGGAACTACGTCCCAGTTATGTCAGGGCCAACAAGGCTTTTAGTGAGGAACATCCCTTTTAACAAGTCAAACACTCAGGCTTATTTCTCACAGCCCATGCTAGGCCAATGCAATATGCTCAAATTAGGCGCCTGTCACTGCACCACTGCCTTTATCCTGCTATGAGAAACGCAAGCGCAAGGGCACAAACACTGTACACATACTTTTTACACACACACACACACACACACACACACACACACACACGCCCAGAATGCTGTTTGCACCATGCCACAGACAGCGCACATACTATTTATACTGTAGCAGTGATGATCTCTTGTCACAAGCAATACACACACACTTTCTCTCATACATACACATACTGTACAGTACACACACAGACACACATTTATTTTCCCTCTTGGGCATATTAAGTGTGGTGCTAGCCGCTGATGGAGAATAAACCCTTCTGTTTGGCTGCGGGCGGGTAATACTGAGCATGACAGGTTGTCATGGTACATTTGAGCAACGTCCAGGGGGAAACGACACATGGACGCTAGCTACTTCAAGGGTGGAAAGAGATGCCTGATTCCTCCACACACTCTGCTGATCAAAAGAACCATCTAAATAGCTGCAGAATATCAAAAGCACTCGGACTAAACTACATAGTTTGAAAAAGGCCCTTCAAAAGACAGTCTTTTCCCTACGCAAGGCCATTACCATCATTAGTGATATCAATGTTTCAAAGAGAATACTTACTTCATTATATCTGAAGATGTGAAATGCTACATACACTGAGTATACAAAACCTAAAGAACACCTGCTCTGTCCATGACATAGGCTGACCAGGTGAATCCATGTGAAAGCTATGATCCCTTATTGATGTCACTTGTTAAATCCTCTCCAATCCATGTAGATGAAGGAGAGGAGACATGTTAAAGAAGGATATAGAAGCCGTGAGACGATTGAGACATGGACTGTGTATGGGTGCCATTCAGAGGGTGAATGGGCAAGACTAAATATTTAAGTGCCTTTGAACGGTTTGTGTCAAGAACTGCAACGCTGCAGGGTTTTTCATACTCAACAGTTTCCCGTGTGTATCAAGAATATTCCACCACCCAAAGGACATCCAGCCATCTTGACACAACTGTGGAAAGCATTGGAGTCAAAGTGGGCCAGCATCCCTGTGGAACGCTTTCGACACCTTGTAGAGTCCATGCCCTGATGAATTGAGGCTGTTCTGAGGGCAAAAGGGGGTACAACTCAATACTACAAAGCTGTTCTTAATGTTTGGTATACTCAGTGCATTTCATAATATGATGCAGCAGGATCATCAAGAAAGGCAAGAATAAAATAATTTTTGTCTACTGTACACACTGCTCAGACTATACAGAGGAGATGTATTCTTAATACACACACACACACTTGTGCTGGCTGTGTGTGTGTGGATGCATTAAAACAATGCTCCAGACCTGGCTTTCCACTATTACCTTGCCTCACGGTTGACAGTGCAAAGTCTAAATCCAATGACATCTAAACAAAGTCACACAAAATGAACATCAAATTCACTTATTGGAAGACCTCTGTCTTTCCCAACATGCTTTACTCAGTTATAGACCCACTTGTGATGAGTAAGCCTGCAAGGCCTCAACCTGGTGCCAATACAAGGTCAGCAGAACAGGGCAGTAGCTACTGTAGAAGAACAATGCCTCCTCTCTCGCTGCACGCCCGCCGACAGGAGCAAAGTAAAAATACAAATACTAAAGGCTGCATGAGTCAGAGTTTTTTAAATGTATTTTTTATTTATTATTGAACGGAACCAGGTAGCTAACGTCCTCCAACTTTGTTTTATTCCGCAAAACTCTTCCACAAAAGCGGACATCATTGGACACTTGACAATTCAACTGACAAGACAGGAAGTGCTCAGCCAGTCATTCAGCCAGCCAGGGCTATTCTTTGTGTTCCACGCTCTGCATAGTTCCACATATACTACTTCACGTCTGGACACTTTAAAGTTCCATCCATTGTCAACATTCTTTTTGCAAGAGCAATTGTACATGTTACAATTGACAAGTCATGGGAACTTCAAGAACTCTCACCAGAGGTGATACAGTTCTACAACGACCACTCAGGCACACTTCAAGAAGAAAAAAAAAACACTTTCAGAAGCACATACACAGACAGTGGGGAGAACAAGTATTTGATACACTGCCGATTTTGCATGTTTTCCTACTTACAAAGCATGCAGAGGTCTGTAATTGTTTATCATAGGTACACTTCAACTGTGAGAGACAGACTCTAAAACAAAAATCCAGAATATCACATTGTATGATTTTTAAGTAATTAATTAGCATTTTATTGCGTGACATAATTATTTGATACATCAGAAAAGCAGAATTTAATATTTGGTACAGAAACCTTTGTTTGCAATTACAGAGATCATAAGTTTCCTGTAGTTCTTGACCAGGTTTGCACACACTGCAGCAGGGATTTTGGCCCACTCCTCCATACAGACCTTCTCCAGATCCTTCAGGTTTCGGGGCTGTCGCTGGGCAATACGGACTTTCAGCTCCCTCCAAAGATTTTCCATTGGGTTCAGGTCTGGAGACTGGCTAGGCCACTCCAGGACCTTGAGATCTTCTTACGGAGCCACTCCTTAGTTGCCCTGGCTGTGTGTTTCGGGTCTTTGTCATGCTGGAAGACCCAGCCACGACCCATCTTCAATGCTCTTACTGAGGGAAGGAGGTTGTTGGCCAAGATCTCATGATACATGGCCCCATCCATGCTCCCCTCAGTACGGTGCAGTCGTCATGTCCCCTTTGCAGAAAAGCATCCCCAAAGAATGATGTTTCCACCTCCATGCTTCACGGTTGGGATGGTGTCTTGGGGTTATACTCATCCTTCTTCTTCCTCCAAACACGGCGAGTGTTTCATCAGACCACATGACCTTCTCCCATTCCTCCTCTGGATCATCCAGATGGTCATTTGCAAACTTCAGACGGGCCTGGACATGTGCTGGCTTGAGCAGGGGGACCTTGCACGCGCTGAAGGATTTTAATCCATGACGGCGTAGTGTGTTACTAATGGTTTTCTTTGAGACTGTGGTCCCAGCTCTCTTCGGGTCATTGACCAGGTCCTGCCGTGTAGTTCTGGGCTGATCCCTCACCTTCCTCATGATCATTGATGCCCCACGAGGTGAGATCTTGCATGGAGTCCCAGAACGAGGGTGATTGACCATCATCTTGAACTTCTTCCATTTTCTAATAATTGCGCCAACAGTTGTTGCCTTCTCACCAACCTGCTTGCCTATTGTCCTGTAGCCGATCCCAGCCTTGTGCAGGTCTACAATTTTATCCCTGATGTCCTTACACAGCTCTCTGGTCTTGGCCATTGTGGAGAGGTTGGAGTCTGTTTGATTGAGTGTGTGGACAGTTGTCTTTTATACAGGTAACGAGTTCAAAGAGGTGCAGTTAATACAGGGAATGAGTGAAGAACAGGAGGGCTTCTTAAAGAAAAACTAACAGGTCTGTGAGAGCCGGAATTCTTACTGGTTAGTAGGTGATCAAATACTTATGTCATGCAATAAAATGCTAATTAATTACTTAAAAATCATACAATGTGATTTTCTGGATTCTTGTTTTAGATTCCGTCTCTCACAGTTGATGTGTAACTATGATAAAAACTACATACCTCTACATGCTTTGTAAGTAGGAAAACCTGCAAAATCGGCAGTGTATGAAATACTTGTTCTCCCCACTGTACATTACATACACACACACACACATACACTCACACACGCAAATATACACTTTTCAAATTCCATAAATACAGGCTGTAGTCCCTGGGTAGTCATTATGAGTGTAAAATCTTGGACATGTAATAATTGAGAGGCCAAACAATAGTGTCTGTATAGCTAATCAAGAGCCAGTCTGGTACTGTGCAGAGCTGCGATTAATACAAAATAATGGCTTGTGAAACTGACCTCAGATCTAGGGTCTCTGTCTCAGCCCCTCCATAATCACACACTGGCTTCATTATTCCAGCTCTGTTGACCTTCCCCAGCCTTATTACTGCCATTACAAAATGGCTAGTCTCCCTGGGACTTCAGCCAGGCTCATCTCTCTGTGTAAGGACTGATCAGGCCTCTTCCTTAAAACAATCAGCTCATTATACCCAGTTTGGGGGTTTGTTACTGGTCTGGTGAGATAGGACTCCCATGACTGATTGATTTGGAAATGAATGAGTGATGGGTTAGAGACACAGACACCGATTGTTGAGGTACTGTATATTGATTGGAGAGTAGAAGAGTGCTTCTGACTATTAGAGGCTGGAGGGACATGGTGCCAGACAGAGGGGCACTGGAGGGCCAGAGGGGCGTTAGAGAGAGGCAGAGGGAGGCAGGGAGAGTTCCCCGTTACCCAGTATTTTACTTTAGGTGTACAAAACCTAAAGTAAAATACTCAAAAACAAAACTTAAGAACATGAAGCATAGAAATAGCGCAGATAGAACATATCTACCGCTTCTTAGACGTGCTTTAATTGAGAATGACAGATCTATAACTTTCTATGTGAATTTGGTCAGGTCACCCAAAAATGTACACATTGCAGCTTTAACTGTCCATTGAAACTTCAGGCCATTGAAACTTCAAAACTCAACTGGGACAACATTCAATTCTGTTCGCTCATCTGTCAACGTGTTCAAACATTGTGTAACATTGTGTTACCTGTCAGACATGTGTTAGGTTCAATCTATCACACACTGTAACTACCCCTGTGTGGATGCTTGACTATGGGGACGTCATCTACAGGTCAGCATGCAAGGGAGCCCTTGAGAATCTAGACATGCTTTATCATTATGTCATTCTGCCAGGTTTTCCCCTTACACCTCTCATCATATGCGTTCTACACTGAGTTTACAAAACATTAAGAACACCTTCCTAATATTGACCTGCACCCCCTTTTGCCCTCAGAACAGCCTCAATTCGATGAAAGGACTAACACAATTGGTCTCTACAAGGTCTTGAAAGCGTTCCACAGGGATGCTGGCCCATGTTGACTCATGCTGGCCCATGTTGTTCTGTATTGACTTTGTGTTTGTCATAATGTCCCTGTGCTTCTGTGTTGTCTGTCTTGTCCTATGATTTCAATGTTTTTTTGTTAATGTATTTATTGCACCGCACGTCACTTAACCTCAATGTAACGCTGGGTTATGCTTTAAGAGATGTAGAAGAGATGTCATGTAGAACCGAGGTCTTCACGGATCCACTTGTACCAAGGGGGTCCGAATCCAGAATTCTAAGTATTGTCACGCTCTGAGTCGGATCTTATATGATTGTCACAGGTCTCAGGTATGTTTAGTTTTAACTGACTTGTCCAGAAGGATCCATACAGATCCAAACGCGACTGCAGCAGTAGAAAGAGAGAAATTGTATACTTTATTCTGCTGCTCTTGCTTTTCATGAGAGTGACGCATGGCCCGTGTAGGTTGTTGTTGTTGTTGGCCAATCATACGTCATCAAAGTCACAGAGCCTCCATGTGTGGCAAAAGTTAGGAGATATATAATCAATGGAACATGGAATTAAAATTATGGAATTAAAAGTTAATGGAGTTGGATAGGCAGTGGTGTAAAGTACTTAAGTAAAAATACTTTAAAGTACTACTTAATTCGTTTTGGGGGTATCTGTACTTTACTATCGATATTTTTGACAACTTTTACTTTCAATTCACTACATTTCTAAAGAAAATAATGTACTTTTTACTCCAAAAAAACATTTTCCCTGACAGCCAAAAGTACTCGTTACATTTTGAATGAAAATGGTCCAATTCACACACTTCTCAAGAGAACATCCCTGGTTTTACCTAATGCCACTGATCTGGCAGAATCAGTAAACACAAATATTTTGGTTGTAAATTATTTCTGAGTGTTGGAGTGTGCCTCTGGCTATCCGTAAATAAAATAAAAAATACAATTGTGCTGTCTGATTTGCTTAATATAAGGAATTTAAATTATTCATTATTCATAATTATTAATTATTTTACTGTAACTTCGGATACTTAAGTATATTTTAGCAATTACATTTACATTTACTTCTGTTCAACACATAAGTTAACTTAAAACCAAATACTTTTAGACTTTTACTCAAGTAGTATTTTACTGGATTACTTTATTATTTTACTGGGTGACTTTCACTTTTACTTGAGTCAATTTCTATTAAGGTATTGTTACTTTTACTCAAATATGACAATTGGGTACTTTTTCCACCACTGAGGATAGGCTACAAAAACCAAGAGCAAAATGTTAGGCTGCTACTTAATATTCTGAATTGAGATGTTGTTGTTTGTAACTGTGTAGGATGAGAAAGTGCATGCTTCCTGAATTAGTCTAGCTAGCTAGTTTAAGTAGCTCCTCCTGGTTTGATGCAGTCAAGACAGGTACAATGTAATCATATTGAATGATAAATAACCTAGCTTTGGCAGCTATCTACTATTGCGTCTTCTCCCTGCTCCCCGTGTCACTCACTCACTCACTTACTCAGAGTAGTGTCAGTCAATTAAGTCAGTTAATTGACTGACACTACAAGTCAGTTACAATTACACATACCCGAGACCCATGACAATCATATCAGACTCTCAGACCCGTGACATAGAAAACGTTTTGGTCCCATGAAGACCTCTAATGCAGAATTTGATACATCATGATTGTGCCAATGATATTTTATTTTATTTTATTTAACCTTTATTTAACCAGGTAGGCCAGTTGAGAACAAGTTCTCATTTACATCTGCGACCTGGCCAAGATAAAGCAAAGCAGTGCGACAAAAACAACAACACAGAGTTACCAATGGGATAAACAAACGTACAGTCAATAACACAATAGAACACACAATGTACATTGTGTGCAAAAGTAGTAAGATTTGGGAGGTAAGGCAATAAATAGGCCATAGAGAAAAAATAAGTATGACAGACAGACCAACATTTTTGTGATGACCAGACCTTGCACTGTAGGTAATTTACCCAGGGACCACCGTCCTGCTTTAATAATCCACATCCCCTCCATAGTTCTCATCAGGAGAGGAGGGGAAACAGGAGGGGTCATGAAGTCGCTGTGGTTGTGACTTTAGTGTTGGTAGTGGGAAAGGGGGAAAGGGGGAGGTACGAGTGGAGTGGACGTCTGGGTGGTGAGGAATGGATCCCAGCCCATAGAATGGAACTTTTCCAGCTGCCATGGTCGCTGAGAGAGATGTCCTGGCCTGGATTCAATAGATCTGGAGCTCCATATTAACCCGGAGCCTCTCCTTTAGCCCCTGTGGCTCTCTGACTCCCTACACATACTGGATCACACAGAAGGGCTGCCAAGTTAAGGCCTGCTATTTAAGTTGGGTTCAAATTGTATCAGTTTAGCTTTTACGATGATGACCTTATGAATGAGATGGAGAAGTCTGCCACTGTCTGCCACTGTCTTATCAATAGACATCTTTTCTCTAAGGTACTGTAACGGTGGTAGAAATGACTTGGAGCTATTTGTATATCTTGCACAGAAAGCCATTATGCTGTTTATAATAAGGGCAGAGTTAGTGTCTCTGAGACATGTTCGACAGGCACATACAATTGACTGGCCCTATAGAAATGACTAACACAGATGTAGACGCTCAGCACACAATGTGAGGACAAATCAATGTTTCATGGAGTATAGTAAATACCATTCATCTTTCATGCAAATTACAGGTCATCTTTCAACCCCTCTGGTGAAGCAGCATTTTAATCTCAGCTCTCCCTCTCTCTCCTTCTCTTTTCTCCGTCACTGTCTCTCTCTTTTCCATTCCAACATTTTTTTTTTCTTTGCAGGTATTACTTTACCATTTTCAATTCAGTGGATTCTGCATTGAAAGTGTTGAATATAAATCCTTCTCAATGTTTCCAGGTTCTGCTGTTCATAACAAAAATCAGGAGGTAAGTAGAACACAGGCTCATTGCAGCACAAAACGATCAGACGCGTCTCCTGGAGCACCAGACTTTATACAGTTGATGGTGTTTGTCCAGCTCAGCCCTGGCTTAACTAGAATAGCATGGAAACAAACATTGCAGCATCTCAGCAAGACCTCATGGTGAGATAATGTTTCCTGCCATCACACACGGAATTGCTGTGTGATTAAGATGGGATGCATATTTAGTGAAGCTACACAGTGTGTGAGAAAGACGGGGAGAGAGAGAGAAAGAGAGAGAGAGAAAGAGATATGACAGATGAGTGTGTGGTAATTGCTGTATGTGGTGAACAGCCACGGGGGAGCCTATGGTTAATGTGTGTTTGGTTGGTGTGCGGAGGAAGATAACACTTTGCTCTGGGCTCTGCTAGCTCTGGTAGCTTCAGCACACGGTTAGGCCATCTTCAGGGGGAGGGGAAGCGTGAGCCTGGGATTGCTGATACTTCACTGAGGAGTCTCTGTGGTTTCTATAAAGCCAATGCAGCAACTGTATGAGTCAGTTCTTCTCGGAGTGTGTATGTGTCCAGTGTTTGAAAAGTAGGCTACAGTTCAGCCTGTTCTTGCTCCGTATGTTGCTACAGTTTGTACCACAATGCACAGGAGCTTTACTGTGCCCTGCATTTTTGAAGGAGGTGCTTACAAAGACGTGCTACCCTGTAACCTTGGTTACTCAGATTACCAGAAAGGTGAAACAGGATGTGAGATGGAAAACCCCAATATGACTATCTTGACTCAGAAATTCATACTTCCAATCCTATCCAGTTAAAGGGGAATGGAAAACTTTAGGAAGGTAAGCTAAGCAAAGAGGTGCATTTAATCTAATGCTAAACATGTGCATTTAAAAGAAAATAATAATAAGTACAGTAGTACAGTTCTGGGTGGAAAGAAGATCATGCAGGACAAACACCAGACTGGCATATTGCCTTCAATGGGAATGAAGGTTCTATGCAATACATTTCTATCACTGAAAACAGAAGCATAACAACACATGGGTGACACAAAGCACATACTTTCTAGTCTGAATGTCACAGAAACCACTGTGAATTCCTGTGGCAGACATGCAATAGGTGCACACGCACAGGCAGACGTTCACACACACAAACACACCAACATCTCGATGAGAAGACGGGAAAGAACCTTATTTGTTTTGTCTAATAGCTAGAGGACGTATTTTGTAGATGTTAATGAGAGGCAATTAGTTTTGATTAAAAATAAGATTACTGCTTCTCCATGCAATGCTACTATATCAAAACAAAATAATGATTAATCACTGTTTGGGCAAGACATTATTGTCAACAGTGAGATTCATTTCACAAACTGTACAAATTGCTCTGAGCAAGGAAGGATGAGAAAACATTCATTTAGAAACGTGTGTGGGTCTTATCACCATAGTCTGTTCACTTGAGGACTTTTTCATCATACTGAAAAGCTGGAATTATCCTCAATGTGTTTGTGTCTGTTGCCCACGCCTGTGTACCAATATTGTGTGTAATGACAGGTTGGACTCAGCCCTCTCTCTCTGTCTCTCTCTCCCCCTGGCAGCGTCCATTGTGATTGGGAAGTGGTGGTGTGAGATGGAGCCGTGTCTGGAGGGAGAGGAGTGTAAGACTCTGCCTGATAACTCTGGATGGATGTGCTCCTCTGGGAACAAGATCAAGACCACAAGGGTGAGACTCTGCTATGGCCCTAGACAACACACACATCACACTGAACACAGCACGCACACATCACATATACACATCAACACAGCACATACAGACTACTCTCTCCCAATGGCTATGGATGTGTCAGATAAGCTATGTGAAACTGTTGGTTAATTGAGTCGTGGTGAGAAGCCCTCACTAGAAAACAACAACAACAACAACCACAACAACCTATCAGTCTGTAAATATAACCCGAGTGACCACAGCTAGACAAGACAGTTCTGATATAAACGCTTTGGTACAACCACTGGTATACTGTGGTAGGTGCTCATCTCCTTTCCCATTCCTATCATTTGGGTAATCGTCTCCTGAATCGTCTCCTGAATCGTCTCCTGAATCGTCTCCTGAATCGTCTCCTGTTATTTCATATGAAGAACCCTACATTTTTAAAACTCAAGCAGAGTTCAGTGGGAATAAAGTGTGCACTTGACATGTATTGTGCATGTGTTTGTTCTAGTGAGGTGGGCTTTTTAAACTGTAAGCAGAATATCCAATGACCTGCGCCAGAAAAGTGTAAGCAAGGCAGTGAAAAACAGCATGTTTTTGCCTAAGGGGTAAACTCTTTTAGAAGATAAACTTAAGAGCAAGTGCCTTTCCACTGCCAGGCAGTGTGTAAAAAAACAAGATGAAGAATCGTCCGTAAGAAATGAAAATAATAAAAGGAATAAAGTGAGCTCATCTAACACTCTGTGACAGGTTGATCGGCAGATTTGTATTCATTCTATGGGTGCAGCCTCCCGCTCCTCTTAGTGATTCGTGACCATGACTGAATAGAAATAGAGACTAATGTGATAATGGTGACAGGAACAGCCAGGGAAGGTTAGACCACACAGGGTTTCTCAAGGTTGTTCCGCTTGCTTATGCAATACACAGTCTATACTTGCATGCTATTCCAAGCCCTAAAAGCGAAAAGAAGTTGACCGGATGGTACGATTTTGCCAGCCTGTCAAGGTAAGCAAACTTTAAGAACGCCTCTCAGAATGCATTCTTTGGACAACAACGTGAAATGCGTTTCATAAGTTGGATGTATCCTTGGAGGAACCCTCTCGTTGCCAAGCATATTTCCGAAAACAGTGGTTCACAAACCTCTCCTTGGGGACCCCCTACCGTCCTATGTGTTTGATCTATTCCAGAGCTAGCACACCTGATTCAAATTGTCAACTAATCATCAAATCCTTGGTCGCCTTCCTCTGCTCAGACATTGCATGCATCAACCAATGGTTGCGTGACACGTCATCGACTGTGCCGTCGGGCAGCAGATTGCTAAAACATATGATATGGTTAGCTGATACCTAAACGATCTATCCAGGCACCCGTTGAATACATGAATCAGGCAAGCTAATTCAAGGCCACAACAAAATGTTGAAATGTCTGGCCATCCCCGAGGAGGGGTTTGAGAACCACTGTCCTAAAAACACCTCATATGAATCAATTACTATGTGCAGTGCTAGAAGTGATCTGAAGTCAGTGAACAGGAAGGGCTCCTGTGTGTGTGCATTAGGGTCAGAGGCAAAGGCTCTACAAAAGGTTAAACTCCTAAATATCCACATCAACATTTTCTCTTGACCCTCTCTTTGCAGAACACTGCGCCATACTCACCTTTTTAGCTCTGGAAGCAAAATGCAGAGGATGCTTCAACAGAAACTGAGCTGCATTCTTGCTTCTGTAAAGGTTAGTCTCTCTCCAGCTTTTCTTCATGTGCACTTCACTAAACAACTATAGGAGTGTGACTGACGGACTTATGTTCAATGGCTTCTCATTAATTCAAATACTCAGTGAAGAATATTCAACTGTGTGTGTTTACAGAATGTGCATAATTAGGCAAAATGACACAAATACTACGCGCTCTCCCTTCCACTGAAGATTACAGTAAAACACACACAGCACATGCAACACGCGCAATATAAATTGTGTTCGTCAACAATTTAAAAACTATCTCATGTACAGTACCAGTCAAAAGTTTGGACACACCTTCTCATTCCAGGGTCTTTCTTTATTTTTTACTATTTTCTACATTGTAGAATAATGAATAGTGAAGACATCAAAACTATGAAGTAACAAACATGTAATCATAGAATCATTGGCGACTCCGGGATGTTGACCGTCTAGGCAGAGTTGCAAAGAAAAGCCATATCCCAGACTGGCCAATAAAAAGAAAAGATTAAGATGGGCAAAAGAACACAGACACTGGACAGAGGAACTCTGCCTAGAAGGCCAGCAACCCGGAGTCGCCTCTTTGCTGTTGACGTTGAGACTGGTGTTTTGCGGGTAATATTTAATTAATCTGCCAGTTTCTCAAACTAGACACTCTAATGTACTTGTCTTCTTGCTCAGTAGTGCACCGGGGCCTCCCACTCCTCTTTCTATTCTGGTTAGAGCCAGTTTCACTGTTCTGTGAATCGAGTAGTACACAGCGTTGTACGAGATCATCAGTTTATTGGCAATTTCTTGCATGGAATAGCCTTCATTTCTCAGAACAAGAATAGAATGATGAGTTTCAGAAGAAAGGTAATTGTTTCTGGCCATTTGGAACCTGTAATCAAACCCAAATGCTGATGCTCCAGATACTCAACTAGTCTAAAGAAGGCCAGTTTTATTGCTTCTTTAATCAGCACAACATTTTCAGCAGTGCCAACATAATTACAAAAGGGTTTTCTAATGATCAATTAGCCTTTTAAAATGATAAACTTGGATTAGCTAACACAACGTGCCACTTGAACACAGGAGTGATGGTTGCTGATAATGGGCCTCTGTACCTGTATGTAGATATTTCATTAAAAATCAGCTACAATAATCACTTACACTTACAAAGTCTACACTGTATTTCTGATGGATTTGGTGTTATTATAATGGACAAAAAAAAATGTGTTTTTCTTTCAAATACAAGGACATTTCTAAGTGACCCCAAACTTTTGAACGGTAGTATATTTATGCAGGCCTCAACCCCTCCCCTGAGAGCACTTGATTCAGTATATCATGCGGCCCTCAGGTTCATTACCAATCAAAAACATTGATCACATCATTGTGATCTCTACAGCGTCATTGGCTGGTCGTCATTGACCTTGCGTAGGCTTAAACACTCGTATACACTGATTTAAAAAGCCATACTGGGTAAAAATGCCACTTTATCTCTGTTCTTTTTTAATCAGGTCAATAAATAAATATAAATTACGGTCCCATTCTCAATTGCTTTTAACAGTACCAAGAAATATAACAGGTCATGGTAGAAATAGTTTTAGGTACTCAGCTCCGTGGTTTTGGAATTCTCTCCTGAACTTTTTAAAATTTGATGATCTAGTCACATTGGTGGAGTTTTAACACTTGATCGATGTAAATATCACGAGTGTAATTGTCTTTAGGACAGCTGTTTTCTAGTCGTGACATTCGTGTTTTGTTTTTACGTAATATGTAATTGTTGTACTTGTATGTGTGTCTATAGTTTTTTTTATGTTGTGTTAGTATATGTAAGTTGTTTTGTCTGAAACTCTGTTCCCCTGATGCTATTGGGAAAAGCATTGTTATCTCAATGAGAAAAACCTGTATAAATAAAAGTTAAATAAATACAAATATAGAAATAAAAAAACAGACACATCTCAACACCAAATGTTCAGAGGAGACTGTGTGAATCTGGCCTTCATGGTTGAATTTTTGCAACCACTACTAAAGGACACCAATAATAAGAAGAGACTTGCTTGGGCCAAGAAACACGAGCAATGGACATTAGACTGGTGGAAATCTGTCCTTTGGTCTGAGATCTTTGGTTCCAACTGCCGTGTCTTTGTGAGAAGGAGAGTAGGTGAACGGATGATCTCCGCATGTGTGGTTCCCACCGTGAAGCATGGAGGAGGAGGTGTGATGGTGTGGGGGTGCTTTGCTGGTGACTGTCTGTGATTTACTTAGAATTCAAGGCACACTTAACCAGCATGGCTACCACAGCATTCTGCAGCAATTCATCATCCCATCTGGTTTGCGATTAGCGGGACTGTCATTTGTTTTTCAACAGGATAATGACCCAACACACCTCCAGGCTATGTAAAGGCTATTTGACCAAGAAGGACAGTGCTGTATCAGATTACCTGGCCTCCACAATCACTCAACCTCAACGCAGTTGAGAAGGTTTGGGATGAGTTGGATGGCAGAATGAAGGAAAAGCAGTCAACAAGTGCTCAGCATATGTGGGAACTCCTTCAAGATGTCTGGAACAACATTCCTAGTGAAGCTGATTGGGAGAAGCCCAAGAGTGTGCAAAGCTGTTGTCAAGGAAAGGGTGGCTACTTTGAAGAATCTCAAATATAAAATTGATTTTGATTTAACACTTTTTTGGTTCCTACAGGATTCCATATTTGTTATTTCATAGTTTTGATGTTTTCACTATTATTCTACAATGTAGAAAATATAAAAAATATAAGAAAAACCCTTGACTGAGTAGGTGTGTCCAAACATGCATGCCGCCTGTCAACACACACACGCACGCACGCACGCACGCACGCACACACACACACACACACACACACACACACACACACACACACACACACACACACACACACAGCCCTGGCCATTTGCTGTTCTGGTCAGATCAGTGTGTAATAGTAGGATCAGTCCCTATCTCTCATCCCTTCTCTCCTTTGTTTCATGTCCTATTTTGCTACTGGGTACTGTGT
Source organism: Oncorhynchus tshawytscha (assembly GCF_018296145.1). Lineage (NCBI taxonomy): Eukaryota > Metazoa > Chordata > Actinopteri > Salmoniformes > Salmonidae > Oncorhynchus > Oncorhynchus tshawytscha. The sequence continues at coordinate 34,316,873 of NC_056435.1, read as the reverse complement.
AAATTAGATTACTGTGCATAGTCCCAGTCTGCCAATCCCATTATGAATTGCTCATCTCGGATGTGTGTGTGTGTGTGTGTGTGTGTGTGTGTGTGTGTGTGTGTGTGTGTGTGTGTGTGTGTGTGTGTGTGTGTGTGTGTGTGTGTGTGTGTGTGTGTGTGTGTGTGTGTGTGTCTGAAACCCTTGGGTATGTCTGTGCCCCTCTTGTTGTGTGGGTTGTTCTCAGAGGCTGCTTTATGTCCTGATCTGCCTCTAACGTGGGGCATTTAGACAACTATCAGCGGACAGCATAGACAACAGACCATTTAAAAGGGTTTTATTTCCCTCTCTGTATTCCTGTCCTAATTAACATCTTTCATTCTTTCTGCATTGAGGGCAAATAACCTCATCTGTATTTGTTTCGTTATACTCCAGTAAATCCTACAGGACTTTCTTCCCCCCTTTTCATTTCACCTGCAGGGTTTCATTTGGCTCTGAACAGCCTCAGTGAAATGCAATCAGCCCCCCACACACACACACACAAACACACAAACACACATAAATACATCAGCTTTAATACTCGTTTTTTAAATTGGCCTGAACGTAAGACAAAGCGAGTGCCTGACAGCCTTTTTTTCTGTATTTTGTCTTGCTGTCTTTCAGGGGGGGAGCCCTACTTGCCTGTACTCTATCAGCAGCAGACAAGGCAGGCCTTTTGTTTGAGGAAGTCACAGTGAAGGGAACTGGGGAGGGACCCCTCCAAACACACGCCCAGCATAGATCCACATTACCCGCTCCATTGGCTAAATAGATCAATCCATTTCTTCTTATGCCATACAATTACATGGAAAAGGGAGAGAACAAAAAAAAGCTGAAATGTAACATCTTGTCTTCATTCTGCTTACCTGCCCCTTTTGTTATAAGGATCTAATTATGTGAAGGCTTCAATATAATCAAGAATCCCTACCAGACAGACAGTACATGTCACCAGACAGATTGACTGTTAGCCCAGGATCATTCATGGCTGAGAGAAGAAGAAGAAGAAACTGATAACAGCCATTTCACTAATACTTTGGTAGTTTCCTAGCTGTTGCCTATGTAAATTCAGTATATGCTTTGCTGTTTCAAGAGCCACATGTTGTCTATTAGAAGTACCAGAAGGCACCTTTTTAAGACAGTCACAAAACACAACAGGATATATCCCATCTGGGAGGCTTGTTCAGAGCAAAGTGCAACAGACGCATCACCATCAAATGTGTTGAATCAGAGAAATCATAAATCAATTGATCAAATGAACAACTGTCACCACTCCACACAGTAAAATCATGTTTTCAACTTACAGTACCGTTCAAAAGTTTGGGGTCACTTAGAAATGTCCTTGTTTTTGAAAGAAAAGCCCATCAGAAATACAGTGTAGACGTTGTTGTAAATTACTATTGTAGCTGGAAATGGCAGATTTTTTTATGGAATATCTACATAGGCGTACAGAGGCCCATTATCAGCAACCATCACTCCTGTGTTCCAATGGCACGTTGTGTTAGCTAATCAGTTTATCATTTTAAAAGGCTAATTGATCATTAGAAACCCTCTTGCAATTATTTTAGCACTGCTGAAAACTGTTGTTCTGATTAAAGAAGCAATAAAACTGTCCTTCTTTAGACTAGTTGAGTATCTGGAGCTTGAACATTTGCGGGTTTGATTACAGGCTTGTTCTGAGAAATTAAGGCTATTCCATGCAAGAAATTGCCAAGAAACTGAAGATTTCGTACAACGCTGTGTACTGTTCTACTCCCTTCACAGAACAGTGAAAACTGTTTCTAACTAGAATAGAAAGAGGAGTGGGAGGCCCCGGTGCACAACTGAGCAAGAGGGCAAGTACATTAGAGTGTCTAGTTTGAGAAACAGACGCCTCACAAGTCCTCAACTGGCAGATTCGTGAAATATTATCCTTCAAAACACCAGTCTCAACATCAACAGTGAAGAGGTGACTCCGGGATGCTGGTCTTCTAGGCAGAGTTGCAAAGAAAAAGCCATATCTCAGACTGGCCAATAAAAAGAAAAGATTAAGATGGGCAAAATAACACAGACACTGGACAGAGGAACTCTGTCTAGAAGGCCAGCATTCCAGAGTTGCCTCTTCACTGTTGGTGTTGAGACTGGTGTTTTGCGGGTACTATTGAATGAAGCCTTCATTTCTCAGAACAAGAATAGACTGACGAGTTTCAGAAGAAAGTTCTTTGTTTCTGGCCATTTGGAGCCTGTAAACGAACCCGCAAACGGTAGTGTATATTTTTGGGGGTAACAGTTTACATTAACCATCTGTCCGCATTTTGCTTTCATAATAATGACATGACAGCTGATGTAAGCTTAAAGGGGTAGTCTACAGTTGCTACATACATGTTTGGACTTATAAATGAACGATATGTACCCATTGATTGTTGAAGAATATACTGCAACTTCTAAATGCCTTATGAGCTTAGTTCAATTGTCATACCCCATCAGAACCCAAAATTTGATCTTGTTTTACTCCAATGTTTTTAAACAAAGTAAGTGTAAACATGTACTGTAGCCTCAAAACACGGTTAGAACTAGAATTGTGATATCATGGATGGTCAGTCATTGCGTACATACCTCCGTCTATGAATTTGAGAGTGGTTACATTTATCCAGCCCCATCCCTCCACTTTCTAATTGTTTCAACTGCTGATTACTGCTTTAACTGTCTTCAAAAGTAGACAAAGTAGAAGAGAAACTTTGGCTTTGTAGTGGGGTAATATTTGATATGTGTAGATTATACTGTGTATAACTCACACGCGACCTGTGATAAGACTATGTCATTTGTACATTAACAAAGTATATTAGAAAGTATATCTGACTCCATTTAGCGTTATAGTACAAAGAGATGCGTATTACACCAGGGGCCTAGAAGCTTCGGAAATTAGAATATATCACACAACCTTTCGCCAATGGACAGGATACAGTATAAGAGAGAGAGAAAAACAGACCTTCATTTTATTTATAACATCTGAAGGTGTGAAACCTACCACCATTGACCAATCAAACAATACCAATACACATGGTTAGCAGATGTTATTGCAAGCGTAGCGAAATGCTCTTGCTTCTAGATCCGACAGTGCAGCAGTATCTAAGAGGCAATATCTAACAATTCCACAACAAAACCTAATATCTAACAAATTCCACAACAACCCCTAATACATCAAACATTTCCGTAAAAAACAACAACGATAAAGCCTTGTGTTCTTGTTTTTTATTTATTTTTCGTGCTGTTGGTGTTAGGTGCACTTGATTCTACCCAGCAGTCCCAGATAGCAAATCAAGTGCACCTATAGGCCTACCACTGACCAATCAGATAGCTCGTAACACTGGTCTGCACAGTGTCTGCACAATGTAAATGGAGGCATCGAACGCACAGCAAAGTTCATAAGGTGAGATTTCAAAAGTTTTAAAACCATGAGTGGAGACTCAACGAATACAGCAAATAGCTGTTGTGTTTATGAGTAAGTTCATGTTTAAGTTGTTATTCAGCACTGCCAACACTTTGTTCAACACTTAAATAGTTCATAAAATGCACGTTCTCCCTAATTCCACTCACACTACAACAAGCACTGCAGCTGCAATGAATGAGTACAGCAAAGTGTTTTCGATAAGCTTGCATTGTTGTTATTTGAGGCGTGTCTTTGTTAATATCGAGGAGTTTTTCAACAACATAAATTGATGCACGAGGCAGAAATACTGCAGCTGGAAGACTGTGTCCCCTTTTCTCAGCGGAAGGAGAGAGGAGGGATGGTGAATCGGGTAAGAGGCAGCCTCACCGTTGCTCCCTCCCCTCAAACTGACTATCAGATGCAGGCCATCAGTCCAGTAAAAAGAAAAAAGTGAATTATTATGCTCACTCAGCTGTTTGTCACAACTAATACAACAAATGATCTATTACCAGTGTGGTTATACACCTTAAATGTTGAAATATAATTTCAAAATTGTCTTAGAAGAACAACATAGTCAGGACAATTCAAGCTTAGCCAGTATGCAGTGATAATGTATTGGGCCTACAGCCTACTGCACAAACCTCATTGCTGCAGAACTGTTTTTAATTGGTTAATGTTGCATAGGCATCCTTTTTTTAAAGTCATGTTATTTTTTTTCTGAGCGTTAGATCTCGGCTTGCATTTTGACTCAGAAAATGTTAGTGACCGCTGCTCTAGAGAGAGAGAGATACATTTTGGCCCTCAGAGGGGGAAGGGCGTACTGGTCCATAAAGCATTGCCATTTGTGTTTTGCTGCACCATTTGCCATGCAGCCCCAGGTGACAGAGAGACATAGTTTAGGGCCGAGCCTGCAGTGTCATAAAGGAATGTGTCATAAGCTGACATCAACGGCCTTCGCTGTTTATGTCCTCTGTCATGTCATTCTCATAACAGTGTTATGTAGGCCTCATGATGGAAGGTTCATGTAAAGTGGTTCTGCTTGCTTCTACTCTTTTTCTCTATACCCATTGTCAGTGTCACATTAAATGGATCTTGGTGTATGTTGTTGTCGTCTGGGGTTTTCTGTTCCTTGGGGGGGTTTCGTTGCTTTTCAAAGAAATTCCTCAACAAATGGAGTGGATGTGTTCGGCAGTTAACGAGAAACAGAATGACAGAGAATGTCTACATGATTTCGCTGAGGCAATTGTCCTTGGCTCTTTTTACTTATTGATGTCTATGCAAATTGCATTTTAATGTGGCCTGTAAATTAGAATGCAGAGGGCTTCGTTTCCAACAAGAAAAAAAGTTTGGGAATCCTTTTCCAATCCATCCCTACCTGCTGCTGGGGACAGAACAGAGGACAGCTGAAATGACAGCATGTGCATATAATGTAACAAACCTCTGTGGGATTCAGTCTGTCTCTCTGTGGGAGAAGCAGGCGTAATGACAACTGTGCTTGTTATATTAGAGGTCACTTTCTGCTGGAACAAACTGTGACATTTGGCCATTCATTGGTTGATAGAGATGAAACAGATGCAAATGCTGGACAGCTTCGCCCTGAGGATTAGCTCTCTGACCAAAGGGGCTAGTTCTGTATAGAGAGAAGAGAAGGGGGAGAGTACACGTGGTACCTGCTACTCTAAGGCTGGGTCCTGGTGAACAGAAAATTGAGTCAAACTACATTTGAATGGGAATGATCGAGTCGTCATGCTACACTAAGTCAGACTTTTCTATATGGTGTTTATGGTTGTGAATGTTGTCTAAAACTATCTGTATCACTCCAGCTCTGAAAAAAGGTGGCACTTAATCTTGAAAATGTTGAATGTCATCACAATGTTATACCATGATAGTGAACCATAAAAAACGATGCTAACATAGGACTCTCTGACAGGAGAGTTGGGTTGACAGAGGTGGTGCACACAGGGCCACTAACAAACTGCATGAACATTCTGACCTGTCAGAGAGAAAAGCTATAAGCCTCCACATCATTCTACCATCCACCCCCACAATTTCCAAATTACGACACAGACCTATTAGTATGAGCTGTGCCCAGGACCCCGAGGGGTCCCCCAGGGTCCTGTCCCTGTCTCAATCACACACACACACACCTGGCTGCCACCACCAGCAGAGACCTGTGGATGGAAATGTCATTGTGAGCAGTGTGAGGGCGAGACCAGAGCCACTCGGTTTTTAACATTTTTATTAGCTCCACATTGTGCAGGGTGTGTCCCCTATTCTCTATCCTAATTTCTGATTCTTAAACAGGATTTATCAGAGTCAAAGTTTTAGATTGATTGCCGTGAATGTTGTTGATTTCGGTAAATTAGCATTTTTAGTAAATATTTAAAAAATAATATCACATTTTTGAGGAGATGTGAACTTTTAAATTATATATTGAGACACACTGTCAACATTGGAAAACATACCGTGTGTGTAACCAAGACGAGACAAAGGGGATGCAGCAGGTAAAGATGGAGCAGTCTGGTTCATCATGAACATACTGAGCACCTCATTCAACACTCTGAAAAGCCTTCTATAGCTGCCTGAGGGCTGCACAATGTGCCATTGAAATCCAGCCAGATTCACGACTGACACTAAATAACAGTTGTTGAATTTAAGCCACAGGGAGACAGTCAGGCTTACGTCCCTTTTAGCAGAACCAAAGTCCCTTCACTGCGCTCAGATAGACAGGCTGTAATACTGAGAGATGATTGGCTGGTTCTGTTTGAGGAAGCACAGGCTTCTCCATGACGTTGATCATGGGTACAGAAGTGTGAAGTAATAAAGCAGAAAATATGCCACAGTGATATTACCCAGAGCAGACAAACACAGCATGGAAACACACCAAGGTTTTTGCAACGACACTCTCTGATATCTCATGGATGAGAATGTACCTCAGTTTCGATGTTGCTCACTCTCACAAAAGCTGTCTGTTTTTTTAGCAATAACAGAAGAGCGGAGGTGAGAGAGATGAGCCTCTCAGTTCAAAAGACCTCTTGTTTTGACATGTGGAATGGAGAAATTCCTCGGGGTGTAATCCTCACGCACTTGTATGCCTTTGTTCTGTCTAAGTGTGTGTGTGTTTCTCTTCTCCTCTTCCCTGTGTGTTTCAGATTCACCCCAGGACCTAACAAAGAGCTCCCTTGCAGGCTCCGAGCCAGGATCCCCTCCCTCCGAACGGACTAAAACTATTACATCAACTGGATTACCTGTGACTGCAAAAAAAAGGATATCCTCCTAGATAAAACAGCTTCGCTCGGGTGGTGCCAAGGATTTTAGACCAGACTAATCCCTTTTTGATCAATGAGCCTCACGTCGGGACTCTCCTCCACAACATCCACGGTCAATTTCCTACATGCTCTTTTTTTCTCCCTTTCGAAACTAAAACAGCTTAGCAGGGGTTATTTAGAGGTTGTAAAAACGTTATTTGAAGACACTAACGCCTTCCCAAAGGTAAACTGTATTATCCTCACTGAGCCTCAGTGCCACTGAGCAAGGGATCCTACAGGATCAGTGGCACGTTGGAGGGACATTATGTGGGGATCGATTGAACCTTTTTCAATAATCCTTGTCATCGGCGTCCATCTTAGAAGCGACATCTCAGCATGCCAGCTTTGTTGTGACTGTGCAGAGCCTAGGCAGTGACCCTGACTGCTGTCGACTCTGCCTACGCAACGCAATACCCACAGGAACAACAACAACACAGCGCTGATTAAACAGACACTCAGAGGTCACAGGGGTCAACCCAGGGGCCCATAGTCACTGTCCATGATTGACATGTCATTCAGAACTGTTCTTTGTTGGCACATTCTATGTAATTCATTGGAGCTTTTTCTTTGTACATAATATACTTGTGTGTATATATACTGTAAATACAGGATAAAAAAGGCAGTTTGAGGGCTCTCTTATACAGTAAACATATCCTGCAAGGAGATCATTCCATGGAATTCTTCAGTTCTATCCCTGATTATGAAGTACAGTGTATTCCTAGTCAAAGGTAGTGGTTGAATATGCTCTCTGTGTATAGGACTGTTTGCAGTGTTTGATTTCATTGAGGATCTCTGGAATAGACTTTGCGGGACCATAATGAGAAAGTATTGGTCTCATTCACCCTTCAGTGATGTGCTTGGAAAACAGGAATCCCTGTAGCTTCTGTAAAGATTATTAAACCACTGTACAGAACTGCCTCACAAAAGAAACAAGCATCAACAGTGACCCAAGTCCTCTTTTTTTGTTATAAATTATCGATAACAACAGTGCAACTGGGTCCAGTATCTGAGACTTATTTTATGTCCTGTGTCTGCTATTGAGAATGGTTGTGGACTTGACTTTGCTTGTTGTGCGTAGATTCCACACTGACACACTGAAAGACTTCCCAGTGGATATTTAGAAAAATACATTGAGAAAGTATTGGACACATTGAACAGACATGCAGTACCTTCACTAGATATACATACAGTCTTATCAGAATTAAAGGGGTTTTCTATAATGAGTTTCCTGTCTCCCTTTACTAAAAGTTTACTGTTTTAATGTGGGTGCTTTTTCTTGTGGTGCGTACATTCATAATTTCCTCTAAGTGCCATCTATATTGTGAACAGATACGTACTACACCATTTGTCTGAGTCAACACTCAGTCAACAACACTTTTAACAAGTATTAAAATATGCATACACACAGACATGCTCAAAAACACACACACACACACACACACACACACACACACACACACACACACAAATTAGTGTGTGATTGTTCATTTACACAACTCCCTTGGTGCCAAAGAGAATTTATCAAAATAACATATTCAATGAATTTATGCAATTACAATAAAGATTTCCAATATCGTGCCCAGCTATATCTGTTGATGCAGAGTTGTCTCATCTCCCTACAGACACACTTTTGTATATTAGTCATTAGGAAATTCTGCTTTTTTGTGCCGTTTGGTTCCTCACTGCAGTCACAGAAGGTATCAAACTGACAGACACATCAATCTCCCAGCGGTCTTGCCAAAATCACACAGGAAGATATGCAGAGAGAGAGATGGAATGTGTGTTTTCTCTTCCTCAATGAGCCGTTCCCATTTCCCTCTTTGTTTGTTTCATATCTAATAGGATTCAGAGCTTCCTGTGGTGTCATTGTGTCTGTACAGAACAACATGACTGAGTGTGTATATTGCAGTGAGAGGTAGAGGAGCGGGAGAATCTAATGTTTCTAAAGGGGAGATATGATGCTGTGACATACTGTGAAGATTATCCTTAAATGCATGAGGATGTACACATCATAGGGGTTTTCTCTCCTTGTTTATGCAGGTTCTAAAGTGGATTGTGTTTAAAGGGTGCTCTTGGATAAGTGCTAGAAGAGAAGTAGAGATATGTTTGTTCTTTGTTTTCTTTTATGCACTCCACTCCTGTGCAGAGATGATGGAGTCATGCTGTGGAGGGAGGTCTTGCTCCATTTTAGGCGGAGTAGTGCTGAATGCAACCTGCATAGATAACAGACCTCGGTTCTCTCCCTCTCCACATTATTATTACAATGTCACAGGCGACACGTCAATCACGCCCCCCAGCCTCCCTCTGAGAAGCAACCATGTCTGCATCAACCTGTACCGCTATTCTACAGCCGACAGCATGGCAGCTGATGGAACACTACACTGATGGAACACTAATACTGATGGAACACTACACTGATGGAACACTAATACTGATGGAACACTAATACTGATGGAACACTACACTGATGGAACACTAATACTGATGGAACACTAATACTGATGGAACACTACACTAATGGAACACTAATACTGATGGAACACCTCACTGATGGAACACTAATACTGATGGAACACTACACTAATTGAACACTAATACTGATGGAACACCTCACTGATGGAACACTAATACTGATGGAACACTACACTGATGGATCACTTAAGTGATAACGCCCAAGAAGCTGGTGTTTGGAGGATATATTGGCACGGGTGTTGTTAGGCCCGAGACGAAGTCGGTTGCCAGAGACCCAGTCGTTCAGTCTTTTTGTTCTGTATCTATGGACGATATCCAGTCGTTCCATTTTAAATGTTCTATTGCCATACTGGCTGGCAACGTTCTTATCCCTTGCCTGCTAGCTAGCCAATTACGGATAACTTACAGTCACGTCAAACAGTGCAGACAGAATAACAACAGTAGCAGCATTTGTTTAAGCTGTTTTCAAGTTACATTTATTTGTATAAATCCATAACAATGAGCTAATGAGGCACAATTTCGACTGGCATAAAACATGTTCTCTCTCGTTAGGACACTGTTGTTCAGAGGAGCTAATAACACAGCTAACACAATAACTTCAAACTGAAGCTGGAAAGACTGCAAACTAGCTGCACTTCATTTCGTTTGACCTTTTCTCCATTGACATTTCTTTGTATATATCCATAAAAATTATGCCAGCTGATTAATGATTTCGACTGGCTGAGAAACGTCGTCTGCCTCTCTCTCGTCCCGACTCGTCCCGACTCCCGACCCCTACACGTTCATTACTATGGGACAGTTGAAGATCGAATGTTGCAAATGTTGGAGAGAGACAGTAAGGTTTATACAAATCTCCGTTGTTGAAAACTAATTGTTAGTCTAAAAGAAATGTGAGATAATGTCTAGATGCTTTTTATCGTGGAGATCAAGTTCATAACTTCCCTGCGTGGGCTGACGAGACAGTGGATTGCGCAGTCATATGGAACAGAGTAAATAAGCACTTTAACATCCTAGATTTAGCTGGTGGTAACTTCTGGAATAGACACTGGAATGTGCTTTTAACCAATCAGCCGTTGTATAATGCACTGATGGAACACTACTCTGATCAAGTGTTCAATGGGATTGATTGGAACTTCCAACACAACTTCCATGAACTTTCTATAGGTACAACTACTACAGTTGACTAGATCTGGTGAATACACTTTCTATCAGACTATAATTTGTGAATTGAATGAGTTCAATCTGTGAAAGGTAGTCTTGAATTCAATATCTTCAAAACCTGTAAAGTAGTCTCACTCGGGGCTCCCGAGTGGCACAGCGGTCTAAGGCACTGCATCTCAGTGCTAGAGACGTCATTACAGACACCCTGGTTAAAATTAAGGCTGTATCACAAACCGGCAGTGATTGGGAGTCCAATGTGGCAGGGCAAAATTGACACAGCATCGTCCGGGTTTGGCCAGTGTACGGCCGTCATTGTAAATAAGAATTTGTTCTTAACTGACTTGCCTAGTTAAATGAAGGTAAATAAAAATAAATAAAAAATAGGGACCATGACTCATTCCAAATGTCACCTTTCCACTGATCTCTGCCAGATGTCTAAAGTCTCCCAAACATCATTAATAATAATTCACTGTCTTCTTAATGACAGGTGTTCAGTGGCTGCAGCTTCTGACTTTGATGCCTAGTTATTAGCCCAGATCCATTTGTTGGGGAAAAGACTTCAGAGAAATGAAGTGGCCACAGTATACTAGATTTTGAGTTCTTTTTCACAGTGCAAGCAAAGTGGAATGGGATTATCATTCTAGTGGGAGTGTCAGGAGTGAGCTGCTGTAGTGTAGATTAAAGATCTTAAGTCTCCAATAGTTTGAATAATTGTGAAGGTATACATGTAATAGGCCTAACAATAGTTTATGATTGGTAGTATGTGTGTTAATGTTTTGCTGTAAAACGTAATTATCCCTTATATACTGTTGGTGAAATATACACTGAGTGTACAAAACATTAGGAAGACCTTCCTAATATTGAGTTGCACTCCCTTTTACCCTCAGAACAGCTTCAAATACCAGGTGTCAAAAGTGTTCCACAGGGATACTGGCGCATGTTGACTCCAATACCTTCCACAGTTGTGTCAACTGGGTGGGGGACCATTGCTAATACACATGGGAAACTGTTGAGCGTGAAAAACCCAGCAGCTGTGAAGTTCTTGATGCACTCAAGACGCTCTATCATACCTCATTCAAAGGAAACGTAAATATTTTGTCTTGCCCATTCACCCTCTGAATGGCACATATACACAATCCATGTCTCAAATATCTCAAGGCTTAAAAATCCTTTTGTCTCCTCCCCTTCATCTACACTGATGGAAGTGGATTTAACAAGTGAAATCAATAAGGGATCATTGCTTTCACCTGTATTCAGCTGGTCAGTCTGTGTCATTTTACACTCACTGTACATGGTAGGAGATAACAGAAACAGATTGTTGTACAGGGATATTTTTAAGTAGCCCAAACTAATTTTTCCACATGTAACACACATATTGTGTTTCTGAAGTTTTTGGCAAAATCACAACTCGACACAATACAATCGGAAACAGATTGCCACACTGTTCCAACACAATTCCTTGTGACAAGTGAATGCACACTCTAATAGACACCCAATACATCACTGTCTGCCTTGACACTGCACAATGCCCACGAACCGCCAACACACTTTACAGTCAAATGACTTTCCAGTCTATGACTGTCAGCTGCGATGATAATGATAAGCCGGGATGACAATTCTCAACCATATTTTCTCCCCAGAAAGCAAAGTCAACCCAAAAGCCACTACCCTGAGACGGGCCCAACAATGAGATCCATCATGTTCCTCATGAATGGTTATGTGCAGTACATGACAGGGCTTGTTCCACAAGGGGCGCTGGGGCCACAGCACTCTCGGCTTCCTGGGAGATTTCAAACTTCACACTTCCCATTAAACAGAGACCATTTTTCATCACAATGTCTCCACAGAATCAGCCACACGTCAGCATAGTGACTCTCAATCGTTTCCCACTCGAGAGTGAATGACCCAGAGCTGTGTTCCAAACTGGGGCGGGGGGGAGTGTGTGTGTGTGTGTGTGTGTGTGTGTGTGTGTGTGTGTGTGTGTGTGTGTGTGTGTGTGTGTGTGTGTGTGTGTGTGTGTGTGTGTGTGTGTGTGTGTGTGTGTGTGTGTGTGTGTGTGAGAGTGTGAGAGAGAGAGAGAGAGAGAGAGAGAGCATTGAGCCTGAGAGACTTACATGTACACCATGTACATTTTTCACAAGTTGCAGTGTATTTCAACATACATGTTTGCAGCTGGTTCCGTTGTAGTGATTTACTTTTCTGAATAGGACATAGGCCTCCACACAGTGACCTTAATAATCACAGTGTACCACAACTTGTGACTGACTCAGAGTGGCTCAACCTGCAATCAAACCAAGAGAAAGGCACTGGATGTAATGGACAGCTCAACCGTCTAGTATGTGACGATCACATAATCTTCCACATGTTTTTCACCCTTTTCAAAGTAGTTCTACAATGTTCTCCAGTGTTGTACATTTCACTGGTGTGTTTCACAGCTCAATGTGTTTCTGAATCAACCCTATAGCTGTTGTTCCTAGACCTATTGAGATTTCCCACATTGCTTCCATTTATATTCCTCAGAGAGTTCATCCATTCCATTTGCTCCTCAGTTACAGCCCATTGTCATATATTTCCAATTGGCCTAATGAAGCATAGGCACTTAATTAAATTCTCAGAGTTCTTCCATCACAACAATGACTGTGTGCACTTACATATTTATTGATCTAAGTGACTTACACGGCAGACAAGCTCTCAATGAAGTATCTAGATAAATGATCAGTAACAACATTCAGGATTTTGTTTAATATTTAACAAATTGTTTCTATTGGAAGCACTTTTGATCAAATGACTCCCAATTCCATTTGAGGCTGATTTTAAGCTTTTTTGTTTCATAAAACTTCTTAGGATTAAACTTTCTGTTCATTCATTATTCAAGGTGTTTCATCTGAAAGACTGTCTGCTCAGATAGTTGTCAGGAACTCAATGTCATGTCTTTTGCAAGGCAAATGTGACACAAAGTACACAAAATGCTATTTCATCCCAAAAGAAAGACTCACTCGGCTTTGAAACAGTGAGTGCAATTTCCATAGTAAAGACCATGCATAAATGTAATGGCCTTCAGGGAGTACATTGTAGGTATTTACTCTTCTATGTTTACACTTGTCATCAAATGTAAGTCACAAAAGAGTGAGTTGATTCCTATAATATTAGGTTACAGGATACACTAACCCCCCTGCAGCATCCCCAAGCTACCAGGCAAATCAAAGTTTATTGGCCACGTGCAGAGTGTTGCAGATGTTATTGCAGGTGCAGCAAAATACTTATGTTTCTAGCTCCAACAATGCAGTAATATCTAGCGATACACACATACCCCCCCCCCCTAATTATTATAATTTATTTTTTTACAAATAATAATAAATTAAGACATTAGAACGAGCAATATCAGAACGAGCATGGTCAGAGTCTGGAATATAAATACATATACATACATATATATATATACATATATACATATATATTATATTCCAGACTCTATATACATATATATACAGTACCTTGCGAAAGTATTCGGCCCCCTTGAACTTTGCGAACTTTTGCCACATTTCAGGCTTCAAACATAAAGATATAAAACTGTATTTTTTTTGTGAAGAATCAACAACAAGTGGGACACAATCATGAAGTGGAACGACATTTATTGGATATTTCAAACTTTTTTAACAAATCAAAAACTGAAAAATTGGGCGTGCAAAATTATTCAGCCCCCTTAAGTTAATACTTTGTAGCACCACCTTTTGCTGCGATTACAGCTGTAAGTCGCTTGGGGTATGTCTCTATCAGTTTTGCACATCGAGAGACTGAAATTTTTTCCCATTCCTCCTTACAAAACAGCTCGAGCTCAGTGAGGTTGGATGGAGAGCATTTGTGAACAGCAGTTTTGAGTTCTTTCCACAGATTCTCGATTGGATTCAGGTCTGGACTTTGACTTGGCCATTCTAACATCTGGATATGTTTATTTTTGAACCATTCCATTGTAGATTTTGCTTTATGTTTTGGATCATTGTCTTGTTGGAAGACAAATCTCCATCCCAGTCTCAGGTCTTTTGCAGACTCCATCAGGTTTTCTTCCAGAATGGTCCTGTATTTGGCTCCATCCATCTTCCCATCAATTTTAACCATTTTCCCTGTCCCTGCTGAAGAAAAGCAGGCCCAAACCATGATGCTGCCACCACCATGTTTGACAGTGGGGATGGGTGTGTTCAGGGTGATGAGCTGTGTTGCTTTTACGCCAAACATAACGTTTTGCATTGTTGCCAAAAAGTTCAATTTTGGTTTCATCTGACCAGAGCACCTTCTTCCACATGTTTGGTGTGTCTCCCAGGTGGCTTGTGGCAAACTTTAAACAACACTTTTTATGGATATCTTTAAGAAATGGCTTTCTTCTTGCCACTCTTCCATAAAGGCCAGATTTGTGCAATATACGACTGATTGTTGTCCTATGGACAGAGTCTCCCACCTCAGCTGTAGATCTCTGCAGGTCATCCAGAGTGATCATGGGCCTCTTGGCTGCATCTCTGATCAGTCTTCTCCTTGTATGAGCTGAAAGTTTAGAGGGACGGCCAGGTCTTGGTAGATTTGCAGTGGTCTGATACTCCTTCCATTTCAATATTATCGCTTGCACAGTGCTCCTTGGGATGTTTAAAGCTTGGGAAATCTTTTTGTATCCAAATCCGGCTTTAAACTTCTTCACAACAGTATCTCGGACCTGCCTGGTGTGTTCCTTGTTCTCCATGATGCTCTCTGCGCTTTTAACAGACCTCTGAGACTATCACAGTGCAGGTGCATTTATACAGAGCCTTGATTACACACAGGTGGATTGTATTTATCATCATTAGTCATTTAGGTCAACATTGGATCATTCAGAGATCCTCACTGAACTTCTGGAGAGAGTTTGCTGCACTGAAAGTAAAGGGGCTGAATAATTTTGCACGCCCAATTTTTCAGTTTTTGATTTGTTAAAAAGGTTTGAAATATCCAATAAATGTCGTTCCACTTCATGATTGTGTCCCACTTGTTGTTGATTCTTCACAAAAAATACAGTTTTATATCTTTATGTTTGAAGCCTGAAATGTGGCAAAAGGTCGCAAAGTTCAAGGGGGCCGAATACTTTCGCAAGGCACTGTATATATATATATATATATATATATATATATATATATATATATATATATATATATATATATATATATATATATATATATACATATATATATGTATATATACCTAATATAAACATATATATATATATATATAAGTATAAGTATATGTGAATTGTGTGTATAGACAGTATGGACAGTATATGAATAGAAAAGGTGTGTACAGCAGTAGTTATATAGGATGAGCCATGACTAGAATACAGTTTATACATATAAAGTAGTAAAACACTATGTAAACATTATTAATGTGACCAGTGTTCATTGACCATGTACATGAGGCAGCAGTCTTTAAGGTGCAGGGTAGACTCACAGGTTGTAGCAAACTGGTGACAGTGTCTAAAGTTCAGGACAGGGCACTGGGCGGAGGCCGACTAGTGATGACTGTTTAACAAGAGATAGAAGCTGTTTATCAGTCTCCCAGTCCCAGCTTTGATGCACCTGTACTGTCTCTGCCTTCTAGATGGTAGCGGGGTGAACAGGCCATGGCTAGCATGGATGAGGTCCTTGATTATCTTATTGGTCTTCCGGTGACACTGGGTGCTGTAGATGTCATGGAGGACAGGCAATATTCCTCCAATGATGTGTTGGGATGACCGCACCACCCTCTGAAGACCCCTGCGGCTGTGAGTGGTGCAGTTGCCATAGCATGCGGTGATACAGCCCGACAGAATGCTCTCAATGGTGTAACTGTAGAAGTTTGTCAGGGTCTTGGGGGCCAAGACAAATTTCTTCAGCCTCATTTTGACCCTTTCCACTGCGACCCGTCGATGTGAATGGGGGCGTGCACTCTCTGCTGTCTCCTGTATTCCACGATTAGTTCCTTCATTTTGTTGACATTGAGGAAGAGGTTATTTTCCTAACACCACTCCGGCAGGTTTCTCATCTCCTCCCTGTAGGCTGCCTCGTCGTTGGAAATCAGGCCTACCATAATAAAAAATATTTGTCCTATTTCACAATTTGTGTGAATTGGACATTTGTTTTTTGCATATTCCAACTCCCCCTAAGACACCCTCGGAAAGTGGGGTTACGGTCAGGATCAGCCATTATCAACAGTGACCCTGGAGCAATAAGGGTTAAGTGCCTTGCTCAAGATTACGTTGGAGACATGCGTGGCCGCGCAGTCGTGGTGAACAGAAATACAGGAGGGGGGTGAGCATGCACCCCTGTGGGGCCCCCGTGTTGAGGATCAGCGTGGTGAAGGTGTTGTTGCCTACCTTCACCACCTGGGGTTGGCCTTTCAAGAAGTCTAGAACCCAGTTGCACAGGGAGGGGTTCAGACCCAGGGCCCTGAGCTTAGTGATGAGCCTAGAGGGCACTGTGGTGTTGAAGGCTGAGCGGTAGTCAATGAACAGCATTCTCACATAGGTATTCCTCCTGTCCAGGTGGGATAGGGCAGAGTTTAATGCAGTGGCGGTTGCGTCGCCCGTGGATCTGTGAGGGGTATGCAAATTGTAATGGGTCTAGTGTGTCGGGTAAGGTGTAGATGATATGATATGATCCTTAACTAGACTCTCAAAGCCCTTCATGACGACCTAAGTGAGTGCTACGAGGTGATAGTCATTTACTTCAGTTAAAGCAAATGGGGACAACAGACTGGGATAGGGAGAGATTGAATATGTCCGTAAACACTCCAGCCAGCTGGCCCATAAACACTCCAGCCAGCTGTTCTGCACATGCTCTCAGGACGCGTGTCAATAAAAGAGTTGTGGCAGTACAGTAAATGTTCTTGCAGCATAGCTCATTCCAGATTGCTATGTTGCAGTAATGGTCAGAGTAGCGCTCAGCAGTGTGATTTGTTTGGATTAATGGTAATGGTGAGGCTAATTTTGCGGGAGGATAAAACAATTATGCCCATTTCCAATTCTATCCTCAGCCAATAGGCTGTTTGGATCTGGGCAGTGTGCAAATGAGCACCACAAGGGCATGCTGGGAGAGGTAAAGGACAGAGTTTTGAGGCAGGGTGGGAGTGGAGCCCTCTTTGATGGACAGCCATCATTTTGGATTCAGAATCAATTTGTCCAAGTAGGTGAAATCTAAGTACTATTAACACTTTTCAGAATGTACATCCATCCAGGCATGTTTCGTTAAAGGAACTATGGAGTTCTTATCATTTTGCTATGAATTCCCATAATGCGCTGTCTAGTACAAGCCAGCTATCTGCCTTGCAAATTACCCTAACCTAACGATAGAAATTCCGAAGGAAAAAACAGCAGGCTCTGTATAGCAGGTAGAAAATAGCCTCTGTGGCAGAACCAATGTAATGTCAACATGGGTAGGGTGCAAAAATCAATTTAGATGTGTTCCCCATGACAGTTCCCTGGTATGACTGTGCAAAGTATTTATTTTGTTGTATTACCTTCCTCACCCTGTTTTTCCCAAGCTATCATCCCAAATAGAATGGTGTCTGTGTCTCAAGGCGATGCCCATTGATTTACATTGGATGTGAGATGCTGTTGCCTGAGCCGTCAAAGCAATGGATTCTATTTGTCAGGCCACATCGAGGAACACTGCACTGTACTGACAGACAATAAAACAGACAGGGTGGCTGTATAAACACAGGTTTTATTATGCTTACTGAGGCACAATGTGGTTTGCTCATAAAGGTTATTTTTGTTACATTCATAAAGACATTCTCTGCTATATTATCCAATCAGACATTCTGAGGAAAAGTCCCGAATCCAAAGTCACACTGCAGGCGCAATGCAACGGGCAAGCAGGTAAGTACAGCTGGGGGATATATACTATATGATTGAGTTGTATCTCTGGGTTTTACCTTAGGTTTAGAAAGAGTCTTATAGTTGTAATATTTTACACATGCAAGCTCCCTGCCAACAACTCCAGAAAGAGTATCCTTTTAGCTGGCCTGTTTTAATACTCACCCTCATCAAATAAAATCGAATCAAATTGTTTTTGTCACATGCAGTGACTGTAGACTTTACCGTGAATACCTTACTTACGAGCCCTTTCCCAACAATGCAGAGATAGAAAGTAACAACAATTTGCTAAAAAGACCAGACATATCTGTAGGAGGAAGACCAGACATATCCGTAGGAGGAAGACCAGACATATCCATAGGAGGAAGACCAGACATATCCGTAGGAGGAAGACCAGACATATCCGTAGGAGGAAGACCAGACATATCTGTAGGAGGAAGACCAGACATATCCATAGAAGGAAGACCAGACATATCCGTAGGAGGAAGACCAGACATATCCGTAGGAGGAAGATCAGACATATCCATAGAAGGAAGACCAGACATATCCATAGAAGGAAGACCAGACATATCCATAGAAGGAAGACCAGACATATCCATAGGAGGAAGACCAGACATATCCATAGAAGGAAGACCAGACATATCCATAGGAGGAAGACCAGACATATCCATAGGAGGAAGACCAGACATATCCATAGAAGGAAGACCAGACATATCCATAGGAGGAAGACCAGACATATCCATAGAAGGAAGACCAGACATATCCATAGGAGGAAGACCAGACATATCCATAGAAGGAAGACCAGACATATCCGTAGGAGGAAGACCAGACATATCCGTAGGAGGTAAGGGCCCTTACAACCAGACATATAATTTACCACTGGCATCACATTTGTCTCAAATTGATCAGAATGAAACCATAAACTCTTTATGAACAATTCATTTCCTAACAGTTTCATCAGCCTATAATGCATATGTCTGTGGTGTGTGAGCATTCTGCCATACACTCTGTCTTTTTCATTTCATCACCTTCACATTTGCCATCCAAACACAAACAATGGCAGCAACAGTATAGTCTACTGGTCATGCCCAACACTTTATCTGGAGTGTGTACCACTGAATAATAACACAAGGCCTTTAACCATGGTACTTTGTGTTGATTCTTTTTTACAGTAATTGCCTTTTGGATGAGAATTGAGAGAGTATAAGATGAGCCTCCTATGTGAAATAAAACACATCCATAGCATTAAAACACAGCCATAATTACTATCTGCTAACATCACTCTGCCTTTAAGTCCATTCTAGACTTACTGCAGGCCTAAGGGATCCATCTTGGTTTGTATGCAGTAGGGGGGGGGGAATCCTCCCCTTTTACTTTCATACATTAATCACACTCACTTATATTAAATAAATCAATTTAAATACTTCTCTTTGCACAAATAATTTGCGTAGCCAGGTGAAAGTGTAAGAGTCAAAGAACGTGTAATTAGAGGTGACGATTCAGACACCTAATAAGAGATCTAATTAAGAAAATGAATAAGGTGTCCGTTCCCTAGCAGAGGCTGCACCAGCCCAAGATTAATGGCCGACTGAGCTAATTTGATTTGTGAAAAGGAACGGGATGACCTGTCAGTTAAGAAAGACCAACTAAAGAGCATATGACATTAATAAAACATGAATACTGAGGATTTAGAGAGAGAGGTGAGTCTCCTTCTACTTTGAGCTGGGGTTGATAAGATGGTAAGACAATGATTAAGTGTGTGATTGCCTCCGTGACTAAAGGTCAGTAAAGTAAAGTCTGTATAGGACAGTGTATTTAACACATGAGACCTACCTGAGACCCAACTGTGTGATCTGAGTCAGGTTCCTACTACTAGTCTGCACTGCATTCCAACACCATGTTCCCAACAATACATTATTAGCCCAGGATTTATTTTGTGTAATTACGTACAGCCGGGAAGAACTATTGGATATCAGAGCGGCGGAAACTCAACAGCACTACCAGCTTTACGACCAGGAATACAACTTTCCCGAATTGGATACTTTGTTTGCACCCCCCAGGGCAATTGAGCTGATTCCAGAGGCCGACCCAAAACACCGCCAGCAGAGGAGAGGTGCTCAGAGTGGACGTCTAGGCCGACTCAGGAGGCGCGCACACCACCGACCACTTCCGAGTATATTACTTGCTAATTTTCAGTCTCTGTATAATAAGGTTGACGAGCTCAGGCGAGGATTTCTTTCCAGAGAGACATCAGGGATTGTAACATACTCTGTTTCATGGAAACATGGATATACTGTCTGAGTCCATCCAGCCAGTTGGGTTCTCAGTTCATCGCGCAGACAGGAATAAATATCTCTCCGGGAAGAAGAAGTGCGGGGGTGTATGTTTCATGATGAACAACTCAATGTGTGATTGTGAATACATACAGGAACTCAAGTCCTTTTATTCACCCAACCTAGAATACCACAGGAGAATTCTCTTCGGTTATAGTCACAGCCGTGTATATCCCCCTCAAGCCAATACCACGACGGCCCTCAAAGAACTTCACTAGACTTTATGCAAACTGGGAACCACAAATCCTGAGGCCGCATTTACTGGAGCTGGGGATTTTAACAAAGACATTTTGAGAATAAGGCTGCGAAGTTCTATCAAATCAAATCAAATGTATTTATATAGCCCTTCTTAGATCAGCTGATATATCAAAGTGCTGTACAGAAACCCAGCCTAAAACTCCAAACAACAAGCAATGCAGATGTAGAAGCACGGTGGCTAGGATAAACTCCCTAGAAAGGCCAAAACCTAGGAAGAAACCTAGAGAGGAACCAGGCTATGAGGGGTGGCCAGTCCTCTTCTGGCTGTGCCAGGTGAAGATTATAACAGAACATGGCCAAGATGTTCAAATGTTCATAAATGAAAACAAAACCTTGAGGAACACCGACATTTACAGATGATTTGTCAGAGGACAAACCATCCACAGATTCAAACTGATATCTTTCCGACAGATAAGATCTAAACCAAGCCAGAACTTGTCCATGTAGACCAATTTGGGTTTCCAATCTCTCCAAAAGAATGTGGTGATCGATGGTATCAAAAGCAGCACTAAGGTCTCGGAGCACGAGGACAGAAGCAGAGCCTCGGTCTGATGCCATTAAAAGGTAATTTACCACCTTCACAAGTGCAGTCTCAGATGGGGTCTAAAACCAGACTGAAGCATTTTGTATACATTGTTTGTCTTCAGGAAGGCAGTGAGTTGCTGTGCAACAACTTTTCCAACATTTTTTGAGAAGAATGGGAGATTTGATATAGTCCGATAGTTTTTTATATTTTCTGGGTCAAGGTTTGGCTTTTTCAAGAGAGGCTTTATTACTGCCACTTTTAGTGAGTTTGGTACACATCCGGTGGATAGAGAGCCGTTTATTATGTTCAACATAAGAGGGCCAAGCACAGGAAGCAGCTCTTTCAGTAGTTTAGTTGGAATAGGGTCCAGTATGCAGCTTGAAGTTTTAGAGGCCATGATTATTTTCATCATTGTGTCAAGAGATTATAGTACTAAAAAACTTGAGTGTCTCCCTTGATCCTATGTCCTGGCAGAGTTGTGTAGACTCAGGACAACTGTGCTTTGGAGGAATAAGCAGATTTAAAGAGGAGTCCGTAACTTGCTTTCTAATGATCATGATCTTTTCCTCAAAGAAGTTCATGAATTTATTACTGCTGAAGTGAAAGCCATCCTCTCTTGGAGAATGTTGCTTTTAAGTTAGCTTCGCGACAGGATCAAAAATTAATTTTGGATTGTTTTTATTTTTCTCAATTAAGTTGGAAAAATAGGATGATCGAGCAGCAGTGAGGGCTCTTCGATACTGCACGGTACTGTCTTTCCAAACTAGTCAGAAGACTTCCAGTTTGGTGTGGCGCCATTTCCGTTCCAATTTTCTGGAAGCTTGCTTCAGAGCTCGGGTATTTTCTGTATACCAGGGAGCTAGTTTCTTATGACAAATGTTTTTAGTTTTTAGGGGTGCGACTGCATCTAGGGTATAAATTGAGTTCTTCAGTTAGATGGTTGACTGATTTTTGTCCTCTGCTGTCCTTGGGTAGGCAGAGGGAGTCTGGAAGGGCATCAAGGAATCTTTGGGTTGTCTGAGAATTTATAGCACGACTTTTGATGCTCCTTGGTTGGGGTCTGAGCAGATTATTTGTTGCGATTACAAACGTAATAAAATGGTGGTCCGATAGTCCAGGATTATGAGGAAAAACATTAAGATCCACAACATTTATTCCATGGGACAAAACTAGGTCCAGAGTATGACTGTGGCAGTGAGTAGGTCCGGAGACATGTTCAAATCAAAATCAAATGTTATTTGTCACATACACATGGTTAGCAGATGTTAATGTGAGTGTAGCGAAATGCTTGTGCTTCTAGTTCGAAAAATGCAGTAATGCAGTAACAAACAAGTAATCTAACCTAACAATTCCACAACTACTACCTTATACACACAACTGTAAAGGGATAAAGAATATGTACATAGAGATATATGAATGAGTGATGGTACAGAACGGCATAGGCAAGATGCAGTAGATGGTAGAGTACAGTATATACATATGAGATGAGTATGTAGGGTATGTAAACATTATATTAAGTGGCATTGTTTAAAGTGGCTGGTGATACATTTTTTACATAAATTTCTATTATTAAAGAGTTGAGTCAGTATGTTGGCAGCAGCCACTCAATGTTAGTGGTGGCTGTTTAACAGTCTGATGGTCTTGAGATAGAAGCTGTTTTTCAGTCTCTCTGTCCCAGCTTTGATGCACCTGTACTGACCTCGCCTTCTGGATGATAGTGGGGTGAACAGGCAGTGGCTCGGGTGGTTGCTGTCCTTGATGATCTTTATGGCCTTCCTGTGACATCGGGTGGTGTCCTCGAGGGCAGGTAGTTTGCCCCAGGTGATGCGTTGTGCAATTGGGCAAAACCCACTGAGTCGATGATGGCTCCAAAAGCCTTTTGGAGTGGGTCTGTGGACTTTTCCATGTGAATATTAAAGTCACCAAAAACGTGAATATTATCTGCCATGACTACAAGGTCCAATAGGAATTCATGGAACTCAGTGAGGAACGCTGTATACGGCCTAGGAGGCCTGTAAACAGAATAAAAAATGTTTCAGTCAGGCCAATCACATGAAGATTATGATCAGTGATTAGTTCATTGACTATAACTGCCTTGAAAGTGAGGGATCTAACATTAAGTAGCCCTATTTTGAGATGTGAGGTGTCACAATCTCTTTCAATAAAGGCAGGATTGGAGGAGGTCTTATTCCAGTGAGATTGCTAAGGCGAACACTGCCATGTTAAGTTTTGCCCAACCTAGGTTGAGGCACAGACACAGTCTCAATGGGGATAGCTGAGCTGACTATACAGGCTGTGCTAGTGGCAGACTCCACTAAGCTGGCAGGCTGGCTAACAGCTGCCTGGCCTGCACCCTATCTAGAGTTAGAGCCCTGTCTATGTTCGTAGATAAGATGAGAGCATCCCTCCAGCTAGGATGGAGTCCGTCACTCCTCAACAGGCCAGGCTTGGTCCTGTTTGTGGGTGAGTCCCAGAAAGAGGGCCAATTATCTACAAATACTGTCTTTTGGGAGGGGCAGAAAACAGGTTTCAATCAGCGATTGAGTTGTGAGACTGCTGTAGCGCTCATCACTCCCCCTAACTGGGAGGGGGCCAGAGACAATTACTCGATGCCGACACATCTTTCCAGCTGATTTACAGGCTGAAACTATGTTGCCCTTGGTGATCTCTGACTGTTTCATCCTAACATCGTTGGTGCCAACGTGGATAACAATATCCCTATACTCTCTACACTCGCCAGTTTTAGCTTTAGCCAGCATCAACTTCAGATTAGCCTTCATTTCGGTAGCCCTGCCCCCTGGTAAACAGTGTATGATCGCTGGATGATTCGTTTTCAGTCTAATACTGCAGGTAATGGAGTCGCCAATGACTAGGGTTTTCAATTTGTCAGAGCTGATGGGGCGGCAGGGTAGCCTAGTGGTTAGAGCATTGGACTAGTAACTGAAAGGTTGCAAGTTCATATCCCCGAGATGACAAGGTTGTTCCGCCCCTGAACAAGGCAGTTAACCCACTGTTCCTAGGCGTCATTGAAAATAAGAATTTCTTCTTAACTGACTTGCCTAGTTAAATAAAGAATAAATAAAAATGGTGGGAAGCTTCAGTGTCTCAGACCCTGTAACTGGAGGAGTAGAGACTCCTCTGACTTGCTGCTTAATGGGGAGAACCGGTTGAAAGTTTTGTTCTTGCAGCACAGCTATCCTCGCCGTAAAGCAATCGTTCTCCTGTATATTATGAGTACAGCGACTGCAATTAGAAGGCATCATGTTAATGTTACTACTTAGCTTCTGCTGGTGGAGGTCCTGACGAACCATGTCAATCATCTAGGTCCTGACGAACCACTGACATCTTTGGCCCTGTCCGGGGGTATCATCGGATGGGGCCACAGTGTCTCCTGACCCCTCCTGTCTCAACCTCCAGTATTTATGCTGCAGTAGTTTGTGTTGGGGGGGTTAGGGACAGTCTGTTATATCTGGAGTACTCCTCCTGTCTTATCCGGTCTCCTGTGTGAATTTAAGTATGCTCTCTCTAATTCTCTCTTTCTTTCTCTCTCGGAGAACCTGAGCCCTAGGACCATGCCTCATGACTACCTGGCATGATGCCTCCTTGCTGTCCCCAGTCCACCTGGCCGTGCTGCTGCTCCAGTTTCAACTGTTCTGCCTGCGGCTATGGAACCCTGACCTGTTCACCAGACGTGCTACCTGTCCCAGACCTGCTGTTTTCAAATCTCTAGAGACAGCAGGAGAGGTAGAGATACTCTTAATGATCGGCTATGAAAAGCCAACTGACATTTACTCCTGAGGTGCTGACTTGTTTTTCCTAGCCATCGTGCTTCTCCACCAGCATTGCTTGCTGTTGAATGAGGGAAAAACAAAAAAATATAATGGTAATTAAAAAGTAAAATCCGTAAAGTTGTCAGGTAGCAAAGTAAGGTAAGCAACAAAACGCACAGCAGCACGTAAACAAGTCTGCAAGTTGTGACCAGAAATGACACAAAATAAAGTTCTAGGTCTAGCAATCCCCTCTTCAACACATTAACTGTAGTGCTTGCGGTGCTAAAACACTCAACCACTGCTACTCCAACTTCTGGGATGCCTGCAAGGCCCTCCCCTGCCCTCCTTTTGGCAGATCTGACCACCATTCTATTTTGCTCCTCCCTTTCTATAGGCAGAAACTCAAACAGGAATATCAATGCTCAGGACTATTCAACGCTGGCCTGACCAATCGGAATCCACGCTTCAAGAATATTTTGATGACTTATACTGGGATATGTTCCAGGTAGGCTCATAACAACATTGGTGAATGTGCTGATACAGTGACTGAGTATATCAGGAAGTGTATAAATCAAATCAAATCAAATCAAATCAAATTTTATTTGTCACATACACATGGTTAGCAGATGTTAATGCGAGTGTAGCGAAATGCTTGTGCTTCTAGTTCCGACAATGCAGTAATAACGAGCAAGTAATCTAACTAACAATTCCAAAAAAAAACGACTGTCTTATACACAGTGTAAGGGGATAAAGAATATGTACATAAGGATATATGAATGAGTGATGGTACAGAGCAGCATAGGCAAGATACAGTAGATGATATCGAGTACAGTATATACATATGAGATAAGTATGTAAACCAAGTGGCATAGTTAAAGTGGCTAGTGATACATGTATTACATAAGGATGCAGTCGATGATATAGAGTACAGTATCAACGTATGCATATGAGATGAACAATGTAGGGTAAGTAACATTATATAAGGTAGCATTGTTTAAAGTGGCTAGTGATATATTTACATAATTTCCCATCAATTCCCATGATTAAAATGGCTGGAGTAGAGTCAGTGTCATTGACAGTGTGTTGGCAGTAGCCACTCAATGTTAGTGGTGGCTGTTTAACAGTCTGATGGCCTTGAGATAGAAGCTGTTTTTCAGTCTCTCGGTCCCAGCTTTGATGCACCTGTACTGACCTCGCCTTCTGGATGACAGCGGGGTGAACAGGCAGTGGCTCGGGTGGTTGATGTCCTTGATGATCTTTATGGCCTTCCTGTAGCATCGGGTGGTGTAGGTGTCCTGGAGGGCAGGTAGTTTGCCCCCGGTGATGCGTTGTGCAGACCTCACTACCCTCTGGAGAGCCTTACGGTTGAGGGCGGTGCAGTTGCCATACCAGGCGGTGATACAGCCCGCCAGGATGCTCTCGATTGTGCATCTGTAGAAGTTTGTGAGTGCTTTTGGTGACAAGCCGAATTTCTTCAGCCTCCTGAGGTTGAAGAGGCGCTGCTGCGCCTTCCTCACGATGCTGTCTGTGTGAGTGGACCAATTCAGTTTGTCTGTGATGTGTATGCCGAGGAACTTAAAACTTGCTACCCTCTCCACTACTGTTCCATCGATGTGGATGGGGGTGTTCCCTCTGCTGTTTCCTGAAGTCCACAATCATCTCCTTAGTTTTGTTGACGTTGAGTGTGAGGTTATTTTCCTGACACCACACTCCGAGGGCCCTCACCTCCTCCCTGTAGGCCGTCTCGTCGTTGTTGGTAATCAAGCCTACCACTGTTGTGTCGTCCGCAAACTTGATGATTGAGTTGGAGGTGTGCATGGCCACGCAGTCGTGGGTGAACAGGGAGTACAGGAGGGGGCTCAGAACGCACCCTTGTGGGGCCCCAGTGTTGAGGATCAGCGGGGAGGAGATGTTGTTGCCTACCCTCACCACCTGGGGGCGGCCCGTCAGGAAGTCCAGTACCCAGTTGCACAGGGCGGGGTCGAGACCCAGGGTCTCGAGCTTGATGACGAGCTTGGAGGGTACTATGGTGTTGAATGCCGAGCTGTAGTCGATGAACAGCATTCTCACATAGGTATTCCTCTTGTCCAGATGGGTTAGGGCAGTGTGCAGTGTGGTTGAGATTGCATCGTCTGTGGACCTATTTGGGCGGTAAGCAAATTGGAGTGGGTCAAGGGTGTCAGGTAGGGTGGAGGTGATATGGTCCTTGACTAGTCTCTCAAAGCACTTCATGATGACGGATGTGAGTGCTACGGGGCGGTAGTCGTTTAGCTCAGTTACCTTAGCTTTCTTGGGAACAGGAACAATGGTGGCCCTCTTGAAGCATGTGGGAACAGCAGACTGGTATAGGGATTGGTTGAATATGTCCGTAAACACACCGGCCAGCTGGTCTGCGCATGCTCTGAGGGCGCGGCTGGGGATGCCGTCTGGGCCTGCAGCCTTGCGAGGGTTAACACGTTTAAATGTCTTACTCACTTCGGCTGCAGTGAAGGAGAGACCGCATGATTCCGTTGCAGGCCGTGTCAGTGGCACTGTATTGTCCTCAAAGCGGGCAAAAAAGTTATTTAGTCTGCCTGGGAGCAAGACATCCTGGTCCGAGACTGGGCTGGGTTTCTTCCTGTAGTCCGTGATTGACTGTAGACCCTGCCACATACCTCTTGTGTCTGAGCCGTTGAATTGAGATTCTACTTTGTCTCTGTACTGGCGCTTAGCTTGTTTGATAGCCTTGCGGAGGGAATAGCTGCACTGTTTGTATTCAGTCATGTTACCAGACACCTTGCCCTGATTAAAAGCAGTGGTTCGTGCCTTCAGTTTCACACGAATGCTGCCATCAATCCACGGTTTCTGGTTAGGGAATGTTTTAATCGTTGCTATGGGAACGACATCTTCAACGCACGTTCTAATGAACTCGCACACCGTATCAGCGTATTCGTCAATGTTGTTGTCTGACGCAATACGAAACATCTCCCAGTCCACGTGATGGAAGCAGTCTTGGAGTGTGGAGTCAGCTTGGTCGGACCAGCGTTGGACAGACCTCAGCGTGGGAGCTTCTTGTTTTAGTTTCTGTCTGTAGGCAGGGATCAACAAAATGGAGTCGTGGTCAGCTTTTCCGAAAGGGGGCGGGGCAGGGCCTTATATGCGTCGCGGAAGTTAGAGTAACAATGATCCAGGGTCTTTCCACCCCTGGTTGCGCAATCAATATGCTGATAAAATTTAGGGAGTCTTGTTTTCAGATTAGCCTTGTTAAAATCCCCAGCTACAATGAATGCAGCCTCCGGATAAATCGTTTCCAGTTTGCAGAGAGTTAAATAAAGTTCGTTCAGAGCCATCGATGTGTCTGCTTGGGGGGATATATACGGCTGTGATTATAATCGAAGAGAATTCTCTTGGTAGATAATGCGGTCTACATTTGATTGTGAGGAATTCTAAATCAGGTGAACAGAAGGATTTGAGTTCCTGTATGTTTCCTTCATCACACCATGTCACGTTGGCCATAAGGCATACGCCCCCGCCCGTCTTCTTACCAGAGAGATGTTTGTTTCTGTCGGCGCGATGCGTGGAGAAACCCGCTGGCTGCACCGCTTCGGATTGCGTCTCTCCAGTGAGCCATGTTTCCGTGAAGCAGAGAACGTTACAGTCTCTGATGTCCCTCTGGAATGCTACCCTTGCTCGGATTTCATCAACCTTGTTGTCAAGAGACTGGACATTGGCAAGAAGAATGCTGGGGAGTGGTGCACGATGTTCCCGTCTCCGGAGTCTGACCAGAAGACCGCTTCGTTTCCCTCTTTTTCTGAGTCGTTTTTTTTTTTGGTCGCTGCATGTGATCCACTCGGTTACACTGGTTGTAAGGCAGAACTCAGGATCCGCATCGCGAAAAACATATTCTTGGTCGTACTGATGGTGAGTTGACGCTGATCTTATATTCAGTAGTTCTTGTCGGCTGTATGTAAAGAAACCTAAGATGACCTGGGGTACTAGTGTAAGAAATAACACGTAAAAAAACAAAAAACTGCATAGTTTCCTAGGAACGCGAAGCGAGGCGGCCATCTCTGTCGGCGCCGGAAGTACAGGAGATGTTGAACCCACTGTGACTATTAAAACCTACCTTTACCAGAAACTGTGGAAAGATGCCATAATTTGCGCAAAACTGAAAGTGTGAACCACCGCATTTAACCATGGCAAGGTGACTGGGAATACGGCAGAATACAAACAGTATAGTTATTCCCTCCGCAAGGCAATCAAACAGGAAAAACGTCAGTATAGAGACAAAGTGGAGTCGTAATTCAATGGCTCAGACACGAGACGTATGTGACAGGGTCTACAGACAATCACGGGACTACAAAAGGAAAACCAGACACGTTGCGGACACTGACGCCTTGCTTCTGGACAAGCTAAAAAACCCTTCTTCACCTGTTTTGAGGATAACACAGTGCCACCAACATGGCCCGCTACCAAGGACTGTGGGCTCTCCTTCTCCGTGACCAAAGTGAGCAAGACGTTTAAGCGTTAACCCACACAAGGCTGCCGACCCAGACTGCATCCCTAGTCGCGTCCTCAGAGCATGCGCAGACCAGCTGGCTGGTGTGTTTACGGACATATTCAATCTCTCCCTATCCCAGTCTGTTGTCCCCACATGTTTCAAGATGGCCACCATTGTTCCCGTACCAAAGAAAGCAAAGGTAACTGAACTAAATGACTATCGCCCCGTAACACTCATTTCTGTCATCATGAAGTGCTTTAAGAGACTCGTCAAGGATCATATAACCTCTACCTTACCTGTCACCCTAGATCCACTTCAATTTATTTACCGCCCCAATAGATCCACAGACGATGTCATTTCCTTCGCACTGCGCACTGCCCTATCTCATCTGGACAAGAGGAATACCTATGTAAGAATGCTGTTTATTGACTATAGCTCAGCATTCAGCACCATAGTACCCTCCAAGCTCATCATTAAGCTCGAGGCCCTGGGTCTGAACCCCGCCCTGTGCAACTGGATCCTGGACTTCCTGACGGGCCGCCCCCCAGGTGGTGAAGGTAGGAAACAACACCTCCACTTCGCTGATCCTCAACAATGTGTGCATGCTCAGCACCCTCCTGTACTCCCTGTTCACCCATGACTATGTGACCACGCACACCTCCAACTGAATCATCAAGTTTGCAGACGACACAACAGTAGTAGGCTTGATTACCAACAACAACAAGACAGCCTACAGGAAGGAGGTGAGGGCTTTGGGAGTGTGGTGCCAGGAAAATAACCTCCCCCTCAATGTCAACAAAACAAAAGACATGATCGTGGACTTCAGGAAACAGCAGAGGGGGCACCCCCCTATCCACATCGACGGGACCGCAGTGGAGAAGGTGGAAAGCTTCAAGTTCCTCAGCGTACACATCACTAACAAACTGAAATAGTCCACCAATACTTGTTAGATATCACTGCACTGTCAGAGCTAGAAACACAAGCATTTCACTACACCCGCATCTGCTAAAAACGTGTATGTGACCAATAAAATTTGATTTGATTTGAAGGGTTGCAACAACACAACCCACTGTGAATTCCCTCTCAATACAAATATCACAAAGATCAGTTGTTAGATGTAAAATTCCACAGGTCTGATGGAAAAGGTGAATAGAAATCTCTGCACTCAGCATTTGATTAGTTCAACCCAGCAGTCCAGGATTGTAGAGTGTGTGACAGGCCTGCCCGCATGGAGTCACAGCGGAGGTCATTAACCATTAACCTCTCTCTGGTGCACACAACCAGCCACAACTGCAAAGGTCATCAAACGCAGGCCTCACACTGGAAATAAGCACAGTGCTTAAGCATAACAGGTTTATCCATTCATGGGAGAGGCCCTCCCTGTCACAATCTGTCTGGTGGACCTGTCCAGTGGAATCCCCCTGGTCCTTCCTTCTCCCCTATGGTGGTGTTAAATCAGCGGCATGGTGGAAGAGGTGAAGTTGAGACTTTGGCATTATTAACAAATCCCTCCCGAGGTGACCTCAAATTGATTTCTCTATATCGGCGGGCCCTCGCACATATACATAGACTACACAGATTCCATAAACGCCCTCAGAGAGGGGCTCTGCTGCACTGCACACATACTAACAGGTCTGACACCGCACACACACTCACACTTAGGCCTGTTGCGGTGACTATAAAACCGCCACACTGGCAGTCACGAGTCATGAAGGCATTCAAATTCCACATGACCATTTAGTCACGTAATTAGGCTTCTCCAAGCTCTGATGCTGCTGATGGTCATTAGTAGCCTACCAAACTTGTTAACTGCCTGGTACTCAGCACTCTATTGTCCCTCTAATCACTCTGACATCAATGCAAATGTAATCGAAAATCTAATCAAACACTTCATGAGAGCTCATGTTGCACAACATTTCTATAGGCAATTGCGTGATAAAACAGAGTGATAGCCTCTAAGAGGATCCCATCAGCTTTTATAGGCTTGGCCCTACATTATTTATTTCTCAACTTTCCTAATATTAAGCAAATATTAAGTACATTGCTTCTCTTTACTAAAGGAGTATAGCCTACCTGGCTGAAATGAAAAATGAACCACAGGAAATGCATCCTCCATTCACTATTTAAGTACAGAGATTACATGTATTTTTCCCCCACTGCCCCTGTTTCAAGACAGGTGCATGATAATGGTCCATTCTACATCGAAACAAATTTCACACATTATTTAGTATATGTAAAGACCAGATTAAATCAAGAATAGTCTGATTTGTGACAATATTAGCCTATCATTTGTGATTTCTATATTATCACTTTTGAATGATGCCCAGGTTAAGGCAATAATTTTTAAAATCATAGTCGCACACCTCATGTAGCCTAGCCCATAGGCCTATATGTTTTGATAAGGTTTTTATCACAATATGCACTGTCAACTGTGGGAACCTTATATAGACAGGGGTGTGCCTTTCCAAATCTTGTCCAATCAATTGAATTCACCAAAGGTGGACTCCAATCAAGTTGTAGAAACATCTCAAGGAGGATCAATGGAAACAGGATGCACCTGAGCTCAAGTCTCATAGCAAAGGGTCTGAATCCTTATGGAAATAAGGTATTTCTGTTTTTATATATTATTATTAGCAAACATTTCTAGAAAACTGTTTTTGCTTTGTCAGTACTATATGTAGACTGAGGAAGATTTTATTGATTTTTTGATCCAGTTGAAAATAAGGCTGTAACGTAACAAAATGTGGAAAAAGTCAAGGGGACTGAATACCTTCCGAAGGCACCGTATGCTTTATAATGCTTTCAATTCAAATCAAATGTTATTGGTCACATGCTCATGGTTAGCAGATGTTATTGTGAGTGTAGTGAAATGCTCTTGCTTCTAGATCCGACAGTGCAGCAGTATCTAACAGGTAATATCTAACAATTCCACAACAAAACCTAATTCACACAATCTAGTAAAGGAATGGGATGAGAATATATACAGTGGGGCAAAAATGTATTTAGTCAGCCACCTATTGTGCAAGTTCTCCCACTTAAAAAGATGAGAGAGGCCTGTAATTTTCATCATAGGTACACTTCAACTATGACAGACAAAATGAGAGAAAAAAATCCTAAAAATCACATTGTAGGATTTTTAATGAATTTATTTGCAAATTATGGTGGAAAATAAGTATTTGGTCAATAACAAAAGTTTATCTCAATTGTTATATACTCTTTGTTGGCAATGACAGAGGTCAAACATTTTCTGCAAGGTTTTCACACACTGTTGCTGGTATTTTGGCCCATTCCTCCATGCAGATCTCCTCTAGAGCAGTGATGTTTTGGGGCTGTTGCTGGGCAACATGGACTTTCAACTCCCTCCAAAGATTTTCAATGGGGTTGAGATCTGGAGACTGGCTAGGCCACTCCAGGACCTTGAAATGCTTCTTACGAAGCCACTCCTTCGTTGCCCGGGCGGTGTGTTTGGGATCATTGTCATGCTGACAGACCCAGCCACGTTTCATCTTCAATGCCCTTGCTGATGGTAGGCTTTGTTACTTTGGTCACAGCTCTCTGCAGGTCATTCACTAGGTCCCCCCGTGTGGTTCTGGGATTTTTGCTCACCGTTCTTGGGATCATTTTGACCCCACGGAGTGAGATCTTGCATGGAGCCCCAGATTGAGGGAGATGATCAGTGGTCTTGTATGTCTTCAATTTCCTAATAATTGCTCCCACAGTTGATTTCTTCAAACCAAGCTGCTTACCTATTGCAGATTCAGAGGCATTATTAAAGTGACTAGTGTTCTATTTATTAATGTCTTATTAAAGTGGCCAATGTACTGACCTCGCCTTCTGGATGGAAGCAGGGTGAACAGGTAGCGACTCAGGTGGTTGTTGTCCTTGATCTTTTTGGTCTTGCTGTGACATCGGGTGTTGTAGGTGTCCTGCAGGGCAGGTAGTTTGCCCCCGGTGATGCCATGCGCAGACCGCACCACCCTCTGGAGAGCTCTGCGGTTGTGGGCGGTGCAGCTTCCGTTTTGAATGACACTTCCGGTTTTGGATGGATCATTTGTAAAATAGCGGGAAAATATTAAACCCTAATGTATAAGTAAGTGTGAAACTAACAAAGCTTGAAATAAGGTCAGACATATGTGTGCCATTTGTGCAAAAATGTAGGAGGTGAGAAGTGCATGCATCAAAAAGCATCGCATGCTTCATATTGTCTCCGAGTTGATTTTTAGATGACATTTTTAAACCAAGATCAAGTGACAGGTTAATGTTATAGTGAAGTCATATTAATTGTATACCTGTACATAAGGGCCGTACTGTAGTTACACACAGATGTTAAAAATAACAATTTAATCTCACTGTTCATTTGTTTAATGCTCAGTAGAATGAATATGATTGTTCGACGAGGCTGGCAGTGTACGTGTAACAGAAGTGTTGCGCTGTGTGAGGATTGTGCTGTGTGAGGATTGTGCTGTGTGAGGATTGTGCTGTGTGAGGATTGTGTTGCGCTATGTGAGGATTGTGCTGTGTGAGGATTGTGTTGCGCTGTGTGAGGATTGTGTTGTGTGAGGATTGTGCTGTGTGAGGATTGTGCTGTGTGAGGATTGTGCTGTGTGAGGATTGTGTTGTGCTGTGTGAGGATTGTGTTGTGTGAGGATTGTGCTGTGTGAGGATTGTGCTGTGTGAGGATTGTGTTGTGCTGTGTGAGGATTGTGCTGTGTGAGGATTGTGCTGTGTGAGGATTGTGTTGCACTGTGTGAGGATTGTGTTGTGCTATGTAACG
This sequence comes from Oncorhynchus tshawytscha, assembly GCF_018296145.1. Classification (NCBI taxonomy): domain Eukaryota; kingdom Metazoa; phylum Chordata; class Actinopteri; order Salmoniformes; family Salmonidae; genus Oncorhynchus; species Oncorhynchus tshawytscha. The sequence goes on along the minus strand of NC_056435.1, from coordinate 34,282,500 downwards.
GAAGTGTTGCGCTGTGTGAGGATTGTGCTGTGTGAGGATTGTGCTGTGTGAGGATTGTGTTGTGCTGTGTGAGGATTGTGTTGTGCTATGTAACGGAAGTGTTGCGCTGTGTGAGGATTGTGTTGTACTGTGTAACGGAAGTGCTGCGCTGTGTGAGGATTGTGTTGTGCTGTGTGAGGATTGTGCTGTGCTGTGTAACGGAAGTGCTGCGCTGTGTGAGGGTTGTGTTGTGTGAGGATTGTGTTGCGCTGTGTGAGGATTGTGTTGTGTGAGGATTGTGTTGTGTGAGGATTGTGCTGTGTGAGGATTGTGCTGTGCTGTGTAACGGAAGTGCTCTGCTGTGTGAGGGTTGTGTTGTGTGAGGATTGTGTTGCGCTGTGTGAGGATTGTGTTGTGTGAGGATTGTGTTGCGCTGTGTGAGGATTGTGTTGTGTGAGGATTGTGTTGCGCTGTGTGAGGATTGTGTTGTGTGAGGATTGTGTTGTGTGAGGATTGTGCTGCGCTGTGTGAGGATTGTGTTGTGTGAGGATTGTGTTGCGCTGTGTGAGGATTGTGTTGTGCTATGTAACGGAAGTGTTGCGCTGTGTGAGGATTGTGTTGTGTGAGGATTGTGTTGCGCTGTGTAACGGAAGTGTTGCGCTGTGTGAGGATTGTGTTGTGCTGGGTCTTGGTGTAATAGAGTTGTGACTGTCCTGTCGACAGCCCAGGTAAGCTCACCATGGGAAAATGTACTTTAGTCGAAGGAACATTGGCAGCATCAGTCAAGCATGGCCATAGCTCTAACATTTACCCTGGACAAACACAGAGATATGTCCTGTGAATGGGAGGAAATATCCTTGGCAGACCTGGCCTCAATCTACTGCATGGCTCACAGAATTATCACCCAGAATGAGGTGATAGACAAGGAAAAATGTATGCACATTCTGGTTTGTACTGTCCATGGTGATGTTTTCAGAAGGAAATGTTTTGGCTCTTGTTTTTGAGCATCTGTTCTTTTCGCACAACCTGTAAACTGTGTGTGTGTGTGTGTGTGTGTGTGTGTGTGTGTGTGTGTGTGTGTGTGTGTGTGTGTGTGTGTGTGTGTGTGTGTGTGTGTGTGTGTGTGTGTGTGTGTGGGTTCAGCTCTTTTAAAAAAGTATTTTACAAACACCTTGAATGAGTGAATAACAGGATGTGAGGTTTGTACAGTTATAGTAAACTATGGACTGCTATTTCTGTTACAACACCTAATGAGTAGGCCTTTGTATTGGTCCCTTGTTCATGATTCTGTGTTTCATACAGCATGTGGTTCCAGCCAAGCACACATCAATCAATAAAAATGCCCTCCTCCCATTGGAACAAATGAATAGATTTGCAGATAGAAAGGCAACATTCACATAAATTACACTTGAGAGAGCGCTGCAGTGCCTTGAAAGCGGCCTTCCTCTCAAATAGACTAAAATCAATTGGGGGGAAAGCAGTTAGGCTATTGTTTATCTCTCTGAAATACATCAAATCAACAGTGATAGAGGACACTTGTTTAAACCCTTAGAGTCGATTAATTTACGTAACCAAAAAATCCCATCAAAACACGTCAGTCTAGATTTGGGAATGTAATTTTATGCGAAAATTGAAAAAAAAAGGGTCCGATCCTGAATTTAACTGGGGATACAGTTTTTGTTTTTTTTGCATTGGCTGCGTCAATCCAGTGCATCCACTAGTGTTGCACTTCCGCATCTGCGGTGAAAGGTGGCAGAGCTAGAGCGGTGTTTGTCAGACCATGAGACATCCCGAAAATCGGTCTTCTCACGAAAACTTCTGTAGCGTCCGAACAGTTTGACCCAAAATCTATTATGACCCCTCTATGGAAAGGGGAGAGTCTCAGGAACACAATGTTATTTTCTCTATGACCCCCACAATTGTCACGGAACTCGTGTTAAGGTAACCAGTACCGGATTTAAAAAACGAATGGAAGTATAAAAGTAGGTTTATGCCTACCCCCAAAAAAGTTGTTAAATAAGTGTAAAAAAAAGAAATATGTATATATACATATTTACTGCGACACTTCAACACCTTATTTTTGTACTGTTGTAACGGTTTTCTTCCGTTGAAGGAGAGGACCAAAGCGCAGCGTGGTTAGCGTTCATTTTATTTAATAATAATCCAAACTGAACACTTCAAATGACAAAACAACAAATGTGAAACTCGAAAACAGTCCTATCTGGTGCATAGACACAAAGACAGAAGACAACCACCCACAAAGTACCCACAGAATATGGCTGCCTAAATATGGTTCCCAATCAGAGACAACGATAGACAGCTGCCTCTAATTGAGAACCAGTCTAGGCAACCATAGACCTACAAACTACCTAGAAAGGAAACAGCCCCATAAACATACAAAAAACACTAGACTAGAAAAACACATAAATCCCCCATGTCACACCCTGACCTAACCAAAATAATAAAGAAAATAAAGATAACTAAGTCCATACGTCGCTTAGCACCCCTCCACCAACATCTTAGACTTTACGGAATGATTTGCCAAACCAATGAAACCGTCAAATAACTTTTCATGTGTCATTCAAAAATCATGGAAATGATACCGTCGTTATTCACGCTGAGCTACGTTTTCTGGCACTGTGCTACATTACAAAATTGCTGATTATATCAACTCAGTAATAACCTATTAGCCGATGACTGTGTTCTCAAAGCTCCCTTTGTTACATTAAGTGTATTCATTATTGGCAATGTAATTATTGGCACATTGTTCCTCTGTAATTAAGCTGTCACTAATGAATCTTAAGACCTTCCCCAAAAGCTAATTGATTCCTCTGACTCACTCTAACCTCTTTATCTGCAAGCTTTTATAGCATTTGGTTTCCCCAGTCCTTCCGTCCTTCCCCCTGTCTGTAAGCAGTAGCGGCTAGCCATCATCGCAGTCATAGTTCCACTGTGGCACACACACACAAGCACACAAACAGTCCAATTGTGTTAGTCACAGTGGAAGTCCCGATAGTGACCTACAGTAGCTAGTAATCCTGCTAGCCTGCTCCCATCACACAAGCCTCCTGACAGGATGTGGCCACTGTTGTATTCCTGCCACGCATACTCAGTACCATGTCATAGTCTGCTCATACAGTACCACCCATTTAACCCTTGTGTAGTCTTAACATTCTGTATACTCCCCTTGTCCTAAGGGTAAAAATTGGGCCGCATTCACTAAACCCCTATAATAAAGCAGCTTAATTTAATTTTAAACCCCAAATCTATTTTGCATGAAGAAACAACCTGTCATTCATCACAAACGTTGATGTTTTAAACGTTTTTATTACAATACACCTGTCATAATTGTTTTCTTTACTAAAGTAGAGGTTTATTATTATTATTTTTGCTAACGGTACTGCATAGGTGTAAATATACATTTTTTAGAAAGAGCACTTGTATAGCCTAAGAAAGTAGCAGAAATGTGCAGAAAGTAGTTTTGAATGCATTTTATTGAAGGGAAACGATAAGAGTCTTGAACTTGTTTTGGCAACATAGTGATATATTCTTATATACTGTACAATGAGGAATTCAACTACAAAATACTAGTCTTCTCCCATTTTTAGAACCATTGCCCCCACCTACAAGGTGTATAAACACCAACCATAAAATAAGATAATAGATACAAAACAAAAATATGAAGAACATAAATCAATCAACTCTAATTTTCACATGTGGGACAGTATGTAAGTGTGTGTGCATGGACTTTGCAGATGTATTTCTCACATGTGCAGCACAAAGTATTTGTTTTACAGTCCTTCTTTTCGGGCAGAATTGGCATCTCCTCCTCTTGCCTGCCCTAGCTGCAGCCTCAGGTGGATCAGGACAAGATTCAGCCCTCTGAACAGCTTTCACAAGTGCTGCAGAGGCTGCTGTGTGGGGGAGGCGCTCCCTTCTTTGAATGTGTGGGGTTACAAGTGCTTTTCCCAGCTGCTCCAGGAACACCCTCCTCTTGTTACGCTTATCAGGCATCCAGGTAGGGTTAATCTTGTTCCATATCACGAAGGCATTGTATGAGGACACATCAATGATGTTATGGAAGATGACCAGGTGGCAGCCGGCAGTCATCCTCCTGCAGCTGTAAATTCCAATCATCTTGTCTAGGATGTCCACGCCTCCTTTGTTGTGGTTGTAGACCAGGATGATGACTGGCTTCCTGTCCTCACTATCATTGATCTCAGCAGTTTTGTGCAGTGTGCTCAGGAGGATCACATTCTTGTTCCTCTTTGGGAGGTAAGACACTAGTGGTGGTGGGGGTGAAGGCAAACTTTGATGAGAAGGCCTCTCTGCCCCTTGTTGCAAGGAGTGCAGGGGGGAGCTCAGGCGTGTTCTTTCTAACTGTGCCAACCATGGTGATCTTCCTCTTCAGGAGGTGCTGGCTGAGTTCAATCAGTATCACACATAATCTCAATTTCTCCATTTCTCAATTTCTGTGTGTGTGTGTGTGTGTGTGTGTGTGTGTGTGTGTGTGTGTGTGTGTGTGTGTGTGTGTGTGTGTGTGTGTGTGTGTGTGTGTGTGTGTGTGTGTGTGTGTGTGTGTGTGTGTGTGTGTGTGTGTGTGTGTGTGTGTGTGTAAATTATTTTATAACTGCCGGGTCAAAAATGATCTTAAGACAATCTTTGCACCCTGGTGGTGTACAGCTTTCATGGAAATATGAGCAAAGTGATGTTTCACTTTTTCTAATATTGGAGTCACTCTAGGAAAAGTCATCAAATTTAAAGTTGAAAACATTTAATTTAGGGGGTTTTCTCTGCTGATAAACATAGTGGCGGGTAATTTTGGACCCTTATTAAGACAACACAAGGGTTAAAGTGACAATCAGCAGTTGAAGTAGTAGCAAAAGTTTTCCCCACCACTGTTGGAAAAAAGCTGAGGGATAGCGCTGGAGAAATGTAACCACTCTCAAATTCATAGACAGAGCTATTGATGCAAGGACTGACCATCAATGATATCAAAATTATAGTTTTAGCCATGTTTTGAGGTTTTACAGTTTGTTTACATTTGAATTGTTTCAAAACATGCTTATATTTTACGTTCTGATGGTGTGTGACAGTCGAACTAAGCTCATGAGGCAATTATAAGTAATATTCCTCAAGAATCAATGGGTACATATGATAGATTTATAAGTCTAAAAATGAATGTAACTACTGCAGACTGCCCCTTTAACAACTGTCTGTTTCTCCGTGCTGATTAGCTGTAGCACAGTTGTTTTTAATGAGTCTGGCAAAAAGCTAGTTTGGGAAATGAGACCGATGCTTAATTTTCTTTCTCTCTCCTCTGTGAATTGCCTGACTTTGGGTTATTGTGCACAAACCATGGCAATAAAGTGACAGCTTTTTGTTGTATTACTACATTGGAGACAGTGGATAAGAACATTTATTGGGAGGCAACGATTAGTGAGCTGTCATTCTGTTGTGCTGGAATATTGGGGTCAGATTTGAGAACTTCTTTAAATGGATCACTGAGTTAAGGGTGTAACCATTTTTATTTAATCGACCTGGAAGACATGGGCCCGGTGTCCCGGAGAGATACTGATAGGATCGAAAGAAAGGCAGCTCTGCTCTATGTATCGGATCAGCGATAACATTAGAATTATTCCACAATACTGACGACGAGATATTATCACCTATGGCTACAAAAATTGAGGTGGCTTATTCTAATATTTACCCTATAATAATGCACTAAATCAACATGGCACATCACTTTGCATATTACACATAATGAAATAAATTGAGGCAAAAATTACAGACAGTAGCATACAAATAGCTAAATAAAACTCAATTAAATGAACATGAAATTGATTTCAATATCATTGAAATATAAAGGTCTATGTAGCCTATACTGTATTTACATTTTAATACAGTCATCTCAGATTTATGTCATTGGCTTGTTAGTAACAATTGCAAAGAAATTGGCAACTTTGTATTTGTAGCTGGTCACATTCATTCTGAAGCTCTCTGCAGTCCCAGAAAGACAGATGAACATCTTGATTGGACTGAGGTAGTCATTAAATAACGAGCGTTTTTAAGAGCTACTTTGGTAACGATGGTTTTGGGAAACAGCTTGTAGATTTAACGATGCTCCTACCAAGGTACTAACAATGAACTTAGTCTTCAGATGCTTTCGGGGAAACCGGGCCCAGGTGTGTTGAATTTAGGTGAACTGAACTGAACAATTAGCTCAGACAGTTGGTCAGGTGTGAAGCCTAGTTGGAAATAAATTGTGCAGTACCTGCAGCACTCCAGGAACAGGGTTGCCAACCCGGGGTGTAGCCCATCAGCAGAGGGTAAAAAAAGATTCTCTATGGATCATAAAATATCTAACGCTCCTCATACATTTTCACATTTGGCCTTGGGGTTTGTCTTTGTCCAGGGACGTGCATGTATGTCTCACACACGGCCAAGGTAACCCCAGGTCCGACGGGACCGTAATGTGACGTAGCACAGACGCCCTTGCCATGTAAGCCCTAAAGACAGTCAAAGGTTATACAGCAGAGGAACAGAAGGCGAGGTACTGATGGAGCTGGAGCAGCAGGCCCAGTGCTGCCCCTCTACTGTCACATCATCAGGCAGCTTGCCCTTAACGCCCTGCACTCTGTCCACTCTGGCCGGTAATGAGGGGACAGAGTGTGGTGCAGGACAGGAAGGAGGGAGGGGAAACATGTGACTCAGCATACAGTGTGTTGGTATAGGTCCACTGACTGCTGAGTGTGTCTGTCCAGAATGCCCCCGCCAGGCAGCTTGGCATTCTGAAGAGCAGAGCAGGTGTCCAGAAGTCTGGCTGAGGCCGGACTGAGGATGCCCTCTCTCTCTCTCTTACTCTCTCTTCATCTCTCCCTCTCTTCATCTCTCCCTCTCCATCTTCCTATTTTACTTCATATTTTTCTCTTGTTCTCTCTCCCTCCCTCTCTCTTACTCATTCTCTCTCTCTCTTTCACAAACATTGTCTGTCTCTCTTTCCTCACTCGCTCTCTTCCCTCTTTCTCTTTATCCATCTGTCTCTTTCTCTCCTTATTTCTTGCTCTACCATTTTTACGAATGTCACTTCCCAGGCACAGTGCCAAGGGAAATACACATTCTTTATGGGCATTGTCACGAGGACACTTCTATGTAACCATGAGGAAAATATAGTGCTTATTACAGTTCAGACAAATACATTAAACCAAAGTTTATACAACTTTATTGTCTGGTAAAGTTAAGTCTATTAAATGAAAAAGTGAAGCGCTCTAGCAACCTAGACTCAGGGGTAGACGTTACACAGTAAACGTACATTTGAATCTACCCATTTATTATGCTATGTCACATTTTGTATGATATGTTTTAAGTTGTGGATGTCCGTCATCCATTTTGTACGATATGTTACGAATTGCACTTCAAAGCCCCCCAGAGCCACCCAGGTCACCCTGCTCTCACACTCACTTTGGGTTCTGGCACCTCCCAATTTACAAATAAAGCACTGGGGTTAGGGGTGTTAATATCTCAATGTTCAAAGTTGAACCGATTCCAACAGGGGATAAGGTAAGGGTTAAGAGTTATGGTGGGGGTTAAGGTTATGGTGGGGGTTAAGAGTTATGGTGGGGGTTAAGGTTATGGTGGGGGTTAAGGTTATGGTGGGGGTTAAGGTTATGGTGGGGGTTAAGAGTTATGGTGGGGGTTAAGGTTATGGTGGGGGTTAAGGTTATGGTGGGGGTTAAGAGTTATGGTGGGGGTTAAGGTTATGGTGGGGGTTAAGGTTATGGTGGGGGTTAAGGTTATGGTTAGTTGCAAAGTAGATAAAAAAAGTAGTAAGTAGTTGCAAAGATGCTCATTTGTTTGTGATGAGATTCATACACACAGCCTTTGGATTGGAGGGTCACAAATGTACATTTATTATATTATGTCTAGTCTTTGAGGCCAGGCTGAAGAAAGGGCATTCTACAGAGGCTGCATTCAATTTACACTATTTCCACAAGGTCTTCAGTTCAGTGATTCCAAACATTATTGCGGAGTAATATGTCTAAAAATGAAAATGCCTCTAGGTGAAAATGTTTGTGTGCAGGGAGTCCAGGATGTAAGTGAATGATATATTACTGTTTGTTGGCTAATTGATATGGACCGTAGCCACACAGACTGAAGTGCAGTCCGAACTTCATAAGTCATGTTTGAAGTGCAGTCCGGAATCCATAAGTCAGCTGCATTTATCATTAGCAGAGGCTTACGCTGTAAACAGGCCACAGTCATTACCAAGTCTAATTACATCTGGGTCCAAGGTCTCGCTGCACACCCCACTGCCAGACGTCAGGAACAGGGCAGAGCCAAGGTAACACACACAGATGCGGCCCTTAATTAAAGCCAACGTCAGTCAACTCACACAGAGAGGGAACTTTAGTTTTGCTTATTTGTTTCGGTTACATGAATTACCAACTGTGATTGGAATTTATTAATGGGACAATTTAGTAAGATTGGGCAGAAACATACAGTCGATCTTATACTATCGTGGTACAGGCATTGGCCCGCAAAACCTTGAGTGATTATGTGACATCACGGTGACGGCGTGGTGACTCACAGGTCTAGGATCTAAGTGTAGCAAGTATTGTTGGTCATGGACGCTGGTGGTATTGACAGGATGCTGTGTGATGATGTCTAGCTCTAATTAGAGTAGAAGGTAGGCCTCTTTAGCAGAACACATATCCACAGGCCAGACCGATGATCTCCACTAGTCATCCATCACCAGCCCTGTCACATTCAGAGTGATGGTGTGATGACATCCTGCGTCAGCTGAAGATGAGGTGAAGATGAAAATGTAACGAGGTAGGACAGAATTAGAGAGACGGCACGAGACCATGCCTTGGAGAGACATGTAGTACAATAAAGACAGACTTAGAATGCCTTAATCAATTAGAGAAAGTGAGAGAAGAAAGGAGAGTGAGGCGTTTATGGAGTAAATGCAAACATCCATTACAATAAAAAAAACACCATCAATAAAGCATTTTAAAGACTGGCCCTGGCAACATAAAGACATTTACTGCCTGTTGTTGCCACTACAGAATTTCCTCCCCCTCTCCTCTCTCCTCTCTCTCTCTCTCTCTCTCTCTTTCACAAGCCTTCTCCTCTATGTCACACAGGAGATATAATTGCAATAATGCAATTTGGTTTGGAAGTGGATGCTGAGAATAATTGGGTCCAACCCAGAGAAAACATCTAATGATTTAGCTGTGCCAGTGGCTATAGTGGAATGCTAGTCATTTCAATGTTATTGAGCTCATTTCCTCCGAGTCTTTGTACATCGTTTTTGTGTCAACACGGGGGAGGGATGGCCATGAGGCTAGGTGGATGATGTAACCCACGCACATACAACCATATTACGCACACGCCTCTGTGACTACTGTGGTCCTTCTTGAAGTACCGTGCCAATCTTCGTCTTTCCAACTGAATTTGATGATTTTCTAACTAAATCCCCAAAAGTGGTTATTGTCAGCTAAAAAGTTCAACATCACGCATAAATAAAAATGATACCATATTGGTTAACTTTTTGGAATAGAGTAATTCATATGATTAGTCATGGACCAGAGCAAAAAGGGTTTGCCAAGTTTAGCCCAGAGTGGCTGTCTGTTTGTATCAATGCCTTTTTGGGCATAGGGCATCAGTAAACAGGGGAAAGCTTTCACATGACTCCCAGAGACATCATGCCAAGTGTATCTGTATAATCAGGAAACCTACGCTAATGGGGATACGGTGGTCCATAGAACAGACCATAGTTATGCTCAAGGTGGTTGCTGCTTTGTTGTGACATCTGGATAGAAGAGACTGCATCGATTCCTGAGTAGTGGAGTTTGGCCACACCACGCCATTTCAGCATGGAGAATTGGGTCATATTTGGTAAATACGTTGACCAATGTGTTGAGTTTCCAAGTGTTATCACTGTGCTTTCAATCATCTAAAAGCACAATAACATTTATATGGAAAATCGATGTCAGATCTTTGGTTCAGTTGTAACCTAAATGTGTTTTCACTGCGTTTTCAGCCATCTAAAAGCACACCAAAGATCAAATGGGAATACAATGTCTTACATTTAGGTTATTTATACATCAATTTAATGTGTTCACACTGTGCTTCATCTAATAGCAGAACCAAATGACTTGGATTGCAATTGAGATTATTAAAGTAAATGGTGATAGTGATCAATGTCGTTTGAGATTCTGTGCAGATTATTATAGCAATTGAGACAATCTCCACAGACCTGCGACCCTAAACATGCACGTGTTCTATGATTACATAAGAAGACATTTATAGTTACAGCAAACTCAAAATATGGCCATGGATGTGTTATGCATTTTAAGGTTGAATAAATACTGTTACATGTGTTTGTAAGCCTTAACTATTAGGCTATTTACTGTCTTACAAAAGTATATATTTTTTTTTATTGTTGCCTGGTTGACAACACAACCAAATATCAAAATTTAAAGGAGATGTATCTACGGCTTGGATAGTTCCATCTGAGTCACTGACTCATCCTATTCTTTGACTTTTATTTGGGGTTTAGTTGGAGAAGTGGATCCAGCATACAGTATTATTTGTTAACTTGCCGATAAGTTAATAGACTATATGCAGTTTTGCAAAAGTGATATTGAGTTGTGTTTGGTTGTCAACACAACCAAATGTCAACTGAGTCTGACTTTAGTTCCAGTTTGTCTACAAATGAATAATTGACACGTTGGAGTCAGGACTAAATCAAATCAAACGTTTAATGCCCTTTAAATACAGTTTTGACTTGATCTTAGTCTTTAACTTTTATTTTTGATTGAGATGGAGATGTGAATCCAACATATGTATTATTAACTTGTAGATTCCATTTGAAATCAACCAAAGCTTGAAACCATTGGCCTATACACATTGTTATTTTTAATTGAATCCTGGGCTGAATTGAAACCATAGCTGTTGATGACTTCCCAAATGCTATATGACATATGATTGACAAAGTATGGTTCCATTTAATTTGCTCTGTTGAGCCTACACTTTGGAATGACTTCGATAGCAACAGTGAATCTATAAACTGGAGATTTCTAAATAAGCATTCTAAAGATAGCACATTGGTAGTGTCAGTGACAAACATCAAAGCTAAGCAGGTTAAAATCCTGAATGGGAGAGCGAAGGGCTAGCTGTAGATAGATCAACTCTCCAGTAGGACGTGCTGCCCAGCTTATGGTGGATATTACGTTGAATATCTGACATTGTTTCAAAGGTACAAATTGTATATATTTTCTGCAAGGTTTGTCTATGTTGAACATTGGTTACCATGAAGACATAATTCTGTTGTTTAAATGTGACCCTCAAATTTAAACAGCTTATGTTGATGACCTTTTCAAATCCAATGTGTTTTCCACATAGATTCCACGTCACAATACATTGACAAATTATGTTCAAACAATGTTGATTTAACCAGTTTGTGCCCGGTGGGGAGATACTGTCATGCAGAACATTCCACCAACTTCAACAAACGTGTGGCTGTCGTTTTGAGTGGGTGAAAATAGGTTGGAATCTCAATGTACAGTATCTACCAAATATGACCCAATTCTCAGCGTTGAAATGATGTGGTGTGACCAGTTGGTTTGCTTTAACTGTCTGTCTCCCTCCCTTTGTATCTGTTCTGTCTCCCCCAGCCTTCCCTCTTCACTTTTTCTCTCTCTCTCTCTCTCTCTCTCTCTCTCTCTCTCTCTCTCTCTCTCTCTCTCTCTCTCCCCTCACTCCTCATCTCTCCATCCCTCTCTCTCTCTCCCTCACTCCTCATCTCTCCATCCCTCTCTCTCTCTCCCTCCCTCCTCATTTCTCCATCCCTCTCTCTCTCCCTCCTCATCTCTCCATCTCTCTCTCTCTCTCTCTCTCTCTCTCCCTCTCCCTCCCTCCTCATCTCTCCATCCTTCTCTCTCCCTCCCTCCTCATCTCTCCATCCCTCTCTCTCTCTCTCCTCCCTCCTCATCTCTCCATCCCTCTCTCTCTCTCTCTCTCCCTCCCTCCTCATCTCTCCATCCCTCTCTCTCTCTCTCCCCTCCCTCCCTCCTCATCTCTCCATCCCTCTCTCTCTCTCTCTCTCTCTCTCTCCCTCCCTCCTCATCTCTCCATCCCTCTCTCTCTCTCTCCCTCCCTCCCTCCTCATCTCTCCATCCCTCTCTCTCTCTCTCTCTCTCTCTCTCCCTCCCTCCTCATCTCTCCATCCCTCTCTCTCTCTCTCCCTCCCTCCCTCCTCATCTCTCCATCCCTCTCTCTCTCTCTCTCTCTCTCTCTCTCTACCGCCATCTGGTCCTTTGTTTTTCTCTCCTGTGTGCTGTTGCTATTTACCATTCTGGCAAGTTGGAGCATAGTGGCAACCACACAGTTTCAGATAGAAAATCAGACCAAATGAGACCAGGAAGAGCAGTGGAAGACAGAGAGGTAGAGAAAAGGACCCAAAGATATGGAGTGAGTGAAGCAAAACGTAGGACTGGAGAGAGTCATAAAGGCAGAAATGAAAGATAAAGAGGGTGGGAAGCATTTGATAACACTAACAGAGAGAACCTTGCTCCTACCCCCTCTCCCGGCCAAAATCAATGCTCCAAAATCCCCCAAAAGCCAGAACCTCTTACAGCCAGTCAATTGTTCAGCCTGTCTCTTTGGTAGAACCACTCCTGATCACAAGGATTGTGTGGCCATTTGTAAATGTTTATTTGCTTGCTATTCAATCCTCCCCACCTTGCCCCTGTTAATTACACAGTTATTTGTCATGTCCTGTCCTGTTTTGCCCTACATACACCTCTTCAGACTGGTCACCTGACAAGGCATCTGTCAGGCAGTGAGGTGGACAGGCACGCGGTGATGGAAGTTCAAGGTGCCAGTCACTGCCCATAGAGCCAGAGAGAGGGCCAGACAGGGGGGTCAGGGCCTGGGCAAGGGGGCTGCATCTGCCTGCCATGTTCACTGGCCCTGCCACAACACCCTGTCTAAATGACTACCGCCCCGTAGCACTCACATCTGTAGCCATGAAATGCTTTGAAAGAAAGGTCATGGCTCACTTCAACACCATCATCCCAAACACCCTGGACCCACTCCAATTCGCATACCCCCGTAACAGATCCACAGATGACAAGATCTTCATTGCACTCCACACTGCCCTCTCCCACTTGGACAAGAGGAACACCTACACTCTTAGAAAAAAAGGTGCCAAAAGGGTTCTCTTCGGCTGTCCCCATAGGAGAACCGTTTTTAGTTCCAGGTAGAATCATTTTTTGTTCCAGGTAGAACTCTTTCAGGTTCCAACTAGAACCCTCTGTAGAAATGGTTCTACATGGAACCCAAAAGGGTTCTTCCTGGAACCAAAAGGGTTCTACCTGCAACCAACAAGGTTTATTCAAAGGATTATCATATGGGGACAGCCAAATAACCCTTTAAGGTTCTAGATAGCACCTTTTTATCTCAGAGTGTATGTGAGAATAGTGTTCATTGACTACAACTCAGCGTTCAACACCATGGTGCTCATCAATAAGCTCAGGACTCTGTGTCACGACTTCCGCCGAAGTTGGTGTCTCTCCTTGTTCGTTCGGCGGTCGTCGTCACCGGCTTTCTAGCTGCCGCGATCCACGTTTCTGTTTCCATTTGTTATGTCTTGATTGTACACACCTGGTTCCCACTACGTTATTATTATTTCCCTATTTAACCCTCTGGTTCCCAGTATGTTTTGTGCGTGATTGTTCCTGTTTTGTGTTTGTCTTTTGTGTTAGGGTTTGTTATCCCTGCGTGGATTTATTGACTGTTTCATTTTCAGAGTAAAGTATGTTATTTTACTCAGTTCTGTGTCCTGCGCCTGACTCCGTCCTCACCTCTGCACAACTGACACTTGACACTCTGGGACTGAACACCTCCCTCTGCAACTGGATCCTGTACTTCCTGACGGGCCACCCCCAGGTGGTAAAGTTAGGCAACAACACATGCTTACCCTCAACACGGGGGCCTCTCAAGGGTGCGTGCTTAATCCCCTCCTGTACTCCTTATTAACCGACGACTGCGTGACTCCCACACCATCATTAAGTTTGCTGGCGAAACGGCGGTGGTTAGCTTGATCACCGATGATGATGAGACATCCTACAGAGATTAGGTCAGAGACCTGGCAGGGTTGTGCCAGGACAACAACCTCTCCCTCACCGTGAGCGAGACAAAGGAAATGGAGGGCCGAGCACACCCTCATCCACATCGACGGGGCTGTAGTAGAGCAGGTCAGCAACTTCTAGTTCCTTGGCGTCCACGTCCCTAATGATCTATCATGTTCCACGCACAACAGCACAGTTGTACAGTAGGTACGACAACACGTCTTCTACCTCAGGAGTGGGAAAAGATTTGGCATGGGCCCTCAGATACTCATAAAGTTCTACAGCTGCACCATCGAGAGCATCGAGGTTAGAGCGTACAGCTAAGTACATCACAGGCTCCCTGCCATCCAGGACTTCTATACCAGATTGTGTCAGAGGAAGCCCTAAAAGATTCCAGCCACCCAAGTCATAGACTGTTCTCTCTGCTACTCTTACGGCAAGCGATACCGATGCACCAAGTCTGGAACCAACAGGACCCTGAACAGCTTCTACACCCAAGACATATGACTGCTAAATAGTTAGTCCAGGTAGCCATTGGTTAACTATTTAACTAACTCTTTTGACTCATCACATACGCTGCTATTACTCTTTATTATCTATCCTGTTGCCTAGTCACTTCTTCCCTACCTATATGTACATATCTACCTCAATTACCTCGTATTCCTGCACATCAACTGGGTACTGCTACCTAGTGTCTGTAGCTAAGCTATCATTACTCATTGTGTATTTATTCCTGGTATAATCTATTTTTTCTATCTGTTGGGAAGGGCCCATAGCATTGCACTGTTTATGTCACATGCTCGTTATGGCGCACACCTTTAACCATCGTTACACGCACCTGCGCGTCATCAGACTCACCTGGACTCCATCACCTCCCTGATTACCTTCCCTATATATGTCTTTCCCTTTGGTTCCTTCCCCAGGCGTTATGGTTTCTGTTCCAGTATTGTCTGTATGTTGTTCGTGTTTCTTGTTTTATTTTATGTTGCATTTATTTATTAAAACACTCACTCCCTGAACTTGCTTCCCGACTCTCAGCGCACATCGCTACAGTTTACACCTGTTGTTTACGAAGCATGTGACAAATATCATTCGATTTGTTTTAAGTGACTGACTGACCAGAATACCAATCCACACTATATTACATTAGAATAGAAGACAACAGGAGTTACAATAATGTGTGTTCACTACATTCTACAATAGTAATATGCTCTCAGAATGAGCCATGCGTACTGTAGTTTTGCTGACTAGAAATGTTCCAACAGTTTCCCAAGAAATAACAAATAATGGTTTTGACTTGTTGGTACATTACCTAATGTACCTAGTCACTCAGCCTATTTCACCTACTGCCTGAATATACAAGCCTTTTCTGCACCCCATGCAATAGTGGAGACGTTGCCAAAAAAATCATTAATTTGGTAAGTAAGGAAGAGGAATCAGCCATACTGGGTATTAATTATGAATAATGCATGCTACTTGTGCATTGTTGTCACCGGTAAAAACAAAACGCTTGCTTGCAAACCTCTATTTTGCATAAACTGCAGTCATTTTCCTGCCTGTTTCTTTTGCTATTTATCTGTATTATTGCCCTGGGTTGTCCTGTTTTTGTGTTTTCTCAGGTCATGTGACACACTGTTTGACTATGATGTAGTGTGACAGGAAATCCTCTTTCCACAAATTAGAGGCCTGCTAGATTCACAGGTGGTGAACTGCAAGTCATGTACAGTACATTTGTATTCACTGACGATACACAGTGGAAACAGACATACTGGCACGCAAACATAAGTTGTGTTCATTATCGTGTGGCGTAGATCTGTGCTTTGCAGCTCATTTAAATGAACGTAATACTTTACGTAATATTTTGCAGAATGATCTTATCATAATCTTTGAATCTAAATTCACTGTGTCTGTCATAACCCATACTGCTACGGCTTGAAGAGGCATTGTCTGTTTTCATTACGATGTTCTGAAGCTGTCACTCTGGTAAAACTCAGCATGCTGCGCTTGTCACGGACCTGAAAGAGTCGTGAGTGAAAATAGTGGTGACCTCGGTTGTGCTGTGATTGATGTGATTTTACAGATGTACCATATTCACAGTCACTATCATAAGCGTACACATGCAACACTGGAACACGAATGCAGACACATATGCAAACACACACACACACACACACACACACACACACACCATGCACACTTCACACACCCTGATCATACCCCATCTGAATTACAAATTAGTTTTATTCTCTGTATCCGTCCCTGGTACACACAAACAACACTGTAACAACAAATTCCTCTCTGACTGCTTAAATCCTATTGGACACGCTGGCAGTACCCAGTTAATATTCATATAGCTCCTGCACACACGCCCACAGCAGGGCTCTGCTTTATCGGTGCTGGTCACATTGGCACCTCTTCTGGCAGCGCCAAGGCTCCCAGGCTCTGGCCATGCTAATGTAGCAGCCTGCTCCAACAATGGCCCAGGTCAATGGAGCCTCCAGTCGCTAATTGCTTTGGTTTGGAGAGATAACAGAGTTTGATGACGCAGCAGCGAGAGGTTCTGGGAGCAGACAGCGAGGGGAGATGAACTTAATGAATCCTCAGTCACTCCAGCGTTAATAGCATTCCCTCGCCGGCCACCACCGCCATGCAAATTCATCATAAAACCTCCTGATTGTTTGGCATTTTGCAACGTTTGATTGAATTTAAATATCCTGTGTTGTTGTGCTTCTGTCATATATTCTGTGGTGGTTAAGAGAGCGTGACTTATGCAATTAATGATCATAGCATCACCTGAAGGCTAACAGGGTGGTTAGCCAATAGGATCATGTCCTACTATCATATATCCCTCAAGGGAATGTAATTACATGACGTGAATTCTTCATTCTTCTCGATGAAGAATGTACTGGGAATGTGGGTGTAAATAAAATGGACATCACTCTGCAAAGTCTGTTTGTCCATACAATGAATGTAATCATGCTCACTGTTAAGTTCCTTGTGATACTGGGGCCTACATTATACCATGTAAAATGCGAGATAGGTTTGTAGATTCAAAGATATCAAGCGGTTTCCATCCATGATATTCCAATAACAGAGAGCAGAGCTGAATAGTCACATACATTTCAGTGCTTATGACAGAATCACTTGCTCATCAGAAGATTACCATTCTCACTGAACAGAAAAAGCCCCACATTTCCAGAATTTGGCAGGAGAGTAGCTAATACAAACTGGACTTGACAATAGATGAATGAAAAGCCAAAGTAGCTGTGCTTCCTGGGTTGATTTCCCCCCTCAGGTTGTGATTGCCGTGGAGCGTGATGATGGACCAGTGGAGGTGCACGGTTTGCCAATGCAAGTGGCCTTATGGGATCTACTGAGCATGGAACATAAATAACAGCATACTTAAAATACGCTTCACAGTCTTGCTCTCTTTCTCACCCACTTCATGATTCTCCTCCGGTCCCTCTCACTAACTTCAATATCTCTCCCCTCTCTACCACTATCTCCCTCCATCACTCCATCCTAATTATCCTGTCTGTCTCTTTCTCTCTCTCTCACTGATTCTCTCATTAGCATGTTGATCTGTAGCTAGTTGAACTCCTTCATGTTGTGTTTGCTACTGTGAGTCCCGTCCTCATGGTCACCTGCCTCATAGGCTACCCACAGAGATTAAAGGGACCAATCACTTATCACAATCATTTATCCTGCAACCAGACATTCAGTTCAGACACCTGCCCACGGAGAGACACTCTTTCTTTCTACTATTTAATGGTTTTTCACTGTATTAAAATCATTCAGTAAAAGAGAGGTGACTCTCAATAACCCACCTGGTTATTGAATGGGGCCAATGCATCCTGCACACGGTTGTGTTCAGCTGTTGGCTATTGCCTAAAGCAGTTCCTCTATTTGCTGCAGACATGTCTCTGCTCCACAGCAGTGGTAATTGTATATATGGTGCACTGTGCAGTTTCCCAGTGAAATAATAGTGACCTGAGATGGGTTGCCTATGACAGTCGTCAGACAGGTTTCATCTCTCCCTCTCCAAGTCTGACTGGAGCTGCAGTGTCAGGCCCCGGCCACCAGGTTGCAGCGGCGCGCAAATTGTCCTCAAATATTGATTTTGCTGCAGAGAGCCGTGTAGGACGGATCCAGACACCTGGCTCTTCTACAGCCCACAGCCCAGCAAACATCCCTCCAGAGAGCACGAAGATGAGGAAAGGAAGAGAGAGAGAATGAGGGGGAGGAGGGAGAGAAAGAGAGGCATTCTCTGGTTTAATTTTGCACAGCAAACACAAGACATTAAGAGTACAAACAATCTACACTCTCTTCAAATTGTGTTTTAGTACTATATATTACTATACAATATGTTTTTCTCTGTGTGTGTGTGTGTGTCTGCAGGCACACGTGTGGAATTTAAATGTACCATTGGAGTTGAGAGAGGGGGGACAGAGTGTGGCATTGTGACAATAAGGCCCCTTATACAGTAGAACCTAAAAATACAAGTCAGTGGTCCCGGGAGAGGGCTAGTGCGATCCAGGCCTGGGTAATGAGAGAGTGGAGCTGCCACTAGCCCTGCTGTCCCCAGCTCCCTCTGGCCCATGGCTCAGCACTGGAAACGCAACAGCTCAAATAGATTTATCATAGCTCTCAAAGCAGCCAGTCTGAAGGGCCTCTCCTCTCACTCTGAGAAGGGCAGCCATCACAGGCCTTGCCCCGTGTCTGACCAAAAAGAGAGAGAGGGAGAGATGCAGAGAAAGAGATGGGGGGGGGGTATGAGAAGATCGATGGAGAGGGAAAACATTTTAGATGAAAATGCAAGCGAACAGTAGCCTGTAAAAATAGAGCATTACCAAAAATATTGTTTAAAAAGATGGATTGAGAGAAGGATTAGTTAGAGAGTAAAAACATGTTATTTCCTTGTCAAACTGAAACACGACACAAGCAGAACCAGGTTTTAATGGTTTATGGGCGCTCTATTTTACAGTTTACAGAAGAGATGTCACACAGGTATCGACTTTCAGCTTTCTGGACAGTCCACAGTTAGTGACAAGCAGTATTTAATACTCTTTAAAGGATTAGTTCCCACAAATGACACATTTACCTTATTTTATGGAAAACTAGAAAGTAACCTGTAGATCTAGAGAGTCAGTGACCGACCAAATGATGTCCAGGTTACTTGCTTGTTATCAATGAATCGGAGTATATAGTTAAATATGTTCAAAGGGAACTATACCTTTAGTCTGAGCCATGGAATAACTTGTAATAACCTGCAACTATACCAGAGAGAAGGGCTGTGTCATCTCTACAGCATCAGAGGCAAAACTCTTAAAAAATATCTTCCTCTCTTTCATTTAATGTGACATCACCAGCAAAAGACGAGAAATAACTAGAAAAACAAAACATTCCTAAAACGGTCTTCTACTAGTGCAAAGATCTTACATTAAATGTTTTATATGTTGTTATGATCCTTCTTAGCAACACTAATTAGAACTGTTCAATTAATCGAAACATCTCCATGGTAATGAGTTGACCCACGAGTAATTTGACAATAATTTGCGATTCACGAGTGATGTATTCCTCCCCTCATGAATAGAAAGTCCTCCTGATAGAGCAGCGACACTCCATTCTATAATCAGAGTAGTTCAGGATCCAGTCCAAGAGCCATAGAAACACACACTGACACACTGTCTGCGGCTCTGGTGCCAACACATCCACAAATGCTTCGTCAAAACAGCCATCGATTACACTTCCTCCTCGGCCACTGGTCAAAACCACCTCTTTGGATCTCCCTATTTGTTTATTAACAGGCAAATGTCTTCAGATGCTCCTCAAAAGTATTCAGACGGAGTCTTTATCGTCCATAACAGTATACACCCTTTGTTTCTATGAAGTCTATAGTCCATAGCAGTTTTGGGCATTACATTTGACACTGTATCTCGGTGTCTCGGTCCATCAGAGAGTGTTTTTTTTTAATATGTTCTGTAGTTTTTGTCACAGCTTGGTATTACGAGATGACTTACAGTCTTCCGTCAGTCGGCAGTCTAAGTGTCTCAGATATGAGTGCTGTCCTTTCTTTACATATGGAGTTAACGGTAGAGAGACTTGGTGATGGTCGCTGCTCAGTGATTCTCTTGCTATCGTGTGACCTACGAAAGAGAAAGCAAAGAACAGAAGATCAGCGAGTTGAACCAGTGACACAGAAACATACACTTATCTTTGAGGGACTTAGCAAATGACACAGCGTGCACATCTACGAAATAAAACCTCCCGCAGCCCCACTCCAATGATGGTAGAGGGAACTGACGTCTATGAACCTGTGTTTTCCACTGTGTTAGTGATAACCTTCATTCTACAGGGCCATCAGGCATCTATACCCCTGCAACGTGGGAGTGAGAGACAGACAGACAAAGAAAGAGAGTTTGCGTGACACATTCACATCGAACACGGAGACAGATAGAGAGGGACAGAAAGAAGGTTACAGATAGAGGGAGATGGGGAGAGGGAACGAGTCGCTGGAAGGAACAGTTGCCGTGGAGTCGGTTTCGTTGCAGCAATCTCCTGAGACATCTGCCACCACGTCTCCTAATAGCTGTGCTCCTGTTCCACACTGAGCAAATGCAGAATTCATGTCCGTTGATGAGGCACGGTTCCCCCTCGCTCCCTCACCCTCCCTCAACAGCTGATTAGCTAGACAGTCAAAGAGGGAGAGAAAAAGTGATAGAGGATGGTGATGACTTCACATATCAGTCTTTCAGTTGTTCAGAGACCCAGGGTTATTCATTCTAACGGCAGTCTCTTAGCGGCCATTCATCCTTCCGTATATCCCCCTCACCAATATAATTAGGACTTAAATTGAAAGCCTCCATGGATCCCCTAGCCATAATGCTTTCTAATGAATGTGACAGATGTTCTGCTGTTATTCCGTCTCTCTGAGTAATTACTCTTACGGTGCCTGTGTGCTCCTTACAACTGTTTTTCTTTTTATATTTCACCTGTGAGTAAACCACAACTACCACCATCCCACAACACACACACCCACACCCACGTCCATCCGTTGGTCCTGCAAATAACTTCCACACATCAAAATATTACTGTAGAACGGATGTGAAGGGCTTTCATTAAAATATATTTATCTCATATAAACAACAATGATTAGCATACTGATTGTCTGGTTTCCTGTTACAGTCTGTACATACATTATGTGCAGCTTTGTTTTTTCCATGACATCCATTTTCCATCCCTCTTTCCAGATCTTTGCAAACATTGCTCACTTGGGGCTCCACAGACAATTGGCTCTTTTTTTCCATGGACTTCCCATTTATGTCACATACTTTGGGGCTTTATTGGCTCTTTCTGACAAAATTATCCTGTATTTAGAGGATTATCCTAATACACTACTGTACCTAAACTTTTAAAATATGAAAACAAGTGTAAGCTTCCTCATCTTAAAAGTGTGTTTTACAAGACTTTAATTGAGACAAGATGCTGTATGGGAGAAAGGTTGTCAATTGAATTGACATCAAACGTTACTCAAGCTGGAGAATGTGATGGAAATAACAGGCTTTTCCTAAGTACTGTGTGGACTTCATGGGTTCCTCAAGCTTTTCCTACGTACTGTGTGGACCTCTTGGGTTCCTCAAGCTTTTCCTAAGTACTGTGTGGACCTCTTGGGTTCCTCAAGCTTTTCCTAAGTACTGTGTGGACTTCATGGGTTTCTCAAGCTTTGCCTAAGTACTGTGTGGACCTCTTGGGTTCCTCAAGCTTTTCCTAAGTACTGTGTGGACCTCTTGGGTTCCTCAAGCTTTTCCTAAGTACTGTGTGGACTTCATGGGTTCCTCAAGCTTTTCCTAAGTACTGTGTGGACCTCTTGGGTTCCTCAAGCTTTTCCTAAGTACTGTGTGGACTTCATGGGTTCCTCAAGCTTTTCCTAAGTACTGTGTGGACTTCATGGATTCCTCAAGCTTTTCCTAAGTACTGTGTGGACTTCATGGATTCCTCATTGGACACATTCTGCTGTAAATACTGATAGGATATTTTCTTTTGTTGATGTTTTCAGATTGCATATTGATTCATGAAAGAATATTATTTTGTCATGATTTATATTTTGTCATTATCAAAGACTGTATTGATTTAATTGCTAATTAATAATCATAGAAGCTCAAGTATTCTTCAGTATCACCAAAGGAAAAAATAGTGTCAAGCCAAGGAACATCTCTCTCTCCCACTACTCTCTCACACACACACACACACACACACACACACACACACACACACACACACACACACACACACAACAAACAAACAAACAAACAAACAAACAAACACACACACACACAGAGGATGGAAAAGGGCCCTGTCCTCTCACCTTGGTGGTTTTGACTTTGTTTCCAGTGTTGCAGGACCAGCCGGTGAGGTCAGGGAGCACCTTACATTCCTCTCCCTCCATGCAGGGGTTCATCTGACACCACCACTTCTGAATCACGATGGAGGCTGGAGAAGAGGGTAGAGAGAGAGCACCTGAGACCTGATACTGAGAGGGTGGACAGTACAGGGCAGAGCAATGTGCAGAAGCAAACTGCCATGGTTAGTATGGAGGGAATAGATTCTATAGAGAGGAGAGATGCACTGAGATGTATCACTGTATACACTGAGATGTATCACAGATGGATATAGGGGAAACTGCTCGAATCGAACAAGATATAATATACCATTACGGATAAAGGTCCGAATGACACATTTGCATGTGTACAACATCTAAAGACCTGCATTACTATACTGAGAGCGTTGCCATTTCTAAAAGGACATATTTGTGTGTTTTTGTTGCTCTTGTTCGTGTTTTATCCACACCCTGGTACTGCAGAACGAGCATGAGGAAGTCTATCGCTGGTTGGGGTACGTTTCTCAAAACCAAGTGAAATCAACCAACATATGGATTTGGTTAAAAAAAAATATGAATGTCTCCTTTAACAATAAATATCAGCCCAATAGGCACTGACACAGAACCTTTTCCTCTCACTCTGATTGTCCACTCATACTGCTCTGCCTTGTACTGTCCACCCTTCCAGGCCAGTCAGTGATCCATCACAGTCAGTGATCCACGGCTAGGCGGCCAAAACAGGGCGGGAAAATCTGTCTCTATCCATCTATTTTTCCTTCTTCACTACTGGGATGGTGAAGTCATAGTGTGTACTCTCGAGTACGTATCCAGCTTTGATAGGCCAATCAATTAGAAGAGGCAAATGATTGTGGTTTAGAGGGAGTCTCCCATCGAGTCCTGTTTTACAGTCGATTGTTCCTCAGAAATGGAAGAGAAGGGGTGAAATCTGCAGCAAAATGGGTTTTAAATGGAATTATGCAAAAGAACACGAGCAAATCCTCTCAAGCGTCGTGTAAGAACCCCCGACTGAGAGAGATAGAGATGACTGGAGGAGTTCACCAAGACTGCTTCTTTCCAATGAGAGAGGGAGTGAATGAATGCACAGAAAGAAAGAGAGAGAGCGTGAGTGAGAGAGAGAGACATTGAGGGTGAAAGAGAGGAAGAGATAGACGCAGAGAGAGAGAAAAAGAGAAACAGAGAGAGCATAAACAAGGGAGAGAGGATGACACCATTTACGAAGACTAAGAGTCCCCTTAATAAATTACGCTTAGCCTGGCAGGGCACTCCAGAGAACATGCTGTTATGATGCACGAGCTCTGTGGCAGTAAAGGGTTCTAAAAACCAATGACTGTGTAATGGTCGTTAATGTTGCCATTATGGTGTCTGCCGTGGTGCTTTACGCTACCACCATGTTATTTAGAGCTAATGAGCATGGCCTGAAGAAGAGCCATTAGAGTTGGAGTTCTCAGAGACTTAATCTCACGTTCTACGGAGTGGGCCGAGAGTCTGTGACATCGCAGACCTGCCTGTCATTCTGCAGAATGGACTGGAGTGGCTAATAGCTTATGATGTCATGGCATGGCCAAGGGCTGTTGGATGGATAGCAACAACAGAATACCTAGAGGAGCGCTGACGAACTACGGTAATAAAGGGAATTCCTGAGAGGTGCCGACATGGACTAGTCGAGTATTTATATAGCCTGTTTTTACATCAGCAGTTGTCACAAAGTGCTCATACAGAAACACAGCCTAAAACCCAGAAGATCAAGCCATGCAGATGAAGTAGAAGCACAGTGGCTAGAAAACACTCCCTAGAAAGACAGGAACCTACGAAGAAACCTAGAGAGGAATCGGGCTTTGAGGGGTGAGCCAGTCTTCTTCTGGTTGAGCCCAGTAGACATGATAAGAGTACATGGCCATTAAGGCTAGATTGTTTTTCAAGATGTTCTAATGTTCATACTGTAGATGACAAGCAGGGTCAAATAACCTTTCGGTTCATCATAGGCTACCAGGTAAGGTGCACTGCACTTACTCATCCATGTATCATGTCAGTGATGTATGCCAGTAAAGCAACTTAATTTGGGATCTATGTCTGGAAATAAGAACCACATTTCTCAGAATCTCTTCTCCCAGAGACAGATGGGTATAACTGAGATCCATCTCTCTCCGTCAGCAGTCAGTGATTAGTCTGATAGTCTATCGACATAATTACCACCATTAATTCACAGAGAGCAGAGCAGTGTGTCGCTACTGTAGCTATTTACCATCTAGAGTGGGTTGAGTCTGGGTTGGCGCCCCCCCTTGGGTTGTGCCATGGCGGAGATCTTTGTGGGCTACACTCGGCCTTGTCTCAAGATGGTAAGTTGGTGGTTGAAGATATCCCTCTAGTGGTGTGGGGGCTGTACTTTGGCAAAGTGGGTGGAGTTATATCCTGCCTGTTTGGCCCTGTCCGGGGGTATCATCGAATGGGGCCAGAATGTCTCCTGACCCCTTCTGTCTCAGCCTCCAGTATTTATGCTGCAGTAGTTTATGTGTCAGGGGGCTAGGTTTATTCTGTTATATCTGGAGTATTTCTCCTTATCCAGTGTCCTGTGTGAATTTAAGTATGCTCTCTCTAATTCTCTCTTTCTCTCTTTTTTTCTTTCTCTCTCTCGGAGGACCTGAGCCCAAGGACCATGCCTCAGGACTACTTGGCATGATGACTCCTTGCTGTCCCCAGTCCACCTGGCCATGCTGCTGCTCCAGTTTTAACTGTTCTGCCTGCGGCTATGTAACCCTGACCTGTTCACAGGATGTGCTACCTGTCCCAGACCTGCTGTTTTCAACTCTCTAGAGACAGCAGGAGCGGTAGAGATACTTTCAATGATTGGTTATGAAAAGCCAACTGACATTTACTCCTGAGGTGCTGACTTGTTGCACCTCGACAACTACTGTGATTATTATTATTTGACCATGCTAGTAATTTATAAACATTTGAACATCTTGGCCATGTTCTGTTATAATCTCCACCCGGCACAGCCAGAAGAGGACTGGCCACCCCTCATAGCCTGGTTCCTCTCTAGGTTTCTTGCTAGGTTTTGTCCTGTCTGGGGAGTTTTTCCTAGCCACTGTGCTTCTACACCTGCATTGCTTGCTGTTTGGGGTTTTAGGCTGGGTTTCTGTACAGCACTTTGATATATCAGCTGATGTAAGAAGGGCCATATAAAGACATTTGATTTGATTTAGAAGCCATACTAAACGTGCCATTAAACATCTGACTACTATAGCTAGTTACCATCCAGAAGCCATACTCCACGTGTCATTTAAACAACTGACTGCTGACGCTTCACTCAGAAATGAGTCTAGACCTTTTCAAGAAGTCTCAGTATGTCTGTTGAGAGCAGTTGTTATTAAGTAAATCAAATGATATTGTTAATGGAGACTTCTGTGAATGCCATGATAGGGAGCAAATTAGTGTTGTCTTCCCCAATCCCTGTCTGTGTTGCTGGTCTCAGGGGGTGATTCTAAACAAGGTATGTGGGGGAGCCATGCCTAAAGGCTGGCTAGAGGATTAGACAGAGATGATGTCCATCCACCACAGCACTGACACGTCACAGGTCACAGCAGATTCAATCCATCTTTGAATACACTGCCTGTCTAAACATCAGGTTGTGTGTGTGTGTGTGTGTCTGTGTCTGTGTGTCTGTGTCTGTGTCTGTGTGTGTGTGTGTGTGTGTGTGTGTGTGTGTGTGTGTGTGTGTGCGTGCGCGTGCGCGTGCGCGTGCGTGTGCGCGTGTGTGTGTGCGTGTGTGTGTACGTTAGCACCCAGAACTGGATGGTACCACAGTTTTCCTTTGTTCCTTTTTGTTTCCATGAATCCTGCCACCGTTGGTGTTGAAATGTTTCTGACATCCTGTGGACAAAGATGAAACTGCAGCTGCTCTTTTCTGTTCTCCTATGGAAAGTCCTGCACTGTGGGAAGTATCACCCATGGCAACGTAGAGTAAACTATCCTAACTTATATGTGTTTGTGTTATACTGTGCTAACAACATGTTAACAGCCACAAAATGAGTGTCCCACAAAACATTGATCTCTGCAGGCACACACACACACACACACACACACACAGTCATATAGGCTGTCTCATTCCTGTCTGCTAGCTGCTAAAAGGTCTTTATTGGTGAAAGAATGGATGAAAAACAGTGGCCCATCTGCTGCTAGCAGGTCTGTTTCCGTCTGTGTTCCAGGTCTAATGCGTGATAATTAGTTTTCACCACAAACAAAACATGACATAATATATTATGATTCTGTTACATTCAACGCTAATGTAGGCTACGTGACCTGAGTAATGTAAAAATACAAATAGCAATAGATAATTAAGAATTCAACTTCAATTCGAGTTATGCAACCTCTCCCTACATATCTTGTAAACATAACAGCAGACAAGTCAGATTACTGTATGTATTTTTTTGTGGGCTACAATGACTAATTTTGCTCCCATTGGACTACAAAGGCATAATACACAACGCAACCAAGCATGAGGCTTTTAGAGTGTTCATCAAATAGTACTTAACAAAGGCTGGGGTTGAACTCACTGTGAATAAAACTATGTGATATTATGCATGTGTATAAATCATCATAGGTTCTGGGGAGTATGTGGCGGCAGGGTGTGTGTGTGTGTGTGTGTGTGTGTGTGTGTGTGTGTGTGTGTGTGTGTGTGTGTGTGTGTGTGTGTGTGTGTGTGTGTGTGTGCATTTTTGTGGGAGGACAGGGGGTTCACATGTTTTATTTGTCTATTACGTTTATTTGGTAGGAACAATGTACAACAAATCATAAGTCTCAGAATATGTGTACTGTATATGAGCAGTCCCCATGTGTACTGTATATGAGCAGTCCCCATGTGTACTGTATATGAGCAGTCCCCATGTGTACTGTATATGAGCAGTCCCCATGTGTACTGTATATGAGCAGTCCCCATGTGTACTGTATATGAGCAGTCCCCATGTGTACTGTATATGAGCAGTCCCCATGTGTACTGTATATGAGCAGTCCCCATGTGTACTGTATATGAGCAGTCCCCATGTGTACTGTATATGAGCAGTCCCCATGTGTACTGTATATGAGCAGTCCCCATGTGTACTGTATATGAGCAGTCCCCATGTGTACTGTATATGAGCAGTCCCCATGTGTACTGTATATGAGCAGTCCCCATGTGTACTGTATATGAGCAGTCCCCATGTGTACTGTATATGAGCAGTCCCCATGTGTACTGTATATGAGCAGTCCCCATGTGTACTGTATATGAGCAGTCCCCATGTGTACTGTATATGAGCAGTCCCCATGTGTACTGTATATGAGCAGTCCCCATGTGTACTGTATATGAGCAGTCCCCATGTGTACTGTATATGAGCAGTCCCCATGTGTACTGTATATGAGCAGTCCCCATGTGTACTGTATATGAGCAGTCCCCATGTACTATATAGCAGTCCCCATGTGTACTGTATATGAGCAGTCCCCATGTGTACTGTATATGAGCAGTCCCCATGTGTACTGTATATGAGCAGTCCCCATGTGTACTGTATATGAGCAGTCCCCATGTGTACTGTATATGAGCAGTCCCCATGTGTACTGTATATGAGGAGTCCCCATGTGTACTGTATATGAGCAGTCCCCATGTGTACTGTATATGAGCAGTCCCCATGTGTACTGTATATGAGCAGTCCCCATGTGTACTGTATATGAGCAGTCCCCATGTGTACTATAAATGAGCAGTCCTCATATGTACTGTATATGAGCAGTCCCCATGTGTACTGTATATGAGCAGTCCCCATGTGTACTGTATATGAGCAGTCCCCATGTGTCCTGTATATGAGCAGTCCTCATGTGTACTGTATATGAGCAGTCCCCATGTGTACTGTATATGAGCAGTCCCCATGTGTACTATATATGAGCAGTCCCCATGTGTACTGTATATGAGCAGTCCCCATGTGTACTATAAATGAGCAGTCCTCGTGTACTATAAATGAGCAGTCCTCATGTGTACTGTATATGAGCAGTCCCCATGTGTACTATATATGAGCAGTCCCCATGTGTACTGTATATGAGCAGTCCCCATGTGTACTATATATGAACAGTCCCCATGTGTACTGTATATGAGCAGTCCCCATGTGTACTGTATATGAGCAGTCCCCATGTGTACTGTATATGAGCAGTCCCCATGTGTACTGTATATGAGCAGTCCCCATGTGTACTGTATATGAGCAGTCCCCATGTGTCCTGTATATGAGCAGTGCCCATATGTACTGTATATGAGCAGTCCCTATGTGTACTGTATATGAGCAGTCCCCATGTGTACTGTATATGAGCAGTCCCCATGTGTACTGTATATGAGCAGTCCCCATGTGTACTGTATATGAGCAGTCCCCATGTGTACTGTATATGAGCAGTCCCCATGTGTCCTGTATATGAGCAGTGCCCATATGTACTGTATATGAGCAGTCCCCATGTGTACTGTATATGAGCAGTCCCTGTGTGTACTGTATATGAGCAGTCCCCATGTGTACTGTATATGAGCAGTCCCCATGTGTACTGTATATGAGCAGTCCCCATGTGTACTGTATATGAGCAGTCCCCATGTGTCCTGTATATGAGCAGTGCCCATATGTACTGTATATGAGCAGTCCCCATGTGTACTGTATATGAGCAGTCCCCATGTGTACTGTATATGAGCAGTCCCTGTGTGTACTGTATATGAGCAGTCCCCATGTGTACTGTATATGAGCAGTCCCCATGTGTACTGTATATGAGCAGTCCCCATGTGTACTGTATATGTGTACTGTATATCAGCAGTGCATGCATGTGGGAGGCACTATATATGTTGGACGTAAAAGCTTAACACTAATGGTTCTACGTCCTTACACATCATTTAAAGGCTATCTGGAGAACCTGCAGGCTCAAACACACACGGACGCACACATGCACACACACACGGAGGGCATGGATTTAATTTGCTCCACTCAACAGGGGAGGACAGAAAGGGTGAGACAACTGGCTGACTTCCAAAATAGGATTCAGCAGCAGAAGCCCCTGTGGCGTACGAGTCGTTCCATTCACTGGACTCTCTGTACAGTCATAGCAGAAAAGGGGCATCCATCTCTTTCAGAAATGATTAAGTAAAAACCTATCTGTGTTCAAGTGCCCCACATGCACCAAGCATGCAGACAAATACACACACACACACAGACACATACACACACAGACACCTGAACAATAGACTTGCCAGATACCAAGATGAAATTAACATACTATTTAAGCAACAAAAACAGCAAACACAACACAGAAAAAGATAACTCCTCACACGGGTATAGAAAGTATAGTACCAGTCAAAAGTTTGAACACACCTATTAATCAAGGGTTTTCCTTAATTTTTACTATTTCTACATTGTAGAATAATAGTGAATACATCAAAACTATGAAATAACACATATGGAATCCTGTCATAACCAAAAAAGTGTTTAAAAAAATCAAAATATATATATTTTATATCCTTCAAAGTAGCCTCCCTTTGCCTTAATGACAGCTTTCTTTGCACACTCTTGGCATTCTCTTCACCAGCTTTCACTGGAATGCTTTTCCAACAGTTTTGAAGGAGTTCCCACATATGCTGAGCACTTGTTGGCTGCTTTTCCTTCACTCTGCGGTCCATCTCATTCCTGACTGTCTCAATTGGGTTGAGGTCAGGTGATTGTGGAGGCCAGGTCATCTGATGCAGCACTCTATCACTCTCCTTCTTGGTCAAATAGCCCTTACACAGCCTGGAGGTGTGTTGGGTCATCCTCTGCAGCAGAGGTAACTCTGGGTCTTCCTTTCCTATGGTGGTCCTCATGAGAGCCAGTTCATCATAGCACTTGATGGTTTTTGTGACTGCACTTGAAGAAACTTGCAAAGTTCTTAACATTTTCCACATTGACTGACCTTCATTTCTTAAAGTAATGATGGACTGTTGTTTCTCTTTGCTTATTTGAGCTGTTCTTGCCATAATATGGACTTGGTCTTTTACCAAATAGGGCTATCTTCTGTATACCAACCCTACCTTGTCACAACTCAACTGATTGTCTCAAACGCATTAGGGAAAGAAATTCAACAAATTAACTTTTAACAAGGCACAGCTGTTATTTGAAATGCATTCCAGGTGACTACCTCATGAAGCTGGTTGAGAGAATGCCAAGAGTGTGCAAAGCTGTCATCAACGCAAAGGCTGGCTGCTTTGTAGAATCTCAAATTGAAAATATTTTTTACATTTGTTTAACACTTTTTTGGTTACTACATGATTCCATATGTGTTAGTTCATAGTTTTGATGTCTTCACTGTTATTCTACAATGTAGAAAAAAGTAAATAGTAAAAAAAAAGAAAGAAAGTAAAACCCTGGAATGAGTAGGTGTGTCCAAACTTGACGGGTACTGTAGATACTTGCTCAGATCGACACTCACATTGTCACACATACACACACACACATGTGCACACACACGCACACAAACACATACACACAACTCTAACCCTGTCACACAGCCAATACAAGTGAATTAACCCCCCTCCGGTGGAGGGTTCAAAAACACAGCGCCTTAAGACGAGTTCTCCGCCATCGGAAGCCAAACTCAGCGATAACAATCTAAATCCATTCACGCCGTTCTGTTAGAATGAAATGGCTTGATTTACACCCATATTGACTCACGCTGGTAAAGCTGACTTTGACACGGGTTAATGTTGTATAATGATGCAGTATAATCCAGTGCTGGCACTGACCACCAATCTCGCCACGTGGACATCCCCACGGTGTGTCCTGATAAATGGAAGTGATCTTCTTGACCTCTGCTTATTGGTCGTTATGAATTCAACCCCATAGACTGGATCTAAGAGCTGCCCAGCAAGAAGGAAGTCATAAGTGGGTGTTCCACTCTCTGCTTCCAACTCCAACACCGCCTTTATTAACCAACACACAGCTAAAGACAGTCTCCAGTAATTCCCATATAAAGCCTGAAGGGAATGTGCTTCAAGATGAACCGAAGAAGAGAAGAAAAGAGGAGATGAAGAAAGCTGTGAGATTCTGATACAGTGAGACAGGAAAATGTCAGCCGTTGGTCTTTAACAAGCTGGCTTAATGATATCAGGTCAGACTTCACAAGACCCGGTAATGGAGCACAACATTCTGCCCTACAAAGCCAAACCGCCGTAACTACACTTTTGATCAAAATTGACCAAAATTCTGTACAGCCAACACATTTTCAAAATGCATATTTATCGAGAGAGGTGTGATGAATGGTGTGCTCCATTACTGGGTGCTGTGACACATCACACCTGTCTCAATAATATGCTTTTTCAGAATGTCTTTGCAATGAAGAGCTGTTGGAAATTGATGTACAGTATTTTACAGATAATGGAGATGTCCCTCATCTAAACCTTACCACACTCATCACTGGTATTAAATTAAAAGGTGAGGTGACTGCCATCTGGCTGGTGACAGTAGGGACATCATTCTGCCTGGGATACTTTATAACTCTGAGCTGTTAGGCCCAGTGGAGACAGTGTGACTGTGGTAAACAAGATATATTTTTACTGCTTTTCACCTTTACAGTCATTATCTATCTAACCATATAGGCCTACATACATTTAGGGAGGGAATGAGATTGAGAGATAAAAAAAGAACTGTACTGTTACAGCATATGACTATTTTTCAGTTTATAAATTGTCACAACAGTGCATTATTCAGTGGGCAGATGGCCCCCAGAAGGCTCTCTCCAAAGGGCTATCTCTGAGACCCCTGACCTCTCCCGAGGGTCACCGTTAAACACAACAGCACAGTGGAGTCCTCAGGGCTCCTCTTCAGTCCAGGCAGCTCTCTCATATAGAGAGGTACCCCAAGAGGGACTAAACCAGAACAAAATGGAGGATACTGGAAAGAGCCTCTCTCTGTCCATTGCCTGAGAGGACACAGTGCCTTGCACAGCTCTAATGATGTTTAATAGCTATGTCCGCAGTGGAATAGCTCTCTAGGGCATTTTCTTATATTAGGAGGGTTAGACATGTGGGATGTAGTGAGGGGTAAGGGCATTTCTGTGTATTGAATGTACTGTATTTGTATTTTTTCAGGGTTTTGCAGCTTTCTCCAGAATTCTCATTTATGATATTTTTGGCTCTAAACCAATATCTAAGATACTTAAAAATATATTTCTATTATTTATATTTATTATGTTTCCTATCAGGTAAAAAAAAAAAAAAAGATACATGAGAAAACTAGCCTTGGGTACCAGCAGGCACTTATAAGACAAATGGCTGTTGAACAGTGCCCTCTATTGGTTAGACATAGGAACTGTACCTCATATGTTTAAGGTGAGGGAAAAGGGATACATTTACATTTTAGTCACTCTTTAGCAGAAACTCTGTGAAAATGCATTCACATGACCTTACATAGCGTGGTCCCTATGCAATAGTTTCTGCAAGTATTGTTGAACATTGACAATGTTACAGTAGTTTGTCAGAAAAAAAATACAGAATTTCCCAATAACAACAGCACTTTACTGCAAGATGCTTTACTATAAAAATCTCCCATCATTACTATACGCTTGTTATTCATATATAGTACAATGGAAAAGCCCCCATCCAAGGTCTCCACATCTGTATCTGAGACATGAAGCAGCTATGTGACTGGAAGTTCAGTCTGCACTGGAACTGAGCTGACCAGCGCAGAACAACCTCTTTCTTAGAACAGGAGAGAAAAAAAACATGGAAGAAGCTAAACAGAGACATTAAAGCTAGAGCCTGAGGTTACTTCACCAGTCCCTGCAGGTCTGTCTCGGTTCTGTTTGATTCATCCTCTCCGCTCACATATGGGACAACTATCTGTTTCCCACTGGGGGGGGGGGTAATTCATCTGGATTGGCTGTGCGACAGAGTTAGGGTGTGTGTGTATATGAGCCTGGGGATAGGGAGAAGGGGAGGCCTGTCTGATGAGGGTCAGTTGACACTCAGAGGCTCTGTCTCTCCCTCAAGAGCGGAAACCCTCAACGCCATAGACAGGCAATGCAAGGTCGATCAAAATGACTCCTGGGTTTTCTCTCTCTATCATCGCTAAGACAACACCATCCCCTTCATAACTCTTCGCCTTGCACTCTCTTGCTCCATTTCTCCATCTTTCTCTCTCTCTCTCTCTTTCTCTCTGTCTCTCTCACATACACACACAAACACACACTTTTGTCCCGCAATCTTTTTCTATAATGAAATGTAATCTATTTTCCTAAGGGTTTTATTTGTGGAAACCTGATTCAACAATATTGAGTCTAGAGATATGACAGGGTGCGAGGGAGCAGAAAATTATTTTTCTATTACCATCTGACATACTGTATGGTCGAAAGGCCTGAATTGATGTGAAATGGAATGCTTTCCCAAATTAAATGAGCCCTTTTAAATTGTGTTTTTTTTTTCTTTCAGGCCTTGGGCCAAACCTTCGGAGGCTGCCAGATGTGCTATATTTCCCTCTCCTTTCGTATTCCTCTAGAGGATAAGAGAAGGAAGGCGACACTGCAGAGTGATCTTCCATTACCTGCATTAGCCTGCTGTGGCCCGAGCCTTTAATGTTACATGATCTACTATAAACAGGATGGGGGACAGGCTGCACCATAGAGAAATCCACACCCACTTTATCATGAAGTAGAGAACTAAAGCACTTTGTGAGACTATTAGTGTGTGTGCCAGCTTCCTGTCCATGCAGGAAGTGGCTTAGTCTGGCTGTGTGGTAAATATTTCAACAAGTCCTTCAAACACAGCTCTGATGGGCTCTACACTGTCAGAACAGCTTTTAAGACTACGTTGGTATACATTGCTAACATCCATGTATATGCAAATTAAAATAAATGACACCCACATGCCAGTGGAGGCTGCTGAGGGGAGGACGGCTCATAATAATGGCTGGAACAGAGCAAATGGAAACCATGTGTTATACGTATTCGAAACCATTACACTATATTTGTTCCAGACGTTACCACAAGCCCGTCTTCCTCAATTAAGGTGCCACCAACCTCCTGTGCCATATGCACACATGGACACACAGACAAACACACACACAGTAGTCAAGTGTGATCCCACACATATCCTTTAGGGGGTTGTAGGGCCGGTATGAAATAAATAGAGCCCGCACACTCATAGGCTCCACTACGTACCTGTATTGATAAACAAACAACATATCAATCCTGCAAGGATCTTCTTCAGGTCACACACACACACAATGTACGTTTACCTTCCACACAGGACGGCCTGGCTCTGGTTGTGCCAGCGACCTGGCCTGGGAAACAGGAGCACTTGACGGTCTGAGAGCGCTCCTCAATCTTGTTCTTATTACAACAGCGGTGGATGGCCACCACCTCACAGGTCCCCTGCTTCACCTGGTAGGAGGCTGAGAGACAGAGAGAGGGAGGGAGACAGAGAGAGTATTCAATGTGGTTGCAGTAGTACATATACATTTAAAAAAGCATCTTATTGAAATACAAGAAAGGAAAAAGCCACCCTTGAGTATTCAGAGTTTATACAATAGAAAAAACTGTTGAATTATTTACAGTTGTATAAACACCAGGAATTATTCTAAAGATGCAGACAGTTTCACTTTCAATATAAGACTATGCATTTATGCCAATATTTTGGTCCATTCTTAGCTCAACAGCGTCATTAACATTAAACACCTGCCCTTTCATTGTGTGCAGGGTTATCTTGTAAAGAAAATCCCACTAACATTATTTAATTCAGTAAATAAACAGACAAAAGGTTGGTTTTCAGTGGAATTCTCGAAGTCAAAATTATTAACCACCTGATAGCAGTAAAGAAACCGCCTCCATATTGTGTGAGGCAGCATTTAACAAGCATCTGGAGCTCTGTCCTGCTCTCTGCTGGAGTTCCACCCATAACACAATACCCCAAACTCTCCACATAATGAAGCTTAACAGTTTTACTCTTCTGTTTAATTCTCTAGATTTAACTTCCTGGGGGCTATTTCTTATTGATGAATGACACTTTCAGCAGTTTTCATTTCGACACAGATGCCTTGTGTGGGTTTACAGTAGTCCACACTCAATACGTTTAAACATGCACAACAAACTGTCTGTAAATGTTCAAAAGAAACCCACTTACGGTATGTTACATTTACTGTTAGTCAGATTTGTTTAAAAGTTCAACCCCGAGTTGAATGACCTTAGTAAGCTAACCTTCCTAACACAAACACACACACACACACACACACACACACGCGAGCGCGCTTCGACAGGCCGAGGCCCCTCTCATTCTGATTTAAAGTTTGCTTGTTCTCTTCTCCAGAGAACCCTCTCAATGATCCCTTGGCCTCATCCCTCTGTTTTCATTTCCCCAGGGGCACAGGGAACTGGTGGATTATCCCTACACATGCACACACACATATATCTGAGGCAGGGGAAAAAAATGAAACCATACTTGGAGCATGGAGATATTGAAGAAATAAGGAATGCTGCTGAGACAGAGAGATCTATTCAACAGTGAGAGAATCTTTGTCAGTATGCACTATCTACTTAATAATGCGGTCACACACCATCCAATTTCTTCCATCTATCTCAAAAGCAAAATTCCCTTCAAAAACCATCCTCTTGTTAGTGTGGCATCCTGTACCACAGTCTGCATACCAATGCCTGTGTAAGACAGGGTTAGCTAGTGCCCCCATCCAGAAAACAAGCGTCTTGTTAGTGTGAGACTACCACAAGCAAAATGAAACAGAGAGAGAGGGAGACCATGTGTGCGTGTGCATGTGTGCATGCACATGTGCATGCGTGTGTGTGTGTGTGTCTGCGCATGCGTGTGTGTGTGATGCAGGGAGCTGGGGAGGCAGGGGCGGGGGGATCTGTCATAGGCAGAAAGGAGAACAAAGAGCCTGCTGTCTCCTGGTGGCATAATGAGGTCACAGGGTCAGAGCAGCATCTCTCTCCGTCTCTCTTCTTTAATCCATTCATTTTTCTCTCTACAGTGTTTTCCTCATCCACCAATCTATACTGGACGAGTCTACATCCGACAAGTCAACCTGAACTTCTGAGTGTTACCCAGTGTATAGAGACAAAGTAGAGCATTCCATAATGCATGCATATCTTTTGATGATCGGTAACTGTAAAGTAACCTCTTGTCTTGATCGTCCCTGATCTGTAAGGATGATTCTGGGATAGTGGCTTGAGTCACAGCAGTATCACAGCAGTATCACAGCAATATCACAGCAGTATCACAGCAGTATCACTGCAGAGTATCACAGCAGTATCACAGCAGTATCACAGCAGAGTATCACAGCAGAGTATCACAGCAGTATCACAGCAGTATCACAGCAGTATCACAGCAGAGTATCACAGCAGTATCACAGCAGTATCACAGCAGAGTATCACAGCAGTATCACAGCAGTATCACAGCAGTATCACAGCAGTATCACAGCAGTATTGAAGCACTCTGCTTCAACCATCTTGTTCAAATCAAATCAAATTGTATTAGTCACATGCGCTGAATACAACAGGTGTAGACCTTACAGTGAAATGCTTACTTACGAGCCCCTAACCAACAATGCCGTTTAAAAACATTATGGATAAGAGTAAGAGATCAAGGTAAAAAGTTATTAAAGAGCAGCAGTAAAATAACAATAGCGAGACTATATACAGGGAGGTACCGATACAGAGTCAATATGCGGGGGCACCGATTAGTTGAAGTAATATGTACATGTAGGTAGAGTTATTAAAGTGACTATGCATAGATGCCAACAGAGAGTAGCAATGGTGTAAAGTGGGAAAGGGGCAATGCAAATAGTCTGGGTAGCCTTTTGACTAGATGTTCAGGAGTCTTATGACTTGGGGGCAGAAGCTCTTGGACCTAGACTTGGCGCTCCGGTACCTCTCAACCTGCTCCACAGCAACCCCGTCGATGAGAATGGGGGTATGCTCGGTCCTCTTTTTCCTACAGTCCACAATCATCTCATGTGTCTTGATCACGTTGAGGAAGAGGTTGTTGTCCTGGCACCACACGGCCAGGTCTCTGACCTCCTCCCTATAGGCTGTCTCATCGTTGTCGGTGATTAGGGCTACCACTGTTGTGTCATTGGCAAACGTAATGATGGTGTTAGAATCGTGCCTGGCTGTGTAGTCATGAATGAACAGGGAGTACAGGAGTGGACTGAGCACTTACGCCTGAGGGGCCCCTGTGTTGAGGATCAGCGTGCGGATGTGTTGTTACCTACCCTTACCACCTGGGGGTGGCCCATCAGGAAGTCCAGGATCCAGTTGCAGAGGGAGGTGTTCAGTCCCAGGGTCCTTAGCTTATTGATGAGCTTTAAGGGCACTTTGGTGTTGAACGCTGAGCTGTAGTCAATTAATAGCATTCTCACATAGGTGTTCCTTTTGTCCAGGTGGGAAAGGGCAGTGAAATGGAGATTGCATCATCTGTGGATCTGTAGGGGTGGTATGCAAATTGGAGTGGATCTAGGGTTTCTGGGATGTCAGCACATGTTTGCAGTACACGTCCTGGTAATCCTTCTGACGCTGCGGCCTTGTGAATGTTGACCTGTTTTTAGGTCTTGCTCACATCGGCTGAGGAGAGCGTGATCACCAGAACAGCTGGTGCTCTCATGCATGTTTCAGTGTTATTTGCCTCGAAGTGAGTACAGACGTTGTTTGGTTTGTCAGGTAGGCTCGTGTTACTGGGCAGCTCTTGGCTGTGCTTCCTTTTGTAGTCTGTAATGGTTTGCAAGCCCTGCCACATCTGACTAGCATCAAAGCCAGTGTAGTATGATTCGATCTTAGTCCTGTATTGACTCTTTGCCTGTTTGATGGTCGGAGGGCATAGCGGGATTTCTTATAAGCTTCCGGTTTAAAGCTCAGTGCAGATGCTGCCTGTAATCCATGGCTTCTGGTTGGGCTATGTACATATGGTCACTGTGGGGACAACGTCATTGATGCACTTATTGATGAAGCCAATGACTGTGGTGTACTCTGCAATACCATCGGAGGAATCCCGGAACATATTCCAGTCTATGCTAGCAAAGGTCCTGTAGCTTAGCATCTGCTTCATCTGACCACTTTTTTATTGATCTAGTCACTTGTGCTTTCTGTATTAACTTTTGCTTGTAAGCAGGAATCAGGAGGATATAATTATGGTCAGATTTTCCAAATGGAGGGCAAGGGAGAGCTTTGTACGCATCTCTGTGTGTGGAGAATAGGTGGTCCAGAGGTCTTTTTCCTCTGGTTGCACATTTAACATGCTGATAGAAATTTGGTAAAACAGATATAAGTTTCCCTGCATTAAAGTCCCCGGCTACTAGGAGCGCTTCTTCTGGGTGAGTGTTTTCTTATAAGCTTATGGCAGAATACAGCTCATTCAATGCTGTCTTAGTGCCAGCCTCTCTGTAGTGGTATGTAAACAGCTACAAAGAATACAGATGAAAACTATCTCGGTAGCTAGTGTGGTCTACAGCTTATCATGCTATACTCTACCTCAAGCGAGCAATAGCTCGAGACTTCCTTAGATATCATCCACCAGCTGTTGTTTACAAATATACATAGACCACCGCCCCTTGCCTTTCCAGACACCGCTGTTCTATACTGCCAGTACATCGTATAACCAGCCAACTGTATGTTGATGTTGTCGTCGTTCAGCCATGACTCCGTGAAGCATAAGATGTTACAGTTTTTAATGTCCTGTTGGTCGTTTAATCTTCCGCGTAACTCGTTGATTTTATTCTGCAATGATTGCACATTTGCTAGCAGAACGGATGGAAGTGGGGATTTATTAGATCGCCTACGAATTCTTAGAAGGCAGCCCAACCTTCGGCCCCTCTTTTTCCGCCTCCTCTTCACCAAGATCATGGGGATCGGGGCCTATTCCCGAGGAAGCAGTTTATCCTTCTCGTCGGACTTGTCAGAGTCATGAAAGGAAAAAAAGGATTCTGCTAATCCGTGGTGAGTAATCGCAGTCCTGATGTCTGGAAGTTATTTTCAGACAGAAGAGATGGTAGCAGCAACATTATGTACAAAATAAGTCAAAAAATAAGTTACAAACAACGCAAATAAACAAACAAAAAAACACAATTGGCTGGGGACACGTTGAACGTCTGCCTTCTTCTCCAGCGCCATTTTACACAAAATGGTGTTATGGCAGTCTTAATGTAATAAACCTCAGCTCAGGCTGAAAGAAAAATAAATTTCAAGCATGGCTATTTGGGTCTATTCCTGTGGCAGCCAAGCAAGCGTTTTCTGGGCGGCAAACTAAGCAGCTCTAACTTGAACTGATTGAGCAGCCAGTCAACTGATGTATTCTGACAGACAGAAGTGGCCCAGACCATGTGCAATTTATCA
This sequence comes from Oncorhynchus tshawytscha, assembly GCF_018296145.1. Lineage (NCBI taxonomy): Eukaryota > Metazoa > Chordata > Actinopteri > Salmoniformes > Salmonidae > Oncorhynchus > Oncorhynchus tshawytscha. Next base: position 34,242,639 of record NC_056435.1, on the reverse strand, counting down.
AAAAGCCTGTCCTTACCCTGTCAATAACTGACAAGCATGTCTGCAATGGAAGGCCAGACATTTGCTATATCTGTCTAAGGGAGTTCAGTCAATTCCAGGGACAGACACAGACTGCAGCTCCATCCAAGAAAATTACAGAATTGAAACGATAAGAACTTTAATTCATAAAATCAGAATGACTACGAAAACAAATCTTGTTTTCGATAAACAGAACAAGTCTGGATATATTTTCTCCTGTAAAATGGAGGAACATCACAACATGGCTCCACTGCCTCACACGTTTACCTTGTCTTCCATATGAACTAACCCTGTTAGAGTAAATGCTATTATCTTCCCCATTCCCCCGTCACATCCACATCCTCCTCTTCCACACCTCTAACCATCTCTACCATCTCTCCTGTTTTCCATCTACCCATTGATCCCCATTCTCAACCCTAATCTCACTTCCTCTCCCCCACTCCCACCACACCCTACCTTCCTCTCCTCCACTCCCACCACACCCTACCTTCCTCTCCCCCACTCCCACCACACCCTACCTTCCTCTCCCCCACTCCCACCACACCCTACCTTCCTCTCCCCCACTCCCTACCTTCTTATCCTGCATTACCACTCTTCCTCTCCAATCTCTCTCCAGCTCAGTTGTGAACGGTCCTATACTGCACAGCCCATCAATCAGGCTAACATTATCTGTGTTTCACAGGCCCAGATCAGGCCCCGTCCACAGATTTATTCTAATTTCACAGGTTGTTTGTACGGCTGAGTGGTCCTATGCAGAGACCTCATTTATACACAAATCTATCCCCAATAAAACCCACTCACTGTGACAGCAAATCAGTGTTTGTCAAGGAGGAAAAAACACACCCTCTCACACACGTACACGCACACAGTCACACCCGGTTACGTTCACACACGTGATATTTTAGTCCCGCTTATACGAGGGGATAGCCACTGTTATTACCAATATGTATGTTCCAACAGCATCTGTTTAGAGTGATTGTGATGCATCTTTACTTAGAGGATCAGACATTATTGGAGTGAGGGTCTGGTCTGCTGAAAGTGACCTTGCAGAAAGGTGTACAGTATATCTCCAGTTATGGGCTAATGGACTTTAATAAGGTGGGGCCTTAACCTAAGGTCCAGGAGAGGAGAGGAGAGATGCTCTTACCCAGTGGGAGGACCATAATGATGTCAGGGAACAGTGTAGCTGCCCTACATGTCCTGTTTAAAGTGATTAGCGAAGATGACAAAGTCCACTGTGTTCTCAGTTCTTTGTTTTAATAAGGTGAACCCCCAGGAAAAAAAAACATTTAAGAGCACCGGCAGGTGGGTGGATGATTTGGCTTCTCTATGTCCTTAAACTTAATGTCTAGCTTGATCAAGACCCCAAAACAGCACACGCAACACAAATTGGTTTTCAGCCTGAGAGACCTGCACTGACCTATATGTGCAGAGCAAGAGTTTGTTTGATGGGCCATAGAGGACTAAAAGTTTGTGTGTGTCTGTGTTTGTGTGTGTGTTTGCGTGCACCTGTGTATTTTCAGTGCATTGAACACCCAGAAGGCCAAAGTACCACACAAGCAGATACTGTTGTTGGTGGATAGAGACCGTTACTGTGAGCGAACAAAGACAGTGACTCGGCCCTGACTGTATGAGGGCAATATTTTATCAGTATAATGTCCCACGATCCATGTGTACGTTTACCATAACTCCCAAATAAAACCGTGATCTGTGAATGTATCAAAGGATTTCACTAAGACAACCATTATCTGTGAATACGTTCAAATGTTATACTAATAAAACCATGATCTGTGAATATGTCTATCTATTTAAGAAAAAAACATGATATGTATATATATTCAGCTGTATATATATATTCAGCATAAGTCACAAATAAATCCATGATCAGTAAACATATTCAACATAGCTCACAAATAAATCAGCAATTTAAACAAATGTAGAATGATTTGTGTGCAAATATTCCTAAATTCCTAACATCTACAACTGGAATGTACATTTCAGCCTCAAAATCTGGGTGTGGATCTCTAATCTTTGTTTACATAATTTTGAGATTATTTTTCCACTGGAAAATTCTGCAATGGTGAATCCCAACGAAACTCTGAGGTTGACTTTCAGAGAGTGGCCAGGGAACAATAAACTAAACAACTTCACTCATGACTTGAATGATGCAATTCATGTTCCACTTTTAAGAAGTTGGAGCTCTTTTATGTCTGCATTAATAAGAACAACACACAGGTCTTTCCATCATTGCATGATATTTTATGTGCAAATGAACTCAAGCTTACGGACCATGTCAAATGTGATATAGCGAAACACCTGAGTGAGCTGGGTGAGCAATTACGCAGGTACTTTCCCGAAATGGACGACACAAACAACTGGATTTGTTATCCCTTTCATGCCCTGCCTCCAGTCCACTTACAGATATCTGAACAAGAGAGCCTCATCCAAATTGCAACAAGCGTTTATGTGAAAGTTGAATTTTTTTCAGAAGCCACTGACAGATATCTGGATTGGGCTGCACTCAGAGTTTCTTGCCTTGGCAAATCGCGCTGTTAAGACACTGATGCCCTTTTTAACCACATACCTATGTGAGAGTGGATTCTCGGCCCTCACTAGCATGAAAACTAAATACAGGCACAGATAGTGTGCAGAAAATGATTTAAGACTGAGACTCTCTCCAATACAACCCAACATTGCAGAGTTATGTGCATCACTTCAAGCACACCCTTCTCATTAACCTGTGGTGAGTTATTCACAATCTTCATTGAACAAATAAGGTTTTATATGTAAGAAGGCTAAATAAAGAGCTAAATGCCCTGGTCCTATAAGAGCTCTTTGTCACTTCCCCCACGAGCCGGGTTGTGACAAAATCTCACACTCCTTCTTATGTTTAATGAATGTATTGTATAGTGTGTGTGTGTAGCAGGCTTGCAATGATGGCAAAAAAACAACATTTGAGAGTACGCTTACCCTGGTGCTAGAAGGGGTACACAGCTGGAGGTTGAATGTTTGAAAGGGTACAGGACTATAAATGTTTGGGAACAACTGCCCTAGAGGCATCAATTCCTCCTATTTCCAGGTGTATTGTAGATCATTCCACACGTAAGGTGCAAGGAAATTAAAGGCTGATTTACCTAACTAGACACCAAAGGAGTCTCCCGGAATGTCCAACCCTGTGAAGGGGTTTAATAACTTGTCATTTTAAATCTTAACAGTGATAGTTAGGTAAGTCGGAGGTTTGTGGAGCAGGGCTTTGTAAACAAAAAGAGCGTAATAATGTGATCTAGGGGACTTCAAAGAGGTCCAGCCAACCTTTTGGTAAAGAAGACAGTGATGAGTAATAAAATTGTCTCCCTTGATAAAACGGAGGGAGCTATGATAAACAGCATCCAAGTGTTTAAGAGTAGAGGCAGCTGCACTTTGATAAATGTGACTCATTTCAGGAAACACAGGAGAGCAGTCACACAGGAGAGCAGTTTGAGAGCAGTCGTGGGTCACACAGGAGAGCAGTTTAATCAAAATGCGATTTTTAGATAGCTACACATTTCAAATTGTGACAGAAAGTGATTTCATTTCAAGTTGAAGTGTACTGTTAGCTAGCTAATGTTAGCTGGCTGGCTTGCTAGCTAACATTATATCAGAGCCATTTGCATTGCTAGTTATAGCCTAATGTTAGCTAGCTAACATTGAACCTGCCTGGTTAGCTATCTGCAGATTCATGCAGGGTAGTAACGTCATGTGTTGGGATTATGGTTCATTGTTTAGCTAGCTAACTACATGTCTTAACTTCTTCGATATAGGGGGCGCTCTTTTAATTTTTGGATAAAAAAACGTTCCCGTTTTAAACAAGATATTTTGTCACGAAAAGATGCTTGACTATGCATATAATTGACAGCTTTGGAAAGAAAACACTCTGACGTTTCCAAAACTGCAAATATATTATCTGTGAGTGCCACAGAACTGATGCTACAGGTGAAACCAAGATGAAATTTCAAACAGGAAGTGCCCCAGATTTTGAAGGCGCTGTGTTCCAATGTCTACTTATATGGCTGTGAATGCGCCAGGAATGAGCTTACACTTTCTGTCGTTTCCCCAAGGTGTCTGCAGCATTGTGACATATTTGTAGGCATATCATTGGAAGATTGACCATTTTACACTACATCTACCAGGTGCTCGCTTGGTGTCCTCCGTCGCAATTATTGCGTAATCTCCAGCTGCATGTATTTTTCCATTTGCTTCTGAGGAGAAACCCAACTGCCACGAATGATTTATCATCGAATAGATGTGAAAAACACCTTGAGGATTGATTCTAAACAACGTTTGCCATGTTTCTGTCGATATTATGGAGTTAATTTGGAAAAAAGTTCGGCGTTGTAATGACTGAATTTTCGGGGGGTTTTCTTAGCCAAACGTGATGAACAAAACGGAGCGATTTCTCCTACACAAATAATATTTTTTGAAAAAATGAACATTTGCTATCTAACTGAGAGTCATTGAAAACATCCGAAGTTCTTCAAAGGTAAATTATTTTATTTGAATGCTTTTCTTGTTTTTGTGAAAATGTTGCCTACTGAATGCTAGGCTTAATGCTATGCTAGCTATCAATACTCTTACACAAATGCTTGTGTAGCTATGGTTGAAATGCATATTTTGAAAATCTGAGATGACAGTGTTGTTAACAAAAGGCTAAGCTTGTGAGTGAATATATTTCTTTCATTTCATTTGCGATTTTCATGAATAGTTCACGTTGCGTTATGGTAATGAGCTTGAGGCTATGATTACGCTCCCGAATACGGGATTGCTCGACGCAAGAAGTTAATATGAATAAAAGACTCCACTATGCAAGTAACCATTTCAATAGAATGTCACTGCATCAACTGTTGATAGACATAACTGGTAAATTCGCTCTGGCTATTTACTCTGATTTCAGAGCACGGGTAAGATAGTCTAGCTAGACACATTTATATATTACACATTTCTAATTTTGACAGAAAGTAATTTTCATTTCAGGTTGAAGTGCACTGTTATCCAGCTAGGTAACGTTAGCGGCTGGCTCGCTATCTACCATTACGTGTATGATCTTATTATTTGTATCTCAGAGCCATTTGCTTTTCTAGTTACAGCCTAATGTTAGCCAGCTAAAATTGACCCTGGCTGGTTAGCTACCTGCAGATTCATGCAGGATAGTAACATTATGAGTTGGGATTATGGTTAATTGTTTACCTAGCTAGTTAGCTACATGTCTTTACAAAAGACTCCACTATGCAAGTAACCATTTCGGGTGCATTCGTAAATTCAGTCTGGCAATCTACTCTGATTCCTGAGCACTCTCGTCTGAGTGTGCAAGAGCGCAGAATAACTGATGAATTTACGAATGCTCAACATCCGTTGAATATGACCAGTGTTAAAATGTAGCCAGCAGCACAGTTACAGTCACTAATGCTCTGGATAACTGAAAACAGCCTAACCAGCTCTGCTAGGGAGCGTAAAATGGTCAGAGTGGGGTGTTCTCACATTTGTGTCTGGAAGTAGCTAAAAAGCAAGCCAATGTTAGCCAGTTAGCTTGGATGCTTGACTGCCATTGCAAAACTGAAACCGCAAACCACAGTATTTAACCACTGAAAGGTGACTGGGAATATATCCAAATACAAACATTGTAGTTATTCCCTCTGCAAGGCAATCATACAAAAAAAACTGCAAATCAACGGCACGAGACGTATGTGGCAGGGTCTATAGACAATCACGGACTACAAAAGGAAAACCAGCCACATCACGGACACCGACGTCTTGTTTCCAGACAAATTAAACACCTTCTTTGCCTGCTTTGAGGATAATACAGTGTCACCGACGCAGCCCACTAACAAGCACTGTGGGCTCTCCTTCTCCGTGGCCAACGTGAGTAAGACATTTAAATGTGTTAACCCTCGCGAGGTTGCCGGCCCAGATTGCATCCCTAGCTGGGTCCTCAGAGCATGCGCAGACCAGCTGGGTGGTGTGTTTACGGACATATTCAATCTCTCCCTATCCCAGTCTGCTGTACCCACATGCTTCAAGATGGCCACCATTGTTCCTGTACCCAAGAATGCAAAGGTAACTGAACTAAATGACTATCGCCCCGTAGCACTCACTTCTTTCATCATGAAGTTCCTTGAGAGACAAGTCAAGGATCATATCACTTCCACCTGACCTGTCACCCTAGACCAAATTCAATTTGCTTACCGCCCCAACAGGTCCACAGATGATGCAATCGCCATCACACTGCCCTATCCCATCTGGACAAGAGGAATACCTTTATAAGAATGCTGTTCATTGACCATAGTTCACCATTCAACACCATAGTACCCTCCAAGCTCATCATTAAGTTTGAGGCCATGGGTCTCAACCCCGCCCTGTGCAATTGGGTCCTGGACTTCCTGACGGGCCGCCTCCAGGTGGTGAAGGTAGGAAACTACATCTCCACTTCGCTCATCCTCAACACTAGGGCCCCACAAGGGTGTGTGCTCAGCCCCTCTTGTACTCCCTGTTCAACCATGACTGCATGGCCATGCATGCCTCCAACTCAATCATCAAGTTTGCAGATGACACAACAGTAGTAGGCTTAATTACCAATAACAACGAGACAGCCTACAGCGAGGACATGAGGGATCTCAGAGTGTGGTGTCAGGAAAATAACCTCTCACTCAATGTCAACAAAACAAAGGAAAGGATCGTAGACTTTAGGAAACGGCAGAGGGAGCAACCCCCCTATACACATCAATGGGACAGCAGTGGACAAGGTGGAAAGTTTTACGTTCCTCTGCGAACACATCACTGACAAACTGAAATGGTCCATCCACACAGACAGTATAGTGAAGAAGGCACAACATCGCTTCTTCAACCTCAAGAGGCTGAAGAAATTTGGCTTGTCACCTAAAACCTTCACAAACTTTTACAGATGCACAATTGAGAGCACCCTGTCGGTCTGTATCACCGTGTGGTACGGCAACTGCACCGCCCACAACTGCAGGGCTCTCCAGAGGGTGGTGCGGTCTGTGCAAGGCCTCACCGGGGGCAAACTACCTGCCCTCCAGGACACCTACAGCACCCGATGTCACAGGAAGGCCATAAAGATCATCAAGGACAACAACCACCCGAGCCACTGCCTGTTCACCTCGCTACCATCCAGAAGGCGAGGTCAGTACAGGTTTATCAAAGCTTGGACCGAGAGGCTGAAAAACAGATTCTATCTCAAGGCCAGCAGACTGTTAAACAGCCACCACTAGCACAGAAAGACTGCTGCCTACATTCAGATTTGAAATCATGGGCAACTTTAATAAATGGAATATTAGTCACTTTATTAATGCCACTTTAATAATGTTTACATATCTTGCATTACTCATCTCATATGTATATACTGCATTCTACACTATCTATTGCATCTTAGCCTGTGCCACACAACATTGCTCATCTATATATTTATATTTATATATTCTTATTTCATTCCTTTACTTAGATATGTGTGTATTGGATATTTGTTGGGGAATTGTTAGATATTACTTGTTAGATATTGCTGCACTGTCGGAACTAGAAGCACAAGCAACCCTACTCCTCGGCCAGAGCGTCCAGTGTGCGCTCTGAACTCTCCAAGAGCGAAACGCCCTGAAATTACAAACGGACAATCTGACAACGCTCTGAATTTATGAACGCCTAGAGCGCACTCTGGCACACCAGATTTAATTGATAAGCAAACCCTTCAGTAGAATGTCTCTGCGACAACTGTTGATAGACGTAGCTGGTAATCTCGATCTGGCTATCTACTCCAATTATCAGAGCACTCTCATCTGAGTGTGCCAGAGTGCAGAATAACTGACGAATTTACAATTATGCATAAAATGTAACCAGCAGCACAGTTGCAGTCACCAACGCTCTGGATAACAACCAGCTCTGCTAGGGAAAGTAACGGTCAGTGAGCTGTTCTCTCATTTGTGTCTGGAAGTTGCTAGCAAATTAGCCAGTAAACTTGGGTGCTTGACTGGTGTTGTTAGTACAGAATGCTTGGATTATCCCTTAAAGAGAAGGTTGAGGCTAAAGCTTAAGAGGGTGTGAACGATGCTGGGTTTAGACAAAGACGAGCTCACCAGTAGGTACCAAAATATTCAAAGGCCTTTTTCTAAAAAGTGAGGTTACAAGTTTATCAACTTTCAAGCAGAATTACTTTCATATTGTTCCTCAAATGCAGTGTATGATATACCATTTTGAAGCTCTGTGTTTCTGCTTTTATCCAATGCTTTTATTCAAATTTTGCTACATAAGACCGAATCAAGGCGGTCGGTCAGAAATAGTATCACCATAATCAAGAACAGGTAGAAATGTTGAATGCACAATCTGCTTCCTGCTGAATAGAAAGAGACAAGATCTGTTTCTGTATAAAAAATATATATTTAAAAGCCCACATTAAATCTTAGTTTCTTAACAATCTTAGTCATATGGTTTTTAAACAATAAATCACTGTCAATCCAAATATCAAGTACGCAGGGACTTTTTTGATTATAGAACCATCTGATGAGTAAAGATGTAATCCATCTGAGACAATCTTCAGAGAACTTGAAAACAACATGTATTTAGTTTTAACTCATAGTAAGTATGAGTTTTAAATCAGTAAGGGCTTCCTGCACAACTGCAAAATGGTACTGTAGTCTTGTCACAGCCAGGTCAGCAGTCGGGCAATTGCATACATATTAGTAGCATCTGCATATAGATTACATTTTATTTTTTAATGTATTGGCCAATAGCATTTATATGAATAGTGAAAAGAACAGGTGCTCGTATCGACCCCTGCGGAACACCTTAAAATACTTCAAAAAATGTGGAAGTATTTCAGTCACGATGGCCTTTGTTCTGTTACTAAGATATTCATGAAACCATGAAGAGGCATCAGAACTCAGGCCTATCGAGGACAACTTATTCAATAAAACAACATGATGCAACAAAATTAAAAGCTTTTGACAAGTCCACAAACAAAGCAGCACATTTGATTTTAGTGTGTAAAGCATTGACAAAATCATTAACAACTAAAGTGGTTGCTGTAATAGTGCTATGCCCAGGCCTAAACGATTACATTCAGAATACATTTCTCATACAAAAAAAAGAGCAAAGTTGTGCATTCGGAAAGTATTCAGACCACCTGAATATTCCACATTTTGTTACTTCACAGCCTTAATCTAAAATGTATTAAATATTTTCAATCTACACACAATATCCCATAATGACAAAGCAAAAACAGGTTTTTAGAAATGTTTCAAATCAAATCAAATCAAATCAAATTTTATTTGTCACATACACATGGTTAGCAGATGTTAATGCGAGTGTAGCGAAATGCTTGTGCTTCTAGTTCCGATAATGCAGTAATAACCAACAAGTAATCTAACTAACAATTCCAAAACTACTGTCTTATACACGGTGTAAGGGGATAAAGAATATGTACATAAGGATATATGAATGAGTGATGGTACAGAGCAGCATAGGCAAAATACAGTAGATGGTATCGAGTACAGTATATACATATGAGATGAGTATGTAAACAAAGTGGCATAGTTAAAGTGGCTAGTGATACATGTATTACATAAGGATGCAGTCGATGATATAGAGTACAGTATATACGTATGCATATGAGATGAATAATGTAGGGTAAGTAACATTATATAAGGTAGCATTGTTTAAAGTGGCTAGTGATATATTTACATTTCCCATCAATTCCCATTATTAAAGTGGCTGGAGTTGAGTGTCAGTGTCAGTGTCAGTGTGTTGGCAGCAGCCACTCAATGTTAGTGGTGGCTGTTTAACAGTCTGATGGCCTTGAGATAGAAGCTGTTTTTAAGTCTCTCGGTCCCAGCTTTGATGCACCTGTACTGACCTCGCCTTCTGGATGATAGCGGGGTGAACAGGCAGTGGCTCGGGTGGTTGATGTCCTTGATGATCTTTATGGCCTTCCTGTAACATCGGGTGGTGTAGGTGTCCTGGAGGGCAGGTAGTTTGCCCCCGGTGATGCGTTGTGCAGACCTCACTACCCTCTGGAGAGCCTTACGGTTGTGGGCGGAGCAGTTGCCGTACCAGGCGGTGATACAGCCCGCCAGGATGCTCTCGATTGTGCATCTGTAGAAGTTTGTGAGTGCTTTTGGTGACAAGCCGAATTTCTTCAGCCTCCTGAGGTTGAAGAGGCGTTGCTGCGCCTTCTTCACGATGCTGTCTGTGTGAGTGGACCAATTCAGTTTGTCTGTGATGTGTATGCCGAGGAACTTAAAACTTGCTACCCTCTCCACTACTGTTCCATCGATGTGGATAGGGGGGTGTTCCATCTGCTGTTTCCTGAAGTCCACAATCATCTCCTTAGTTTTGTTGACGTTGAGTGTGAGGTTATTTTCCTGACACCACACTCCGAGGGCCCTCACCTCCTCCCTGTAGGCCGTCTCGTCGTTGTTGGTAATCAAGCCTACCACTGTTGTGTCGTCCGCAAACTTGATGATTGAGTTGGAGGCGTGCGTGGCCACGCAGTCGTGGGTGAACAGGGAGTACAGGAGAGGGCTCAGAACGCACCCTTGTGGGGCCCCAGTGTTGAGGATCAGCGGGGTGGAGATGTTGTTGCCTACCCTCACCACCTGGGGGCGGCCCGTCAGGAAGTCCAGTACCCAGTTGCACAGGGTGGGGTCGATACCCAGGGTCTCGAGCTTGATGACGAGCTTGGAGGGTACTATGGTGTTGAATGCCGAGCTGTAGTCGATGAACAGCATTCTCACATAGGTATTCCTCTTGTCCAGATGGGTTAGGGCAGTGTGCAGTGTGGTTGAGATTGCATCGTCTGTGGACCTATTTGGGCGGTAAGCAAATTGGAGTGGGTCTAGGGTGTCAGGTAGGGTGGAGGTGATATGGTCCTTGACTAGTCTCTCAAAGCACTTCATGATGACGGAAGTGAGTGCTACGGGTCGGTAGTCGTTTAGCTCAGTTACCTTAGCTTTCTTGGGAACAGGAACAATGGTGGCCCTCTTGAAGCATGTGGGAACAGCAGACTGGTATAGGGATTGATTGAATATGTCCGTAAACACACCGGCCAGCTGGTCTGCGCATGCTCTGAGGGCGCGGCTGGGGATGCCGTCTGGGCCTGCAGCCTTGCGAGGGTTAACACGTTTAAATGTCTTACTCACCTCGGCTGCAGTGAAGGAGAGTCCGCATGTTTTCGTTGCAGGCCGTGTCAGTGGCACTGTATTGTCCTCAAAGCGGGCAAAAAAGTTATTTAGTCTGCCTGGGAGCAAGACATCCTGGTCCGTGACTGGGCTGGATTTCTTCTTGTAGTCCGTGATTGACTGTAGACCCTGCCACATGCCTCTTGTGTCTGAGCCGTTGAATTGAGATTCTACTTTGTCTCTGTACTGATGCTTAGCTTGTTTGATAGCCTTGCGGAGGGAATAGCTGCACTGTTTGTATTCGGTCATGTTACCAGTCACCTTGCCCTGATTAAAAGCAGTGGTTCGCGCTTTCAGTTTCACGCGAATGCTGCCATCAATCCACGGTTTCTGGTTAGGGAATGTTTTAATCATTGCTATGGGAACGACATCTTCAACGCACGTTCTAATGAACTCGCACACCGAATCAGCGTATTCGTCAATATTGTTATCTGACGCAATACGAAACATATCCCAGTCCACGTGATGGAAGCAGTCTTGGAGTGTGGAGTCAGCTTGGTCGGACCAGCGTTGGACAGACCTCAGCGTGCAAATGTATTACAAATTTTAAAAAACAAAAGATTACATTTACATAAGTATTCAGATCCTGTCCAATGAGACTCGAAATTTAGCTTAGGTGCATCCTGTTTCCATTGATCATCCTTGATAGTAATCCTTCCGGTGGTAAACTAAATAGATTGGACGTGACCTGGAAAGCACACACCTGTCTATATCAGGTACCACAGCTGACACTGCATGTCAAAGCAAAAACCAATCCATGAGGTTGAAGAAATTGTCCGTAGAGCTCCGAGACAGAATTGTGTCGGGCACAGATCTGGGGAAGTGTACCATTGAAGGTCCCCAAGAACACAATGGGAGAAGTTTGGAACCACCAAGAATCTTCCTAAAGCTGGCCGCCCGGCCAAACTGAGCAGGGAAGGGCATTGAGAGAAGGGCATTGGTCAGGGAGGTGACAAAGAACCCGATTGTCACTCTGACAGAACTCCAGAGTTCCTCTGTGGAGATGGGAAAACCTTTCAGAAGGACAACCATCTCTGCAGCACCCCAATCAGGCCTTTATGGTAGAGTGACCAGACACAAGCCACTCCTCAGTAAAAGGCTAATGAAAGCCTGCTTGGAGTTTGCCCAAAGACACCTAAAGGACTCTGACCATGAGAAACAAGTTTCTCTGGTCTGATGAAACCAAGATTGAATTATTTGGCCTGAATGTCAAGCGTCACGTCTGGAAGAAACCTGGCACCATCCCTACGGTGAAGTGTGGTGGTGGCAGCATCATACTGCAGGGATGTTTTTCAGCGGCAGGGACTGGCGGACTAGTCAGGATCGAAGAAAAGATTAATGGAGCAAAGTACAGAGAGATCCTTGATGAAATCCTGCTCCAGAGCGCTCAGGACCTCAGACTGGGGGTGAAGGTTCACCTTCCAACAGGACAACGACCCTAAGCACACAGCCAAAACAACGCAGGAGTGGCTTCGTGACAAGTCTCTGAATGTCCTTGAGTGGCCCAGCCAGAGCCCAGACTTGTACCTGATCGAACATCTCCGGAGAGACCTGTAAATAGCTGTGCAGCGACGTTCCCCATCCAACCTGACAGAGCTTGAGAGGATCTGCTGAGAAAAATGGGAGAATCTCCCCAAATACAGGTGTGCCAAGCTTGTAGCATCATACCCAAGAAGACTCAAGGCTGTAATCGCTGCCAAAGGTGGTTCAACAAAGTACTGAATAAAGGGTCTGAATACTGTAAATGTGATATTTCATTTTTTATTTTAAATAAATATTTTGACATATTCACAGATCAAAGTTTTGTTTGTGAAACATTTCAATGTATTCACAGATCATGGTTTTATTTGTGAGTTATGGTGAATGTACACACGGATCCTGGGACATTATACAGACAAAATATTAAGACTATTCTGCCCCCAAACGACTGTCTTTCATCGCCCTGCGAACATTAACAGGAAACAAGAGAAAAAGCTGCTGCTATGTCTCCTATCTATTCTTCCTGACAAGTGTCAGTCAAAGCTTCCCTCTATGGATGGATGAGATTTAGTCTCTCCGTTCCTGTGTGTTACTGTTTCCTGGTGAGCACCTTCAAAGTAACAGAGTGCCACTGTGGATGACATTGTGTAAATGAGCCTAAGGGAAAAAACAGCATCACTTCAGTGAGGTATTTTTTCACCTCTGGAGCCACCATGTGGCCACATGTGATAGGACAGGACATGGAACCAGAAGAAACGGCACAGCGTATAATACTATAAATAACGGAACAGTGAAACTAAGTGAAAAACAAAGGGAAACAAATGCATTGCAGATGACAGTGAAAATACTATTTGCTGTAGGCCAGACCAATTATTTTTCTCCCTTAAAATTCCTTGCTGTATTACATGCAGCGTAACAGCAAACAAGTCCTAAACTTCCCCCAATTAGTAGAAAAGCTCTAACGAATTGCTGCAGTGTAGGAACTGAGTCTTCTGGCTGCTGTTGTTGGGGAAAGAAAAGCAACGTGCGAATTCAGAGGGGAGAGAAGACCCCAGCTGACCTTCACAACAGACTGGGACTGCAATTAGCGCTGTGCTCGCCCTGACGCCACAAACACTGCCTCGCCAGCGCCTGCATCAGTCACCGGCACTAGATGCTGGTGGCATTTCTATGCCAGCTAAAGGTTACCTTGGATCCCAGGCAAAAACTTGAGGAAGAGAGAAAAAATGGCAAGGGATAATTAAGGAAATAGTCCTAATTAAGTGAGAAACAGTGACCCTGAGGGAGGTGTAGGGTGCTAGGAGGGAGCTGGGACCGGGCATGCCGCGGGAGGCTATGACTCAGCATTACTGTCCCCATGACGACCCCCTGGCATTCTGAAATATTGATGGGGTTGTGTTGGTCACTTTTGTGGCCACGAGGGGAACCATGGTAATGAATTATGCAAATCACAGCGCCTTAGCTTGTGGGTGTCAATTAGTGTTGGGTGGCGGACATGTTTTAGCCCTGGCCAGGGTCTCTCTCTGAGGGGAGTGATAATGGAAATAGGGTGGGTGGGGTCAGTTCTGGGAGGAGAACATATTACTGGGCCAGTTTAAGTCATGCATATTAATATACTTATTACTGGGCCAGTTTTCACACTCTCCTACTAAGGCAGGCATCACTACAAGTCTATACATGTATGTCCTACAGTAGCACTAAACCATCTATGCGTCAAGCAAAGGGAAATGGTGTAGGAATTATAGCCTCACCGTCTATCTACCCTGAATGGATCTCAGATCACAAACTCACTCATTTCTGATAGTTGGCAGATGACAGTTAAAATGCTATTTGCTGTGGGCTGTGTTATCCAATGAAGTGGTGTTAGTACGCAAGCCTCAAAAACAGGTCCTAGGTCCCAGTGTGCTGTCATGGGGACAAATGAAGTGTCACTGAGGAGGCATGCTTAATGACAGACTCGTAGCACACATGTGGCATCAGTGAAAATCTAATTAACCTCATGTGGGGTTTAGGGCGAGAGCAGGGCCTACTGTACCTGTCTGTCCCCGATGGTTACGGCTGCCAGCAGACACCTGGCGACCACAGAACATCACCACGGCAACAAGGAGGGCCACCTGCAAAGGCCAAGCTGACCTCCCCCACAGCTTCATCCTGAGAGATAGACAGGGAGAAAGAGAGGCAGGGAGACAGAGTGACAGGGAGAGGGGGGGTAAAAAACAAAAGTATTTGAAAGGAAAGAGAGGAGAGGTGTCTTCAAAAAGGAGGAGACAATGAAATAGAACCAGTCTTACCTTCTTTTCCTGTCTGTCCTTCTCCTTTCTGGTCAGTCTTGATCTGAGCAGGATGCTCTATGGGACGAGGGTCAATGTCATGACTGCACACACGTCCTCCTTCTCTTCCTCTTTCGCCTGCACTTCCTTTTCCTCCTCTCACACAGCGACGGCTCCTGGGGAAACAGAGGGGGGCGGTCAGAGGGAGATTCCCTAAGGTGGCCCCTAGTGGCCCTTGTGTGTGTGTCCCCTAACCCTGTCTAAAGACCTGCTGGAGAGGAGATGTGAGGGCCAGGGTTCTGTCACAGATTCATTGTTTACAGTGGGCTAACCTACCCCCAGGCTCTACGTGATCCCCTCTACATCACACATAGCTTCAGAGAGAAGAATCCAGCAGAGAGGCAGGCAGTGAGCTCAAACACACCACACAAACACACACACTCACACACAGAGAGAAATACACCACACACACAAAGAGAGAGAGAGAGAGAGACAGAGAGAGAGAGAGAGAGAGAGAGAGCATCACGCCACATACAAAATCAGAATATCACAGACACAGTAACTAATGTAGTACACATAAGAAGCAGACAAAAGCACAGAGAATCCCATACACACTCACCAAACAAGAATATACACACTTGCATTCATATAGTACACACCAAAAACACATCATCATTAATAGATGCAGGAACAGATTCAAACAGTCAGATCAAACAAGCCAAAACAAACACAGGCACACAAAAAATGCAGACTGTTGGTTGGGTACATTCAGATGGTACTGGAGGACAGTAGGAGACTACCTCTAATTACAGCTGAGTGACAGCCTCCCACATGCCAGTATCTGTACACACCATGTTTGTTTTACTATCCTTGTGGGGAAATAACAGTTGATTTTATTTTCCATAAACTATACCTATACTTAACCCTAACCCTTAACTTAACCCTAACCTTAAATTTAACCCCTAATCCTAATCCTAACCACAACCCTAAACTTAACCCTAAACCTAAACCTAATTCTAACCCTAACCCTAAACCTAAGCCCTAAGCCTAAAATAGCCTTCA